>NC_086448.1:638580937-639180937 GCF_028390025.1 Pseudophryne corroboree
AATATAGTATTGACAGAAAAAAAGAGAGAAAAAAATTCTCTTGTTGGGACATTCTTGTCTATGAAAAAATGGAATTAGTTAAAACTTAACTCTTATTAGCTATAATTAGAATAGATATACGATAGCCTGTGAGAAAAATTTCACATGGTGCACAACACTTGAAAGAAATTTCTAGGGTTAGCGAAAATATCAGGAATAATATTAAGAAATTTGAGTTCGATGACTCAATTCAAAACATACAGGCAGTCCTATATAAATATATTGATAGTCTGATACTGTTATAAAATTGTTCGGAACCTGAAATACAGATACAGTAATAAAAAGCAGGATGCTTCAATATAAGGACTTTCATCAATTATAGGTCAGACTGACACTATATTAGGCCGAAGAAATTTCCACAGACACAATAAGTTAGTAACACATGCATGTAGTCACAAAATACAAGAGTGGTATATGCAGCCCATCTCAATAACCTGGATGTTAATGGTTAACAGATTTTCTTTGTATGGTAATATATATGCAAAAGATAGTATACACTATCAAGGGAGTGCTGGAAACCTTAATGGATTTAAATGTATTTAATTTATTTATACTCCAAGTATACAACATAAAAACATATAACGTATTTTTCGGACCATAAGACGCACTTTTTCTCCCCAAAAATGTGGGGGGAAAAGTACATGCATCTTATGGTCCGAATAATACATATGCAGAGCAATAAAAACCTTATGGAGCGCTCTCAATGCGCTGGGTGGGAGCGCACTGGGTGGGAGAGGCAGCAGTTATCGGGTGCGGGTAGCGGCGGGTCCTGTCTGCTGCTGCTGCTGCTTTGCCGTCATCTCAGAGCCCGGCATCTGAGAGCGCGGCAGCAGAGCGCCGGCATCACGTGACTCCCCCGCTCCCTCCCCTCACCTCCTCCGATTCCTTCCTCAGAGTAGAGTGCTTTGGGCAGCGTAAACTGACAGGCTGTGACAGGCAATAAAGTGAGTCCCCCCGCTCTCCCCCCCTCACCTCTTCCTTTCTCAGAGTGGTTAACGCAGGCTGGACGCGGGGAACCTGTGTTTACAGTGTGTGTGTGTGTTTAATGCAGGCTGGATGCGGGGAACCTGTGTTTACAGTGAGAGTGTGTGTGTGTGTGTGTGTGTGTGTGTGTGTGTGTGTGTGTGTGTGTGTGTGTGTGTGTGTGTGTGTGTGTGTGTGTGTGTAAAGATCTACTGCAATTTCAGCAAATGCCAAGGTTTACTATTAAATATTTGCCATAATAAAGTGACTCCCCCCCCCTCAGTTTATTAAATATTATATTACACTATTTGGTTCAGAATATTTTTTTTCCTGTTTTCCTCCTCTAAAAACTAGGTGCGTCTTATGGTCAGGTGCGTCTTATGGTCCGAAAAATACGGTATATAAATTAATGTATAAAATTACTATGATCAATATAAAAAGATCCACATACAATAGCTCTTTAGTAAATTGCCCTTAAAGTTCATTTGTGAAAAATGTCCATATAGTGGGGTATATTTACTAAGGTCCCGATTTTGACCGAGATGCCGTTTTTTCATCAAAATGTCATCTCGGTAATTTACTAAGCAAAAATCACGGCAGTGATGAGGGCATTCGTAATATTTTGGAAGTCCTAGGAAAAAATCACGAATCAATACACCATCGGTCAAATACGCCTGCAATTTGCTAGAAATCGTGAATTTACTAAAAAGTGCAAAGCACAAACACTGCCGACAATAGCCAAACACTGCCGTGATAAAATACAAATCGTGAAAAAGTGCTAAAAAAAAACAGACCTGCTTTTTTATCCCGTGTTTGTATAGGCATGCACGGATCCATGAGATCCGTGCATGTTTTTCAGTGGGAAGGGGGGGGAAATGTTCTAAATTTTCAGAAAAAAAATTGCGTGGGGTCCCCCCTCCTAAGGCAAACCAGCCTCGGGCTCTTTGAGCCGATCCTGGTTGCAGAAATATGGGGAAAAAATGGACAGGGGTTCCCCCATATTTAAGCAACCAGCATCGGGCTCTGCGCCTGGTCCTGGTTCCAAAAATACGGGGAACAAAAAGAGTAGAGGTCCCCCGTATTTTTGAAACCAGCACCGGGCTCCACTAGCTGGACAGATAATGCCACAGCCGGGGGTCACTTTTATACAGTGCCTTGCGGCCGTGGCATCAAATATCCAACTAGTCACCCCTGGCCGGGGTACCCTGGGGGAGTGGGGACCCCTTCAATCAAGGGGTCCCCCCCAGCCACCCAAGGGCCAGGGGTGAAGCCCGAGGCTGTCCCCCCCATCCAATGGGCTGCGGATGGGGGGCTGATAGCCTTTGTAAAAAGTGATTGATATTGTTTTTAGTAGCAGTACTACAAGGCCCAGCAAGCCTCCCCGCAAGCTGGTACTTGGAGAACCACAAGTACCAGCATGCGGCGGAAAAACGGGCCCGCTGGTACCTGTAGTACTACTACTAAAAAAATACCCCAAAAAAGACATTACACACACACCTTGAAAGTATAACTTTAATACATCCATCCACACCTCCATATACACATACTTACCTTATGTTCCCACGCAGGTCGGTCCTCTTCTCCAGTAGAATCCATGGTGTACCTGTAGAAAAAATTATACTCACATAATCCAGTGTTTTCGGCTCCTCTGTAAATCCTTTTGTAATCCACGTACTTGAAAAAATAAAAAAACGGATACCCGACCACGAACTGAAAGGGGACCCATGTTTTCACATGGGCCCCCTTTCCCCGAATGCCAGAAACCCACTCTGACTGATGTCTAAGTGGGTTTCTTCAGCCAATCAGGGAGCGCCACGTTGTAGCACCCTCCTGATCGGCTGTGTGCTCCTGTACTGTCTGACAGGCGGCACACGGCAGTGTTACAATGTAGCGCCTATGCGCTCCATTGTAACCAATGGTGGGAACTTTCAGGTCAGCGGTGAGGTCACTTTCGGTCAACCGCTGACCTGAAAGTTCCCACCATTGGTTACAATGGAGCGCATAGGCGCTACATTGTAACACTGCCGTGTGCCGCCTGTCAGACAGTACAGGAGCACACAGCCGATCAGGAGGGTGCTACAACGTGGCGCTCCCTGATTGGCTGAAGAAACCCACTTAGACATCAGTCAGAGTGGGTTTCTGGCATTCGGGGAAAGGGGGCCCATGTGAAAACATGGGTCCCCTTTCAGTTCGTGGTCGGGTATCCGTTTTTTTATTTTTTCAAGTACGTGGATTACAAAAGGATTTACAGAGGAGCCGAAAACACTGGATTATGTGAGTATAATTTTTTCTACAGGTACACAATGGATTCTACTGGAGAAGAGGACCGACCTGCGTGGGAACATAAGGTAAGTATGTGTATATGGAGGTGTGGATGGATGTATTAAAGTTATACTTTCAAGGTGTGTGTGTGTTGTCTTTATTGGGGTATTTTTTTAGTAGTAGTACTACAGGTACCAGCGGGCCCGTTTTTCCGCCGCATGCTGGTACTTGTGGTTCTCCAAGTACCAGCTTGCGGGGGAGGCTTGCTGGGCCTTGTAGTACTGCTACTAAAAACAATATCAATCACTTTTCACAAAGGCTATCAGCCCCCCATCCGCAGCCTATTGGATGGGGGGGACAGCCTCGGGCTTCACCCCTGGCCCTTGGGTGGCTGGGGGGGGGACCCCTTGATTGAAGGGGTCCCCACTCCCCCAGGGTACCCCGGCCAGGGGTGACTAGTTGGATATTTGATGCCACGGCCGCAAGGCACTGTATAAAAGTGACCCCCGGCTGTGGCATTATCTGTCCAGCTAGTGGAGCCCGGTGCTGGTTTCAAAAATACGGGGGACCCCTACTCTTTTTGTTCCCCGTATTTTTGGAACCAGGACCAGGCGCAGAGCCCGATGCTGGTTGCTTAAATATGGGGGAACCCCTGTCCATTTTTTTCCCATATTTCTGCAACCAGGATCGGCTCAAAGAGCCCGAGGCTGGTTTGCCTTAGGAGGGGGGACCCCACGCAATTTTTTTTTTACATTTAAACTTTATTTTTTTGTTTAACAAAGTGCACAATGAAGCCCAGCACGGATCTCTCAGATCCGGCCGAGATTCATTGTATTAAAGTCGGCAGTGTTTTACAAGTCACTCACGTAAAACACTGCCAAAAAAAACGAATGACATCGACATCGGAAAACCCGAAAATGCAGAATACGGCAGCTTAGTAAATTAGTCGTAATAAATTCAAAAAGTTGCAGTTTTACACTTTCGATGTCATTCGTGATTATTCTCCCACCAAATCGGGAGAATTACGAATGTTAGTAAATATACCCCAGTGTCTCTTGTATATTTGGTAACAATTGTTACTCTTGGACAACCATCTCTTATAGGCCGGGATACAAAGTTGCAGTCTTTAATTGCAGCCACTTGGTGAGATTTATAATGCTGACAGGGGGAGAACGCTGTGTGTTGAGCTGTCCAAAGCGGTATGCTATGACCCCAAAATTGTATATTGCCGTATTAAATGTCTCTTTGGCCGGATTAAAGATAACAATTAATGTTTTGAGTCGCTTGTAGAATTTTTACTGACCGAGGGAGTACGCTGTGTTGGATTGTGGCCACAGCGATATACTCCACCCCTGTTCTGTCTAGCCGCAATAGATGTCACAGATTACTCACGGCTGTAGCGGCTTCGGATGGACAATTTTGGGGTCGTAGCTTACCGCTGTGGACAGCTCAACACACAGCGTTCTCCCCCTGTCAGCATTATAAATCTCACCAAGTGGCTGCAATTAAAGACTGCAACTTTGTATCCCGGCCTATAAGAGATGGTTGTCCAAGAGTAACAATTGTTACCAAATATACAAGAGACACTATATGGACATTTTTCACAAATGAACTTTAAGGGCAATTTACTAAAGAGCTATTGTATGTGGATCTTTTTATATTGATCATAGTAATTTTATACAATAATTTATATATATGTTTTTATGTTGTATACTTGGAGTATAAATAAATTAAATACATTTAAATCCATTAAGGTTTCCAGCACTCCCTTGATAGTGTATACTATCTTTAGCATATATATTATATTTGGTGGGACAGTGCCACCGGTGGGAGACGCGGGAACCGTTTGTACATAATATATTCAAACAGTTTTTGGTGGTTTGCAAGTGCTGTGTTTTTATTTTATATTGTATGGTAATAGACAATAGTGTGTTGATGAACTGGCTAACAATGTTTCAATGTAAAACTTAATGTGATACAATGCTGCTGTGTAGGGGTGGGGGTAATGAAAGAAACAAATAAGAATAATTAAAGCACAGTTCAAAATAAGTCTGCCGCATAGATGGATACAATGTAGCTAGCAGTGAAAATATTACTGATTAGATTAGATTCAATGGTGTATCTACCACAATAAAACCATGCATGGGTACACTCAGGGGTGATAGAAAAGAAGGTCTCACGGTGTATGAGCACTGTAGGGCAGCTGCTGCTTTGTCATATGCAAAGGGTCGCAGTGATGACAGAGTGAGCGTGTCACTCTAGAGAGGAGACAGGGGGTATATAGAATGTCTCCTACTGGAAAAATTGAGTCAGATTATCCCTGTTGAATTTAATTAATTAAATTCAGCGCAGGGACACTGCTGACACATGATCAAATGACAGCACTCTACAGAGGAGAGGTGAGATGAGGTGTGGGCAGAGGAGAGGAATAGAGCTGGAGAAGGGTAGAACAAAGTTCTGGTGACATTGTGGAGAGCAGCTGCTGCCTGCTGTATGTGACGTATAGTCACAGTTGACAGCGGTGAGCGCCTCCTGCCGCTGCTGTGACCGGATAGAAGGACAAAAGAGCGGGCAGGCTGTGGAGAGTGGTTGAGTCAGCCGCGTGCCCTGTTGCAATGCCCTGTTTTGAATTCAGTCATTAAACTCACATTTCTTAAAATTATTCCTATTTTTGACAACCCTTCACATTTTTTTCTAGTATTTTGCCCCATGTGAAATTTATCTCAGAGGCTAGGGATGGGGAGAGATAGAGGGAGAGAGAGAGGAGAGAGAGAGGGGAGAGATAGAGATAGAGGGGAGCGAGAGAGAGAGGGGAGAGCAAGAGAGAGGGGAGAGATAGAGAGGGAGGAGGGATGGGGAGAGATAGAGGGAGAGAAAGGGGAGAAATAGAGGGGAGCAAGAGAGAGAGGGGAGAGCGAGAGATAGATGGGAGAGATAGAGAGGGAGGAGGAATGGGGAGAAATGAAGAGAGAGATGGAGAGAGAGGAGAGATGGAGAGAGAGGGGGGAGAGATAGAGAGAGAGGAGGGATGGGGAGAGATAGGGGAGAGAGAGAGAAAGGAAAGAGAGAGGGGGGAGAGATAGAGATAGAGGAGGAATGGGGAGAAATGAAGAGAGAGATGGAGAGAGAGGAGAGATGGAGAGAGAGGGGGGAGAGATAGAGAGAGAGAGGAGGGATGGGGAGAGATAGGGGGAGAGAGAGAGAGAGAAAGGAGAGAGAGAGAGGGGAGAGATAGAGATAGAGGGGAGATAGAGATAGAGGGGAGATAGAGATAGAGGGGAGCGAGAGAGAGAGGGGAGAGCGAGAGAAAGGTAGAGAGGGGAGAGAAAGAGAGGGAGGAGGAATGGGGAGAGATGGAGAGAGAGGAGAGATGGATGGAGAGGAGGGAGAGATAGAGAGGGAAGAGGGATGGGGAGAGACACACTACCTGTCCCAGCCTTGCTAGGCTTCAGCACAGGTCTCTCATTGGGGGCGGGCACTTCACTGCATTAGGCTCCACCCCCTTTCCACCCGCCAATCACAGCAATGCATTCCCCTGCTGCCAGGAGCCGGCCAGGTAGACTTGAGTGGTCCCACCGGCCCAGCAATATTTGTTGCAGCAGTACCCCCACCAGGGCAGGCTCCAGGTGCCAGGGAAGAAACGCCCCGTGTCCACGGCGCTGCTAAAGTCACACTCACCATGTGTTCGCCTGACATTTGCTGCTCAGGGGCACTTCACGCGTCTCCTGTTGGTGCCCCTGCTGCCCGGAATCCATCAGCGTGATCATCATGCAGGGGGGATCTCCGTGGAAGACAGCGGCTGTTCAGCCTGCCCTCAGAACAGAAGTGAAGGAGTGCCAGGTACTGGGGAGTGGGGACGGGGGAGCAGGGACAGTCAGGGCCGCATATACTGTCATTAATGTTAACGTAATAAAAAAAATCCTAGATGATACACCCCTGAATCCACCACTGCCCAATCACCTCCTCCACAGTGACAGGGGCGTGCTTTCATATGGGCTGAAAGCACGCCCCTGTCAAAGAGGCACTTATACCAGTGCCGCTTACAGGGCTTTTTTTAATGGGATTTTACTCCCCGCTGCTTGGCCCCGCCCCCCGTTTCCGGCTATTTTACATTGTCAGCGGGAGGCAACGAGAGCAGTACCTCCTAAACACTTTTAACATGGATTTTTGCAAAGATAAAAATGATTAAAATAATGCAAATATACTTATGACACAAAATCTGTGTCATAAGTATCTTCTTTGTATTATTTTAATCATTAATGGCAGGGGAGGCACTGCCACCCCTGCCTCCCCTGACTGCACATCCCTGGTTAAGGGTAGCCTGCAGGGGGAACGGACTGTTAGGGTTAAGCTGCAGGTAGGGAGGGTTATGTTTAGGGAGGTAGGGGAACTGCTCATCTCTAATAATTTTACAAGCATTCTCTATTTTCATTCACACAAGCCAGCTAAGTGACTGGATCATATAGCCCACCAAGAACGTTTGCAAATTACCCAGTTCCATCTTATTACTGCCTTTATTTCAATTGTAAAGCACAACAGAATATGTTGTGCTCTAGAATTAATGATAAAATAAATAAATAATAAACCCCAAATATCTGTTTGAGCCAGCACTGATTATCACATGAGGAGAATTAAGTAAAATTACTGAGGAATTTCAGGCAAATTGAATTCTACAATGGAACAAGTCATTTCACAGAAGTGCAAAGTTCCAGTAATGCAATCTTCAAATTTCTCTGGAAATCTGTGCATAGCAGTGCCAGATTAAGGTCCACATGGGCCTGGAGCTGAAACTTATGAAGGGCCTATTGTGTGCCTCGGAAGGAGGTGTGACAAGCACTGCGGTGGTGTGACTAGTGATGTGACCAGTTTGGTATAAATAGGGGGTGTGGTCTGTGCCATGAGTGTGGCTATCGCTGTGGAGGTCATACAGTAGCTAGTGCTTACCTTGAACTACTTAATAGTTAACTATAACAAGAAAAAGTTTGTGATCACCATTTAATACAGAGCATCAGTGACCACCATATCATATAGGGAACATCGCAGTAACCGCCATATAATACAGAGAGCTGTATCAACATGAAGGTGGAAAGGGGAGCAAAGATGGGGCAATACAGAGCATATGTGGAAAGATTAGAAAAGATTGGGGCAATACAGAGCAGACAAGCAACTGAGGGCTCCTGGGACACACTTATCTACACAGACACCACTTATTGACAGACACACTAATACAGGCACACACACCACTTATTGACACATACCACTGTCAAAGACTTACTGACACATACACAGACACACCTTACTGACAAACACTTACTGATACACACATTTATAGACACGGACACCACTTACTGACAGATACCCCTTATGGACACAGACATCCCTTACTGGCACATACATACTTAATGACAGACACCCATTACTGACTAAGATACAATTTACTGACACAAACATACAGGCACAAACACCACTTACTGTCAGATACCACTTACTGACACAGACACCCCTAACTAACACAGATTCCCTTCTGAAACAAATGCACTGACCCAGGCACACTTACTGACACAGACACACTTACTGATACCAACACACTGACACAAACAGCCCTTATGGACACAGACACCCTTACTGACACAAACACCCTTACATACTGACACAGACAAACTTACATAAACAGACACCCCTTACCGACAAAGACACCCCTTACAGACATAAACACACTTACATAAACAGACACCCCTTGTTGACACAGACACACTTACGGACACAAACACCCCCAACAGATACCACTTACTAACACAGACACCCCTTCCTGACACAGATTCCACTTACTGACACACACACTTACTGACAGATGCTACTTACTGACAAAGACAACACAGATAAACTTACTGACACAGACAACACTTACTGACAGACACACACACACACACACCACAGATAAACTTACTGACAGACACCACTTAAATATGGGAGAGGAGACCCCAGGGCCTGGTGTATGCTGCAACTCGCTGGGTTTTGCACACCTGCTCTGCTCTGACATTCATGGAGGCAGGGGCGGATTGGGATGGAAAACCAGCCAGGACATTTCTGAAGTAGCCCTAAATAGGGGGTTGAGTCCATGGGCCTAATTCAGACCTGATCAATTTCACAGACATGTGTGTGGGGGGGGGGGGGACGCCCAGCATGTCTGGCCCTACCCCCACCCAATCCCCCCCCGCACAAGTACAAAAGCATCGCACGGTGCAATGCCTTTGTACTTGACGAGTAGTTCCCTACCTGCGCAGCTCCTGCTTGCTCACAGAGAGCTACCCGTCACTGTCTGGGTTGCAGCACCTGCGTCACGCAGCCACCGTGGCCCTCCCCCCGCATGGTCCGGGCACACCTGCGTTGCATCACTTGTTGCTTCTCTCACACTCCGACTCCCCCTCTCCTCCATCACTAATACTCCGGCACCTCCTCTCCTCCATCACTCATACTCCGGCACCTCCTCTCCTTCATCCCTCATATTCCGGCACCTCCTCTCCTCCATCACCTGTTCCTTCCCTCATACTCCGGCTCCCCCCTCACCTCCATCTCTCATACTCCGGCACCTCCTCTCCTTCATCCCTCATACTCCGGCACCTCCTCTCCTCCATCACCTGTTCCTTCCCTCATACTCCGGCTCCCCCTCTCCTCCATCACTCATACTCCGGCACCTCCTCTCCTCCATCACCTGTTCTTTCTCTCACACTCCGGCTCCCCCTCTCCTCCATCACTCATTCTCCGGCTCCCCCTCTCCTCCATCACTCATTCTCCGGCACCTCCGCTCCTCCATCACCTGTTCCCTCTCTCACACTCCAGCTCCCCCTCTCCTCCATCACTCATTCTCCGGCATTTCCTCTCCTCCATCACCTGTTCCTTCTCTCACACTCCAGCTCCCCCTCTCCTCCATCACTCATACTCCGGCACCTCCGCTCCTCCATCACCTGTTCCTTCTCTCACACTCCGGCTCCCCCTCTCCTCCATCACTCATACTCCGGCACCTTCTCTCTTTCATCCCTCATACTCCGGCACCTCCTCTCCTCCATCACCTGTTCCTTCCCTCATACTCCGGCTCCCCCTCTCCTCCTCCACTCATACTCCGGCACCTCCTCTCCTCCATCACCTGTTCCTTCTCTCACACTCCGGCTCCCCCTCTCCTCCATCACTCATACTCCGGCACCTCCGCTCCTCCATCACCTGTTCCTTCTCTCACACTCCAGCTCCCCCTCTTCTCCATTACTCATTCTCTGGCACCTCCTCTCCTTCATCCCTCATACTCCGGCACCTCCTCTCCTCCATCACCTGTTCCTTCTCTCACACCCCGGCTCCCCCTCTCCTCCATCACTCATACTCAGGCACCTCCGCTCCACCATCACCTGTTCCTCCTCTCACACTCCAGCTCCCCCTCTTCTCCATCACTCATTCTCCGGCACCTCCTCTCCTTAATCCCACATACTCCGGCACCTCCTCTCCTCCATCACCTGTTCCTTCTCTCACACCCCGGCTCCCCCTCTCCTCCTCCACTCATACTCCAGCACCTCCTATCCTCCATCACCTGTTCCTTCTCTCACACCCCGGCTCCCCCTCTCCTCCATCACTCATACTCAGGCACCTCCGCTCCTCCATCACCTGTTCCTTCTCTCACACTCCAGCTCCCCCTCTTCTCCATCACTCATTCTCCGGCACCTCCTCTCCTTCATCCCTCATACTCCGGCACCTCCTCTCCTCGATCACCTGTTCCTTCTCTCACACTCCGGCTCCCCCTCCCCTCCATCACTCATACTCCGGCACCTCCTCTCCTCCATCACCTACTCGTTCCCTCACATTCAGAGCAGGTCTACAATATTGCAGCCACTCCTCCTCACGTTTCCATGCCTGACCTCTCTTCCCCTGCAGGTTGTGCAGCCAGTGTGAAAAATAAGGGAAATAAGAAAACGGTGCTCCTTGAAAAATATTCTTTAAAAAGGGCCTAATTCAGACCTGGTCGCAAGCAGGCATTTTTTTGCATTGTTGCGACCAGGTAGTCGCCGCCTACATGGGGAGGGGGTAACCGCTGTGCAAGGGTGCGAATGCATGTGCAGAGAGCTGCACAAACAAAAGTTTGTGCGTCTCTGCAGAGCTCAGGACTTACTCTTCCAGTGCAATGATCTGGCCCGGAGCTGACGTCAGGAACCCTCCCTTCAAACGCCTGGACACGCCTACGGTTCTCCGGACACTCCTAGGAAACGGTCAGTTGACACCCACAAATGGCCTCTTCCTGTCAATCTTCTTGCGATCGCCGGTGCGATCACTTTCTTCGGCCATCCCATTGCTACCTATCACCGCACTTCAACAATAACAATGGCTCTACATTGTATTATTAATATACAGTATGTCACATTCACCTTACTGTTATTACTTAGATCACAGAATAAAGTTATTTTAGTGTCTCACTGTATAAAATCACCACTGAACTGCATTTTCTGGCCAAGAAAATTATTATCATTATTACCAGTTATTTATATAGCGCACACATATCCCGCTGCGCATTACAGAGAACATTTGGCCATTCACATCAGTTCTGGCCCCAGTGGAGCTTACAATCTATGTGCGCTACCTCATGTACTGTACACACGCACACTTACACACTAAGGTTAATTTATGTCGGGAAACAACCCGTGGGAGGAAACCCACACAAGGGGAGAATATACAAACTCCACACAGACCCATGATGGGAATCAAACCCACAACCTCAGTGCTGTGAATAAATGTAGTCAACTATAATTTTATGACACATAAATTACCTTTAATAGGAGAGAACTCTGCCCCTCTATAATATACTTTCAGATTATTGACACGAGATCCATTCTATGACATGAGAACCAGTGCTGTAACTAGACATTTTAGCGCTGTGTGCAAGAAACAGCATCGGCGCCCCCCACCAAATACAAAACAGGGCTGATGCGCGTCGTAGGGGTGCACCAAAAATATAGGGGAAAAGCTTCATGGGGAAGGGGCATGACCACATAGATCCCTTTTACACAGTACGGCAGGTAGAGTCCCCCTTTTACACAGTGCGGCACGTAGAGTCCCCTTTTACACATTAGGCAGGTAGAGTCCACCTTTTACACAGTGCGGCACATAGAGTCCCCTTTTACACATTAGGCAGGTAGAGTCCCCCTTTTACACAGTACGGCAGGTAGAGTCCCCTTTTATACATTAAGCAGGTATAGTCCCCCTTTTACACATTACAGCAGCAGAGTCCGCCTTTTTTACACATTAGGCAGCAGAGGTCCCCTATGATATATATTACAGAAACAGAGCCCCCTTTTTTTCTACACATTAGGCAGGGAGAGTGTGTGTCACATTAGACAGGGGGAGTGTGTGTTTGTGTGTGTCGCATTAGGCAGGGAGTATGTGTGTGTGTGTGTGTGTGTGTGTGTGTGTGTGTGTGTGTGTGTGTGTGTGTGTTTTGTCACCTGTGGGGGCGATCCTGCATCCAGACCTGCCAGGCGCAGACTCTGTTCAACAGACGCTCCCACTCGTTCTCCATTCCTGATGTGGCGGTGGGTCTAACAGGCGGAATCAGCAGAGGCGGGTCATATACTGCAGCTGGCGGTTTCAGTAGCACTCCCTCTCCTTTGCAGCGGTGGCGAGTCTCACTGGCGGAATTACCGCACGGGGGACTGTGCTGTGTAACACCAAATGATGCATCCACCACCACTCCCCATCCCTTACCGAGGAAATGGCGGGACACAGGCGCCGGCGGACAGAGTGACTTTCACTACGCACTCACTAAAACGCTCATACGTTGGGGTGTGCTGCCTGATGGTGCGCCTCCAGTGCAGTTGCGCTGTGGGCAAGGCACCATCAGCACACACCTGGTTACAGCCCTGATGAGAACAATACCAGGCACACCCTACATTAACCAACAATCACCATAAAACTTGTGGAGGAAACACAGGGGGTAATTCAGAGCTGATTGTAGATGTGCTAAATTTAGCACATCTATGATCAGTTTCTCTGACATGCGGGTGGACGCCTGGCACAGGGCTAGTCCGCCCCACATGTCAGGCCCTACCTACCCCACTCCCCCGCCAAGTAGCTCCCGGCCTGCGCAAACTAGATGTGCTGGCAGGCGGCTACCCGCCACGTTCCGGGTCGCAGTGGCTGTGTGTGACATCAAGCAGCTGCCACAGTCCACTCCCACAACGGACCGGAGATGCTTGCATTGTCCGTACCGCACCCAACCAACGGCGTTCTAACACTGTTGGCACGCCCCCTCCTGCCCCGCCTCAGCCTGTCAATCAGGCAATCTCACCAGTGAGATGCATCTCACTGGGACTTACTGGGTGCGTGGGCGCACTCCTCAAAAGCCTTCAGAGTGCAGCGATCGTCCCTGAATCATCCCCACAGTTACACATTATGTAAGCCCCATAAACTAACCCCCCCCTGATAATATTGTTCAGCTACCTGCACCCTCATTTATATTTAAGTTGAGCATCCTCTCCCCCTTTATAGATTAACTTGTGCCATTCCCCCCTTATATATTAAACTTGTACCTGCCCCCAGTGGCGGAAGTCTGGGAGGCAATCGAGTCGGATGCCGCCGGGCTCCAGCAATGAAGGGGGCACCTTCTCCATTGCCTCCGACAGTGTGGTTGTCCGGCTGTGGCTCCCGTCTCCCGAATGACACTCCGGCTCCCGTCCCCTGAGAAATGCGGCTGCCCGGCTCCAGGATGATGATACCGCGACGCTTCAGCTCCCGCCCCCCCATAGCGCAGCTACCCAGCTCCGGCTTCAGCCTGATGACATCACGGCTGGCCGGCTCCTGCCCCACAGTGCCGCTTCCCGGCTCGGGCTCCTGCACCACCACAGCACAGCTTCCCGGCTTCAGCTCCTGCCGCACAATGCCGCTGCCCAGCTCCTGCATGCTTACACTGAGGCAGGTGCAAAGAGGTATCTTATGGAGGAAAGTGTCAGGGTGGGGGACAGTGTGTGTGTGTGTGTGCGTGTGTGTGTGTGTGTGTGTGTGTGTGTGTGTGTGTGTGTGTGTGTGTGTGTATGTATGTGTGTATTTGTATAGATGTGCGTGTGACTGTGCGTATGTATATATGTGGCTATGTGTGTGTATATATGTGGCTATGTGTGTATAAGTGGTATAATGTGTGTGTGCGTGTGTGTGTGTGTGTGTGTGTGTGTGTGTGTGTGTGTGTGTGTGTGTGTGTGTGTGTATATGTGGTTGGGTGTGTATTTGTATATATGTGAGTGCGTGTATGTGTGTATATGTGGCTGTGAGTGTATATCTGGACTGGCCCGCGGGGGGGCAATATAAACTTTTTTACCTCCGGGCGTCTTATAATAACTTACGCCCCTGCCTGCCCCCTTATATACTTATTTACTTTGTGCCCCCCCTCCCCTATATATTAATTTAACTTGTATCTACCCCCCTTATGATTTAATTTACCTTGTGTCTGCCGCCCCCCCCCCTTATATATTTATTTAGCTTATGCTGCTATCGCATGTTAAATAGTATATTATGCTCAGCGCCACCAGACAGGGAAAAAGCAAAGGTGAATTAAGCTTACTGTTCAATCACAGCCAGCCAGTGCCACATCAGACGAGGAGGCGGAGCTTCGGCCCGGGTGGGGCGGAGCCACGGACCTGTCCGGGGCGGGGGGCGTGGCCTCGGGCAGATTCAGGGTCAGTTTCGTGGTCGGAACTCTGATCTGTGCCCAGCTGGTTCGGTGTGGAGGTTACTGAGCAGCTGGGAGGTGAGTGAGGAGAGCTGCTGGTGATGATAGGAATGTTTTTTCCTGTCATCACTGGCTGCGTTGCATTGGAGCCTGTGGGCCTAATTTCAATGGGAGGCCTGGAGCTGCAGCTCCATCCGCCCCATTGTTAATCCAGCCCTGTGAATAGTACAACATAGGGTTAGTGACATTTTACCATTGCTATTATCTATCACACCTTTCCTGTGTCCATTCTTTAGTCAAAAATATACAGTAGGGTAAAAGATTAAAATAGCTGTACTGTAGGTAAATTGCCTTTGAAGGCCAGTCTCAGGGTTAAATTATTTATTCAAGAAGGCAATTAAATGGGTTCACATCCAGAATGTCTTATATTGGTTGACTCTGGAGATGAGAAGGTTCGGTTCCCAGGGAACCGAACCACCTGAACTTCATGCTCTGAGTCCGGAACCGAGTCTGGCTCGAGACTTCCTGCCAGACTCGGAAACCAGAGCGAGGCAAAATATCATCATACCGCTGTCGAAATCTTGCAGGTTTTGAATTCCATATAAACAGCCACGTGTTGCTGCCATTTTCACTATGGACTTGGATTTGGACCTCTGTCTCTCTGTGGGTGGGTGGTGGCATTGGGTGGGGTTAGTTTGTGATCTGTAGAGGTGCTGCTGTAGTCACTATGGTGTACCTGTGCTTTGTTAGGGGTGCTGTCCTGGCTGTCACTGGTGTTTCATGTGCTGTTACGGGTGCTGCAGCTGTACATGGGTGAAGCTGTCCTCCTTTATGCTGTAAAAATATAGGGGTGCTGCTGTTAAAATAACATTACACTGGCCCTGTATGCTGTAAAAATTAATGGGTTCAGTTGTTAAAACGCACACTGTATGCTGTAAAAATGTAGGGGTGCTGCTGTTAAAATAACATTACACTGGCCCTGTATGCTGTAAAAATTCAGGGGTGCAGTTGTTAAAAGCACACTGGTCCTGTATGCTGTAAAAATATAGGGGTGCTGCTGTTAAAATAGCATTACACTGGCCCTGCATGCTTTAACATTTCAAGGGTGCAGTTGTTAAAAATTAAAAGCACACTGGTCCTGTATGATGTACAAATATAGGGGTGCTGCTGTTAAAATAACATTACACTGGCCCTGTATGCTGTAAAAATTCAGGGGTGCAGTTGTTAAAAATTAAAAGCACACTCCTCCTGTACACTGTAAAAATATAGGGGTGCTGCTGTTAAAATAACATTACACTGGCCCTGTATGCTAAAATTCCAGGGTGCAGTTGTTAAAAATTAAAAGCACTCAGGTCCTGTATGCTGTAAAAATATAGTGGTGATGCTGTTAAAATAACATTACACTGGCCCTGTATGCTGTAAAAATTCAAGGGTGCAGTTGTAAAAAAAAGAGTACACTGGTCCTGTATGCTGTAAGGATACAGGGGTGCTGAGAAAATAAAGGGGCACTGTTCTGTGTGCTGTAAAGATAAAGGGGTGCTGTCCTGTGAAATGGGGAACAACAATTTGGAGAAAAAAATAGTGGAAGATCAGGAGCCAATTTCAGTTCCTAGTTTTAGTGCTGAAGCTGCGACCAGTCGACATTGATGATGCAATTCCATCAACGTCGTCTGCTATCCAAGAAGCAAAAAATAATAATCAGAAAAAAGAGAAATTATCTGACGAGAAAGGTAAAATTGGCAATATGCCAGTCACGACATGAAGTGGCAAGGAAAGGCCTTGGCCTATGTTCATGACTGGTAGCTCAATTTCTCATAAGGATGGAAGCCCTTCCTTCCTCTCGAAAAATAAAAAAAATTAAGCTTGTTAAAACACAGGAAAAAACAACTGTGCGTTCAGAGATATCACAAATCCCAAAGGAGAGTCCAAGTGTGTCCGTGGTTGCGATGTCTAGGCCTGACCTTCCCAAGACTGCATGGAAAGAGGAGACTCCTACAACCATTTGCATGACCCCTGCAAGTGCTGGGAAGAACACTGCCAGTCCAGTTGCTGATGTTGAGATTGAGGATGTCACTGTAAATGTACAACAGGATGAGGAGGATATTGGTGAAGCTGGCACTGAGGAGGAAGTTGACAATGAGGATTCTGATGGTGATGTGGTTTGTTTGAATAAGGCACCAGTGGAGACAGTTGTTGTCCGTGGGATGAGAAAATCCATTGTCATGCCTGGGCAAAATACCAAAAAACCACAACTTCAGTTTGGAATTATTTCTTCACAAATCCGGACAACAGGTGTCAAGCCATCTGTTGCCTTTGTCAATCCGTAATAAGTAGGGACATTTTACCACCTAAGAACATCCTCCCTTATATGTCACCTGCAACGCATTTATCAGAAGTCATTGTCAAGTTCAGAAACTTTTGGGTAAGAGCGTAAGCAGTCCACTGACACCTAAATCCCTTCTTCCTGTTGTACCCAAACTCCTGCAAGCCACACCACCCACTCCCTCAATGTCAACTTCCTCCTCAGTCAGGAACGTCCGTAGTACTGCGGGCCATGTCACTGTCAAGACTGAATAGTCCTCTCCTAACCGGGATTCCACCGTAGGATCTTTGAGTGGTACACCTGCTGTTGCTGCCGCTGCTGTTGTTTCTGCTGGCAGTCGATCGTCATCCCAGAGGGGAAGTCGGAAGACCACTTGCACTACTTCCAGTAAGCAATTGACTGTCCAACAGTTCTTTGTGAGGAAGATGAAATATGACAGCAGTCATCCTTTTGCAAAACGGATCACTGAGGCTTTGACAGCTATGTTGGTGTTAGAGATGCTTCCAGTATACACCATTAGTTAAGTGGGACTTAGAGAATTGTTTGAGGTACTGTGTCCCCGGTATCAAATCCCATCTAGGGTCCACTTCTCTAGGCAGGTGATACTGAGAATGTACAGAGACGTCAGAAAAAGAGTCACCAGTGTCCTACAAAATGCATTTGTATCCAGTGTCCACTTAACCACGGACATGTGGACAAGTGGAACAGGGCAGACTAAGGACTATATGACTGTAACAGCCCACTGGGTAGATGTATGGCCTCCCACAGCTACAACAGCAGTGGCACCAGTAGCAGCATCTCGCAGACGCCAACTCGTTCCCAGACAGGCTACGCTATGTATCACCGGTTTCCTTAAGAGGCACACAGCTGACAACCTCTTATGGAAACTGAGGAACATCATCGCAGAATGGCTTACCCCAATTGGACTCTCCTGGGGATTTATGATATCGGACAACGCCATCAAATTCCAGCATGTCCCATGTTTTGCACATACAATTAATTTGGTGTTGCAGATTTTTTTTTTTAAATGACAGGGGTGTGCAGGAGATGCTGTCGGTGGCCTAAAAAATTGCGGGCCACTTTTGGCATTCTGCCACTGCGTGCCAAAGGCTGGAGCGCCAGCAAACACTCCTGAACCTGCCCCGCCATCAACTGAAGCAAGAGGTGGTAACGAGGTGGAATTCAATACTCTATATGCTTCAGAGGATGGAGGAGTAGCAAAAGGCCATTCAAGCCTATACATCCACCTACGATATAGGCAAAGGAGGGGTAATGCACCAGATTCAAGCACAGTGGAGAATGATTTCTGTCTTGTGCAAGGTTCTCCAACCCTTCCAACTTGCCACACATGAAGTCAGTTCAGACACTGCCAGCTTGAGTCAAGTCATTCCCCTCATCAGGCTTTTGCAGAAGCAGCTGGAGAAATTGAAGGAGGAGCTAATACGGAGCAATTCTGCAAAGTATGTGGGACTTGTGGATGGAGCCCTTCATTCACTTTGCCAGGATTCAAGGGTGGTCAATCTGTTGAAATCAGAGCACTACATTTTGGCCACTGTGCTCGATCCTAGGTTTAAAGCCTACATTGTATCTCTCTCTCCAGTGGACACAAGTGTGTAGAGGTGCAAAGACCTGCTGGTTAGTAAATTGTCAACTCAAGCGGAATGTGACCCGTCAACAGCTCGTCCTTCAATTTCTCCTGCCACTGGGGCTACAAGGAAAATGATAAGATTTCCTAGCCCACCCGCTGGCGGTGATGCAGGGCAGTCATGAGCGAAAGCAAACATCTGGTCCGGACTGAAGGACCTGCCAACGATTACTGACATGTCTACTGTCACTGCATATGATTCTGTCACCATTGTAAGAATGGTGGAGGATTATATGAGTGACAGCATCCAAGTAGGCATGTCAGACAGACCTTTACCTTTACCGGAAAGTACACAGGAACCTGTGATGGTGGATTCCAGTGGGGACAAATTAATACTCTGTGAGGAGGAGGAGGATGTACACAGTGAAAGGGGTGAGGAATCGGAGGATGAGGATGAGGTCGACATCTTGCCTCTGTAGAGCCAGTTTGTGCAAGAAGAGATTGAGTGCATCTTTTTTGGTGGGGGCCAAAACAAACCAGTCATTTCAGCCACAGTCGTGTGGCAGACCCTGTCACTGAAATGATTGAATTGTTAAAGTGTGCATGTCCTGTATAGACAACATAAGGGTGGGTCCATCTTGCACCTCTTTTTCTTCTTTGCATCATGTGCTGTTTGGGTACTATTTTTTTAAGTGCCATCCTGTCTGTAACTGCAGTGCCACTCCTAGATGGGTCAGGTGTTTGTGCCGCACACTTGTTCCTTAGTTTGGCCATCCAGCTACCTCATTGCACCTGTTTTTCTTCTATGCATCATGTGCTGTTTGGGGCGTATTTTTTAAATCTGCCATCCTGTCTGGCACTGCAGTGCCACTCCTAGATGGGCCAGGTGTTTGTGCCGCACACTTGTGCCGCTTAGTTTAGTCATCCAGCTACCTCATTGCACCTGTTTTTCTTCTATGCATCATGTGCTGTTTGGGGCGTATTTTTTAAATCTGCCATCCTGTCTGGCACTGCAGTGCCACTCCTAGATGGGCCAGGTGTTTGTGCCGCACACTTGTGCCGCTTAGTTTAGTCATCCAGCTACCTCATTGCACCTCTTTTTCTTCTTTGCATCATGTGCTGTTTGGGGACTAGTTTTTGAATAGTACCATTTTGTCTGAAACTGCAGTGCCACTCCTAGATGGGCCAGGTGTTTGTGCCATACACTTGTATCGCTTAGCTTAGTCATACAGCCACCTCAGTACAACCTTTAGGCCTAAAAACAATATTGTGAGGTGTGAGGTGTTCAGAATAGACTGCAAATGAGTGGAAATTATTGTTATTGAGGTTAATAATACCGTAGGAACAAAATTACCCCCAAATTCTGTGATTTTAGCTGTTTTTATGTTTTTCCCCCCAAAAAATCATCCAGATCCAAAACCAAAACCAAAACATGAAAAAGGGTGGTTTTGGCAAAACCAAGCCAAAACCAAAACACAAAAGTGGAATTAGAACCAAAACACATAACACTAAAAGCATCTCTAGTATGTACTGTACAAAGAAACATAGATTTTGATGGAAGATACTGTAAGAACCACTTGGACCATCTATTCTTTAGTTAAACAGACAAAATACTTTGGACAAAGTTACTCTAAATTGAATTTGGAATGTAATGCATACAGTAGAGATCCGTCCACACAGTACTGTACAGTATCTACTTTATCCTGCCATGTACAGTATGGCATGGCTTGATATCTCAGACTATGGGGGCAATTCCAAGTTGATCGCAGCAGGATTTTTGTTAGCAGTTGGGCAAAATCATGTGCACTGCTGGGGAGGCAGATATAACATGTGCAGAAAGAGTTAGATTTGGGTGGGTTATTTTATTTTATTTCTGTGCAGGGTAAATACTGGCTGCTTTATTTTTACACTGCAAATTAGATTGCAGATTGAACACACCACACCCAAATCTAACTCTCTCTGCACATGTTAAATCTGCCTCCCCTGCAGTGCACATGGGGGTCATTCCGAGTTGTTCGCTCGTTATTTTTTTCTCGCAGCGGAGCGATTAGTCGCTAATGCGCATGCGCAATGTTCGCAGTGCGACTGCGCCAAGTAAATTTGCTATGCAGTTAGGTATTTTACTCACGGCATTACAAGGTTTTTTCTTCGTTCTGGTGATCGTAATGTGATTGACAGGAAGTGGGTGTTTCTGGGCGGAAATTGGCCGTTTTATGGGAGTGTGTGAAAAAACGCTACCGTTTCTGGGAAAAACGCGGGAGTGGCTGGAGAAACGGAGGAGTGTCTGGGCGAACGCTGGGTGTGTTTGTGACGTCAAACCAGGAACGACAAGCACTGAACTGATCGCACTGGCAGAGTAAGTCTCGAGCTACTCAGAAACTGCACAGAGAAGTCTTTTCGCAATATTGCGAATCTTTCGTTCGCAATTTTACTATGCTAAGATTCACTCCCAGTAGGCGGCGGCTTAGCGTGTGCAAAGCTGCTAAAAGCAGCTTGCGAGCGAACAACTCGGAATGACCCCCATGGTTTTGCCCAACTGCTAACAAAAATCCTGCTGCGATCAACTTGGAATTACCCCCTATAAGAGGATTTAAAGTACAGTAGCCATGCTTTGTGATTTTTCTTAAGTTGCTTCTTTATTATGGTACTTTATACATACAGTATTCTACTGTATTATGGCAAACAAAATTGTTGGGTGTAAAGTAGAGATGAGCGCCTGAAATTTTTCGGGTTTTGTGTTTTGGTTTTGGGTTCGGTTCCGCGGCCGTGTTTTGGGTTCGACCGCGTTTTGGCAAAACCTCACCGAATTTTTTTTGTCGGATTCGGGTGTGTTTTGGATTCGGGTGTTTTTTTTTAAAAACACTAAAAAACAGCTTAAATCATAGAATTTGGGGGTCATTTTGATCCCATATTATTATTAACCTCAAAAACCATAATTTCCACTCATTTTCAGTCTATTCTGAATACCTCACACCTCACAATATTATTTTTAGTCCTAAAATTTGCACCAAGGTCGCTGGATGACTAAGCTAAGCGACACTAGTGGCCGACACAAACACCTGGCCCATCTAGGAGTGGCACTGCAGTGTCACGCAGGATGTCCCTTCCAAAAAACCCTCCCCAATCAGCACATGACGCAAAGAAAAAAAGAGGCGCAATGAGGTAGCTGACTGTGTGAGTAAGATAAGCGACCCTAGTGGCCGAAACAAACACCGGGCCCATTTAGGAGTGGCACTGCAGTGTCACGCAGGATGTCCCTTCCAAAAAACCCTCCCCAATCAGCACATGACGCAAAGAAAAAAAGAGGCGCAATGAGGTAGCTGACTGTGTGAGCAAGATTAGCGACCCTAGTGGCCGACACAAACACCGGGCCCATTTAGGAGTGGCACTGCAGTGTCACGCAGGATGTCCCTTCCAAAAAACCCTCCCCAATCAGCACATGACGCAAAGAAAAAAAGAGGCGCAATGAGGTAGCTGACTGTGTGAGTAAGATTAGCGACCCTAGTGGCCGACACAAACACCGGGCCCATTTAGGAGTGGCACTGCAGTGTCACGCAGGATGTCCCTTCCAAAAAACCCTCCCCAATCAGCACATGACGCAAAGAAAAAAAGAGGCGCAATGAGGTAGCTGACTGTGTGAGTAAGATTAGCGACCCTAGTGGCCGACACAAACACCGGGCCCATTTAGGAGTGGCACTGCAGTGTCACGCAGGATGTCCCTTCCAAAAAACCCTCCCCAATCAGCACATGACGCAAAGAAAAAAAGAGGCGCAATGAGGTAGCTGACTGTGTGAGTAAGATTAGCGACCCTAGTGGCCGACACAAACACCGGGCCCATTTAGGAGTGGCACTGCAGTGTCACGCAGGATGTCCCTTCCAAAAAACCCTCCCCAATCAGCACATGACGCAAAGAAAAAAAGAGGCGCAATGAGGTAGCTGACTGTGTGAGTAAGATTAGCGACCCTAGTGGCCGACACAAACACCGGGCCCATTTAGGAGTGGCACTGCAGTGTCACGCAGGATGTCCCTTCCAAAAAACCCTCCCCAATCAGCACATGACGCAAAGAAAAAAAGAGGCGCAATGAGGTAGCTGACTGTGTGAGTAAGATTAGCGACCCTAGTGGCCGACACAAACACCGGGCCCATTTAGGAGTGGCACTGCAGTGTCACGCAGGATGTCCCTTCCAAAAAACCCTCCCCAATCAGCACATGACGCAAAGAAAAAAAGAGGCGCAATGAGGTAGCTGACTGTGTGAGTAAGATTAGCGACCCTAGTGGCCGACACAAACACCGGGCCCATTTAGGAGTGGCACTGCAGTGTCACGCAGGATGTCCCTTCCAAAAAACCCTCCCCAATCAGCACATGACGCAAAGAAAAAAAGAGGCGCAATAAGGTAGCTGACTGTGTGAGTAAGATTAGCGACCCTAGTGGCCGACACAAACACCGGGCCCATTTAGGAGTGGCACTGCAGTGTCACGCAGGATGTCCCTTCCAAAAAACCCTCCCCAATCAGCACATGACGCAAAGAAAAAAAGAGGCGCAATGAGGTAGCTGACTGTGTGAGTAAGATTAGCGACCCTAGTGGCCGACACAAACACCGGGCCCATTTAGGAGTGGCACTGCAGTGTCACGCAGGATGTCCCTTCCAAAAAACCCTCCCCAATCAGCACATGACGCAAAGAAAAAAAGAGGCGCAATGAGGTAGCTGACTGTGTGAGTAAGATTAGCGACCCTAGTGGCCGACACAAACACCGGGCCCATTTAGGAGTGGCACTGCAGTGTCACGCAGGATGTCCCTTCCAAAAAACCCTCCCCAAACAGCACATGACGCAAAGAAAAATAAAAGAAAAAAGAGGTGCAAGATGGAATTGTCCTTGGGCCCTCCCACCCACCCTTATGTTGTATAAACAAAACAGGACATGCACACTTTAACCAACCCATCATTTC
The DNA here is from genome assembly GCF_028390025.1 of Pseudophryne corroboree. Classification (NCBI taxonomy): domain Eukaryota; kingdom Metazoa; phylum Chordata; class Amphibia; order Anura; family Myobatrachidae; genus Pseudophryne; species Pseudophryne corroboree. Next base: position 638,604,753 of record NC_086448.1, read on the forward strand.
AGTGACAGGGTCTGCCACACGACTGTGACTGATATGACGGGTTGGTTTGGACCCCCCCCAAAAAAGAAGCAATTAATCTCTCCTTGCACAAACTGGCTCTACAGAGGCAAGATGTCCACCTCATCATCACCCTCCGATATATCACCGTGTACATCCCCCTCCTCACAGATTATCAATTCGTCCCCACTGGAATCCACCATCTCAGCTCCCTGTGTACTTTGTGGAGGCAATTGCTGCTGGTCAATGTCTCCGCGGAGGAATTGATTATAATTCATTTTAATGAACATCATCTTCTCCACATTTTCTGGATGTAACCTCGTACGCCGATTGCTGACAAGGTGAGCGGCGGCACTAAACACTCTTTCGGAGTACACACTTGTGGGAGGGCAACTTAGGTAGAATAAAGCCAGTTTGTGCAATGGCCTCCAAATTGCCTCTTTTTCCTGCCAGTATAAGTATGGACTGTGTGACGTGCCTACTTGGATGCGGTCACTCATATAATCCTCCACCATTCTTTCAATGGTGAGAGAATCATATGCAGTGACAGTAGACGACATGTCCGTAATCGTTGTCAGGTCCTTCAGTCCGGACCAGATGTCAGCATCAGCAGTCGCTCCAGACTGCCCTGCATCACCGCCAGCGGGTGGGCTCGGAATTCTGAGCCTTTTCCTCGCACCCCCAGTTGCGGGAGAATGTGAAGGAGGAGATGTTGACAGGTCGCGTTCCGCTTGACTTGACAATTTTCTCACCAGCAGGTCTTTCAACCCCAGCAGACTTGTGTCTGCCGGAAAGAGAGATCCAAGGTAGGCTTTAAATCTAGGATCGAGCACGGTGGCCAAAATGTAGTGCTCTGATTTCAACAGATTGACCACCCGTGAATCCTTGTTAAGCGAATTAAGGGCTCCATCCACAAGTCCCACATGCCTAGCGGAATCGCTCCGTGTTAGCTCCTCCTTCAATGTCTCCAGCTTCTTCTGCAAAAGCCTGATGAGGGGAATGACCTGACTCAGGCTGGCAGTGTCTGAACTGACTTCACGTGTGGCAAGTTCAAAGGGCATCAGAACCTTGCACAACGTTGAAATCATTCTCCACTGCGCTTGAGACAGGTGCATTCCACCTCCTATATCGTGCTCAATTGTATAGGCTTGAATGGCCTTTTGCTGCTCCTCCAACCTCTGAAGCATATAGAGGGTTGAATTCCACCTCGTTACCACTTCTTGCTTCAGATGATGGCAGGGCAGGTTCAGTAGTTTTTGGTGGTGCTCCAGTCTTCTGTACGTGGTGCCTGTACGCCGAAAGTGTCCCGCAATTTTTCTGGCCACCGACAGCATCTCTTGCACGCCCCTGTCGTTTTTTAAATAATTCTGCACCACCAAATTCAAGGTATGTGCAAAACATGGGACGTGCTGGAATTTGCCCATATTTAATGCACACACAATATTGCTGGCGTTGTCCGATGCCACAAATCCACAGGAGAGTCCAATTGGGGTAAGCCATTCCGCGATGATCTTCCTCAGTTGCCGTAAGAGGTTTTCAGCTGTGTGCGTATTCTGGAAACCGGTGATACAAAGCGTAGCCTGCCTAGGAAAGAGTTGGCGTTTGCGAGATGCTGCTACTGGTGCCGCCGCTGCTGTTCTTGCGGCGGGAGTCCATACATCTACCCAGTGGGCTGTCACAGTCATATAGTCCTGACCCTGCCCTGCTCCACTTGTCCACATGTCCGTGGTTAAGTGGACATTGGGTACAACTGCATTTTTTAGGACACTGGTGAGTCTTTTTCTGACGTCCGTGTACATTCTCGGTATCGCCTGCCTAGAGAAGTGGAACCTAGATGGTATTTGGTAACGGGGGCACACTGCCTCAATAAATTGTCTAGTTCCCTGTGAACTAACGGCGGATACCGGACGCACGTCTAACACCAACATAGTTGTCAAGGCCTCAGTTATCCGCTTTGCAGCAGGATGACTGCTGTGATATTTCATCTTCCTCGCAAAGGACTGTTGAACAGTCAATTGCTTACTGGAAGTAGTACAAGTGGGCTTACGACTTCCCCTCTGGGATGACCATCGACTCCCAGCAGCAACAACAGCAGCGCCAGCAGCAGTAGGCGTTACACGCAAGGATGCATCGGAGGAATCCCAGGCAGGAGAGGACTCGTCAGAATTGCCAGTGACATTGCCTGCAGGACTATTGGCATTCCTGGGGAAGGAGGAAATTGACACTGAGGGAGTTGGTGGGGTGGTTTGCGTGAGCTTGGTTACAAGAGGAAGGGATTTACTGGTCAGTGGACTGCTTCCGCTGTCACCCAAAGTTTTTGAACTTGTCACTGACTTATTATGAATGCGCTGCAGGTGACGTATAAGGGAGGATGTTCCGAGGTGGTTAACGTCCTTACCCCTACTTATTACAGCTTGACAAAGGGAACACACGGCTTGACACCTGTTGTCCGCATTTCTGTTGAAATAGTTCCACACCGAAGATCTGATTTTTTTGGTATTTTCACCAGGCATGTCAACGGCCATATTCCTCCCACGGACAACAGGTGTCTCCCCGGGTGCCTGACTTAAACAAACCACCTCACCATCAGAATCCTCCTGGTCAATTTCCTCCCCAGCGCCAGCAACACCCATATCCTCCTCATCCTGGTGTACTTCAACACTGACATCTTCAATCTGACTATCAGGAACTGGACTGCGGGTGCTCCTTCCAGCACTTGCAGGGGGCGTGCAAATGGTGGAAGGCGCATGCTCTTCACGTCCAGTGTTGGGAAGGTCAGGCATCGCAACCGACACAATTGGACTCTCCTTGTGGATTTGGGATTTCGAAGAACGCACAGTTCTTTGCGGTGCTACTGCTTTTGCCAGCTTGAGTCTTTTCATTTTTCTAGCGAGAGGCTGAGTGCCTCCATCCTCATGTGAAGCTGAACCACTAGCCATGAACATAGGCCAGGGCCTCAGCCGTTCCTTGCCACTCCGTGTGGTAAATGGCATATTGGCAAGTTTACGCTTCTCCTCCGACAATTTTATTTTAGGTTTTGGAGTCCTTTTTTTACTGATATTTGGTGTTTTGGATTTGACATGCTCTGTACTATGACATTGGGCATCGGCCTTGGCAGACGACGTTGCTGGCATTTCATCGTCTCGGCCATGACTAGTGGCAGCAGCTTCAGCACGAGGTGGAAGTGGATCTTGATCTTTCCCTAATTTTGGAACCTCAACATTTTTGTTCTCCATATTTTAATAGGCACAACTAAAAGGCACCTCAGGTAAACAATGGAGATGGATGGATACTAGTATACAATTATGGACGGACTGCCGAGTGCCGACACAGAGGTAGCTACAGCCGTGAACTACCGTACTGTGTCTGCTGCTAATATAGACTGGTTGATAAAGAGATGTCGTAGTATGTATGTATGAAGAAGAAAGAAAAAAAAACCACGGTTAGGTGGTATACAATTATGGACGTACTGCCGAGTGCCGACACAGAGGTAGCCACAGCCGTGAACTACCGTACTGTACTGTGTCTGCTGCTAATATAGACTGGTTGATAAAGAGATGTCGTAGTATGTATGTATGAAGAAGAAAGAAAAAAAAACCACGGGTAGGTGGTATACAATTATGGACGGACTGCCGAGTGCCGACACAGAGGTAGCCACAGCCGTGAACTACCGTACTGTACTGTGTCTGCTGCTAATATAGACTGGTTGATAAAGAGATGTAGTAGTATGTATGTATAAAGAAGAAAGAAAAAAAAACACGGGTAGGTGGTATACAATTATGGACGGACTGCCGAGTGCCGACACAGAGGTAGCCACAGCCGTGAACTACCGTACTGTACTGTGTCTGCTGCTAATATAGACTGGTTGATAAAGAGATGTCGTAGTATGTATGTATGAAGAAGAAAGAAAAAAAAACCACGGTTAGGTGGTATACAATTATGGACGGACTGCCGAGTGCCGACACAGAGGTAGCCACAGCCGTGAACTACCGTACTGTACTGTGTCTGCTGCTAATATAGACTGGTTGATAAAGAGATGTCGTAGTATGTATGTATAAAGAAGAAAGAAAAAAAAACCACGGTTAGGTGGTATACAATTATGGACGGACTGCCGAGTGCCGACACAGAGGTAGCCACAGCCGTGAACTACCGTACTGTACTGTGTCTGCTGCTAATATAGACTGGTTGATAAAGAGATGTAGTAGTATGTATGTATAAAGAAGAAAGAAAAAAAAACCACGGGTAGGTGGTATACAATTATGGATGGACTGCCGAGTGCCGACACAGAGGTAGCTACAGCCGTGAACTACCGTACTGTGTCTGCTGCGACTGGATGATAAATAATGATATAAAAAATATATATATATCACTACTGCAGCCGGACAGGTATATATATTATATAATGACGGACCTGCTGGACACTGTCTGTCAGCAGAATGAGTTTTTTATAGAATGAAAAAAAAAAAACACCACACAAGTGAAGTCACACGACGAGTGTTTAACTTTTTCAGGCAATCACAATATAGTATACTACTACTAACTATACTGGTGGTCAGTGTGGTCAGGTCACTGGTCAGTCACACTGGCAGTGGCACTCCTGCAGCAAAAGTGTGCACTGTTTAATTTTAATATAATATGTACTCCTGGCTCCTGCTATAACCTATAACTGGCACTGCAGTGCTCCCCAGTCTCCCCCACAATTATAAGCTGTGTGAGCTGAGCACAGTCAGATATATAATATATACATAGATGATGCAGCACACTGGGCTGAGCAGTGCACACAGATATGGTATGTGACTGTCTTGTACTCCTGGCTCCTGCTATAACCTATAACTGGCACTGCAGTGCTCCCCAGTCTCCCCCACAATTATAAGCTGTGTGAGCTGAGCACAGTCAGATATATAATATATACATAGATGATGCAGGCATGCAGCACACTGGGCTGAGCAGTGCACACAGATATGGTATGTGACTGAGTCACTGTGTGTACCGTTTTTTTCAGGCAGAGAACGGATATATTAAATAAAACAACTGCACTGCTGGTGGTCACTGTGGTCAGTCACTAAACTCTGCACTCTCTTCTACAGTATCAGCCTCAGGTCAATCTCTCTCTCTCTCTCTCCTAATCTAAATGGAGAGGACGCCAGCCACGTCCTCTCCCTATCAATCTCAATGCACGTGTGAAAATGGCGGCGACGCGCGGCTCCTTATATAGAATCCGAGTCTCGCGAGAATCCGACAGCGTCATGATGACGTTCGGGCGCGCTCGGGTTAACCGAGCAAGGCGGGAAGATCCGAGTCGCTCGGACCCGTGAAAAAAAACATGAAGTTCGTGCGGGTTCGGATTCAGAGAAACCGAACCCGCTCATCTCTAGTGTAAAGTAGGCTGGTCTATAAATATAATGTACATTAAGTCAGTTTCCAAAGAAACACTGTTCAATACTGTACATCCCAGCATGCCCTGCAACAGTTTTAGCATGGCAAAACTAGCAAGGCATGCTGGTACTGTATGTGTAGTTCATTCAAAAACAGCTGGAGGACCAAAGGTTCAGTGTACAGGGTGATTTAAAAAAAAAATAATAATAGAAGGATCAGTAAAGAAAATGCTCCATGTACAGTACTTTACAGGACTGTACAGTCTTTTCCACAGGAAATGTGTATTAGAAGTACTGTATACTGTATACACTAAATGTACAGTAAAAAAATTTTTTATTACAAACACACATATGCATCCCACATGGAAATCTGCTGTACACAGCAGACAGCTTATGGTGACAGGACTCACTTACTGTATCCCCACCCATAGTCATGGTGTATTTTAGATAGCGTAATGAGACGCTCCTGCAGCATTGCCCTGATTCATGTAAAACCTGTGTGTATACAGTATCTCTATTGAATGTAAAGTACAGTAACAGTACAGTACACTATATTACAATAATATAAAAAAAGAAAGTGTCAGGGAAAAAAAACGTTTCATGACAGATACACAAGCTCATATCTAAATGTACAGTAAGCTGTGATCCCTTGCCATTGGTTTTAGATTATGCCCCAATGGCTAGGGGACTTGGCCATTCACATACTGTACTGTACTGTATCCCTGACTTCAATGGACCATGCTGTACTGTAGCTTAAACGCCTTGTTTTGTTTCTGTATACACTGTATTTATTTATTAATTGATCAACCTACGGGACCTCATTGCCCCTGAGTATTTTAGCTAGGGTAATGAGATGCTCCTTTAGCATTGCCCTGTAGTCTGTAAAACCTATGCTGTCGCTCACTCCATGGCTGAGGGCTTCCACGGGGCAAGGGATAGATAACGGGCGGCAGCCATTTTGTCAACTTGCTATGCGTTTGAGTCTGGTGTATTGCATACAGTACCCTCCAACTGTACCTTTTTGGAAGGTACAGTACCTTTTTTTATGGTCTGTATCTGCCAAAAAGGGCTTTGTACCGATTTTTGACTCTCCAAATTAACATTGAAAGTATAGGAAAGGGGCGTGGCCACACCCCTTTTACCCGTGACCATGCCTAATTTGAACTGGTTTTCCTGTGTAAAATGTTGGAGGGTATGGTACAGTATCGTAATGTGCATAGAGCTCGCCTATCTCTATCATAGTAACATAGTAACTAAGGTTGAAAAAAGACAATTGTCCATCGAGTTCAACCTATTTGTGGTCTCCTATCCAGTTTTATTTTAAGACTAGTTATTTTTATGTTAGGACTAGTTATAGTACCTATAATTCGTGACTACACACCATAACCCTGAATACCTTTATCCAATAGGAATTTATCTAACCCATTCTTAAAGGTGTTGACTGAGTCCGCCATTACTACTCTCTCAGGCAGGGAATTCCAAACATGTATTGTCCTTACTGTGAAAAAAACTTTTTGCCTTAATGTGCGGAAACTCCTCTTCTCTAACCTGAGCGAGTGACCACGTGTCCTCTGTGCTGATCTTATTGAAAACAGGTCCCTCGCAAACTCTGTGTATTGTTTCCTTATATATTTGTAGATGTTGATCATGTCCCCTCTTAGTCTCCTCTTTTCCAATGTAAACATGACTAGCCTTGCAAGCCTTTCCTCGTATGTCAGCGTCTCCATGCCCTTAATTAGTTTGGTCGCCCGCATCTGAACCTTTTCTAGCTCCAGGATATCCTTTTTGTAATATGGTGCCCAAAATTGCACATTGTATTCAAGATGTGGCCTCACTAGTGATTTATATAATGGGAGTATAATACTGTCGTCCCTTGCATCAATTCCCCATTTTATGCATTCTAATATCTTATTAGCCTTTTTTGCTGCACTCCTACTTTGGATACTGCTGTTTAATTTGTTATCTATGTGAACCCCAAAGTCTTTTTCCAGTACAGAATCCCCTAATATTACCACATTTAGTATGTAGGTGTTATTTTTGGTCTTGCCCCCACAGTGCATTACCTTACACTTGTCTGTGTTGAATCTCATTCTCCATTTTGCTTCCCATGCTTCCAGTTTAGTTAAGTCGTTCTGAAGAGACTCAGCATCCCCCTCCGTATTTATAACCTTACACAATTTGGTATCATCTGCAAAAATGTACACCATGCTCTCTAGACCTACTGTTAGGTCGTTGATGAAAATGTTGAACAAAAGTGGTCCAAGTACAGACCCTTGTGGCACACCACTTAGCACTTTAGTCCAATTTGAAAGCAATCCATTGACCACAATGCGCTGCTCCCTATTATCTAACCAATTACTGACCCAAGTACATATTGTGCTCCCTATCCCTATTTCTTGAAGCTTATACATAAGTCGCATGTATGGTACTGTGTCGAACGCTTTGGCAAAGTCTAAAAAGATTACATCCACCTCCTTACCCTGATCAAAGTTCTCACTTACTATTTCATAAAAGCCAAGTAAGTTGGTTTGACATGATCTGTCCTTCACAAATCCATGTTGGTTCCTTTTAATGACCTTATTGGCTTCAAGGAACTTTTGAATACTGTCCCTTAGAATACCTTCCAATACTTTCCCCACTATAGATGTAAAACTAACTGGTCTATAATTACCCAGTTCAGCTTTGATCCCCTTTTTGAATATCGGCACTACCTCCGCTATATGCCAGTCTTTGGGAACTATACCCGATTTAACTGAATCCATGAAGATCAAAAATAGTGGTTTTGCTAGTTCAGCGTGCAGCTCCATAAGAACCCTCGGGTGAATTCCAGGTGACTTATTAATCTTTAACTTTTTTAATCAGTCACAGACTACCTCCTCACATAAATAAGCATTTAGCAGTGGGACATTATCTTTGTTGGGATTTTGTGTTAGACCCAGCATTTGGTCCTCTCTGGTAAATACCATTGAAAAAAACTTGTTTAGTTTGTTTGCTATGTCATTATCATTTTTTATTAAGACTCCCATCTTGTCCTTTAAAGTGCCTATACTCTCCTTCTTAGTCTCTTGCTGTTGATGTACTTAAAAAAAAATTGGAACTTGCTTAGCTTTCCTTTGCTACTAGTTTTTCAGTTTCTACTTTAGCCGCTCTTATTCCGTTACAATCCTTATAGTGCTGAAATGACTCCGCATCCCCCTCAGATTTGTATTTTTTAAATGCTCGTCTTTTTTTGTCCATTAATTCCTTTATATTTTTGTTAAACCACATTGGTTTGGGATTTTTATTCCTTTTTTTGCTGCTGGTGGGAATAAATTTACAAGTATTTTTAATTAGCAGTGATTTTAATACATCCCATTTCTCTGTAGTATTTTTTTCTTGAAACAGACTTTCCCATTCAATATCCCTTAACACTTTCTTCATCATGTCAAAGTTGGCTTTGCTAAGGTTTAGAGTCCTAGTTGAGCAAGTATAGGACTGCTTATGAAAACTGATATTGAATCATACTTGCCTACCTGCCCCTCTCCATGAGGGAGAAAATGCTCTGCTCCTGGACTTTCCTGGTAATGTATGATTGCCATCACCTGTGGTGAGCTAGGTAATTGATAAGAAAGGGGTTTCACCACAGGTGATGGCAATCATACATTACCAGGAAAGTCCAGGAACAGAGCATTTTCTCCCTCATGGAGAGGGTCAGGTAGGCAAGTATGTATTGAATGTGACCATATTGTGGTCGCTGTTTCCTATGGGCTCCCCTACTTCAATATTTGATACCAATTCCCCATTGTCAGTTAATACAAGGTCTAAGATTGCATTTTACCTAGTTGGCTCCTCGATTAATTGAACTAAGTAATTATCATTTAGCGTGTTTAAAAACATATTGCCCCTAGCAGTATCACTTGAATTGATTCTCCAGTTTGTCTCGGGATAGTTAAAGTCTCCTATCACTACTATGTCTCCTACTGCTGCTTTCTATTTGATTCAGTAACAATTTCTCATCAGACACATTAATACCAGGTGGCCTGTAGCATAACCCCAATAATAACTTCTTTATTCCTTTACCCCTTCATGCAATTTCTACCCATAATGTCTCAATAGTATTTACAGTCCCTTCTTGAATATCTTCCCGTATAACAGGTTTTAGAAACGGCTTTACGTAAAGACATACCCCTCCACCCCGTTTAGTCTGTCTCTCCTGTACAGCGTATAACCCTCTAGATTGACTGTCCAATCTTGAGATTCGTCCCACCAAGTAATGCCTATAATACCATATTCCTTGCTTGCTGTAAGGATTTCTAGTTCTCCCTTTTTACCTGTAAGGCTTCTAGCATTTACATACATACAATTGAGATATGTATTTCCCCTTATGCTATGGACATAATACTTCTTATGCAGCAAAGATGACCCATAATCATCATTGGTTACTGTTAATCTAAAACTCTTTTTAGTTCCCATGTTACTACCCTTGCTTTCTGCTCTATTCCTCCCCCTACTCCTCCCCCATTTTTTTCAGTAACGTCACCCCTGCTATTCTTACTGAATGACCCGTATTTTCTTGCTAAACCCTCCTCCCAGGCACCTAGTTTAAAATCTCCTCCAACCTTCTAACCGTCCTTCCCCCCAGCACCACTGCCCCCTCCTCAGTCAGGTGCAATCCATCATGACAAAAAAGATGGCGCCTGACTGAGAAGTCCGCCCAGTGTTCTAGGAACACAAACCCTTCTTTCCTGCACCAATCCCTAAGCCACACATTTACCTCCCTAATCTCCCTCTGTCTCCCTGGACTAGCGCGTGACATGGGTAATAATTCAAAGTATATTACCTTAGATGTCATTGCCTTAAGTTTCTGGCCTAAGTCCCTATAGTCTTTCTTAAGGACATCCCACCTTCCACTAACTTTGTCGTTGGTGCCAACGTGCACCAAGATCGCCAAATCATTCCCAGCCCCTCCCAACAATCTATCTACCCGGTCCGCGATGTACCGCACCCGAGCACCCGGGAGACAACAGACTGTACGGCGATCACAGTCCTGGTAGCAGATTGCCCTGTCTGTCTTCCTAATAATGAAATCCACTACCACCACAATCTGACTAGGTACCTTACTAACTTTTATCCCAACTGCTCCTTTGGTTGCTAGATGGAACAGTCTCCTCCGGCACCGTCATTTCCTCACTATCATCCTCCGATTCCTTGTCCAGTTGTGCAAATTTATTCGGGTTTGATAGTTCAGAGATGTCGAGCCTCCCCCTCTTTTTCTTCCTTCTAACTGTGACCCAGCTAATTGCCTGGTCATCTTCATCTACCAGTGATCCCTCCCGCAATGCCTCCACCATTCTATCTAAACTTCGCTCGAGATTGTGAATCTCCCTCAGTCGCGTAACGGTTTGCTCTAGATCAGTTACCTGGGCTTCCTGGGCAACCACTCGCACACACCTCGTGCAGATGTACTCACACTGGGACGGTTGCTCCAGGTGCGTGTACATCTTGCATGACATGCACTGAGTGAAATCCCCAACCACAGCCCCACCCATATTTTTGTAAGGTCTAACTTCCTGTTACTCCAAGAAGAAATAGAAAAGCAAAACAATCTAGGCAAAACACTCACTATACAATAATGAAGTTGGGCTTATACTTACCTATTCTTTGCGGCCCCTAATCCTTCGCTTTTATGCAGCAGTAATCACCGGGTGGCAGCAGCAGCAACTGCAACAGTCTCCATCCCCTTCCGTCCTCTCCTCTGATGTCTGCAGCAGCAGTCTTCCTTGCTCCCTTGTGCAGCTCAGCAGTGGATTCATTCAGACCCCACAGGCCGGTTGTGTGGTCCCTGGTAGTACCTGCTGGCGGCAGCAGCAGCAGCAATATGCTCTTTCCCCAGCGTCCCTGGGCAGCGTCCCTGGGCAGTACCTAGTATGCTCACACACAAAATAGAACAAAAACAAAGACAGAAACAAAGGCAGCTTTATACCCTCAAAATATCTGCCCCTCACACACGTACATGAAATCTCAGCCCCTCACACACACAATCACAGCCCACTCTCTCACACACACAATCACAGCCCACTCTCTCACACACAAAACTCAGCCCCTCACACACACAAAATCACAGCCCCTCTGTTACTCCAAGTTAGAGCCCCTCTCACTCACTCACAAGGTCAGCCTCTTGCAGCATCACCAGAGACTTATGCAGCCTCACACAGGGAGTGGCAGCTCAGTTCAGTACTGGTCCCCCTCACCGGCGCTCACTCCGTCCCCCCCCTCCGGTGCCCAGTACCTGGTCTGGGCCTAATTCGCTCCCCCCTCACGCCCCAGCACCTACGCTCCCCACCGCTCTCCTCTGCACACCTCACACGCACGCGTCCTGCGCGCACTTCCACTTCCGGGTCTTCGGGTCAGCATCACAGCGTCTGCTCCTCCTATTAACCCTGTGTATTTTTGCTAGGGTATTCAGATGCTCCTTCAGCTTTGCCTAGTAGCCTGCAAAAGCTGTGCCATCGATTGCTCCGTAGCTGAGGCTTTCACGGGGCAAGGGATAACGGGCGGCAGCCATTTTGTCAGCATGCTATCCGATCGAGTCCGGTGTATTGTAATGTGCATAGAGCTCACCTATCCCTATTGCCCCTGTGTATTTTAGCTAAGGTATTCAGATGCTCCCTCAGCATTGCCCTGTAGCCTGAAAAACCTATGCTGTCGCTCGCTCCATAGCTGAGCGCTGCCATGAGGTGGGGGGTCACGGGCGGTGGCCATTTTGTCAACTTGCTATCCGATCGAGTCAGGTGTATTGCAATGTGCATAGAGCTCGCTTATTCCTATCGCCCCTGTGTATTTTAGCTAGGGTATTCAGACACTCCTTTAGCATTGCCCTGTAACTTGCAAAATCTATGCAGTTGCTGGCTTAATAGCTGAGGGCTTCCTCGAGGCAAGAGGTAATGGGTGGTAGCCATTTCAATCGAGTCTGGCCTGCTACAGAATTGTACTGTATGTGTACCGTATGATGCATAGAACCTTATCCTCGTAGCCCCTATATGCTCCTGTAGCTTTGCCCTGCTTTTTGTAAAACTTGTGTGCACACTTCTATTGAATGTAAAAGTATCGTACAGTACAATAGATACAAAAATAAAAAAAATGAATACAGGAAAAAAATAACATGCATTCGCACTTTGGGAATCGAACCCGGGACTCAAAGCATGGGAAGTGGCACACTTCACCATTCGGATACGTTGCCGAATGACAGATGCATAAGCCCATTGGTTTTGATTATGTCATAATGGCTACTGGATTTGGACGCTAACATATCCCTAACATCAATAGACCACACTGTACCTGTAACACGTTCGTTTGCATCTGTATACGCTACTGGTTTTATTTGATGATTTGTCTGCATGACTTGGACGCTCACATATTCCTAACGTCAATAGACTATAATGTGGCTTTATCACATTCGTTTGCATCTGTATATACTGTACTAGTGTATTTATGTCTACACTGTAATATACTGTATGACATCATACTGTAGCATATTGTAGCGTAATGAGATGCACTAGTAAAATAGCTCTTACTATGTATTTCGGTATTGTATTTTAATGGAGACCACATGCATGCGCAATGGTGATTTTAAAAAGCAAACTCTGGTGAATGATCGCAGGTATTACACTTAAAAGTAACGCCAAATGCCCTGTGCGCCTCCCTGTGACTAGGCGCGTCTCCTTGCGCTGAGGCACGCTGCGTATGCCGAACGCGACTAACGCCTCAGCCAGCCAAAATAACCGAGGCTCCATCTATATGATGTTGTCATCATTGAAAGAATGGTGGAGGATTATATGGGTAACAACATCATAGTAGGCATGTCAGACAGTCCGTATGTATACTGTCAGGAAAAAGAGGCAATTTGGAGGTCCTTGCACAAACTGGCTTTATTTTACCTAAGTTGCCCCCCCTCCTAGTCAGCGATCGGCATAGGAGGTTACTTCCACAAAATTTGGAGGAGATTGCCTCCAGAAAGTATACAGGTACCTGTGATGGTGGATTCAGGTGGGGACAAATTAATACTCTGTGAGGATGAGGATGTACACACTGAAAGGGGTGAGGAATTGGAGGATGAGGATGACAACTTGCCTCTGTAGAGCTAGTTTGTGCAAGGAGAGATTGGTGGGGAGATTAATTGCTTCTTTTTTTGTGGGGGCTGACACTGAAATGATTGGTTTGTTAAATTGTGCATGTCCTGTTTATACAACATAAGGGTGGGTGGGAGGTAGAGATGAGCGGGTTCGGTTCCTCTGAATCCGAACCCGCCCGAACTTCAGGTTTTTTACACGGGTCCGAGCAGGCTCGGATCTTCCCGCCTTGCTCGGCTAACCCGAGCGCGCCCGAACGTCATCATCACGCTGTCGGATTCTTGCGAGGCTTGGATTCTATCGCGAGACTCGGATTCTATATAAGGAGCCGCGCGTCGCCGCCATTTTCACACGTGCATTGAGAGTCATAGGGAGAGGACGTGGATGGCGTCCTCTCCGTTTAGAGAAGAGAGAGACACAGTATTTTGGGGAGCATTATTAGGAGGAGTACTACTATACTGTATACTACTATACTACTTGCTGAAGTGATATTTATAGATTAGATAATAGATAGTGTGACTGTAAGTGTATTATCTGACTTGTGGGGGAGACACTGACAGTGGGGAGCAGTTAGAGTCTGAGAGCAGGACTCAGGAGTACATATAACGTACAGTGCACACTTTTGCTGCCAGAGTCAGTGCCACACTGCCATTGTTGTGACCACACTGACCACCAGTATAATAATATATTTTGTGATTGTCTGCTTAGGCCTCGGAGTACTAGTTGCAAGTTGCAACGTGACCTGAAGTGACCACCAGTTTAATAATCAATCACCACCAGTTTAATATATATATATATATATATATATATATAATTGTATATAATATATATATATATATAATATTGTATACCACCTACCCGTGTTTTTTTTTTTTTTCATTCTTCTTTATACATACTACTATAGTAGCTTACTGTAGCAGTCTGCGGTGCTGTGCTGACCTGACAGTGTCCAGCAGGTCCGTCATCAGTCATTACATAATAAATATATATAGTACCTGTCCGGCTGCAGTACTAGTGATATTATATTGATTTCATCTCATTATCAATAATTTATCATCCAGTCTAGACTCTATATTAGCAGCAGACACAGTACGTTAGTCCACGGCTGTAGCTACCTCTGTGTCGGCACTCGGCAGTCCATCCATAATTGTATACCACCTACCCGTGGTTTTTTTTTTCTTTCTTCTTTGTACATACTACTATAGAGTATAGTAGCTTACTGTAGCAGTCTGCGGTGCTGCTGAGCTGACAGTGTCCAGCAGGTCCGTCATCAGTCATCATTACCTAATAAATATATTATCTACCTGTCCGGCTGCAGTACTAGTGATATTATATATACATACATATATATATTGATTTCATCTCATTATCAATCATCCAGTCTATATTAGCAGCAGACACAGTACGTTAGTCCACGGCTGTAGCTACCTCTGTGTCGGCACTCGGCAGTCCATCCATAATTGTATACCACCTACCCGTGGGTTTTTTTTTCTTTCTTCTTTGTACATACTACTATAGTATAGTAGCTTACTGTAGCAGTCTGCGGTGCTGCTGAGCTGACAGTGTCCAGCAGGTCCGTCATCAGTCATCATTACCTAATAAATATATTATCTACCTGTCCGGCTGCAGTACTAGTGATATTATATATACATACATATATATATTGATTTCATCTCATTATCAATCATCCAGTCTATATTAGCAGCAGACACAGTACGTTAGTCCACGGCTGTAGCTACCTCTGTGTCGGCACTCGGTAGTCCATCCATAATTGTATACCACCTACCCGTGGTTTTTTTTTTTTTCATTCTTCTTTGTACATACTACTATAGTATAGTAGCTTACTGTAGCAGTCTGCGGTGCTGCTGAGCTGACAGTGTCCAGCAGGTCCGTCATCAGTCATCATTACCTAATAAATATATTATCTACCTGTCCGGCTGCAGTACTAGTGATATTATATATACATACATATATATATTGATTTCATCTCATTATCAATCATCCAGTCTATATTAGCAGCAGACACAGTACGTTAGTCCACGGCTGTAGCTACCTCTGTGTCGGCACTCGGCAGTCCATCCATAAGTATACTAGTATCCATCCATCTCCATTGTTTACCTGAGGTGCCTTTTAGTTGTGCCTATTAAAATATGGATAACAAAAATGTTGAGGTTCCAAAATTAGGGAAAGATCAAGATCCACTTCCACCTCGTGCTGAAGCTGCTGCCACTAGTCATGGCCGAGACGATGAAATGCCAGCAACGTCGTCTGCCAAGGCCGATGCCCAATGTCATAGTACAGAGCATGTCAAATCCAAAACACCAAATATCAGTAAATAAAGGACTCCAAAACCTAAAATAAAATTGTCGGAGGAGAAGCGTAAACTTGCCAATATGCCATTTACCACACGGAGTGGCAAGGAACGGCTGAGGCCCTGGCCTATGTTCATGGCTAGTGGTTCAGCTTCACATGAGGATGGAAGCACTCAGCCTCTCGCTAGAAAACTGAAAAGACTCAAGCTGGCAAAAGCACCGCAAAGAACTGTGCGTTCTTCGAAATCCCAAATCCACAAGGAGAGTCCAATTGTGTCGGTTGCGATGCCTGACCTTCCCAACACTGGACATGAAAAGCATGCACCTTCCACCATTTGCACGCCCCCTGCAAGTGCTGGAAGGAGCACCCGCAGTCCAGTTCCTGATAGTCAGATTGAAGATGTCAGTGTTGAAGTACACCAGGATGAGGAGGATATGGGTGTTGCTGGCGCTGGAGAGGAAATTGACCAGGAGGATTCTGATGGTGAGGTGGTTTGTTTAAGTCAGGCACCCGGGGAGACACCTGTTGTCCGTGGGAGGAATATGGCCTGGTGAAAATACCAAAAAAATCAGCTCTTCAGTGTGGAGGTATTTCAACAGAAAAGCGGACAACAGGTGTCAAGCCGTGTGTTGCCTTTGTCAAGCTGTAATAAGTAGGGGTAAGGACGTTAACCACCTCGGAACATCCTCCCTTATACGTCACCTGCAGCGCATTCATAATAAGTCAGTGACAAGTTCAAAAACTTTGGGTGACAGCGGAAGCAGTCCACTGACCAGTAAATCCCTTCCTCTTGTAACCAAGCTCACGCAAACCACCCCACCAACTCCCTCAGTGTCAATTTCCTCCTTCCCCAGGAATGCCAATAGTCCTGCAGGCCATGTCACTGGCAATTCTGACGATTCCTCTCCTGCCTGGGATTCCTCCGATGCATCCTTGCGTGTAACGCCTACTGCTGCTGGCGCTGCTGTTGTTGCTGCTGGGAGTCGATGGTCATCCCAGAGGGGAAGTCGGAAGACCACTTGTACTACTTCCAGTAAGCAATTGACTGTCCAACAGTCCTTTGCGAGGAAGATGAAATATCACAGCAGTCATCCTGCTCCAAAGCGGATAACTGAGGCCTTGACAACTATGTTGGTGTTAGACGTGCATCCGGTATCCGCCGTTAGTTCACAGGGAACTACACAATTTCTTGAGGTAGTGTGCCCCCGTTACCAAATACCATCTAGGTTCCACTTCTCTAGGCAGGCGATACCGAAAATGTACACAGACCTCAGAAAAAGACTCACCAGTGTCCTAAAAAATGCAGCTGTACCCAATGTCCACTTAACCACGGACATGTGGACAAGTGGAGCAGGGCAGGGTCAGGACTATATGACTGTGACAGCCCACTGGGTAGATGTATGGACTCCCGCCGCAAGAACAGCAGCGGCGGCACCAGTAGCAGCATCTCGCAAACGCCAACTCTTTCCTAGGCAGGCTACGCTTTGTATCACCGCTTTCCAGAATACGCACACAGCTGAAAACCTCTTACGGCAACTGAGGAAGATCATCGCGGAATGGCTTACCCCAATTGGACTCTCCTGTGGATTTGTGGCATCGGACAACGCCAGCAATATTGTGTGTGCATCAAATATGGGCAAATTCCAGCACGTCCCATGTTTTGCACATACCTTGAATTTGGTGGTGCAGAATTTTTTTAAAAATGACAGGGGCGTGCAAGAGATGCTGTCGGTGGCCAGAAGAATTGCGGGACCACGTACAGAAGACTGGAGCACCACCAAAAACTACTGAACCTGCCCTGCCATCATCTGAAGCAAGAAGTGGTAACGAGGTGGAATTCAACCCTCTATATGCTTCAGAGGTTGGAGGAGCAGCAAAAGGCCATTCAAGCCTATACAATTGAGCACGATATAGGAGGTGGAATGCACCTGTCTCAAGCGCAGTGGAGAATGATTTCAACGTTGTGCAAGGTTCTGATGCCCTTTGAACTTGCCACACGTGAAGTCAGTTCAGACACTGCCAGCCTGAGTCAGGTCATTCCCTTCATCAGGCTTTTGCAGAAGAAGCTGGAGACATTGAAGGAGGAGCTAACACGGAGCGATTCCGCTAGGCATGTGGGACTTGTGGATGGAGCCCTTAATTCGCTTAACAAGGATTCACGGGTGGTCAATCTGTTGAAATCAGAGCACTACATTTTGGCCACCGTGCTCGATCCTAGATTTAAAGCCTACCTTGGATCTCTCTTTCCGGCAGACACAAGTCTGCTGGGGTTGAAAGACCTGCTGGTGAGAAAATTGTCAAGTCAAGCGGAACGCGACCTGTCAACATCTCCTCCTTCACATTCTCCCGCAACTGGGGGTGCGAGGAAAAGGCTCAGAATTCCGAGCCCACCCGCTGGCGGTGATGCAGGGCAGTCTGGAGCGACTGCTGATGCTGACATCTGGTCCGGACTGAAGGACCTGACAACGATTACGGACATGTCGTCTACTGTCACTGCATATGATTCTCTCACCATTGAAAGAATGGTGGAGGATTATATGAGTGACCGCATCCAAGTAGGCAGGTCACACAGTCCGTACTTATACTGGCAGGAAAAAGAGGCAATTGGAGGCCCTTGCACAAACTGGCTTTATTCTACCTAAGTTGCCCTCCCACAAGTGTGTACTCCGAAAGAGTGTTTAGTGCCGCCGCTCACCTTGTCAGCAATCGGCGTACGAGGTTACATCCAGAAAATGTGGAGAAGATGATGTTCATTAAAATGAATTATAATCAATTCCTCCGTGGAGACATTGACCAGCAGCAATTGCCTCCACAAAGTACACAGGGAGCGAGATGGTGGATTCCAGTGGGGACGAATTGATAATCTGTGAGGAGGGGGATGTACACGGTGATATATCGGAGGATGATGATGAGGTGGACATCTTGCCTCTGTAGAGCCAGTTTGTGCAAGGAGAGATTAATTGCTTCTTTTTTGGTGGGGGTCCAAACCAACCCGTCATTTCAGTCACAGTCGTGTGGCAGACCCTGTCACTGAAATGATGGGTTGGTTAAAGTGTGCATGTCCTGTTTATACAACATAAGGGTGGGTGGGAGGGCCCAAGGACAATTCCATCTTGCACCTCTTTTTTCTTTAATTTTTCTTTGCGTCATGTGCTGTTTGTGGAATGTTTTTTGGAAGGGCCATCCTGCGTGACACTGCAGTGCCACTCCTAGATGGGCCCGGTGTTTGTGTCGGCCACTAGGGTCGCTTATCTTACTCACACAGCTACCTCATTGCGCCTCTTTTTTTCTTTGTGTCATGTGCTGTTTGGGGAGGGTTTTTTGGAAGGGCCATCCTGCGTGACACTGCAGTGCCACTCCTAGATGGGCCCGGTGTTTGTGTCGGCCACTAGGGTCGCTTATCTTACTCACACAGCTACCTCATTGTGCCTCTTTTTTTCTTTGCGTCATGTGCTGTTTGGGGAGAGTTTTTTGGAAGGGCCATCCTGCGTGACACTGCAGTGCCACTCCTAGATGGGCCCGGTGTTTGTGTCGGCCACTAGGGTCGCTTATCTTACTCACACAGCTACCTCATTGCGCCTCTTTTTTTCTTTGCGTCATGTGCTGTTTGGGGAGGGTTTTTTGGAAGGGCCATCCTGCGTGACACTGCAGTGCCACTCCTAGATGGGCACGGTGTTTGTGTCGGCCACTAGGGTCGCTTATCTTACTCACACAGCTACCTCATTGCGCCTCTTTTTTTCTTTGCGTCATGTGCTGTTTGGGGAGGGTTTTTTGGAAGGGCCATCCTGCGTGACACTGCAGTGCCACTCCTAGATGGGCCCGGTGTTTGTGTCGGCCACTAGGGTCGCTTATCTTACTCACACAGCTACCTCATTGCGCCTCTTTTTTTCTTTGCGTCATGTGCTGTTTGGGGAGGGTTTTTTGGAAGGGCCATCCTGCGTGACACTGCAGTGCCACTCCTAGATGGGCCCGGTGTTTGTGTCGGCCACTAGGGTCGCTTATCTTACTCACACAGCTACCTCATTGCGCCTCTTTTTTTCTTTGCTTCATGTGCTGTTTGGGGAGGGTTTTTTGGAAGGGCCATCCTGCGTGACACTGCAGTGCCACTCCTAGATGGGCCCGGTGTTTGTGTCGGCCACTAGGGTCGCTTATCTTACTCACACAGCTACCTCATTGCGCCTCTTTTTTTCTTTGCGTCATGTGCTGTTTGGGGAGTGTTTTTTGGAAGGGCCATCCTGCGTGACACTGCAGTGCCACTCCTAGATGGGCACGGTGTTTGTGTCGGCCACTAGGGTCGCTTAGCTTAGTCATCCAGCGACCTAGGTGCAAATTTTAGGACTAAAAATAATATTGTGAGGTGTGAGGTATTCAGAATAGACTGAAAATGAGTGGAAATTATGGTTTTTGAGGTTAATAATACTTTGGGATCAAAATGACCCCCAAATTCTATGATTTAAGCTGTTTTTTAGTGTTTTTTAAAAAAAACACCCGAATCTAAAACACACCCGAATCCGACAAAAAAAATTCGGTGAGGTTTTGCCAAAACGCGGTCGAACCCAAAACACGGCCGCGGAACCAAACCCAAAACCAAAACACAAAACCCGAAAAATTTCAAGTGCACATCTCTAGTGGGAGGACCCAAAGACAATTCCATCTTGCACCGCTTTTTTCTTTGCATTATGTGCTCTTTGGGGCCTAGTTTTTAAAACTGCCATCCTGTCTGCCACTGCAGTGCCACTCCTAGATGGGCCAGGTGTTTGTGCAACCCACTTGTGTCACTTAGCTTAGTCATCCAGCTACCTCGGTGCAACCTTTTGGCTTAAAAACAATATTGTGAGGTGTTTAAAATAGACTGGAAATGAGTGGCAAAGTAATGTTATTGAGGTTAATAATACCATAGGATCAAAATTACTCCCAAATTCTGTGATTTTAGTTGTTTTTATGTTTTTTCAAAAATCATCCAAATCCAAAACCAAAATCCGAAAGGGTCATTTTGGCAAAACCAATCCAGATCCAAAACACAAGCGGGGATCCAGATCCATAACCAAAACACAAAACTCGAAAAGTGTCCACCACACATCTCTAGTTGACTACCTTTGGGATTGACTATTTAGCCTAAGCCTTGAAATAGGGAGGTAGTATGACCAGCCACTCAGTAGCAGATCTTGCCACGGGCAAGCAGGACTTTTGCCCGGGGCGCCGCCTTCCGGAGGGCGCCGGCGCCATCCAGAGGGAGCCGCACCATGGCAAGATCCGCCACTGCTGTGCCCCCCGCTGCCCGCTGTGTCCCCTACTGGTCCCGCTGGTTCCCCGCTGTGAAGGGAACTAAACGCTACGTGTCTAGTTTCCCTTCGTGGAGAGGACCTTTGCTGTGCGGTGCGCAATGACGTCATCGCGCACCGCAGAACATTGTGGGACTGACAGATGCCAGGGTTCATAATTGACCTCTAGTGTCTGTCTATGCCAGATCCGAGGAGAGGAGCGGTGCCGACGGAGGTCTGCAGCGGTCGGGAGCGGGGATAGTAAGCATTCATTTTATTTATTTTTTTCTTTTTCAGCGGCGCTACTCTACTGTACAGGGGGTATAACTGACCATGCCCCCTGTATGAAGCCACACCCCTATTTCCCGCCTGGGGCACCAAAAGGGCAAGAACCAGCCCTGCAGCCACCACAGATGCTTGGCAAACCATTAGAGAGCGCATGGACTGGACTGGGTCCCTTGATAAATATGGACCTCATTCAGCTTCATTTGCTGATTTTCTATTTTATCAAAACTGTGATCGCTTGCTGGGCAGCCACCCAGCACAAGGCAAGGCCGCCCAGCATGCAAATGCCCTGCAGCGATGCGAACGCAATGCCATTGCGATCGCATCTCACTGTGTGCGCATGCACATTATGGCTGAGTGTGTGTACTGGGAATTAATAGATGGATAACAGCAATGCACTGTAGAAAATACATCATAGTCCTGTGCAGCATAAGGGAACTGTAGATATGCAGTGAATAAGGTAAGACTCAAGGACTCTGGAGTGCTTAAGAACACCTTTACTTGGTTTCACATCTGTAACTGAACTTACTAGGAAACTCCCTCTCAGCATGCATAGCCCCACACACTGTGTCCTAGCAGGATACACATTTACATCCCTCCCATCAAGAACATAGAGAATGGGGTAACAAAGTAAGGAGAATAATGAAGAGGGAGAGAATGGGTGTGGGGAGTTAATGTAACAAAGTCCTGAATTCGGTTATTAGGATTCCATAAATCTCCTGACTTGGGGGTCTATTCATGAAGCTGTGAAAAGTGTGGAGAAGTAAGCCAGTTGGCATCCAATCAGAATTGAGGTAACATTTATAAAATGGTAACATTTATAAAATGCATTCTATCAAATGATTGGTTGCCATGGGCAACTTCTCCACCGGCTCACTTCTCAACACTCTTCACTGCTTTATAAATAGACCCCTTAGTGGTATACAGGCAGGTGCGTAATTGGGTGCCTGGTCATTGAGAGTAATAGCTGGAGGTGCCAGTGAGTTAGATGATGACTCAATATCGACTGCGGATGACATAGGTTCTGGCAACCCAGAGTGTGGAGTGATTTGAGAAGGGGCTGCGTCGTAAATGGTTACACTGGGTGCAGTATTTGTCTCCTCAGGTAGACTCAACAGGTGCAGATGATTCGGTCATACACAGTTCCATCTACCTGAACAACATAACTATTGGGCCAGCTGGCTTCCTTTAAAATGGTGGTAGGCTTGTCATATCTTGGTGTTCTGTATTCGAACAGCTTGTCCTTGAATGAACTGAGGGTTGCACCCTGCGCTTTGTGGCCTCTAGGCTGGGGTATCCATGGTACAATTGCTTGGTGTAGTACTTTTGTAAGGTGTAGGGTATAACAGACTCTGATCTCTTAAGATGATCCCGTCTAACAGAGATAACTCATCTCGCATGGCAAAGAATGGGCGTAAATCTTGTGGTAGTTCCTTGGAGGACTGTGGTCATCCTTGCAGGACAACCTGATATAGACGTTGACACAAATCATCTGCTAGGATTTGTATGGTCATAATACCATAGTCATTGTCAACCTGTAAAGGTGCAGAATGAGGGAGGAATGCTGTGGAGAGGACATCAGCCACAAACATTTCTTTGCTATGCTTGTAGACGACGTCTAGGTGGTACCTCTGTAATTTGAGCATCATCCTTTGAAAAAGGGCAGATGCATTGCGCAGGGACTTTCTCATGATGGTGATGAGTGGTTGGTGATTAGATTACCCTTATGCTTACATATATTGATATTACAATTAGACACATCAAACTGTGGCTGACATGACAGGATCAGTGGTTGCTCATACACAGAGCACTTCCCTCAGTGGAACACATTGGCCCTCATTCCGAGTCGTTTGCTCTGTAATTTTCTTCGCATCGCAGCGTTTTTCTGCTTAGTACGCATGCGCAATGTTCGCACTGCGACTGCGCCAAGTAATTTTGCTATGAAGATAGTTTTTTTACTCACGGCTTTTTCTTCGCTCCGGCGATCGTAATGTGATTGACAGGAAATGGGTGTTACTGGGCGGAAACACAGCGTTTTATGGGCGTGTGGATGAAAACGCTACCGTTTCTGGAAAAAACGCAGGAGTGGCTGGAGAAACGGAGGAGTGTCTGGGCGAACGCTGGGTGTGTTTGTGACGTCAAACCAGGAACGACAAGCACTGAACTGATCGCAGATGCCGAGTAAGTCTGAAGCTACTCTGAAACTGCTAAGTAGTTTGTAATCGCAATATTGCGAATACATCGTTCGCAATTTTAAGAAGCTAAGATTCACTCCCAGTAGGCGGCGGCTTAGCGTGTGTAACTCTGCTAAAATCGCCTTGCGAGCGAACAACTCGGAATGAGGGCCATTGTACATTTATCCATTATGAATGGCGAGCACTATTTATTTTATTTAAGTAGATATTGTGACTGCCTACATTTTGTTTGTCAACATTTTGACTGTTTACATTTATTTTTTTATTGTCGATATTAATGACCCTGTTGACCCCATATCCATGTCAGCCTTTTGATTGTCTTCATTTTGACCATGTTGACATTATGCAGACCAGGCTTCAATATGACCATTTCCATCAGGTAGAAAATGTTGATCTGATCCTGGCCTGCCCTCTTAATTTATGATTACTGTCACCTGTGTTGAACTGCTGTAGTTCAGTGATGAGAAAGGTGTTTCACATTAGGTGATGGCAATCATAAATTAAGAAGGAAACACAGGACCAGAGCATCTTGTACCTGATGGAGGAGTCATGTTGGGTAGTCTGATTAGATCAGTCGATGTTTTGGTGTGATTGTCTAGATTTTCATTGTCTATATTTTGACTACATTCCAGCTTAACAGTGTTAGTAGTAATTGTTACTACGGCATTACACAAGTTGTGACAACATAATATACATAATTATATGTAATGAAATCTCATATTGACAAGAGAATATAGCATCTTCACTGCATAGTAAGTACATACTGCTGCTACCCAAGCCGGTGAGCAGAATTCCGGGTCCCAGCACCTGCACAATGGAGCTGACAGGTGTCGAGTACTGGCTTCTATGGACAACATTGGCTGCAGCCCATAGAAGCCGGATTGGGCTGATGATCAGACAGGTAGTGGCTTCCTACAGGCTGGGGTGCTGACAGCCATACTGGGACCAGGTACAGGGGGAGGGGGCGAGACCAATGCAGGAAGCCAGTGCCAGACCAATGCAGGCCCGCACCCTAAGAAATATTAAGATAGTCTGTCTGCGTGCCGAGTGGGGGGGGCGCCGAGTGGGGACTAGTGGGCGGCTGTGGCTGCCGCTGAGCAGGGGCGATCACCCACCCCCCACCGCACATTATGCAGGGAGAGAGAGGACACTGCTTCTGTGGTGGGATCTCTCTCCCAGTGCAGCACACAGCAGTTTGTGCTGTGCTGGGGAGAGAGGCTGCTGGGTGGCCTAAGTGGCCACACACATGTCTACAATAGTGGAGTGCAGCGGGACCCGTAAAATCCTCCCAATGGAACTAACTGTCCTGCGGGTGACTGGCAGATAGATGAAGTCATGCAAATAGATGACTGCAAATTTGTATTATATAGTAGCAACATGATTTAAGGTCAGTCTACAAGCAGCCAATCAGTGGCTTGCCAGTGTTACTGACCATAATCATTATTATTGTGTCTCATTAACCCAGCTCTCCAGAAATTATAGATATGCTTCCTGATAGCTGCATCTGCAGAGGTGTCCAGGTCTACTAGAGTTGCAATTACAGGAACACTTATTTACAAAACTTAGCCCAGAGGTTCCCAAACGCGGACCTCAAGGGGGTGGTCTTCAGTATGCCGACTGACGGGATCCCGGCGCACAGTATACCGGCGCCAGGATCCCGACAGCCAGCATACCGACACTTATTCTCCCTCATGGGGGTCCACGACCCCCCTGGAGGGAGAATAAAATAGCATGGCGCACGTAGCGCGCCACCGTGCCTGTAGCGTGGCGAGCGCAGCGAGCCCGCAAGGGGCTCATTTGCGCTCGCCGCACTGTCGGTAAGCCGGCGGTCGGGCTCCCGGCGCCGGTATGCTGGTCGCCGGGAGCCCGACCGCCGGCATACCGTAGTGAACCCCCTCAAGGCACCTTAACAGTCCAGGTTTTAGTTATATCCATGGCTCAGCACATATGCTTAAATCAAATTGACTGAGGTGCTAATTAAGTCACCCGTAGCCAAGCATGGATACATTTAAAATCTGAACTGTTGGGGTGCCTTGAGGACCGCGTTTGGGAACCTCTGACTTAGGGGGTCATTCCGACCCGTTCGCACGCAGCGTTTCTTTGCTGCGGTGCAAACGGGTCGGAACTGTGCATGCACGGTGGGCACAATGCGCACGCGCGTTGTTGCGGGCAGCGGCTACAACAAAGAAGAAAGTGATCACTAGCGCGATCACAAGAAGATTGACAGCGGGGAGGCGTTGTGGGGCGTCTACACACCGTGTTCCGGGTGAGGAGATCCGAACGCAGGCGTGTCCAGGCGTTGGGAGGGCTGATGTTTGATGTCAATCTTGGGACCTTGGTCCTTGGATCCGTCGCACAGGGTAAGTAGGTCTGACCCTGGTCTTGTTTTGCAGGAAACTTTTTTAGCATAGCAGGGCTGCACAAATGATCGCAGACCTGCTATGCTAAAATACACTCCCCCATAGGCGGCATCTAGTTTATCGCATGAGCATCAAAAAGTTGCTACGTGCGATCAACTCGGAATGACCACCTTAGCCTATGCTAGACCATCCTTCCTCTCCCTCATTTCACCTCTTTGGACATACAGTAAGTAAGATGCGTCCATTTTTGTATACAAATATATTTCATATTTACTATTTGTAGAAATAAATCAGCAAAGTATATTGGTAACAAAGTACTGCTGGCAAAACCATATTGAAATTCAGCTATGGATCCAAATTTGAACTTTTAGCAGCTTGTGCTCACCACTTGCAGTTCATGTAAGCCATTTACATTAAACTGATATTTTGCTTTAATAAACAATGTAACAGTCGACAGTAATGCATTTACACTGATTTTAGCATGTTTGAGTTAAGGTGTATACAGACGGTGAGATTTTGAGTAAATGCCAATTTTGACTATGCAATTTCCTTTTAACTCCCTGAAGCCCAGAACCACTGATATTGACTATACACATGGTACGATTTTGACTATATACAATTTTGCCTATACTAGAAACTAGACTGTACACTTTCTAGTCAAAATTGTCTTGCCTACACATTCTGTTTGATTTTTGCGATACCGACCCCGCGGGAGCACATATTGGTATCGAAAGCATACACATGGGCCCTCATTCCGAGTTGTTCGCTCACTAGCTGCTTTTAGCAGCCGTGCAAACGCTAAGCCGCCGCCCTCTGGGAGCGTATCTTAGCAGAAGTGGGAACGAAAGGATCGCACAGCGGCTACAAAATAATTTTGTGCAGCTTCAGAGTAGCTCCAGACCTACTCCTAGCTTGCGATCACTGCAGACTATTTAGTTCCTGTTTTGACGTCACGAACACGCCCTGCGTTCGGCCAGCCACGCCTACGTTTCCCCAGCCACTCCTGCGTTTTTATCTGACACACCTGCGTTTTTACACACACTCCCCGAAAACGGTCAGTTACCACCCAGAAACACCCACTTTCTGTCAATCACTCTGCGGCCAGCAGTGCGACTGAAAAGCGTCGCTAGAGCTTGTGTAAAACTGCATCGGCTTTTGTGAAAGTATGTCGTGCGTGCGCATTGAGCCGCATACACATGCGCAGAAGTGCCGATTTTTAGCCTGATCGCTGTGCTGCGAACAATGGCAGCTAGAGATCAACTCGGAATGACCACCATGGTGCGATATGTGCTAACTTTTCTTATGATTTTGACTATATAACATCATAAGCATATATCGTGCTGTGCGTATGCACTTTTAGTTTAATGCTTAAAAATGGTGAGCGAGACTTTATTTCTTTTACTAGTCCTAAAATTAGAGAAGTGAAGATTATTTTCAGAACTGATTCTAGTTTTAGAATATGTAGACAATTTATCACCATCCGCATCTCAGGATGTGGATGTCATGTGATAAAATCGACCAAACTGCAATTCGATTATTGTATACATCGCATGGATGTATCAATAATTGCATGCAGGAACAGAGCTTGCAAAAGCTATGTCCCTGCAAATGCCCTCCGCAGCATTATTGTGAAAAATACCCCGAGTTCCTGCTGTGCATGCGCAGATGATGTCACTACTGCCACGACCAGATACCCCCTCCATCGCAACCTCACCCCTTTCCGTCGAGATCCCACCACCGTTATTTATACTTACCAGTCCCAGGACTCAGTGATCGGTGGTCCTAGAGGGCTTCCAGGCATCAGATCCCATGCGCTGCTGTGACCCCTGATCTGTAAAGTTAGCTGCCATTTTGCAGTATCTCTTTACTGCACTGGGGGCCAGAGAAGGGCACAGGAGGACCAGATGACCAACAGCCTTCACCGGAGCACCGTTCCCGGCCCCTGGCACTGGTAAGTACAGTATGGGTTTTTTTGTGTGTTTTTTTTTTTTTTTAAACTGTGATCAGCTTGTGTGTCCATCGTACACACATAGCTGATCGCTGGAACCTAGTCACCAGGGGCGTCAGAATGTTTTTTGGTTGGGGGGGCTAAGATAAAATCTCAGTTTGGCGCCCCTAGCTCCTGGCCACCTTAGGCACCTTAAGTCTCTTGCTTCTGTATGGAACTCTATGGAGCAGCTGGGAGTTGCCCCTTGTACACATTACGCCTGGTAGAGCCCCTTATACACATTATGCCAGGTAGAACCTACTACACATATTATGCTTGGTAGAGCCCATTATACACATTACGCATGGTAAAGCCACTTGTACACATTATGCCTGGTAGAGCCCCTATACACATTATGCCTGGTAGAGCCCATTATGCACATCTGCTAGGTAGAGCACCTCCTCCTTAGTGCTACTCTCCCTACTCCTTCCCCACAGCCAGCAGCTATGCTGCTGTTACCTCTGCTGTTACGCGCAGCACGTCTCCGCAGAGCGCAGACACTGTAGGCTTACGAGGTGGGGGGTGGAGCACATGGGGAAGCAGTGCCAGATTAAGGCCATGGGGTCCCGGGGCACTTCAGACAGTAGGGCCCCTAATAAAGAGCAGGCAGATTATATATATATATATATATATATATGTACATTCACATACATACATACATACATACATACATACATACATACAGTGGTGGTCATTCCGAGTTGATCGCTAGCTGCATTTGTTTGCAGCGCAGCGATCAGGCTAAAAAACGGCAGTTCTGCGTTTGCGTATGTGCATTTGTTGTGCCCGTCACGTCACGTACAATGAACGATGCAGTTTTGCACAGGGTCTAGCGATGCTTTTCAGTCGCACTGCTGGCCGCAGAGTGATTGACATGAAATGGGCGTTTCTGGGTGGCAACTGACCGTTTTCAGGGAGTGTGTGGAAAAATGCAGGCGTGCCAGGAAAAACGCAGGTGTGGCTGGGCGGGTTTGTGACATCAAATCCAGAACTGAATAGTCTGAAGTGATCACAAGCGCGGAGTAGGTTTTGAGCTACTCTGAAACGACACAATTTTTTTTTGTAGCTGCTCTGCGATACAACCGTTCGCACTTCTGCTAAGCTTCTGCTAAGCTAAAATACACTCCCAGAGGACGGCTGCTAAAAACTGCTAGCGAGCGATCAACTCGGAATGACCCCCAGTATGCCTTCAGGGTCCCGGCAGCTGTAATATTGACACCGGAGTCCCACCAGCCGCAATAATACCGACACTGGATTCCCCAAGAGATCAGGATCCAGACGAAGATACAGTATCCCGACAGCCAGGATCCCGAAGGTAAATATGAACTTCTGGGTTAGGTTTAGCGTGCGGGAGCGGGTATTAAGTTTAGGCACATTCCAGAGGGGTTAGGGTTAGGCTGCAGGGTAGGGAAGGTTAGGGCTAGCCTGCAGTGAAGGGTTAGGCACTATGGGGGGAGGGTTGGGTTTAGGCTGCGGGAAGGGGGGGTTAGGTTTAGGCACCATCAGGGAGAGGTTAGGGTTAGCCACTAATATGGGAGGTTAGGCTGCGGACAGCAAGGGTTAGGGGGTATGGGAGAGTGGTTAGGGTGCCCTGTGCACCCGTCTGCATTGCCGCAATCGGGATGCCGGCATCGGTATACTGATCGCCGGCATCCCGACCGCCGGCTTTTCATACTGAACCCATATTATATGTATTTATCTCTCTCTCTCTCTATATATATATATATATGTACATAGAAAAACGATGCAGGCGGCACTCGGAATTCACTGCACGGCACAAGCAGGTAAGTAATAACGTTTCGAAGTTTATTCACCTCTTCATCAGATTACAAACATGAAGCACAGAAAACATACCTTTATAGCATCTCCCCACCACGTGCACTGAACTCAGTCGCAGGTCAGCCGGAAACGCCTATTAATGACGTCACCAAGCCGAGCCGCGTCACCCGGACAATGTATACAAACAAACCCATAATACAACCCATGAATGGATAATCAAAAATTAAAAAATATACAGATACATAACATCAGTATATAAAAAAGAATGACCAAGTGAAACAATACATAACAAACATAAACAAACAAATACAAAAATGGCACAATGAAGTAACCCTCCAACTCAAGGTACATATTAAAGAGCAACCATTATAATCACAAAAAAGATGAAATAGCAAACAAAGAATAAGTATACCCACTGTAACACTGTAGGGGTGCAAGGCGCCTTTTCCTGGGGAATATGGCCGCACGCAGCAGCTGAGGAACAACACAAGTCCAGTTTCTGGTACAACTGACCCCGGCCAGTTTTATTGAAACAGAAAATAAAACAAACCCCAAAATAAAAATACCTTGCCTGTCCGGCACTAACTAAACATAAGATATTCCTAACTATCACTAAACAAAACACAGAGTTCTTCAGTACATACTGTATAGCTTACTTGCATCAGAAAGCGTGTCTCTCACACACAGATCCTGCAGCCTTCCCAGGCAGTCTGCCCATACTAATCAGGTTAGAAGCACTATAACACTCTTACACAGCTGAAACCCTGATTAGCCCTCTGTGAGGCCAAAGACCCGAACTGGGCCCAATGTCTAGAACTCGCCTTATCTCTCTCTCAGAGCCTTTACCCAGCTTTTACAGCAAACTGAAAAGGTTCAGACAAAACAAAAAGCATTTTTCCTAGAAGTTAACATTTTCTAAAACATGTAAGACAAGAACCTGGGACAAATATACCTGCCCTCAAACACTATCCCAGTGTTCTTGTCACATATCCCCCTCCCCTGTTTCGACCTAGGGGCCGGAACACTTGTAGCCCCCAAACAGAAGATGCGAGACAATGCATCTGCGTTGGCCAATTGTGTTCCCGGTCTATGTTCGACAGTAAACTTAAAGTCCTGCAACGCTAGAAACCATCTAGTTACACGAGCATTCTTGCCTCTATTTACATACATCCATTTTAAAGGGGCATGGTCTGTCACTAGTCTGAATTGTCTACCCAAGAGGTAATATCTCAAGGTATCTAGTGCCCACTTAATGGCCAAAGCCTCCTTTTCCACAATGGCATACCTTTTCCTACTCAAATAAATGATAGGGTGTTCGTCCCCATCTCTGGTTTGGGACAGCACAGCACCTATCCCTACCTCTGAGGCATCTGTCTGTACCACAAATTCTTTTGAAAAATCTGGTGTTATCAACACCGGTTGTGAACACAAAGCCACTTTTAACGCTTGGAACGCCTTTTCTGCATCAGGGTTCCATTTCACCACATTTGACTGCTTCCCTTTGGTAAGGTCTGACAACGGCACCGCTGTGGTCGCAAAATTAGGAATAAACCGTCTATAGTACCCAGTAATTCCCAAAAAAGCCCTTACCTGTTTTTTATTCACTGGACGAGGCCAGTTTTGAATAGCATCAACTTTATTCAATTGGGGCCTAATCAGACCTCTGCCTATGGTGAAGCCCAAGTATTTGACCTCCTCCATTGCGAGGCAGCACTTCTTTGGGTTAGCAGTTAACCCTGCCTCTCTGATTGAGTCCAGTACTGCTTGTACTTTAACCAAATGGGACCCCCAGTCTGTACTGTGAATTACCACATCATCCAAATAGGCAGCTGCATATTTTCTATGGGGCCTCAAAATTTTATCCATCGCCCGTTGAAAGGTTGCTGGAGCCCCATGCAACCCAAAGGGTAACATCTTATACTGGTACAGCCCCTCCGGAACCGAAAAGGCTGTTTTTTCTTTGGCGCTATCAGATAAAGGTATTTGCCAGTAACCTTTGGTCAGGTCCAATGTGGTGAGAAACCTGGCTGTTCCCAGCCTTTCTACAAGCTCATCCACACGGGGCATGGGGTATGCGTCAAACTTGGACACCTCATTTAACTTACGAAAGTCATTACAGAAGCGTATGCTACCGTCGGGCTTCGGGATGAGCACTATGGGACTGGACCACTCACTGTTAGACTCCTCTATGACTCCCAGTTCTAACATGGTTTTAACTTCCTTAGAAATAGCTTCTCGCTGAGCTTCAGGAATCCTATATGGCTTTAAATGAACCCTGACCCCTGGTTCTGTGACAATGTTATGTTTTATTATGGTCGTTCGGCCAGGCAGCTCTGAAAATACCTCCCTATTTTGGATGAGAAATTCTTTAACCTGATTGTTCTGATCAGCTGATAATGTCTCTGACACCTTCACTGCGGGAAGCAACCGGGGTGAAGACACCGAAGGGCAAGGCTCCGCTGACAGAGACAACCTATCTTTCCAGGGTTTGATTAAGTTAACATGGTAGATCTGTTCGGGTTTTCTCTTTCCCGGCTGGTATACTTTGTAATTAACCTCATTCACTTTTTCCCTAATCTCAAATGGACCCTGCCATTTAGCTAGGAATTTGCTTTCCACAGTGGGTACCAAAACAAGAACTCTATCGCCAGGAGCAAATTCCCGTATCTTGGCACTCCGGTTATAGACCCTCTGTTGAGCACTTTGGGCCTGTTCCATGTGCTCTCTGACAACAGGTACCACGGCTGCAATCCTATCCTGCATTTGTGTTACATGCTCAATAATGCTTCTATAAGGAGTGGGCTGTCCTTCCCACGTCTCTTTGGCAATATCCAACAGCCCTCTGGGGTGTCTACCATACAACAAATCAAATGGAGAAAACCCCGTAGAGGACTGAGGAACTTCTCTGATGGCCATTAACAAGTAGGGCAACAAACAATCCCAGTTTTTCCCATCTCTCTCAACAACCTTTTTTAACATACTTTTTAATGTTTTATTAAACCTTTCCACCAACCCGTCAGTTTGGGGATGGTAGATGGACGTCCTGAGGTGAGTGACCTTAAATAACTTGCACAACTCTTTCATGATCCTTGACATAAATGGAGTACCTTGGTCAGTCAAAATTTCTTTTGGTATTCCCACTCTACTAAATACCTGCACCAGCTCCCTAGCTATCGCCTTGGTTGTGATAGTGCGTAAAGGGACAGTCTCAGGATATCGAGTGGCATAGTCCATAATTACCAGGATATACTGATGGCCCCGAGCAGACTTTAACAAGGGCCCCACGAGATCCATGGCTATTCTGTCAAACGGGACCTCTATAATAGGCATGGGAACTAGTGGGCTCCTGAAATGGGGTCTAGGGGCATGATACTGGCATTCAGGACAGGAAGAACAATATTCAGACACTTCTTTATAAACCCCTGGCCAAAAGAACCTTTGTAAAACCCTTTCAGTGGTTTTTTCTGCCCCTAAATGTCCTGCGGTAACGTGACTATGAGCTAAATCTAGTACCGTTCTCCGATAAGGCTGGGGAACTACCAGCTGTTCCACCACATCCTCACCCCTTTTGACAATGTGGTACAAGAGCTCATTACAGATGGCCATGTGGGGATACGTAACCCTGTCACCTGGTACCACAGGTTCCCCATTAACAATCTTAACATTCTCTCTAGCCTTTATTAAGGTAGGATCCTTTAACTGTTCAGACGCAAACAGATCCTTCTTTACCTCCAGGTCAGGCACGCTTTCAGTTCTAACTACTATGTCTCTGTTCCCGGCAAGAGGGTCCTCACTGGACTCCCCATCTGTCACTTCCCCAGCCAAACTAGCAAAAGGCAAAGGGCCAGAAAGTTCCGAAGACCCACGTACATCCATAAAATCACCGGTATTATCAACTGGCTTTTTACTTCTCACATCTGTTGATAACCGTGATTCCCACAGTTTCCAAAAATGAGGAAAATCCCTCCCTATTATGGCCTCATGCACCAAGGTAGGGACCAGTCCCACTTTAACCATTGCTGACCCACAACAAGTTTCTATATTCACCTCAGCAGTGGCATAATGTTGGGTATCCCCATGTATGCAAGTTACCCCAATAGGTATTTGCTGGACCTTTAAGGGGTTCACTAACCCAGCTTTCACGAGGGTAACTAAACTTCCTGAATCTAGCAAGGCCTCTACCCGGTTACCCTCTAAGAACACATCACACATTTGTTTTTCCAGCTCAGGTGAAGGTACCACAGTACAGGCTAACCTAGCAAAGAAAGACATTCTGCGACATTCAAAGGCAGCATCACATTGCATGGGTTCTTGCGTGACTGGGCAATTGGCAATAACATGACCTGGCATACCACACCTAAAACATTTAACCACACGATTATCAACCCGTTTGGGCAGCATAGACCGTTCTAGCCCCATTGGCCTGTCTCCAGGGCCAGTGTTTACAGTCTCTCCAGCCTTGCGTTCTCTTAACCGCCCAGCAACGTTTTCCCACGGAACAGTCTTACCAGT
This sequence comes from Pseudophryne corroboree, assembly GCF_028390025.1. NCBI lineage: Eukaryota > Metazoa > Chordata > Amphibia > Anura > Myobatrachidae > Pseudophryne > Pseudophryne corroboree. The sequence goes on from NC_086448.1 coordinate 638,638,925, forward strand.
CTTTACTGAAGGGCGCTGTCGAGGATCTATGGGTTGCTGGGTGGTCATCAGCAGTTCCTCTGCTGCCAAATACCTCTCTACCATGTCCACTAATTGGTCAGCAGTACCCGGGTTTCCATGGCTCACCCACTTGCGCAGGACCATGGGCAAAGATCTCAAGTAGCGGTCCATGACGACTCTTTCCACCATCTGGGGACCAGTTAATGTCTCTGGCTGTAGCCATTTTTTTGTTAGCTGAATAAGGTCGTGCATCTGGGAGCGCGGAGGCTTCTCCATGGCGTACAGCCAACGGTGCACCCGTTGTGCTCGTACTGACAGCGTGACTCCCAGGCGGGTCAGGATCTCAGTCTTTAGTTTATCATAGTCCCGAGCCTCAGCAGGGCTTAAATCAAAGTAAGCTTTTTGGGGCTCACCTGACAGGAAAGGTGCCAGCAGACTGGCCCACTGTGCTTTCGGCCAGTTCTCACGCTCGGCAGTCCTTTCAAACGTGGTCAGATAGGCCTCCACATCATCAGCCTCTGTCATTTTCTGCAGGAAGTGACTGGCCCGTATAGAACTAGAGCTGGTTGAAGCACTGACGGCCACATCTCCAACCCGAGCTGCAAGTCTCTGCACCACTTCTGCTAAGGCCTCTCTATCCTGACGCTGTTGCCTGTAAAGTTCATCAACAACTTGCTGCTGTTGTCTCTTATTTTCCTCCATTGCCACCTGCTGCTGTCTTATATTTTCCTCCATTGCCACCTGCTTCTGTCTGTTGGCCTCCTGCTGTAGTCTCCAATTTTCCTCCATTGCCACCTGCTGTTGTCTCCTATTTTCTTCCATTGCCACCTGCTGCTGTCGGTTGGCCTCCTGCTGAGCCGCTGTAGCTTGCAGCAAGGCTTTAAGCAGATCCTCCATGTCGACAGATTTTTCAGGCGGCTTTGTAGCTGCTTTCACCCAGGACATATATCAAACCCTCAGGGGTGAGTCTCAGTAACTTCACACTGGGCTGTATCTGCATAAACCACCGTTTTCTGCAGGCCTCACAAAGCTGCTGCTTTCACTTATGCGCAGAACGGTGTGCTTGCATTCTCCACCAAGTTGTAACACTGTAGGGGTGCAAGGCGCCTTTTCCTGGGGAATATGGCCGCACGCAGCAGCTGAGGAACAACACAAGTCCAGTTTCTGGTACAACTGACCCCGGCCAGTTTTATTGAAACAGAAAATAAAACAAACCCCAAAATAAAAATACCTTGCCTGTCCGGCACTAACTAAACATAAGATATTCCTAACTATCACTAAACAAAACACAGAGTTCTTCAGTACATACTGTATAGCTTACTTGCATCAGAAAGCGTGTCTCTCACACACAGATCCTGCAGCCTTCCCAGGCAGTCTGCCCATACTAATCAGGTTAGAAGCACTATAACACTCTTACACAGCTGAAACCCTGATTAGCCCTCTGTGAGGCCAAAGACCCGAACTGGGCCCAATGTCTAGAACTCGCCTTATCTCTCTCTCAGAGCCTTTACCCAGCTTTTACAGCAAACTGAAAAGGTTCAGACAAAACAAAAAGCATTTTTCCTAGAAGTTAACATTTTCTAAAACATGTAAGACAAGAACCTGGGACAAATATACCTGCCCTCAAACACTATCCCAGTGTTCTTGTCACACCACTCATATTGAGTTTAAAACATTGTAGATTGACCTATGTTTCACAGAAAGCAGCAGAGTCCTAACCTTTCATTAAGGCCCTTTGGTGCTAGAGTCTGGAGTTCAAAAATCCAATGGGATTCTTTTCTCAACAAACGAGCAGACCTATCACCCCTCCGAAGTCTCTCGGGCTCATGATCGATAATAATGTACTTAAGTGTAGCTACACTGTGATGCGCCATAGCAAAATGCCGGGCAACCGGTTGGTCGCTGTTCCCGGATAAAAGGGCATTCCTAATTGCTAATTTGTGGTTGGCCATACGCTCACGCAAGGTGCGGTCAGTTTTCCCAACATAGCATAGCCCGCATGGGCACGTAATGAGGTAGATGATGAATTTAGTGGTACAGGTAACCCTATGATCTATCGAGTATCTACGTCCACTATGAGGATGGGAGAAAAAAGAGCCAGTGGTCATAGACCTACATGTGGTGCAATTAAGGCACCGAAAGCAGCCTTTTCTAAGTGCCATAAAATTTTGTTCACTCTGTGCCGTATGTAGACCAGTAATATCCGTTCTCATAATCCAATCTCTGATGGTTTTTCCCTAGTGTATGTAGGCATAATGGACACCGTATCCAAATTTAGATCCTTGTCTGTCCCAACAATAGGCCACAAAGTTTTAGCCGTTCTGGAAATGGAAGTGCTACATGTATTAAAATGGTTTGCCCACGGCAATCGTTCACTGTCACATTTCTTATGTCTAGCTGCTAGTAATGTCTCTCTATTCATGCTCAAAGCTCTAGATTTGGCTGACAATAAAGTATCCATGGGATATCCCCTCTGTCTAAATTTAATCACCATCTCATCAATGTGCTTACATGCTGCTGTCTTGTCGCTACAAATGCGTACTGCCCGTAGGAACTGAGAGTACGGGAGTCCGTACTTAAGTGATCTAGGGTGAAAGCTTTCTGAATGTAATAAAGTATTATGGTCTGTGGGCTTATGGTAAAGTTCAGTATGTAACACTTCATTATGTAGGGAGACTAGTACATCAAGGTAATTAACACATTCCTTACTGATGTTATAAGTGAACTTAATAGGATGGTTAGAGCTATTGTGTTCATTAATGAATGTAACGAAATCCTCCTCAGATTTTAACCAGATGAAAAAGAGATCATCTATGTATCTTTTATATACCAGAATTGATTCAGATACACAACCATCAAAAAATATTTCTTTCTCAGCGCAAAACATATACGCATTAGCGTACGATGGGGCCACAGCAGACCCCATCGCACACTCGGCAACCTGCAAGTAAAACCTGCCATCGAATAGAAAATAATTGTGTGTCAAAACCAATTCTAGTAAATCCACCACGAAGTTTACATCAGGTCCGGAATACAGCCTATTCTGGTGAGTAACTTACGAACCGCCGACAGTCCCATGTTGTTTGGTATAACTGTGTAAAGACTGGAGATGTCCACACTACACAATATACTACTGACTGGAATATTCCCCAGTGATCTAATACAATTGATGAAAGCAGTAGTGTCAAGCAAGTAGCGTTCATTGTCTACAATGCAAGGTTGTAATAATGAATCAATGTAAGTCGCCACTTTCTGGAATAAACCATTACGGGCTGCGATAATGGGCCGCCCCGGTGGATTGACTAGGCTCTTGTGTATTTTGGGTAGGGAATAAAGGATCGGCACCACCGGGTGTTCAGTAATGAGAGCCTTCATCAATACACTTGAAATAACCTTATTGTCAACCGCCAGCTTTAACTGATAATTTAGTAATTTCGAAAATGCCACAGTAGGGTCACCTGGAAGTAATTTATATATACTACTATCACAAAGTTGTCTCTGAAGTTCATTTCTATACTCATGTAAATCCTGTATCACAATACCCCTGCCTTTATCAGCGGGGCGTATTGTGATATCAGAATAACTAGCAAGATCTTTCAAAGCCTGAAACTCAGATTTATTCAAGTTGTTATGACAAACAGTGTTAGCACAAGATGCAATTTCAGTTGACACAGTATGATCAAGCAATCTACCAAACGTTTTAATAGAGGCATTATTAGAAACAGGTTCAAACTTACTTTTACCCTGTAATTTCAACAATTGTCTAGGTAATGTCTCATGTGTCACTGACCCAGCGTTGGCTTTAGAGCCCCTAAAATGCTCATGCAATTTTAATTGACGGGTAATTTTATATTTTTCAATTTCCCACTGCATGGGTTGAAACCGTACAGTGGGAACAAAGGACAATCCCTTACTTAAAACATTTATCTCAGTAGTGGATAATTGATGCGATGACAGGTTAAATACTATTTCCTCCGATGTAGGGGTGGTCTGCCCACCCTGCCCCTGCCTCTTGCATTGTCCACCTCTGCGCGTCCACCTCCTCTGCCTCTGCCAACCCGGCGGGTACGTACCCCTAAAGGGGGTCGTGATACAGGTAGTGTAGGATCAAGTCCACCATCAGAGTCACTGTGTGTAATAGCCTCACCAGAGGAGTCAGACTGCCAGAGTTGTTTATAATCACGTTGCCTGTAATACTGCTGTCTTTCATTCCGTGTGCCACAGGCCCACAGATACACACGGTTCTGGACATAGTCTTCATTCACTTTCGCCAGTTTTTGACGTTTAAACTGTATCAAATCACGATGGTAGGCAGTAACTTGGCCCTCCAATCTCTCCAACCAGTTACACTTAGTATCATTCGCAATAATGGTTTTGTATTTTGTCTCAAACAGCTGTATCTTGTCACGAGCCACAGCCAGTTCGCGAGCAGATTCCTCAATGACAAGAATCAACAAATCAAAGCTACATTTATTGAGAACTGCAATCCACCGTTTGCTGAAAGCAGTGTTGTGTCGACCAATCGTGGGCGTATTGCGTACTCGAAACCCTTGTGGAATACGTTTCTCTTTATGGTAATCACTGAGGGTTATTCCATGATAGAGATAGTCAATTTCTTTCTGCTTTAACTTAAGCCACTCCTTGTAAAGTACATCTACCGACTGTGCATCCTCCTCATCATACATAGCCTGTCCAAACAATATAGCATCGGCTTCACTTTCAGAAAAGGCCAATGTAGTACCCTGAGTTAGGAGGGCTAGATTCACAGTGTCCACATTGATAGTGCTCGGCGGCACACTTACATCAGCCATGATCAGCTGAACTAAAGAATCCACAGGTGCAAGGTGGAAAAACGTGTCAATCAGAGATGGGTGCTAAAGCCCCATACCCCCTACTCCCTGCAGAGTAAAGGTATATTACATACAGCTCTTGGTGGCAGCACTCCCACACAGTCCGATAGGCAAACAGTATGGTTTATCAGTGCAACATGGAAAAAGTTTTTTGAAAAGGGAGTGTTGAGGTGGTGAAGTTGGTAGTTATAGTCCATGGGCAGATTAGATATACTGTATAGAGAGAATAGAACTTTAAAAACTGCAGCACCAGAGTTGGCTTTGTAGAGAAAAGGTTTATGTTCTAGAATTATTATGCTGATTGCGGAGGAAAATCATAAGAAACTGAAAAAGATAAACTTGGATCCTTGTTCAGTACTAAAAGATTGACTACTTTAAAATCGCAGTGATAAAAATGCAGATGTCAAGAAACAGGTGTTTCTGTACAATAAAGACTGAAATAGAAAAAAAGTAGAGAAACATAAAAAAAAACATTTGGGCATTAGGGATTTATATGCAAGTTTATACATCTTGTATTATTGTTCCTTCTCTGAACTCCTGTGGGCACTATAATCCCCTTAGTTTTGTTTTATACTTCTCTCACCTAGGAAAGCAAAGTAGACATTTTATAGTCAGTGGAGACATATAAACTTGACTATGAATGTATACAAATGTCACAACTCAATATATATGTATTTATTAAAAAAAAACATAGCTGTGTATTTTGTTTTTAATTTTTATGGTATCAGAGAGCCAGCAGATCCACGTAAAATCTTTCATAAATGTAAAAAGGTGTATATATTTTAATATTTTATCATCAGAACTGACTACTACACTAAGGGGCATATCCAATTAGTGGATAATTGTCAGCCTGGACCTATTCAATTACATCCTGTATCCCCATGAGGACTTTTCCTTGTAACCTCAGAAGCTGCAATGAAATATCCATGCTAAATGTACCCTCTGGAGTTTAAGGCACAGGGAACCCCATAGATTCCAGCACTTAACACGGAATCCATGGGTTACGATGTGGGGAAAACACAGAATAAAGGAATAGCTCCAGGCGTTTCCCAGCATTGTAAATGCCACAGCTAATTGGATAGCCCCTTAAATAGTACTGGGTAAATTTATTACTGCGTTAACAATCACCAAAGTATGCAAAGTTACCAACAGATTACATAAAGGAATATCTTAGGCGACATTACAACAGATGAGTCAGTGTAGTATAAACCATAAATTCATATAGAGTTTTCAAATTATAGTCTTCCAAACTATGTGTAAATTTCTCTGCATACAATCCCTGCTAAGGTATATAGTTTTTAATACAAACATTAACCACATGAAACTGATGGACCATTTTTTTTATAAGCACAAACATCCCTACTAATAAATAAAAATTAAATTTATGTTTGTTGCTCAATCACGGGCAAACATTTGATTCAAATGACTTGACAATTGGCATTAGAAGAGTTTAAAGGCTGGGTTAGAACTTAGACAGGCTAAGTGTGGAGCAATGGCCAGCCTGGAGATCCATAGAAATGCTGGTACGCCAAGAAGTATTGCAATTGGCTCAAGATATCAATGAATAGAAGGCCAGAGAAGAAGAAGCAATTGCAGAGATTGCTCATCCATCAAGCCGGCCGGGACCTGCATACCTTTTTAACTTTGCTAATCTTCCAAATGAGGGCTTGGTGAGAGAATGCCAAGTGTTTGGAGTTGCTGCAGGCAGCACAGTGGCTCACCACCTACTTCCAGGTACTGGCCTTCACTAGGAGACTGGGATGCCAGAGCATGGCCATTGGGCATGCTGGTCCCTGCTGCTAGGAGACCAGGATGCCAGCATGCGGAGAGCAGCAGCTGCACTGTAATCATCCTAGCTGGTACTAATTAGCTGGGATACTAAACACCGCTCTTCTACAGTACATGCAGCACTACACCTGCAGCATAGTACTTAGTCAAGGGGCCAGTCTCTGTTGAGGTATACTGATTGGTTGCTGTGTGTGATAAAGGACAGGCATTAGCCACACAGCCTGTCTCCAATACTGTCACTGAGCTATAGTCATTGATTTTCCCTTATGCTGATATTGAGGATATGGAAGTCATTGCAGAGTGCCAGCTAGACATCAAGGAAGAAGTCACCACAATCACCCTATCACCACTCATGCAACAGAACCTTCAAGGGAATCCCTCAGGTGAGCACCGGCTACTCAGACATTCCTTCACAGTGTTCTGTTTCAAACTTTCTACTCATGAATTGAGTTGTGTTGTTCATGATGAGTTGTTGTGGGATGCCGCGTGAAGCAAAGTGCCTATTGAGTTTGGAAATAACAGTAGCACTGGTGAGATTAGGCTGGTAACTGATCTCAAATCACCCTGCGTCCACCAAGACAAGATGTTCCTTTCCATTCGAACACATCTGTAACAGTGACAGAGTAGGGCAAAAGTGCGAACTTTGTGTAGGTGCAGAGGTTCCTTTGGTTAATGTACTTTGAGAGCACTGCAGGGACCACATATGGAGACTTCTCTTTCAATGTCATTTACAAATGGTGGCCAGTATAGCAATTCTCTGGCCCTGCACTTGGTGGCTACAAGGCCTGGGTGGTCCTGGTGGATGTGTTTTGTATAGTACTTCTGCAGGGTGTATGGTATTATGAATCTTTGACTTCTCAAGATGAATACATAAGACAGTGTGAGCTCAACTTTTAAGGGAAAAAAGGGCGCAGATCCTGGGAGATGTTCCAAGAGGACTGTAGTATGAATTGAGCAAGTTGTTGGCACAGATCATCCACCAAGGTTTCACGCTGTAACTCATCCATTTTGTTAGAGGGTAGTATCTGTACAGACATTACATCCTATTCATCTTCCACTTGTGGCACTCAGTGTGAGGTAAGTAGGCCTTGGAGAGGGCAGCCACAAACATTTCTTTGCCATGCATGTAGACAACATCAAAGTGGTCTCCGTAACTAGAGCATCATTCTTTGTATCGGGCAGAAGCTTTAGGCAGAGTTTTTTTCAAAGATGGTGATGAGTGGTTGATGGTCCATCTCAGCAGTGATAGGACACCCTTATATAAAGTCATGAAGCTTGTGACAGGCAAAAACCAATGCTAAAAGTTCTTTTTCAATTGGTGCATATCATGATGATGTCCGCTGGTGCTCTGGAGTGGAAGGCAATGGGCCTGTTTTTTGGAAACATACTGCACACAGACCCTTTGTGAGGAATCTGCAGAGACCACCACCAATAAGCGCATATTAAAGTACTGTGGTACTGGAGGACTTGTAAAGCATGTACTTTAATTTTGTTGCTACAGCCAGCACCATTCTATATCTTGATGTAGAAGCTGCCTTAGTGGCAAGGTTGTCTCATTGTAGTTGGGAAAAAAATTCCCAACTTCGTTCCCAAGAAGTGCTGAATATATAGGCATGCTACATATAATTTGAATCCGTATAAGCTGCATAAACTGCTTGTGCATCCTATTACATTACTTAGCGTATTTTACGCGTTATGTGTAATGCAACTTGTAGCGTATGGAGCAAATATGTAAGAGGACACATCTGTATCTTCTCTGCTTTATCTACTGCCTCTGCTCCAGCCAGATTTAGTAAAGGGTATGCCTGTACCTTCTTTGATTTCTCAGACAGTCCAGCGATACAGTTTACTTTCCATTCCTTTCTGAATTGGATCCAGTTGTCAGCAATGTTTTCATCAAAGATGAGGGGATCTATGTGGCAGAGACCTTGAGCCATGGAATTACTTGTTATGAATTTGTTTATGGAAATCTTGTTTCAATAAATCCCCAAAAGATCTCAGATTCCTCATGAAAAAAACATATTTCTGTGCAAATGCATTGTAAATAGTATGTTCAGCATTTTAATTGGCAAATAAGTTTAAGTTTGTGATGTAAAGAATTTGCTTGTGGCTCATGACCTTGACATCCAATTTGAATGTATGAACAAATCTTTCAACTGATCCATTGAAGCATGGATGGTATTGTGCTGAAATGAAGTACTTTAAGTCATTGATTATCATAAATCTCTAGATATCGTAATTTAATTTATATCCATTATCACTACTAATTTATTCAGATAACATATTTCTGGAGTTCTCAATCAACAATAATATTCTCAAACAGTGCAGACTTCATATTTTGGACTTCAGGCCACTTGGAATGTACATCCACTGCAATCAAAGACATTTACTGTACTCCAGAAATAAATGGATCTGCAAAATCAATATGAACTCTGTGCCATTGGGGTGAAGATCATTCCCTAGGCCAGTGGTTCCCAGACTTTTTTGAATCACGGTGCCCTAGGTTATCAGAATGTTTTTCACAGCACCCCTAGGCCAAAAGTTTCTTATTGAGAAATTTGGAAAGGAATATTAAATTAAGTAAATTATGTTTATATATCATCTTTAGGCTCAATTATGTGGTGAGGAAAAAGATTTGCTTCTGTTTGTCCACATAGTTTATGATTGGCAGACACTAGCACTGGTTTTGTTTATTACATTGACCATAAATAATTTAACAATAAATAATTTTAATTGGTCCTGGACAACTAATACAAGACACCCCTGCAAGTGTCCCGAGGCACCCTTACAAGTGTCCAAATTCAGTTAGGAGCAAAGCAAAATCACTCATTCTGATGTGACGCACAGTAAGTGCAATGAGCACAAAACCAATAAATTGGTGCATATTAGTATGCAATCCTTTAGGGCTGCAAACTAAAATGCATATTGTAGGGATGAATTACAGGCAATTTAGGGGTGATATAGGTCACCATTTCTGGAGATCAAATGCTATCACAACGGCACATCGCTCTTAATCGAACTGAACGCTGTGGGTCGGGCCAACATAAAAACAGGTGGTGCAGCACACTTTGATTCCTAGCCACACTGTTGCCATGGCAATGCTATCACAATGGCACATCGCTCTTAATCGAACTGAACGCTGTGGGTCGGGCCAACATAAAAACAGGTGGTGCAGCACACTTTGATTCCTAGCCACACTGTTGCCATGGCAAGTCACAGTTACAGCAGGAATAACTAACATACAGTTAAGTGAAGTATTGTATTGATTCATGGAACAAACACAAGTTGGCAGATTTAGCACACCAGTGGGTGGAGCACATGCAAAAACAAGATTTAACTATCCAGGACATGATAGTTAAATAAGATTAAAATGGTGTAGAGGTCAATTGATGGGGGGGGGGGGGGGGGTACCATTTGCAGGGCCACAAAGGTTTCTCCATAAAAGGTCTTCATTCTAGGAAAATGGGGTAATTGGGCCTTACTCTACATTTTCAATGGGACAGCTTTGGGAATGTAGATTACTATGGTATCTATGTGCATTATACCAATAAACATTTAGATGTTATAAAGACAGTCCCAAAGTCCACTCCCTCTGGGTTAATTCAGAAATAAATAAGGAAGCCAAAAATACCAGACATGACTCTGACATGACAATTTTACTCTTTCTATTGTTTAATTTGCAGCCAGACCTGCATGCCTGCAGGAGTAGGTTTAACACATACGCACAGGGTTGGACTGGGCTGCAGGGGTATAGGGGGAAACCCCCGGTGGGCCCCACTGCCTGGTGTGTGTGTGTGTGTGTGTGTGTGTGTGTGTGTGTGTGTGTGTGTGTGTGTGTGTGTTGGGGGGGGGGGGGTCAACCCCTCCTCTAGGGATCAGGCTCCAGACTGTGCACTTGAATTATACATTATACATGTGTTACATTATACAGCACAGGACTATGGTGTAGTCACTACAGTGCATTGCTGCTATTAATCTGGAACATTATCATGATCGACTAGCAGTATTTATTGACTATATATATTTATCAAGGGGCCCAGACCATGCAAACTGTATTGGTTTTCCAAGCCTCTTTGGCAGCTGGCCACACCCCCTCTGGAGACTGGTCAAACCCGTAAACATGGGCCCCTACCACTGCACTCCCCCGGTTGGGTCCTTCATGCCCCAGTCCGACACTATATATAGTGCACAGCAGAGGCTCTTCCTAAAATATGCAAAGGCTTTGGTGATGGGTACAAAAGAAAGACAGGAAGTTGCAGAAGAACATGCACAAATCAATAAATGAAAGTTATTTGAATGTCTAAAACACCTTTAATTAGATAGTTTGGGGTTTATTTACTAAGCCATGGGGAGAGATAAAGTCGAGAGAGAGAGATAAAGTACCAATCAACCAGCTCCTAACTGTCATTTTTTAAGTACAGTATTCAAAATGGTTGATAGGAGCTGAGTGGCTTCTACTTTATCTCTCTACAAGGCTTAGTAAATAGACCCCAAACTATCTAATATTATTTTCAAGCAAACAGTATAAGATTTCATGGAGAGAAAAAAATCAATGTATTCCAAAATTTTCTTTGCTATCTCACGTCTGTAGTTGTAAATTAATTGTGTGCAGCATTTTCAGTAATTTTAACAATTCTGTAGCTCTTTTTTGAAAGTTCACAGTTGTATGCCGAATCTATAAACTATTGCATTGTTAATTATAGTTTAGTCATATTAGACTACAGGTTGATAGATTTGTATTTGTAGACTCTGTGCAAACTGCAGTTGTAGATTGCCACTTTTTACAGCAATACAGATTTAATTTGTGACACTATTTTGCAGTTCGGGGCTATGGGCTACCAATGCCTTATCTTGTGAGGTCTGACGGGCCCATATGCTATTGCTGGCTGGCTGGCATACAAGTGATTTAAAGCCAGGGCGAGGTCATTGGTGAGTACAGATGGCCCTAAGATCTGCACCCCCTTCCTCACCACCAACCCCCCACTGTGCTACCAAACCCACCACCTCCTCCCTCCCCCATGTAAACAGTTTAAAAAATAATGAGAGGTAATGGCCCACAGAAAGTTCTTGCTGTCAGCTACTGTTAATTAGTGATTTTCCATTTTAGTCTTCCATAGTTTTGTTCCATTTAATGTGTAACCGCAAAGTAATTATCACAGCCTAGATGCATAACACTTCATTTTATGTGAAACTTCAGAGTTTAGTTTGTCAATTATTTTCCTACAAACCTGTAACTTAGTTTTACCAGAAAATACTTTCTATGCCATCTACAAAGCCAAAGCCCAGTACACAGCAGGTAACTTTAGCCCAATATACATAAGTTGTAATTATAATAACCTTTCAACTCTTATACTTTAGCTTCAAGTTTACCCATACACATTACCATTTCCTTTTTGATCCAGATTGCTCATCTTATGTGCGAGACTCAGGGAAAATATTAGGGACCACCATAAGAAATATAATGGGCCTGATAAGTTAATAACCAGACAGACAATCAGAAGAGTCTCTTACATCCAGGCCCGGTAAAAGGGGGAGGGGGGGGTCAAAGGGGACATCTGTACCAGGCCCCATGAGTTAGAGTGGGCCAGAGAATCGGGGATTTAAAAAAGGGGTAGCAGCACCTATTGATAGTTTTAAAATAGCCCGCCAATTACATGAAAAACAAATTAACCAGCCATCCACACCAGCACCCCACCGCAAATTACTGGTCACTTGGTCCGGGATCCATTGGTGCTGGGGTCATGACGCTACCGCCGCACTCCACCAGTCCAGCTCTCCCTTCCTTGTCTCTTGCCGCTGTGTCATCCTGGATGTCTCTGCTTTGCTATGTACTCCGTACCTGCAGGATGGGGCAATGATGATGGAGATCACATGTAGGATGAGGGAGGGATGAGGGAAAGCCAGGGAGAGGTAATAATGATTTTTATATATATATATATATATATATATATATATAGATGAGACATAAAGCAAGCGGCACTCTAAGTCTGTTTGAAAGTCAAATATATTTCACACAAATAGTGATCCGACGTTTCGGGGTCCAAGCGCCCCTTTGTCAAGGTGAACAACCTTGACAAAGGGGCGCTTGGACCCCGAAACGTCGGATCACTATTTGTGTGAAATATATTTGACTTTCAATCAGACTTAGAGTGCCGCTTGTTTTATGTCTCATCTACCTACCTACTTCTGAGATGGCACCTAAGCAGTGAAGTGTGGAGGGGGAGTGCCGGTCCGCACAGTCTTCCTTTATATATATATATATATATATATATATATACTGTATATAAATCATTATTACCTTTATTATATATATATATATATATTATTATTATTATTATCTTTTTATATATATATATATATATATAAATCATTATTAGAGATGAGCGGGTTCGATTCTCAGAGAACCGAACCTCCCCTGACTTCACGTCACAAGCCCGAGTCAGTCTCGAGTTTTCCCGCCTGACTTGGAAATCAGAATGAGGCAAAACGTCATCATCCTGTTGTCAGATTCTCCTGGGGTTTGGATTCCATATAAGGAGCCGCGCATCCCCGCCATTTTCACTCCGGCACTGGAGAGTGTAGAGAGAGGACGTGTCTCCGTCTTCAGTGTCCTCAGTGGTAGTGTCTTGTGCTGCATCTGTCCAGTCACAGTGGTTGTGTCCTCTGCTGCCATATGTCCAGTGCTGCTGTATAAATCCAGTCCAGTGGTGGTGTGTTGTCCTGCATCAGTTCAGTGGTGGTGTGTTGTGCTGCATCAGTCCAGTCACAGTGGTGGTGTCCTCTGCTGCCATGTGTCCAGTGCTGCTGTATAAGTCCAGTCCATTGCAGCGGTGCTGTGTTGTCCTGCATCAGTCCACTCACAGTGGTGTCCCTGTGCTGCTGTATATGTCCAGTGATACTGCCATATATGTCCATTGATACTGCCGTATATGTCCAGCGGTACTGCCGTATAAATCCAGTGATCCTGCTATATAATTCCAGTGATCCTGCTGTATAATTCCAGTGGTACTGGCATAAAAACCAATAATCATGCTGTATAATCCCAGTGGTACTGGTGTATAAATCCAGTCCAGTGATACTGCTGTACATGTACCGTGATGCTGCCGAATATGTCCATCGATACTGCCATATATGTCCATTGATACTGCCGTATAAATCCAGCGGTACTGCCATATGAATCCAGTGATCCTACAGTATAATTCCAGTGATCCTGCCGTATAATTCCAGTGGTACTGGCGTATAAATCATGTGATCCTGCCATACAATTCCAGTGGTAGTAGCGTATAAATCCAGTCCAGTGATACTGCCGTATATGTCCAGTGATACTGCCGTATATGTCCAGCGGTACTGCCGTATAAATCCAGTGATCTTGCCATATAATTCCTGTGATCCTGCCATATAATTCCAGTGGTACTGGCATATAAATCCAGTGATCCTGCCGTGTAATTCCAGTGGTAGTGGTGTATAAGTCCAGTCCAGTGATACTGCCGTATATATCCAGTGATACGGCCGTATATGTCCATTGATACTGCCGTATATGTCCAGCGGTACTGCCATATAAATCCAGTGATCCTGCCATATAATTCCAGTGAGCCTGCCATATAATTACAGCAGTACTGTATATATGTCCAGTGATCCTACCGTATATATCCGGGCTCTCAAGACCCACTTCTTCACTAAACCCAGCCAAATCTCATCCTAAACCTCTGTTCCACGCTCTCTATGTACCCCATCTGTCTCACCCCTGTCTGTCTACCCCTCCCCTTTAGAATGTAAGCTCTCACGAACAGTGCCCTCTTCCCTCATGTGCTTACCCTTTTCTTACTTTAATAATCTTCAGCTGCACCAAATCCAGCAGTCTTCTGCCACCTGATACTTATTCCAGTGTCATCTTATGATGTAGCTATGTTTATTTACCCTGTACTTGTCCTATATTGTCGTCAACTGTAAGTTGCTGTTTTCCTGTTTGATTATTTGTTTATGTACTCTGTAATTGGGCGCTGCGGAACCCTTGTGGCGCCATATAAATAAAGGATAATAATAATAAAAATAATAAATGATACTGCCGTATATATATCCATTGATACTGCCGTATATGTCCAGCGGTACTGCTGTATAAATCCAGTGATCCTGCCGTATAATTCCAGTGATCCTGCCATATAATTCCAGTGGTACTGGCGTACAAATCCAGTACAGTGATACTAATGTATATGTCCAGTGACATTGCCGTGTATGTCTATTGATACTGCCGTATATGTTCAGCGGTACTGCCGTATAAATCCAGTGATCCTGCCGTATAATTCCAGTGATTCTGCCATATAATTCCAGTGGTACTGGCATATAAATACAGTGATCCTGCTGTGTAATTCCAGTGGTAGTGGCATATAAATCCAGTCCAGTGATACTGCCATATATATCCAGTGATACGGCCGTATATATGAATTGATACTGCCGTATATGTCTAGCGGTACTGCTGTATAAATCCAGTGATCCTGCCATATATAATTCCAGTGAGCCTGCCATATAATTCCAGTGGTACTGCGTATATGTCCAGTGATCTTGCTGTATACGTCCAGTGATCCTGCCGTATATGTCCAGTGATACTGCCGTATATATCCATTGATACTGCCGTATATGTCCAGCGGTACTGCCGTATAAATCCAGTGATCCTGCCGTATAATTCCAGTGATCCTGCCGTATAATTCCAGTGGTACTGGCGTATAAGTACAGTCCAGGGATACTGCTGTATATGTCTAGTGACAGTGCCGTGTATGTCCATTGATACTGCTGTATATGCCCAGCGGTACTGCCGTATAAATCCAGTGATCCTGCCATATAATTCCAGTGATTCTGCCATATAATTCCAGTGGTACTGGCATATAAATCCAGTGATCCTGCCATATAATTCCAATGGTAGTGGCGTATAAGTCCAGTCTAGTGATACTGCCGTATATGTCCAGTGATACTGCCGTGTATGTCCATTCATACTGCCATATATGCCGTAGAAATCCAGTGATCCTGTCGTATAAATCCATTGATCCTGTCATATAATTCCAGTGGTACTGACATAAAATCCAGTGATCCTGCCGTATAATTCCAGTGGTAGTGGCATATAAATCCAGTCCAGTGATACTACCTTATATGTCCAGTGATACTGCCGTGTATGTCCATTGATACTGCTGTATATGTCCAGCGGTACTGCCGTATAAATCCAGTGATCCTGCTGTATAATTCCTGTGATCCTGCCGTATAATTCCAATGGTACTGCTGTATATGTCCAGTGATCCCGCCGTATATGTCCAGTGATACTGCTGTATGTATATCCATTGATAATGGCGTATATGTCCAGTGGTACTGCTGTATAAATCCAGTGATAATGCCATATAATTCCAATGATCCTGGGGTATAATTCCAGTGGTACTGGTGTATAAATCCAGTCCAGTGATACTGCTGTTTATATCCAGTGACAATGCCGTATATGTCCAGCGGTACTGACGTATAAATCCAGTGATCCTGCCGTATAATTCCAGTGATCCTGCTATATAGTTCCAGTGGTACTGCCGTATAAGTCCAGTCCAGTAATCCTGCCGTATAATTCCAGTGATCCTGCCGTATAATTCCAGTGGTACTGGCGTATAAGTCCAGTCCAGCAATACTGCCGTATATGTCTAGTGATACTGCCGTATATGTCCAGCGGTACTGCCGTATATGTCCAGCGGTACTGCCGTATAAATCCAGTGATCCTGCCATATAATTCCTGTGTTACTGGCGTATAAATCCAGTCCAGTGATCCTGCCATATATGTCCAGTGGTACTGCCGTATAATTCCAGTGATACTGCCGTATTTATATATACCCTGTTGCAAAGAGGATTACTGAGGCCATAACAAATATGCTGGTGTTCGACGTGCGTCTGGTATCCACCATTAGTGCAGTGAGACTGCAATGCCAACCCTAGATGGGCCAGGTGTTTTTGCCGCACACTTGTGTCACTTAGCTTAGTCATACAGCCAGTACCAGATTAAGGTTCACATGGGCCTGGAGCTGACATTTATGAAGGGCCTATTGTGTGCCCCGGAAGGAGGTATGACCAGCGCTGCGGTGGTGTAACTAGTGATGTGATATGTGTGGTATGCCTTCGGTCTAAATAGGGGGTGTGGCCTGTGCCATGAGTGTGGCTATCTCCATTGAGGTCATAGCTAGTGCCTACCTTCAACCACTTAATAGTGAACTATAACAAGAAAAGATGTGTGACCACCATGTAATACACAGCATTAGTGACCAACATATCATAGAGGGAGCATCACAGTGACCCCCATGTTATAGAGAGAGATGAAAAAGTGGAGAGGTCTAAAGAGGAGCAATGATGAGGCAAAACAGAACAGATGTGGAAAGATTAGAAAAGATGGGGGCAATACAGAGCAGACAGGGAAGAGAGGGCTCCTGGGACACACTTACCAGCACAGACACCACTTGCTTACACACTTACTGGCAGACACCACTTACCAACACATACAACCCTTACTAATACAGATTCCACTTACTGAAACAAACACACTGCTAGACAGACAGGCAGACACACACACACACACACACACACACACACCACTGACAGCTTACTGGCAAACTCTTATACCTCTTTCACACCAGCAGCTTTGAACACGGGTTATTGGCACATGAGTGCGCATAACCCGTGTTCCTGTGCGGTGTGAAAGGTACCAGGGGCCGGTATATTGCCCCTGGCACCTTTCACACCGCACAGGAACACGGGTTATGCGCATTAATGAGCGACCCGGTATTTCAACCCTGGTAGCGAGCAGGGTTGAACGTGTGTTCAACCTGGCTCGCTGTGCGGTGTTAACAGAAGCCGGGTCAGTGCGACCCGTTTCCCATTCACAGTGTGTGGACGGACGGCTCTTGGAGATCATGACAAGTCACCGCCGACGTCACCAACCCGGCATATTACCGGGTTGCAGTCAGCGGTGTGAAAAGGGGTATTGAGGCGGGTCGCACACTGGGAGCTACCGTGTCAGGCTCCCGGGTGCTACCCGCCTCAGACGGTATGAAATGTCAGCGTCCGGAGTCTTACCGGTATGCTGGGGCCGCGGGGCTGGCTTCCTTGGCGTTGTGCGGGCAGCGGCGGAGGTGGGCTGCTGCGCCGGATCCGTGGGCAGCAGTAGCGGAGGTGAGGGGGTCCGCTCGTGGCGGGCAGGACGCCGCTACAGCGGGTCGCTCTTGCTGAACCGTTGCTTGGAGACGAGGGGCAGTGAGCAATGTGGCTTTGCAAAAAGGTCTGCATTACTGGGCGCCGCCATGTTGGAGACCAAGTTTTAAGCATAGTTCCTGTTTCCTGTTTCTTCCAGCCAATCCAGGGGAAGCTCTCCCTATAAAAGGGGGCTGGTTTAGGACAGGGATGCCAATGCTTCAAGTTACAACCCTGTTGTAGGTGCTTTAGCCTGTGCTCCCAGGATTCCTGCTGTATCTTGGTTCCTCCTGATCCTGCTTGGTCGGCTCTCTGTTGCTGCTGCAGCCCTGCCATTTCTTGCCTGCTACTGCCTGTGGAAGCGCTCCTGGAAAACCCGGTCCAGTAAGACTCTTTGGGCACAGTCGGCCCCGGGTCTTCTGCCTCGTCTTTCAAGCCACACTCCACAGATCTCCTTCACCAGCCACTGACCACAGCCTGCAGATTATTATCTTCAAGCCTCGTTTTCCAAACCACAGTCCACAGTCCTTGTTTCCAGCCACGTTTTCAACTACCATCCACAGTTCCACAGTTTATCATCTACAGTCTCGTCTTTCAAATCACAGTCCGCAGTTCTTCACCTCCAGCCACGTCTTTAACCATTGTGCTTCAGCCTCATTTCCCTACCTCAGCTCTGTACATAATAAATACTTTCCATTGACTCTCAAACCCCGCCTACGATCTTCATTGCTCCGTGTACCATGCAAAGGAACTATAACCAGCCCCCTCATCTGGTTCATTCACAGCCTGCTACCTCCTCGGGCAAATCTCAGCTGCCGGATCCTCAAACCCTGCCAGACGTGACATGAAAGTGGTATTACTGATGCACACATTTAATACCACAAACACCACTTACTGACAGATACCCCTTACAGACACAGACATCACTTATTGGCACATACATACTTAATGACAGACACCCCTTACTGACACAGATACAACTTACTGATACAAATACACAGGCACAAACACCACTTACTGACACAGACACCCCTTACTAATACAGATTCCACTAACTGACACAAATGCAATGATACAGACACACTTACTGCCCCCCTTACTGATACAAACACACATACTGACACAAACACATTTACTGACACAAACAGCCCTTATTGACAAATACCACTGACTGACACACACACTCCTTTCTGACACAGACACACTTACTGACACAAACACACATAAACAGACACTCCTTACTGACACAAACACACTTAATGACACAAGCACATTTACTGACATAAACACCCCTTTACAGATACCACTTACACAGATATCCCTTACTGACTCATATTCCACTTACTGATAAACATACTGAGTCACACCTACTAAAACAGACACACTTACTGACACACACATACTGACACAGACACCACTTACTGACAAACACAACACACACTTACTGACAGATGCTACTTACTGACACATACAACACAGATAAACTACTGACACAGACACCACTTAAATATGGGAGAGGAAACCCCCCGGCCTGGTGTGTGCTGCAACTTGCCAAGTTTTGAACTCCAGCTCTGCTCTGACATCCATTAAGGCAGGGGCAGATTGGGATGGAAAACCAGTCGGGGAAATTTCTGAAGCAGACCTAAATAGGGGGTAGAGCCTATGAGGGGGCGGGGTCATGATGGCATATCTAATTGGATCTAATGGTATATAAGGAGCATGTGGAAGAGTATAATGACATATAGGCATATGAAGGAGTCTGTAGGCATATTGGGGGCATCTGGATGGTCTGATGGCATATAAAATGTGCTTGAGGGGGCAAATTGAGACTTTGCTTGTGACCCACATGCCCCCCCCACTCCCATCTACTCCAAAACAGCAACTCCGGATCACACCTTATTATTAGCATTAGCTACTTAACTTCAAACTGTGCTCTCAATCTACTTTACAGTGCTTTTATAGTGCTGGTGACTGCCCCCTTCCAGCTCCTCTACAATGACGTTCCTCCCACTCCAGACCCTCCTCTCCTCCATCACTCTGCTCCAACCCTCACACTACAGCACATCCTCTCCTCCATCCCTCACACTCCGGCACCTCCTCTCCTCCATCACTCTGCTCCTTCCCTCACACTCCAGCCCCTCCTCTCCTCCATCCCTCACACTACGGCCCCTCCTCTCCTCCATCACTCTGCTCCATCACTAACACTCCAGCATCTCCTCTCCTCCATCCCTCACACTACGGCACTTCCTCTCCTCCATCACTCTGCTCCAACCCTCACAATCCGGCACCTCCTCTTCTCCATCACTCTGCTCCTTCTCTCATACTCTGGCCCCTCCTGTCCTCCATTACTCTGCTCCTTCCCTCACACTCTGGCACCTCCTCTCCTCCCTCACTCTGCTCCATCCCTCACACACCAGCACCTCCTCTCCTCCATCCCTCACACTCCGGCCCCTCCTCTCCTCCATCACTCTGCTCCTTCCCTCATACTCTGCCCCTCCTGTCCTCCATTACTCTGCTCCATCCCTCACACTCCGGACCCTCCTCTCCTCCATTACTCTGCTCCTTCCCTCACACTCCAGCCTCTCCTCTCCTGCATCACTCTGCTCCTTCCCTCACACTCCAGCCTCTACTTTCCTCCATCACTCTGCTCCATTCCTCACACTCCGCCACCTCCATTCCTCACACTACGGCCCCTCCTCTCCTCCATCACTCTGCTCCATCACTAACACTCTGGCATCTCCTCTCCTCCATCCCTCTGCTCCATCCCTCACACTCCGGCCCCTCCTCTCCTCCATCACTCTGCTCCATCCCTCACACACCAGCACCTCTTCTACTCCATCCTTCACACTCCGGCCCCTCCTCTCCTCCATCACTCTGCTCCTTCCCTCATACTCTGGCCCCTCCTGTCCTCCATTACTCTGCTCCTTCCCTCACACTCCGGCCCTTCATCTCCTCCATCACTCTGCTCCTTCCCTCACACTCCAGCCTCTCCTTTCTTCCATCACTCTGCTCCATTCCTCACACTCCGCCACCTCCATTCCTCACACTGCGGCCCCTCCTCTCCTCCATCACTCTTCTCCATCACTAAAACTCCGGCATCTCCTCTCCTCCATCCCTCTGCTCCATCCCTCACACTCTGGCCCCTCCTCTCCTCCATCACTCTGCTCCATCCCTCACACACCAGCACCTCTTCTCCTCCATCCCTCACACTCCGGCCCCTCCTCTCCTCCATCACTCTGCTCCTTCCCTCATACTCTGGCCCCTCCTGTCCTCCATTACTCTGCTCCATCCATCACACTCCGGCCCCTCCTCTCCTCCATCACTCTGCTCCATCACTAACACTCCGGTATCTCCTCTCCTCCATCCCTCTGCTCTATTCCTCACACTCCTGCCCCTCCTCTCCTCCATCACTCTGCTCCATCACTCACACACCAGCACCTCCTCTCCTCCATCCCTCACACTCCGGCCCCTCCTCTCCTCCATCCCTCACACTCCGGACCCTCCTCTCCTCCATCACTCTGCTCCTTCCCTCACACTCCAGCCTCTCCTTTCCTCCATCACTCTGCTCCCTTCCTCACACTCCGCCACCTCCATTCCTCACACTACGGCCCCTCCTCTCCTCCATCACTCTGCTCCATCTCTAACACTCCGGCATCTCCTCTTCTCCATCCCTCTGCTCCATCCCTCACACTCCGGCCCCTCCTCTCCTCCATCACTCTGCTCCTTCCCTCACACTCCTGCACCTCCTCTCCTCCATCACTCTGCTCCATCCCTCATACTACGGCCCCTCCTCTCCTCCATCACTCTGCTCCATCCCTCATACTACGGCCCCTCCTCTCCTCCATCACTCTGCTCCATCCCTCACACACCAGCACCTCCTCTCCTCCATCCCTCACACTCAGGCCCCTCCTCTCCTCCATCACTCTGCTCCTTCCCTCATACTCTGGCCCCTCCTGTCCTCCATTACTCTGCTCCATCCCTCACACTATGGCCCCTCCTCTCCTCCATCACTCTGCTCCATCACTAACACTCCGGTATCTCCTCTCCTCCATCCCTCTGCTCTATCCCTCACACTCCGGCCCCTCCTCTCCTCCATCACTCTGCTCCATCACTCACACACCAGCACCTCCTCTCCTCCATCCCACACACTCTGGACCCTCCTCTCCTCCATCACTCTACCCCTTTCCTCATACTTTGGCCCCTCCTCTCCTCCATCACTCTGCTCCATCCCTCACACTCCGGCCCCTCCTCTCCTCCATCACTCTACCCCTTTCCTCATACTTTGGCCCCTCCTGTCCTCCACTACTCTGCTCCATCCCTCACACTCTGGCACCTCCTCTCCTCCATCACTCTGCTACATCCCTCACACTCCAGACCCTCCTCTCCTCCATCACTCTGCTCCATCCCTCACACTCTGGCCCTTTCTCTCCTCCATCACTCTGCTCCATCACTAACACTCTGACCCTTCCTCTCCTCCATCACTCTGCTCCATCACTAACACTCCGGCCCTGTCCTCTCTTCCATCACTCTGCTCCATCCATCACACACCGTCACCTCCTCTCCTCCATTACTCTGCTCCATCCCTCACATTCTGGACCGACCTTTCCTTCGTCACCCTCCTTAATTTACAGCCGTTGTGCTCAGTAAATGTCAGAGAGAACAGGTCTACAGTGTTGCAGCCGCTCCTCCTCACGTTTCCATGCCTGCCCCCACTACCCCTGCAGGCAGCGCAGCCACTGTGAAAAATAAGAGAAATAAGAAAATGGTGCTCCTTGAAAACTATTTTTTCAAAGTCTGCCGGAATGCTAATACTGGTTATTAAATAAGCCGACTCTGGAAACACAAATTAGGTTAATAAATTAACATTGGACTCTCTCTGGTAATTCACTTTTTCTACGCCCAGGCATCTACAGATGAGCAGTTTAAGACTCTTTGAGCTACAAGTGTGTGGGTGGGGGTGGGGGAATAGCTATCAATCCATAGCCAGTGCTCCCCGCCGTCATACACAGCACACACTCCTTGCACTTTGGTGTTTTTTCCTGCTCAATGCAGGCCAAGAAAAATTATTATTAACATTATTACCAGTTATTTATATAGCTCACACATATTCCACAGTGCTTTGCAGAGAGTGTTTGCCCAATCACATCAGTCCCTGCCCCAGTGAAGCTTATAATCTACAGTATGTGCCCTACCACCAGGGATGTGCGGTGAGAAAAATGGCTGAGGAGGCACTGGCTAGTACCAGAGACAGATTTACACACAATAAATGAGCCCAAGGGTTCATGTGGGCACAGATGCAGCAGTATATACATGTGGGCATTATACACAGGTGCAGCAGTGTATATACATGTGGGCATAGGTGGACATTCCGAGTTGATCGCAGCCAGCAACTTTTTGCTGCTGCTGCGATCAACTAGTCCACGCCTATGGGGGAGTGTATTTTAGCTTAGCAGGGCTGCGATCGCTTGTGCAGCCCTGGTAAGCTAAAAAAATTTCAAGCAGAAGTTGACCAGCCCTATACATGCTTACCCTGTGCAACGATCCCTGCGATGCTGGAGCCGGCTCTGACGTCAGACATCCGCCCTCCGTTCTTCTGGACACGCCTGCGTTTTCCTTACCACTCCCCGAAAACGGCAGCCAACAGTCCGGATCCGCCCTGGAACGACTTCTTCCTGACAATCTTCTTTGCGGTCGGCTCTGCGACTGCTTTCTTCGGTAGATGCAAAGTAACCCGGCGACCCCTGTCGCCAGGCAACGTCGCGCATGCGCATTTCGTCCGCCGCACATGCGCATTCCATACCCGTTCACACCGCAGCGAGAAACCGCTGCGTGCGAACGGGTCGGAATGACCCCCATTATGCACAGGCGCAGCAGTATATACATGTGGGCATTCTACACAGGTTCAGCAGTATATACATGTGGGCATTATACAAAGGTGCAGCAGTATATACATGTGGGCATTATCCACAGGTGCAGCGGTATATACATGTGGGCATTATACACAGGTGCAGCGGTATATACATGTGGGCATTATACACAGGTGCAGCGGTATATACTGTACATGTGGGCATTATACACAGGTGAGCAGTATATACATGTGGGCATTACACACAGGCGCAGCAGTATATACATGTGGGCATTAAACACAGGTGCAGCAGTATATATGTGGGCATTATACACATTTGCAGCGGTATATACATGTGGGCATTATACACAGGTGCAGCGGTATATACTGTACATGTGGGCATTATACACAGGTGAGCAGTATACATGTGGGCATTATACACAGGCGCAGCAGTATATACATGTGGGCATTATACACAGGTGCAGCAGTATATACATGTGGGCATTATACACATTTGCAGCGGTATATACATGTGGGCATTATACACAGGTGCAGCGGTATATACTGTACATGTGGGCATTATACACAGGCGCAGCAATATAAACATGTGGGCATTATACACAGGTGCAGCAGTATATACATGTGGGCATTATACACATTTGCATCAGTATATACATGTGGGCATTATACACAGGGGCAGCAGTATATACATGTGGGCATTATACACAGGGGCAGCAGTATATACATGTGGGCATTATACACAGGTGCAGCGGTTTATACTGATGGTAATATGTTCTTATATTCATTTATGCGACATGCCCCCTTACATATTAAGTTATGATGTCACCTACCCCCATTATATATATTATTTACGTTGTACCTATATCCTTTCTTTTATATTTAAGTTGTACCTCCTGAACCCCTTTATATTGCACTTTTGGCCCTGTTCCTCCATACATGTGTATGTACCGTATGCCCACTAACCACCCCCCTTATATATTTCTATGACATGAGCTGCCTGTCCCCCCTCCCCCTTTTTTAATATAATTAAGCTATACTCCCATTCCTCTTACTTAATAAATGTATGTATTGACATTGTGACCACTGCAGCACCTACCTTGCTCTTCTACTGTACTGTTGTACAGTTTGTGCTGTTCCACACAAGACAGTGTAAAATCGGATGCAGGGGGCGGAGCTTCGGGTCGGGATGGGGGCTGGGCCTCGGACGGACCCGGGGGCGGAGCCTCGGGCACATTCAGACAGTTGCAGCTAGTTTTGGATATGAAGCCCACGGGTGGTTGGGACTTCAGCCGGCCGGTTCGGGGTGGATGTGTGACTGGGCGGCAAGAAGGTGAGTGTGCTGCTGCTGATGACAGGATTTATTTTTTTCCTGTCACCACTGGCTGCACTGGAAGGGAACTCTGTGGGCCTATTTTCAGTGGGGTGCCTGGAGCCGCAGCTCCATCCGCCACATTGTTAATCCGGCCCTGCATACAGCTACCTCATTGCCCTTTTTTACTTTTTGGCATGATGTGCTGTTTGGGTACTATTTTTATTTAAGTGCCATCCTGTCTGACACTGCAATTCCAATCCTACATGGGCCAATTGTTTGTGTCGCTTAGCTTAGTCATACAGCTACCTCATTGCACCTCTTTTTCATCTTTCAGGATGTGCTGTTTGGGGCCTTTTTTTCATATCTGCCCTCCTGTCTGATACTGCAGTGACACTCCTAGATGGGCCAATTGTTTGAGTCGCTTTGCTTAGTCATACAGCTACCTCATTGCACATCTTTTTCTGCCGTATATATCCATTGATACTGCCGTATATGTCCAGTGGAATTGCCGTATAAATACAGTGATACTGCCATATAATTCCAGTGATCCTGGGGTATAATTCCAGTGGTACTGGCGTATAAATCCAGTCCAGTGATACTGCTATATATGTCCAGTGACAATGCCGTATATGTCCAGCGGTACTGCCGTAAAAATCGAGTGATCCTGCCGTATCATTCCAGTGATCCTGCCATATAATTCCAGTGGTACTGGCATATAAATCCAGTGATCCTGCTGTATAATTCCAGTGGTAGTGGCGTATAAGTCCAGTCCAGTGATACTGCCGTATATGTCCAGTGATACTGCCGTGTATGTCCATTGATACTGCCGTATATGTCCAGCGGTACTGCCGTATAAATCCAGCGATCCTGCCGTATAATTCCAGTGATCCTGCCATATTATTCCAGTGGCGTATAAGTCCAGTCCAGTGATACTGCCGTATATGTCTAGTGATACTGCTGTATATATCCATTGATACTGCTGTATATGTCCAGCGGTACTGCCTTATAAATCCAGTGATCCTGCCGTATTATTCCAGAGATCCTGCTGTATAATTCCAGTGGTACTGGCGTATAAATCCAGTGACCCTGCCGTACAATTCCAATGGTACTAGCGTATAAGTCCAGTCTAGTGATACTGCCATATATGTCCAGTGATACTGCCGTATATGTCCATTGATACTGCCGTATATGTCCAGCGGTACTGCCGTATAAATCCAGTGATCCTGCTGTATAATTCCAGTGATCCTGCTGTATAGTTCCAGTGGTACTGCCGTATAAGTCCAGTCCAGTAATACTGCCGTATATATGTCCAGTGATACTGCCGTATAATTCCAATGATACTGCCGTATAATTCCAGTGGTACTGGCATATAAATCCAGTCCAGTGATACTGCTGTATATGTCCAGTGATACTGCCATATATGTCCAGCGGTACTGCCGTATATGTCCAGTGGTACTGCCGTATAAATCCAGTGATCCTGCCATATAATTCCTGTGTTACTGGTGTATAAATCCAGTCCAGTGATCCTGCCGTATATATGTCCAGTGGTACTGCCTTATAATTCCAGTGATACTGCCGTATTTACATATACCCTGTTGCAAAGAGGATTACTGAGGCCATAACAAATATGCTGGTGTTCGACGTGCGTCTGGTATCCACCATTAGTGCAGTGGGACTGCAGTGCCAACCCTAGATGGGTCAGGTGTTTTTGCTGCACACTTGTGTCGCTTAGCTTAGTCATACAGCTACCTCATTGCCCTCTTTTACTTCTTGGCATGATGTGCTGTTTGGGTACTATTTTTATTAAAGTGCCATCCTGTCTGACACTGCAATTCCACTCCTACATGGGCCAATTGTTTTTGTCGCTTAGCTTAGTCATACAGCTACTTCCTTGCACCTCTTTTCCATCTTTGCATGATGTGCTGTTTGGGGCCTTTTTTCATATCTGCCCTCCTGTCTGACACTGCAGTGACACTCCTAGATGGGCCAATTGTCTGTGTCGCTTTGCTTAGTCATACAGTTACCTCATTGCACATCTTTTTCTTCTTTGCACAATGTACTGTTTGGGGCCTAGTTTTTTTTAAGTGCCATCCTATCTGCCACTGCAGTGCCACTCCTAGATGGGCCAGGTGTTTGTGCCGCACACTTGTGTTGCTTAGCTTAGTCATACAGCTACCTCATTGCCCCTGTTTTACTTCTTTGCATGATGTACTGTTTGGGGACTATTTTATTTTAAGTGCCATGCTGTCTGCCACTGCAGTGCCACTCCTAGATTGGCCAGGTGTTTGTGCCGTACACTTGTGTCGCTTAGCTTAGTCATACAGCAACCTCATTGCAATTAATTTTCTTCTTTGCATGATGTACTGTTTGGGGCCTATTTTTTAAATCTACCATCCTGTCTGCCACTGCAATGCCACTCCTAGATGGGCCAGGTGTTTCTGCCGCACACTTGTGTTGCTTAGCTTAGTCATACAGCCACCTAGGTGCAACCTTTTGGCCTAAAAACAATATTGTGAGGTGTTCAGAATAGACTGGAAATGAGTGGAAATGAATGTTATTGATGGTAATATTACTGTAGGATCAAAATTACCCCAAATTCTGTGAATTTAGCTGTTTTTATGGGGTTTTTTTTAAATCATCCAGATCCAAAACCAAAATACAAAAGGGTGGTTTTGGCAAAAACCAATCCAAAACCAAAACACGAGTGGGAAATTAGAACCAAAATCAAAACACAAAACACGAAAAGTGCCTGTCACACATCTCTAATAAATATAGATAGATAGATAGATAGATAGATAGATAGATAGATAGATAGATAGATATCAAAAAACTGCATAATAAACAAGAGGCCAATCAATGATCAAAAAGCACGGAAAGCATGATAGCATATGAATACTCATCATCAGGTAGTATACAACAAATTGGTCATCCTGTAGGCTCAACAGTCATTTCAGTGTGCCACTCACAACTTAGTCATGAGCTAATGATGCATCCCCAACAGAGCAGTTAAATACCCCATGTACTGATTGCAGACTACACTCACCTGGATAGATTTCAAATGACCGCCGCCTCCACGGGCACCACATCCGGAAGTATCCTTCGTTGCTAAGGAACCCGCAGCAACATCCCAATAACGCCTGCTAATGCCAACCACATGACTGCAAGCTATATCCGGTCACGTGTGCGCAGACAACCTCGCCAACCATGTGTAAACAGCTGTGCCAACCACCGGTGGCCAGTGACAACATCCGGTCCCACGGACCAGCTAGCGCGATATGAAATACATAATCAGGGATACAAAGGAGGGCGCTTTCGTTACCATGACAACTAGAGGCTCACAGAATTCCATAGGCCACTGCCGCCTGGAAACGATAGCCATCCGTTCAAATAAATACATAAATCATGTGAAATACTTAGCATTTGAGTGGTGTCTGCAAACAAACAGCACAGGGGTATTCAACAGCCCTAAATACATACAAAATAAAAATACAAAATTGTACATGCATAAAGACCATGAACACTGTACATACACATAAATGCATAAACATAATAAGCCAATAACAAAAGAAGATAAGCAGATAACACCACCATCAGATTATATCTCTCTCATATAAAATAATTGAGGGATTGACCCTCATTTAGACCCACAGGGGCCATCGTGTTTAATTGATAGATCCAAAAACATTCTCTTTGTAATAACAGTCTACCACAGTCACCGCCTCGTCGAAGCGGTAGTATATGATCTATCGGCATACAGCAAAAGTCTGTAAACTTATGTTTACACATGGCAAAATGTCTTGCCACAGGTGGCGTATTAGAGTCAAGTTTGATTAGATCTTTCTTTATCGAGAAGCGGTGCATCGCTATCCTTTCCTTTAGAAGTCTAATAGTTTTGCCCACATATAGCTTGTGCGGAAAGTCACTGTGCACTTATGTATATAGAGGTGTTTATAAACAAAATAAAATAATAATATGCCGTTTTGAAATCCTGGTAAATCAGAGTAAATCCGGGTAAATCCGAACCCGCATATCTCTAGTTTTGGGTGCCTGATTTATTTTTTGTGTCTCCCCTACAGGATAGGGAGAAATGCTCAGTAGGGTGAGCTCTTACAGAATATAACTTTTTATATTGTTTTTTTCTTCAGTTCGGCAGACAAGATAGCTTAGACAGCATGTGATCAGAATACCAAAAACTTACTTTAGTACATTTCACCTTATACTGATAATGCAAGGAAGCCCCTTAAACATTTTAAAAAAAAACTTAATACAAACTCAAATGATATAATTTGAACAAACTATACATTGATTAGAAAAAACACATTTTTCATGCAGTTATAAGAAAAATAGAAACCTGGCAGAATAAAAAAAAACTTGCAAATAACCAGAATTAGCCTCCAATGACCTTTGTTTATACAATGCAATATGCCAGGGTTAACCACGCATGTTACCTGCAGATATGCAACATGCATTAAACTAAATCCTATGTAGCAGCAGTATGATATGTATTTAATAAGTGTGGATAACAATGGCTGACCTGGTAAGAAATTAGTATTTACAAATTAATCAAAAAACGTTCTATGTGCTTTGTTTATATATCTTATCTCTTTTAATTAAAAAAAAATCAAAACCCCTTCAAGAATCTCCAAAACCTTTTAAAGCTAATTTTCTGTTACTAAAGATAAACAGAATGAAAATCTGTTAGTAACAAATATGTGACTAATAGTCACTTGTTATAATTGTAGAAGTCTCATTAACATGCAAGGCAGGCATGCAATCTGTCTCCATCCACAATAAAAGCTGTTTTCATGGTACTTTTGTAATAGCTAGATTTATTGTAATTTGCATTAAAAGTTTATGTTTAGTATTATTTTATTTTGTACATTAGGACGGGGGAGGGTTGATTATAGTTTAACAATCATGAAACTAAGTATTGACTTGTAAGTAGCATTGGTGCACCTAGAACATATTGCATTGTCCTGTGGGAGGATGCAGTAATCTTGAGAGGAGAGGAGGCATGGAGTTTGTTTTTCACAGGGGTTTTACTCAATGGTTAAGTGCAAACACCTGCTGAAGTAGTGCTAATTAGTAGGTAATTAGTAGTTAATGTTCTCAGAATTTTAAAAGAAAGCTTACATAAGTAATTACTTACTATTTCTAATAATACACCACCTTCCCTGAGATTTTGTATCCCTTAGAACATTTGCCAAGTTGCTGTTTCCTCAGTGTACCAAATTGTTTATTAATTACTCACGTATATTACTGAGAAAATAATAGGAAACTTGTCAGAAGACAAAGATATGCATAGAACTTGTATTGTTCATATTTTGCATTTCACAAAAGAATTAATCATTAATACTGAGAAATATACAGCTAATTGTCCTCATTTGTGTTGTCAATCTGCACAAAAGATTAATCCAGAGACCGTAATACATAGGGATATGTTATTTTGTTTCTTGACTTAAATGGATTTAAATATTACTCTTGTTGCAAGACCATATAATATAAGCCAATTCCATGTATAAAGCAGATATAAAAGTCTCCACACACACAAAATGATTCTACACGTTTTAAGCGTAAGAAATATTTAAAGAATGTTCTATTCAATGAATCATTTGTCTTTGCATAAAGGGATCTAAAATTGCAAATATTAATATTTTAGGGAAACCTGCAGAAAAGAAATTGCCTCCTTATGATCAAACAATCAGCAAACACCCATAGCTTCAGTATACAACATTTTTAGACTTGGACTACAGGTAAAAAATCTATGGAGATTGAAACAGTCGTATGGCATAATAATATGAGGTAAACTTCAATTAAGCATTTAGGGGTACATTTACTAAGCAGTGATAAGAATGGAGAAGTGAGCCAGTGGAGAAATTTCACCATCAACCAATCAGCAGCTCTGTATCATTTTATAGTATGCAAATTATAGATGTTACTTCAGTGCTGATTAGTTGCCGTGGGCAACTTCTCCACTGGCTCACTTCTCCGCTCTTATCACTGCTTAGTAAATGTACCCCTTAGTTTCACTATCAGTTGATGCTGATCCTTCCCATCACTGCCAGGCTCGATGAGTGTGATAGGATGTGGGGGGGAGGGGGGGGGATATTGTCCTCTAATCAGATTGATGTGCTATTTGTGTGCTATTAAGACCCCTTAAAATTAATACTTTTGTGTCACATAGCAACAATTGCGAAATTAATGTTACATTATTATGATGAGACACACATGCGTGTTGGAGCAAAAGGTAATATGAAAATATGATGCAAACAATATTGTCCATTCTCTACGTACTGTAATTTCTCTATCATTCCTCTACAAATAAAAATATCCATGTGAAGGTCCAAGCCTAACTGTTCTAGTAGAGTACCTCATATATACATTACATGAGGGCACACTGTAACTTTCCAGCACCACATTTGCCTTTCTCAGAAAAGATATGATAATTGTACTTTGCTCAAAAAGTTTTATAGCTTCCTTTGATAATATGGCCCTGCTCAATACAAAGTCGCAAAGGCACATGAGGCACAGGGAATAAAAATGATCTCAATAGCTTGATGTCCAGATTCTACATATATGAAAGTGCAAAAAAAAGAAGGCTTGCTCAGGGTTGGACTGACCTACAGGGGTTCAGGGGTAACCCCCGGTGGGCCCCATCTCTTTCTCTAGGGATCAGGTTCCATACTGGGCACTTGACTTATGCATTAAACATATGTTACATTATACTGCACAGGACTAAAGTGTATTATCTACAGTGCATTTCTGTTATTAATCTGATATATTATTATTCATGCACTGGTAGTATTTACTAGATATATCTATCAAGGGTCCCAGACCATGCACTTTCTGATGGTTAGGCAAACCAATGTGGTGTCTGTCCACACCCCCTTTGGAGACTGGCCACACCCCTAAAACTGGACCCCTACCACTGCATTCCCCAGTGGGTCCTTCACGCCCCAGTCTGACACTGGGGTTGCTGGTTCCCACATATACCCCACAGACAATCCATATATAGTGGATGCATTTTGCTCTGTACAAGTACGCCTTCTTATACATGAAAAAAAAATGTAAATAGACATTCACACCCATTTTATTAGAACTTGTTCTCTTCTTTAGAAGAACTCTAACACAGAAATCAGCATATCAACAATACTTTTCTATACACAGTAGATGCATCGTCGCTTGGAAAAGGATAAAATGGAGAGTGAAAAAGTACCAGCCAATCAGCTCCTATCTGCCATTTTCCAACACAGCCTGTGACATGGCAGTTAGGACCTGATTGGCTGGTACTTTATCTCTGTCCATTTCATCACTTTCCAAGCGATGATGCATCTAGCTCTAAATCTACTATCTAAAGCAAGTAACAAGGAATTGAGACTACATGAAAATACAGACTCCTACTTCTTATAGAACACCACATAATAAAAGTCAGTCTTCCACCATCAAAAGGTAAATAACTTTTGTGCAACAGAAACAAAACATGCATCTTGAAATAAGGGAGGGAAACCCCTGAACCTTTCACACAGTCAACAACAATCCAATACACAACTCTGCAAGGACCAGAGCGTTGATCCTGTTGTATGATGACAACCTTCTGAAATATTACTGCTTTTTAAAAACTGGTGAGTGCACCCCTTTATTTCTGTCTTTCTCCCTCACTTCTTATCCTCTGACATCTCCACCATAATCATGGTTGGTTTCAATCTCTCTATTGACAGTCCACAATCTCCTCATGTCTCCAAGCTACTCTCTCTAAACTCCTCTCTTGGCCTCTTCCAATGGACTGACTCAACTACTCATCAGGAGGACCACTAACCAGACTATGGGGGGGTATTCAGAAGTGGACGCTATTTAGCCAAAAAATGCATACAGACGTTTTTTTGTCCATCTGCATATGTGCTGCAATCGCATTGTGCATGCACGGGCTTTAACTATGCAATCGCATCCCAAAAGGATGCAATCACATAGTAATTAAAAGGCAGGTCAGGGGCGGCGTTGCAGCATTGGTGGAGAGTGGTGCAGGAAATGCAGGTGTGTCATGGTCGTTTTTCGCTGGTTGGATGACGTTCCTGCGATGTGAAACATGGCGGCGGTGCACCTGTATATGTAGCCTGGCTGTGTATACAGTGGTCAACCTCTATTTGCCACTTTCTGCAATGCGATTGCAATTGAATTGCAATTGCATTGCAGGACAGCTCTACACATGCTGGGCGGAAATTTTAGCAAAAACTGCTACCATCTCTGAATAACCCCCTATCCACAGTTTCTGAATTCCCTAACACTCCTTTCCCTCTCTCAGATTACAACCTTACTTCAAGCGTAATGTCACTGAAATCTACCAAGCCTCTGCAAACCTGCAGAAATATTAATGCTAGTAAGTTTCACCTCCCTGCAACAACTGCTGTCACCGATTTCTACATTCAATTTTCCTGAGATTGCAGTATCACACCTTGACCAAACTCTAGAAATAGCACTCGATAAAAGTGACTCCAGCTATCCATCACACTCCACATAGACATAGATGTCAACTGTGGCAATTTAAATTAACAAGACACCTAGAAAAAGTGGCTTAAATCTCGCACTCCAAGTGACTTCCTCACATATAGGGCCTAATTCAGACCTGATCGCTAGCAAGCGATTTTTGCACTGCTGCGATCAGATAGTCACCGCCTACAGGGGGAGGGTATTTTAGCTGTGCAAGTGTGCGAACACATGTATAGCAGAGCTGTACAAACAGATTTTGTGCAGTCTCTGCGCGGCCCAGGACTTACTCAGCCGCTGCTATCACATCAGCCTGTCCAGGACCGGAATTGACGTCAGACACCCTCCCTGCTAACGCATGGACATGCCTGCGTTTTTCCAGACACTCCCTGAAAACGGTCTGTTGATACCCACAAACGCCTTCTTCCTGTCAATCTCCTTGCGATCGCCATGTTAACGGATCCATCGCACAAACCCATCACTGAGCGGCGATCTGCTATGTACCCATGCAATGCGTCTGCGCATTGCGGTGCATGCGCAGTTTGTGCCTGATCGCACGCTGTGTGAAAACGCACAGCAGCGATCAGGTTTGAATTACCCCCATAAGACAAATCTTCCACTCTTATTGTAAGGTTCTGGACACTTCCAAATAAACATATATCTAATCTCTCATCTCTGCTCACGCCTCTAACCACAAGCCTCTTTTTAATACATTTAAAATCACTTCTTACTGCTACATTACCCAAACCATAGCTACTATCAGTGCACAAGATATTTTGCTTCCTATTTCAATGACAAACTTCATAAGATCCAAAATATAGTGGTATGCTCTTCCTCAGCCAGTGACCTGCTTAGGCAGTGTACACACGGTGAGATTCGGACTTATCCGATTCTCACTGTGCGACGGGGGGCCGGGTCGGCACTTAGCCAGTATCGCAAGCACATAATGAGTGTGCTTGCGATCCTGGTTCTGTACGATTTTGGCTAAGTGTCAATCCTGACTATCTCTTCTATAGAGATAGTCAGGATTGACTTGCCTGCACAGCCTATTTTTTCGGCCGATGCCGACGCGCGGGGCCGCGCATCGGTATCGGATCGGGATCGCAAGGTGACTGTCACCTTGCGATCTGCACTATCTTTTCTTCCGATTCTGATTATATAGTCAGAATCGGAAGAAAAGATCTTACCGTGTGTACACACCTTATCTTCTTATTCTTCTAGATATTTCTGCTGCATTAGACACTGTTGTACACTCTCTTCTCATACAAATACTGATATTCAGGACACAGTCTTTTTTCCTTATCCTATATACTCAATCTTTCAGTGTTCGGTTCTCTGAATCTATATCCTCTTCACTACCTGACCCAAATCTAAAGCTTTCTGCACATGTTACATCTGCCCTACCTGCAGTGCAGCATGGTTTTGCCCAGTTAATTGCTTTTTCTTTACTTCCAAACATGCATCAGGCCCATTATCTCCTGCTTTGATTATTGCAATTGTCTCCTTACTGATCTTCCCCAATACAGACTCTCACCTCTACAATCTATTTTGATTGTAGCTGCAAGGCTGGTCTTCCTTGCTAAATGTTCGTCTACTGCTCTGCTCTCCCAGTCATAGCAAACACGGGGGGGGGGGTTCTGGTTGCCCGGAAACCCCCTGCTCTTGGCAAGTGGCTTAAATTATGACAGCAATGGAATATAATACTATTACTATAGCTGCTGCCACATCATGCAGTTTAAGAGTCAGAGCAGAGCTGCTGCACATGCCCAGTGATAGCAGCTCCTTCCACCAAGTTTGCTGTGTGTGTGGATCTGAGTCCTCAATCAGCGCACTGGTCCAGAGAGTAGCTACCAGGAAGAAAAGACAGGAGCCTTATCATAAAATCGGACAATGTGTGCTCAGAAAATGCAGTACTGGTCCTATTATGTTGTATTTTTCTACATTTATTATTGGATGTTTATTTCTGACCCCTTATCGTTTTATATTATTTAAATCTGTTTGTTACAGCCTATACCAGAGGTTCTCAAACTCGGTCCTCGGTACCCCACACAGTGCATGTTTTGCAGATAACCCAGCAGGTGCACAGGTGTATTAATTACTCACTGACACATTTTAAAAGGTCCACAGGTGGAGCTAATTATTTCACTTGTGATTCTGTGAGGAGACCTGCAAAACATGCACCGTGTGGGGTCCTGAGAACCGAGTTTGAGAACCTGTGGCCTATACCATAGACCGTCTATAGCATAGGTCTGCAAACTCGGTCCTCATTACCCCACACAGTGCATGTTTTGCAGGTAACCCAGCAGGTGCACAGGTGTATTAATTACTCACAGACACATTTTAAAAGGTCCACAGGTGGAGTTAATTATTTCACTTGCAATTCTGTGAGGAGACCTGCAAAACATGCACTGTGTTGGGTAATGAGGACC
Source organism: Pseudophryne corroboree (assembly GCF_028390025.1). Taxonomy (NCBI): domain Eukaryota; kingdom Metazoa; phylum Chordata; class Amphibia; order Anura; family Myobatrachidae; genus Pseudophryne; species Pseudophryne corroboree. The sequence continues at coordinate 638,674,853 of NC_086448.1, forward strand.
GAGTTTGCAGACCTATGATCTATAGCAGAGGTTCTCAAACTCGGTCCTCTGTGAGGAGACCTGCAAAACATGCACTGTGTGTGCCCCCGAGGACCGAGTTTGAGAACCTCTGATTTATAGTGTTAAATTGTGACACATACAGTACCCAGTGACTAAAAAGACTAATGTTTACATTAATGGTCAGTGACATTACTAGGCTCTTCTACTGCTCCCCCAGACTCCAGCACTTGCTCCAATGTTCCGCAGAGTAGGAGATCGTGGATTGCATTTGGAAACCCCCCTCTAGAAATACTGCATTTGCCATTACTCCCAGTCCCTCCATTGGCTACCTGTATTCTACCGTATTCAATATAAATAACTTTTACTTAAAATAAGACTATTAACCATACTACACCAACTTACACCTCAAAATATCTCTCATCCACATGCATTACTTGCTCAATACAGTTGGTATCATAGTTGCTGCAATAAATGGGCACTAGATCATTTTTCAACAAAGTAAATTTGACACTGAACAGCTCCAGCACAATGACACGTGATAGTGCCTTTTTAAATGTTGCACAAGAGGTGACTTTCCACACTTTGGGGACTCTCATTACTGTTCACTGCACCAACAAACTAATTAAAGAGTACCTGCTATTACCATTCATTTTTTCAATAGATCTCATTCAATCATCATTTTAAACACATTTATTTATTTATTTATTTTCCCTTGTTTACTTTGACCACCTCTGTTTAAAGAGTATAAGACAGAACAATCCATTATACAATCTGACAATGAGCATTTAGCACAGTAGATTAACTTGTCTGTGAAATCTATTTCACACAGTTATTGCAGGAGATCAATTATGTAGCATCAATTAAGAAGAAACTTAGAGATAGATAGATCTAGAGAATACCAGACATTTCCTTAATTGTGAGGCATTGCGTCAAATTTTAATGAATACATTGCTATAGGCTTCAGGATGAAACTTTATTTTTATTTTTTATAAACCAACAGAACCTATTGAATTAATTACATGTTAAAATAAATATATATATATATATATATATAATGGGAATCCCTGCACTCTCACATAATATAGACAATTACTGGGGTGCCAATTATGGTCCAATCTCGTGAAAGATGGAGCCCATAGTACAACATGCAGTATCTCCACTATGTGGAAAAGACAGCACTCTCCAGATTAAATTTTCAAAAATCAAAAAAGTGGATATTTATTATAAAGTCTATCCACTTTTTTTATTTTTGAAAATGTAATCTGGAGAGTGCTGTCTTTTCCACATAGTGGAGATACTGCATGATAGATATATATATATATATATATATATATATATATATTTATATTTGTGTGTGTGTGTGTGTGTGTGTGTGTGTGTGTGTGTGTGTGTGTGTGTGTGTGTGTGTGTAAGTAAGTAATGTACAATAAGAATTGGCATTAACTATCTTTTAAAATCACGAGTGATAGCTTAAACATTTTATTATTATTTGTACAGGCACAATTGTCTGCTATTACTTTTGGTGTATTGTATTTATCAGTCATCTATGAATAAAAGCTATTTCTGTCATCAAAACATGAAAACCTAATGATTCTGAAAATTAGTAAGTATGTTTAAAGATCCTACTTGAACTTGAAAAACGTTTTAAAATACAAAAACAATAATAATTGGTATTGACCATGGAGTCTTTCAGCTGACTGCCATTAATGAACAAATTATGTATAACTAAAATTGTTTATGACACGATTGATTGCAAAAACTGCATAATTATTAGAATATATGTTAATTCCCTATAAAAAGGTAATTGTGAATAACATACTATCTCCATACCAGATTTTTTTTTTAACTCAAAAGTCTATTTATTACTCTTTGCAATTATTTAATTGTTCTGCACATTAAAACATCCTTTGTTTTCTTTCTTTTTCACATCCAAAGACACCCATGAAGAAGTCGCCTTAGACGAAACACGTTGGGTGATAGTTTGTTTATTATTGCTAACAAAAGTGAATGGGCACAAAAGCCTGCAAGTTGTTGATATCTTTCTGGTGAAACGATGTTTGTGAAAATGAGCTCTTAATTAATTGTTTGCTAATTGTTTTAAGTGTATATTTTAATAAAACAACTTTTATCATTATATGTTAATATATTGGGTGCATCTGTGCATAAGGAAGTAATAGTTCATCCTCTGTTCACATATTTTCATATATACTCCCTAATGGTCCAGCAATAAGACCAAGATAATTCTAATTAGAGCGCTCCTTAGAAAAAACAATCCAAGGATTTTTAACATATATCTCAGATAACAATATGAATCTCAGGTTCACGGCCACAGATGACACAAAAAGGATTGAGTTCCTAGATTTAGTCCTCACACATACAGAAAAAGATGTCACCACGAGCAATTTTATTAAGAAGGTGGACATGAACAGTTATGTGCATTACAGGAGTAACCACCGACAACAGTGGAAGGACAATATCCCTTTCTCCCAATTCAACAGAATAGCACGCAACTGCAAAGCCAGTGAAGACAGAGATGAACAACTCGAAGTATACAAGGGCAGATTCAAGGAAAAAGGGTATCCCACTCGCCTGCTGGAAGAAGCCACTGCAAGGACACAAAGCATGGACAGAGGCGAACTTCTTAAATACAAATACAAAGAAAATAAGGATGACACAGTGAAATTCATCACCACATATAGCAGGCATGAGAACCTCATTAAACAAACACTTAAGAAACATTGGCACATATTACTAATGGACCCCATTCTGAAGGACTACCTTACCAAAGATCCTCAATTAGTCTTTCGAAAATCTCAAAGTCTAAAAGATCTCGTGGCACCCAGCATGTTAAGAAATCCCGAAGTAAGAAGCACCATGCCAAAATGTGTGGACAGTTTCAAGTGTGGCAGATGTAATATTTGCAGGTACCTCCATCAGAATAGAAAATCCTTTTTCAACAATAACACCAACAAAGAGTACCGGATCAAAGAATTTATAAACTGCAACACAACATCAGTGATTTATCTCCTGGAGTGTCCGTGCAAAATGAAGTACATTGGGAAAACTAAGAGGCCATTGAAACTTCGCATCCAAGAACACATCAGAAATGTAAGGAACAAAGTCTTAACACACGCTGTATCAAGACACTTCCATCAATGCCATGACTCTGACCCCGAGTCACTAACTTATAAAGGCATCGAAATGGTATCCCTGGGAGAAAGAGGCGGTGATCTCTCGAACCTCCTTTCCAGGAGGGAGATGTTCTGGAGCTATGAACTGAACACCCTGCACCCAAATGGCTTCAATGACGGATATGAAATTGCACCCTTCTTGTAATGTAAGCAGACTTTGGATACTAGTCTCCCTCACCTATCTCCTTTCAATTTATCCTTGCCTCCTGAATAATGCCACAGCCACACCACACTGGACATGCCCAACCCCGGCCGACCTTGGAAGCTAAACAGTGTTTTGGGCCTGACCAGTACCTGGCGGGGAGACCCCCAGGGGAGATCAGGGGCTCTAGTGACTTGCTAAAAAAGGTTAAGTCCTTTACCCTGTATTCCAACCTTTTCATTTTCCATTCCCTTCCCCTTTTTCTCCAGGAAGGATTTATATGTCTTTATTTAACACTATCTGGTGTCTATGAACATGGCCTATAACTCTGGTTCTATATAGTTTATTAAACTGATCCAGACCGGGATACTGAATGTACCCCTTTTGTATATACGGCGAACTTTGAGCTCATGTCTAATGTTCCCACATCACTATTACAATCATACCACCTTGGGCACGCCCGACACCGTCTGATCTTGGAAGCTAAGCAAGGCTGGGCCCAGCCAGTACAAGGATGGGAGACCTCCTTAGAACATCGGGTGTTGTAAATGTACAGATGTTGGAGCGAAATCGGAATGATGCTCTAACTGTTGTGTGTGTACATATTGGTATATCGGATTCCGCCTGGTTCCAATTGTTTATATGGTTCACGTACTCTCTGTCTCCACATGTTTGTAATAACTTCCCTTGGGGCTTTCCCACCCCCAAAAAATCTCCTTATGTATCATTCTATTATCTCAAATGAAGCCTCTGTATTGTGGCTCCATCTCTTCCTCTGACTCCCTTTCTTTGCTACAACCACCTCTTGATGAAAATCCTAGCAGTTAGCAGGTCCACATACTACAAGTTTGGTGCATCTGGATAAGTGCGCTATACATAGGAATCTAATTAGCAATATGTGGTGCTCCTATATTTATTCATTTTCACTATTTCCATCTTATATCCATTTTTTATGTATACACTAATATTCATATTTGTCCCCCCCTTTTTTAAACTGTTGTGCCGTATTTGCTGATTCTACCTTTTATTGTATCTTTTATATATCCATGTCTGAATATGGAGCTGTGCTAACCCGTGAGTCAAGGATCAAAATCCAAGAATAAACTATACTCGGGGAACTGTCCCAGGCAATCGATCCTGACTCCAAAAACATGGCCGCGGTGAATACAGAACACATAGGAACTACAGTAGCAGGAACTAGCAGACGGAGGACTCTGTTTCCTGCTCCACGTATGAAGGAACTGGTCCGCCGCAATAAAGATCCCCTTCAATAGAACGGATGTGTCCCGCTATACGGAGCGCGCGCATGCGCACTCTGCAGAACTGGTCCGCCGTAACCAAGATCACATTCAATAGAACGGACGCGTCCCGCTATACGGAGCGCGCGCATGCGCACTCTGCAGAAATGGATACCGGATGTGGGGCGGATGTGAGGTCATACAATGCCCGGACAGGAATTCCACGGCTATATGATATATTTCATGCCTTACACATGTTTTACTGTATTTTTCAAACAACATTTTTAATATATGATGCTCTGATATGTATAAGTATATTTTATTTGTGTCTTAGTATGCTTTATGGCCGTTTTTGAATCTGTTAACTAATTAACCACAGGAAGTGATGTAAGCACCACTTCCTTCATAGGATGAGTATATATAGTAGTGCTGTCTCTAGTCTCAAATCACCCCTTGATGAAGTCCACACAGGATGAAACGCGTTGGGTGCTACCTTGATCTAACCTCAAACACTAAGTTAAGATATTTACTCCTCTTTTCTTTGAAATTTGATTGTTTTTTTTCCTGTATATTTCATGTCCTATTTTTTATGCTCCTTTTCTCTTGGAGTTTTTTTTTACGAGTATTTTATGCGTTTTTGTGTATGTATTTTTTCTGTATTAATTCCCACCTTTTTAAGACCTGGGTTTGTTTTAGTGCTTCATAAATAAATGATTTTCCTTTTTTACTAAACTGCCTAGTTTTTATAATATTATCTGGCACCAGTGGTCGCCTGTAGTACCTCATTCCCTGTCCACACACTTTTATTCAAGGCATCTATACCAGTGCCTTATCTTACCTGAGGTAAATAGGCTGACGCCCTAATAAACTATAGGGAGTGCCCACTAAGCAGTTCTTTTTGGTTTTTTAGTCATTTTACTGTTTGGTCCTAATACTAGTGTTGATATTAGAGATACTGCATCTGTGGCGCTGACAGCTTCCTTGGTACACATATATATATATATATATATATATATATATATATACACACACAATTGTGCTCATAAGTTTACATACCCTAGCAGAATTTGTGATTTTCTGTCCATTTGTCAGAGAATATGAATAACTCACAAACTTTTCTTTCACTCATGGTTAGTGGTTGGGTGAAGCCATTTATTGTCAAACAACTGTGTTTACTCTTTTTAAATCATAATGACAACAGAAACTACCCGAATGACCCTGATCAAAAGTTTACATACCCTGGAGATTTTGCCCTTATAACATGCACACAAGTTGACACAAACAGGTTTGAATAGCTACTAAAGGTAACCATCCTCACCTGTGATCTGTTTGCTTGTAATCAGTGTGTGTGTATAAAAGGTCAGTGAGTTTCTGGACTCCTGAAAAACCCCTGCATCTTTCATCCAGTGCTGCACTGACGTGTCTGGATTCTGAGTCATGGGGAAATCAAAAGAATTGTCAAAGTATCTGCGGGAAAAGGTCATTGAACTGTATAAAACAGGAAAGGGATATAAAAAGATATCCAAGCAATTGAGAATGCCAATCAGCAGTGTTCAAACTCTAATTAAGAAGTGGAAAATTAGGGCTTCTGTGGAAACCAAATCACGGTCTGGTAGACCAACAAAAATTTCATCTACAATTGCCAGGAAAATTGTTTGGGATGCAAAGAAAAATCCACAAATAAAGGAGTTGTTCTGCAGGTGGTGACCACAGACCACTTCTCAGCTCCTATGCTTTCTGGCTGATGTTTTGGTCACTTTTGAAAGCTGGCGGTGCTTTCACTCTAGTGGTAGCATGAGACAGAGTCTACAACCCACACAAGTGGCTCAGGTAGTGCAGCTCCTCCAGGATGGCACATCAATGCGAGCTGTGGCAAGAAGGTTTGCTGTGTCTGTCAGCGTAGTGTCTAGAGCATGGAGGCACTACCAGGAGACAGACCAGTAGATCAGGAGACGTGGAGGAGGCCGTAGGAGGGCAACAACCCAGCAGCAGGACTGCTACCTCTGCCTTTGTGCAAGGAGGAACAGGAGGAGCATTGCCAGAGCCCTGCAAAATGACCTCCAGCAAGCCACAAATGTGCATGTGTCTACTCAAACAATCAGAAACATACTCCGTGAGGGTGGTATGAGGGCCCGACGTCCACAGGTGGGGGTTGTGCTTACAGCCCAACACCATGCAGGACGTTTGGCATTTGCTAGAGAACACCAAGATTGGCAAATTCGCCACTGGCGCCCTGTGCTTTTCACAGATGAAAGCAGGTTCTCACTGAGCACATGTGACAGACATGACAGAGTCTGGAGATGCCAAGGAGAACGTTCTGCTGCCTGCAACATCCTCCAGCATGACCGGTTTGGCAGTGGGTCAGTAATGGTGTGGGGTGGCATTTCTTTGGGGGCCGCACAGCCCTCCATGTGCTCACCAGAGGTAGCCTGACTGCCATTAGGTACCGAGATGAGATCCTCAGACCCCTTGTGAGACCATATGCTGGTGCGGTTGGCCCTGGGTTCCTCCTAATGCAAGACAATGCTAGACCTCATGTGGCTGGAGTGTGTCAGCAGTTCCTGCAAGATGAAGGCATTGATGCTATGGACTGGCCCACCCGTTCCCCAGACCTGAATCATTTGAGCACATCTGGGACATCATGTCTCGCTCCATCCACCACGTTGCACCACAGACTGTCCAGGAGTTGACGGATGCTTTAGTCCAGGTCTGGGAGGAGATCCCTCAGGAGACCATCCGCCACCTCATCAGGAGCATGCACAGGCGTTGTAGGGAGGTCATACAGGCACGTGGAGGCCACACACACTACTGAGCCTCATTTTGACTTGTTTTAAGGACATTACATCAAAGTTGGATCAGCCTGTAGTGTGTTTTTCCACTTTCATTTTGAGTGTGACTCCAAATCCAGACCTCCATGGGTTAATAAATTTGATTTCCATTGATAATTTTTGAGTGATTTTGTTGTCAGCACATTCAACTATGTAAAGAACAAAGTATTTAATAAGAATATTTCATTTATTCAGATCTAGGATGTGTTGTTTAAGTGTTCCCTTTATTTTTTTGAGCAGTGTATATATATATATATATATATATATATATATATATATATATATATATATATATATATAATTTTGTTTTAGTTTTTTATTTAAATATTGAGCAAGCTCATAAAATTTAATTATTGTCACTGTACACCAACCTTTTCGTACTTACCCAGAAGTTGAGGATTTTATGTCATCGTACGCAATGGTACTCATTACTGGCACCTTCATTTTGCATAAATTTTATTTTTTAGAAACAGAAAGTAATCACTAAATTTATCACAGAAATGAGTAAAAGAAATTTGCCTGGTGTCCTGGAACATCTTAAATATTACCCTCTGAGGTTAGAGGGAAAAAAATGTCATAACCCACGAAGAAAGAGGTTCTTCACAATAAGGGCAGAAAGGATTTGGAATTCTCTGCCAGAGACGGTAGTAATGGCTGAGTCAGTCAATATGTTTAAAATGGATTAGATACATTTCTAACTGAAAAAGATATCGAAGGATATAGCATGTAAAACAAATGGTAGTATTAGAAGTATGCATTCTAGCTGTCAACTAGACCAAAAATAGTCTTCACTTGAGTAATTAGAGATGAACCTATGGTTACAAACAGAATACTGCAGGATTTTTAATATAGGTTGAACTCGATGGACAACTTGTCTTTTTTCAACCTCATTTCCTATATTACTATGTATATTCCAAAATCTTGGGTGACTCTCCCGAATGTTCAGAAAAGAGGGCAAATATCCTGGATTCCCCTCTCAGCTGTCTGTAGCCACCCACTTCCCAAGTATAGTGGATGTTCTGGATGGTTTCATGACGTGATTCGCACTGAATCACATCATCTTGTCCCCGCACTATGCTTCACAGAGGAGACAGCTACAGTAGGAAGACAGCAACTGTTCTCTGTTTCCTTAAGCAAAATAAATTCCCCTTGTTTTTCTTATAGATAACACAATTACAATATGTAGTAAGCATACATGTAAGAGTCACGTTTCGGGTGACATAACAGAATCAGGGAATCTTGATCTCCTGGGAGGAAATGTGCCCACATTCTCCATCTAACATTCACGTGTTGGAATTCAGAGTGTATTGCAATTATCATACTATTGTATTGTTTTTATTTACATATATATATAATTTCATTTGAAAAAAAGAGAAAATCAAATCATCATCCATTGTTGGACAATCCGATGCACAAGTGATATCATTACAATTTTCAGTATTTGTATATTTATAAAGGTTTGGTGACTTATTTTTTTAATATCTCTGCTGATTTGGAGTGCAGTGCCATAGGTATGTACATTTTGAATTGCTTATAGAAAATGCTACTTTTGTTTCAAGAATAAAATGTCTGTTTCTCCAACATTCATGGTCATTTTCACATACATATATTAGACTCACTACTGCCTCCTCCTGTGGTGCTATATCATATTGTTATTGTTTTATGTTCCCTTCTGACCTGCTAGACAAATCCCCTGACCAGTTATGTTCGGAAAAGGTCTGCAGCATGCCCTGTTTTACGGACTTTTGGCTAGAGATATAAAGTCTTATCTCACTCCCTCACTCAGGCCCTATTTTAGCCCTGCTTCACTGGCATCGTCTTGCTGTCCCTAAATCTGCCTTTTAAATCCTAGTCAAACCCTAGTCTTTGCCAGAGCCACTATTGCTCAACACTGGAAGTCTATCTCTTCTACTGCATTTGCTAAGGTCATCTCAAAGACCCATTACCATTTCAAAATGGAGACCCAAGGGGTTCCATACTCTGTGGCCCCCTCTTCCCATTTGTAAAATATTATCCATGGCATCTATATTACCAAAGGCTAAGGGAGCCACCTGTAAGGATTCCTCTAGTGCAAAGCCCCCTCCCTTTATTTTATTTGAATGAACACCTCAACTGCAGACCCTGATGTTTTATTAATTTTGGCCCGCTATGACCTGTCTCCCCCTGTCTTTCTACACCCATGTTCCCCTTTTTTCTTTTCTGTATCCCCCTTGTTCAAATATGGCCAACAATAATTTAATGTTTGGGGGGGGGGGAAGGTTTTCTTATGATGAGGAAAATTACAAAAATATTTTTCAAATAACTGTAATCTATTTTTAAATTTGTTACCATACACAAGCACAATATTGGCAAAAAAAATACACAAGAGTGAGAAAGAGGGATAGACAGAGAAGTAAGAGAGAGAGTGAAAGAAAGAGTGTGTGTGGGTGGGTGAGTGAGTGAGTGAGTGAGTGAGTGAGTGAGTGAGTGAGAGACAGAGTTGGGAAAGGGAGAGAGACAAAAGTGGACAAAAGACACTAAGACACATAGACAATAGGATGGGTGTTAACCAGTGACATGCGGTCAGAGTAGGCAGGGGAGGCAGAGACTGTCATACTCCAGTATACTCCAGAGTTTTAGTTAGAAAATTGATTAGAATAATATAAAGAAAATATTTATAACTTTTAAATGTCATCTTTGTTTTATTCTGGTCATTTTTATAGTCAAAACTAACCATCAAATCATAAATGTATGTGTGTAAATCTGGCTCTGATACTGCCAGTGCCTCCCCAGCCATTGACCTCATCGTACCTCAATGGTGTTAACAGTATGTCTGAATAAAAAAAACATTGCAATGAAATCACTTTGGTCTTACAGGCATTTTGTGTCTTAAAGAAATCAATGTGTTACAGTAGTTGAGAATGTATGTCCAGAAAACTCAATATTAAGTTTACGGCAACATCACGCAGAGTTGGATATAGAGGGAAGAGTCCAATAAGATCAGCTGTGATTAAGAGAAAGAAAAGCAATATTGACTGGCATATAGTTAAGACAGTTAGGTATTTAATACGAATATTGTTAGTTAGTTAGTTAGTTAGTTAGTTAGTTAGTTAGTTAGTTAGTTAGGGATTTGATTACCGATCATAAACTGAGAAGCCGTATGGTCACTTTCTATAATTGAAACAAGATGAGAAAAAAGTGGTTGCATAATTTTCACAAACTGTATGGTTTTTCAAAGCTATTTGTGAAAAATGAATAACTAACACAAATCAATGAACCCATCAGCAAACTGAATAAGCCATAGTTTTATTTTCTTTGTACATTTTGTTGTCTTTCCATAAAATAACATTTTAAACCTAAATATTGTATGATTTTCCTTTCCATCAACTTGCAATAAGATCACTGCTATTGTTTTGTTGGATAGATAGGTAGAAAGGCCAACACTACAGCTGCTGTAATGGGCCCTACATACTGTCTGATTACACTGAAAGATATGAACAATCTCATTCATTAATGAAGGAGATATCGTTCATATCTTTCAGTGGTATGCACCAACAATGAATGATGCGCGGCCCTGTGATCGTTCATCGTTGGTGTCTGGCTCGTTTATGCATGCAAGTCAATTTGGACAATATCGTCCATATTGGCATGCAGGGCTACGGGAGCCAGGTGATGGGGGGAGTGAAGAAACTTCGGGCACCTCGGCAGCTAATCGGCTAATGTGTAGGGCAGTGGTTTCCAAACTTTTTTGAATCACGGCGCCCTAGAATATCAGAATTTTTTTCACGGCACCCTTAGGCCAAAAATTTCTTATTGAGAAAGAAACATTACATTAAGTAGATAACGTTTATATGTTATCCTTAGGGTCAGTTGTGTGGTGAGGGACAAGATTTGCTTCTGTTTGGCCACATATTTTATGACTGGTAGCCTCCAGCACTGGTTTTGCCTATTATATTGACCATGAATAATTTGAATTGGACCTGGACCACCAACCCAGGGCACCCCTGCATGTGTCCCGAGGCACCCCAGGGAGCCACGGCACACAGTTTGGGAACCTCTGGTGTAGGGCCTATAAGTCTTCTTTGTCTGCAGGAGAATACAGCCAACAATTGGGCATTTAACTGAAACAAAGTTGATACATTTTGTGAAAAGGTTATCACACTGCTATAGTGTTTTTCCAGCTCTGAAAGTGGCAGGTACATAAGAGCTCAGTCACTTGTGACAGGGTAATATGCTCTTCCTCTCCATGCAGTTTTCCCAGTATAATTGTGCATGTGCCGCAGGGTACATCCAATAGGATAACCAAGCACTTCACTTTTCTAGCTGAAAAAATATTCTCTAAAAACAGCCATGTGTCAGAAACTAATTTGGGGCTATTATTATTATTATTATTATTATTATTATTATTGGTAGTAGTAGTAGTAGTAGTAGTAGTAGTAGTAGCAGCAGTAGTTGTAGCAGCAGCAGTAGTAGTAGTAGTAGTAGTAGTAGTAGTAGTAGTAATAGTGGTGGTGGTTAATAGTAGTAGTAGTAGTAGTAGTAGTAGTAGTAGTAGTAGCAGCAGCAGCAGTAGCAGTAATATTAATAGTAGTAGTAGTTCTAGAAGTAGTAGTAGCAGCAGTAGTAGTAGTAATAGTAATAGTAGTAGTAGTAGTAATAGCAGTAGTAGTAGCAGCAGCTGTAGTAGTAATAGCAATAATAGTAGTAGTAGTAGCAGCAGTAGTAGTAGCAGTAGTAGCAGTAATACTAGTAATACATATATATATACAAGTGAAGCGCACTGTGTGTGCCTTGTATTGTGTGTGTGTGTGTGTGTGTGTGTGTGTGTGTGTGTGTGTGTGTGTGTATGTATGTATATATATATATATATGTATACTGTATACATACATACGCACACCATGGAGAAACCCCCCTGACTAAATCCTGCATTTGACACTGATAATAGTAATAATAGTAATGGTAGAAGTAGTAGCAGTAGTAGTAGTAGTAGTAGTAGTAGTAGTGGTGGTGGTGGTGGTGGTAGTAATAGCAGCAGCAGTAGTAGTAATAGTAGTAATGGTAGAAGTAATTGTAGTAGAAGTAATTGTAGTAGCAGTAGTAGAAGTAGTATTAGCAGCAGTAGTAATAGTAGTACTAATAGCAGCAGCTGTAGTAGTATTAACAGAAGTAGTAGTAGTAGTAATAGTAGTAGTAATAGCAGCAGTAGTAGAAGTAGCAGTAGTATTAGCAGCAGTAGTAATAGTAATAACAGTAGTAGTAGTAATAGTCATCATAGTAGTAAGGGTAATGGAAGTAAAAGTAGTAGCAGTAATAGTAATATCAGTAGTAATAGTAGTAGTAGTAGTAGCAGTAGTAGTAGTAATAACAGTAGTAGTAATAGTAGTAGTAATAATGATAGTAGTAGTAGTAACAGCAGTAGTAGTAATAATAGTAGTAGTAATAGCAGCAGCAGTAGTACTAGCAGCAGTAGTAGTAGTAGTAGTAGTATTAGTAATAATAATAATAATAATAATAGTAGTAATAGCAGTAGTAGTAATAACAGTAGTAGTAGTAGTAGTAGTAGTAGTAGTAGTAGTAGTAGTAGTAGTATTTTATAATGTTACTTTCAAAATGTATAATATTTAGCAAATTTCTTACTTCTAATTTTAATTCTAAACTGAGTTCAGGCTTAAATTTCTTAAATTGGGGCATACAATTACTGTACATGTACAGTACTTCTAAACAGCATATAACTGCATATATACAGATGTGTCCTACTGTTGATTCAGTTGCTTTAAATAGCTTATCTGGGTGTGCCAGATCCCATGCAGATTGCCTTTTTCACTAAAAATGTACATCTTATATGCATAATTTAAACACGTAGTGACTAAACTGCATTGCTAACGTACACTGATCAATGGGGTGTGCGACATTTGTACATCTGTGTGCAACTGAGTCTGAATCGGTGTATAAAGCACTCCATTGCAAGAAGCTGCGGCTTTTCCTCATGCAAGGTTCCGTTGTGCTTCATCTGCAACTTTGCGTGTATGCAAAACAAATTTGTGTGTGGTTAAAGCCACAGCCCGGTGTCTATGGTGCACTGGGAGCAGCTGTATGGTGCATGGTCGCACAGTATGTTGAGGACACATCTGTGTAAATAAATCTGTTAATTTTTTAAGAATTCCATCCTCAACTTATTTTAGTTTTTGTTTGTCTTGCACCAGATAACACTGTGCAGTGCTGAATAATATGGTCATTTTGTGTAGCAAATGTATGCGCTAGCGGTTACACCATAAATAGCATTCTACAATATTGCGCAAGTATTAAATTAAAATATCTTGTTCATTAGAGGATATTAATGTCCCTCAAAGACCATGAAGTTTGTGAAATTACAGTACACCAATTTATCTGCATTGGGATTTTTAGAATTAACCCGGGATGTAGTTATGTGACCGACGGTTGTGCAACCGCCGGTCACAATACTGCCGCCGGGATCCCGCTCGCTTAAATCCCGACAGTTGGCATGCTGACTGACAGGGATTATTCCCACTCATGGGTGTCCACGACACCCACAGAGTGGGAACAGAACCTGTGGCGAGCGCAGCGAGCCACCGAGACCACTGCGTGGCGCCCGCTGTGTGGCGAGCACTGCGAGCCCGCAAGGTGCTTTGTTGTGCTCGTCCCCCTCCACCAGCAATCTAAAGCTTGGGATCCCATCATCGGTATGGTGACCGGCAGGATCCCAAAAGCCGGTCACACGAACCCAACCCAAATTAACCACGAAGTGAACAGCTAGAAGTGGTTTTTATAAACTAAGAAGGATATTCAATTAGCCACGCTAATTGACCCCCCTCTTCCCGGGGGATATTCAATTGTCACAGATACCTGCTGTCATCAGAGATTTTTGTTTCTGTGTGCCTGAGGCAGATGACCTAATAACCAGCACTATCAGCCTCATTTTTGTGGAAAACACAGGTCTGTGAACTTTTCCCAGATACGTTTTTTTTTACCTGAAAATTAAAAATGCTTCAGGAGGAAAAAAAACAGGGATTACTTAAATTGCCGAAGCTAAGCATCGGGCAAAAATCATGATAAACCTCCTTGTTTGCTCCTGAATTATTGGGGCCAATTGAATTTCCTCTATAGTGTACTTAAATAGGTTTTCATAGACTGAACAGAGTGCTCTAAGAGGTGGATTACTGTATGTACCTATATACAGGTAATAACACTTCTACGGTATGCATTTAAAACACCGCCCATCGGGATCCCGGCTGTCGCAATACCAACACCATAATCCTGACAGGGGTATAATCTTGCCGCCGGAATACCGGAATACTACGACACACATAGAGGGAGAATAGAACCAAGGGGCCTCAATCTGCTTGCCCCGCTGCCGGCATTCAGGCTGTGAGGATGCAGCTGTCGGTATAGTGACAGCCGGCATCCCGTACACTGGGATCTCATACCGATCCCATTTCTACAATTATTATTATTTATTTATAAAGGTGTCTCAATCGTTCTGTAGCACTGGACAATTGGAATACAACTGATAATAAATGACGTAGAGACATGGCCGTCTATTCGTATGTGCTCAAGGGCCCCAGGAATAAAAGGGTACAAGGCTGATAGCTGAGGGTCCCCTCTTTCCAGGCGTACCAGATTTTTGAAAATTGGCTCTGGGGAACCGGAGATATCTGACTTGAAAGCAGTGGTCCCCATCCAAGACTGTTAATTGGTCTTACCAGCCAGATATCTCGGGTTCTCTCTGACTTAGAGGTTTTTTGAGGGTAAAATCCAAAACCTGTGACTCTTCCCTTTTGGTGGACACTGGCAGCTTGTTTCTACTACGCCGAAACCAGAGATATCAGCCTTCCAGCAGCTTGTCCCTGATCCAGCTCCACACGCCTAATATGCAGTTTTAGATTTTCGTTGGTGAATTGCTCTGGTTCCTGAACTCTGATCCCCAAGTCCCCAGTACCTCCTGAAAGGTGGAACTCTCTAGTTTTTTTTTTATCCCATTGAAATCTAAGAAAAATATATTCAGGAACTTGATATATCTGCAGTCAAGCAAGCTGCCCTCCCACCGGAAAAATATAAATATTAAGCCCACTCCACTATCCACCCCTCCCCTACATATTAAATACCCCCTAGCACTCTGAAAGTCCTGTACCAGGGCCCCTTCATTTAGCCCAACGCCCCCTTCTATAGTTTAGCCCCATATGTGCAGTAAAGGAGTAATTAGCATAAATTACTGCTCAAGGTCCTACATGCTGAGCGGAAGATAGAACACCCCCTACCGCCCGCAGGACATGAAGCTGCCGCTGATAACACCCCACCCCTACTGCTGGAGGATGGGTAGGGGCCACAGTGCATTGCTGTGCCCAGGGGCCTACACTGCTGTTAAGACAGCCCTGCATACAGACTAATACAAATAAGTTAAATATTACACAAAGATACATAATTACACTGTGTAGTTAGCATAATCATGTAGAGAAGGCAAAGGAGAGTGGGCTCTTCTCGCACAAGCTTACAATTTATAAGGGATATGGGTGGACACACTATGGAGAAAAGGACAGAATAGGAATAAGGCAGAAACAGCAGTGGAGGAGTAATAATCTACAATGAAAAAATTAGTTTTAAGAACATGTTTTTTATGCTGAGAGTCTGCATGAATGACTAACAGAGTACAGAACGGCATTCCAGATGATAGGAGCAACCTGAGAAAAATATTGGATGCAAGAGTGAGAAATGGTGATCAGGGGTTAGCAGCGCAAAGAGATCATGAGGATGAAGATGTAGGGAAGAGAGATGTTATAGTGAACTTTGTAGGTGATGTAGAGATGTTTGAATTTAATTCTGAGTGCTATATGGAGACAATTTAGTGACTGGCAGAGAGTGGCAGCAGAGGGAGATCAACGAGAGAGTAAAATGAGGAGGACGGCACAGTTAATGACAGACTGAAGTGAGGCAAGGTAAGAGTTAGAAAAGGCAGAATGCAATAGAGTACTGTAATCTATGAGATAAATAATTTGGATGAGAGTTTAGTAGCTCCCAAAGTGAATAAGAGCCTGATTCTGAAAATATTGTGCAGGTGGAAAGGGAACTATTGGGAAAGGGATTGAAAGTGGGAGAATATAGAAAGGGTAGAATCAAGGGTAACAACCAGATACTGGATATAGGGAACAGAGGAAAAGGAGGTTTTATCAACAAAGAGGGTGAGACGGTGAGAGGGTGAGAAGGCAGTGGAGCAACCATGGCTGTAGGAAACACATACAGTATTGTTCATTTTTTGAGACATTTAGTCTGAGAAATCTTCGTGCCATCCAGGGGAGATGGCTGACAGACAGACAGACGGTGATACAGGATAGTATAGTGGGAGAGAAATTAGGTGAAGATAGGAAAACTTGTGTATCATTGGTATAGAGATGGAACCAAAAGAGAATAGAGTTGTGGAGCCTGAAGGATTGGAGGGTTTAATAGATTCAACATTAGTTACACTTGGCTATTTCTAGGCTAATAATGTGCTACAATTAAGAGGGCTTTTATCTTCAACATATATACAGCATCCACTCTAGCTAATTAAATACATTTGTGTTATGTAGCAACTGTGAATAATTAATTATCCCCTAAAATATTAGATGCAGTACTGCTTGAGATATACAAAAATAGAATTCACTCTGTGCTTTCCATATATATATTTATGATTTTTAAAATCACTTTTCCCATTACTGAACAGAAAGTTATATCTTTCCTATAACTTGAAAGTACATTTTGTACCCTAGAATATTTAGAAGCAATTTCACTTGCCAGTAAACCACTCATATGTTTTAAAATCTGTCTTCAGCCATTGGAACATACAATTAAATGTGGTTGAGGGGTCAGGTTTGATTTTATACAAATGTGTTTGCTATTCCATGCCTTAGGAGACTGCAAGTGAGCCTATTATTATAGGTAATAAAATCACCATACAAAATGTAGAACCCAAGATATTTTGCTACGCCTAAAGTCGACTGAGAAACACTTAGAATGCATTTGCTGTATTTTTCAATATTTATTGTTTGGGGACTATGCTGCCTGTAGACAAGTGAAATTGTAGAGATAATGAATTTTAGTTCAGTCTACAAATTAGCAATGGTTCCCTGTTTTAACAAACACCATTATCTTATATAGACACTTTTTAGCAATTATAAAAGGGAAAACAAACTCTCTGCCTCACGTAATATGGAGGTCAAAAAAGTTTAAAATGGTTGCATGTGATATACAGTGGCTGATGTAGAGTTGTTTGCAAAATGGGCTTAATTTACACTGTACAACATTTATTGTGGTGTGTGTTTGATAGCGTTAATCACAACAAAAACACTTGGCTTGTCTTATACTGTATTACTAAAATTGTCCAGTTTTCTATCTTACACTCACTATTCACTAACTTTTGCTTCACCTAAGGTTTATTTCAAAAGCTGACACTGTAATAGGAAGTCTTCAAAGTTAGTCCCTGACTTCTACTCCACTACAATCCAAAATTAAATTAAAAGTTATCATAAAACAAATACTCCTCTGCGTTACAGGTATATGGCTTCTATAATAACCAATCTTTATAGTGTGTCAATCACTTAAGTACACAAAGACATAACTTTATTTAATGGACTTGAAATGAGGAAACTGTTAAAATGTTTAAAGTAGAAAAACATTAACTAAAAAGACACAGCAAAATCGCAAACCAATTTTAAATAATAAAATAACGACACAAAGTAACATTTATATGCATGTAATTCTGTTTGCCAGGAAAACTGAAAAAGTCAGGCAGAACTTTAATAGCTGATTAATAACTTTAACATATTTATTCACACCGCGACATCTCTTCCTCGTTAGGTTATTTACAAAAGGCTGTGTGCATGCTAATGGCTCTTTTTTACTTTTTTTCTCAGCACACATCTAAGTCAGGAAAACTTACACATCCTCGTACACCATATTACAGTCAACAGACAAGTCAAAATTCCATGTACACTTGCATATAAATCAGGGAAATATGTGCATTATTTAGGAATTTATTTTATTGATTATAAATAGGAACAGAGTCCTTTTTGAATATGAATAATACGATAAATTGATTCACTGTCTTAAGTTACCTGTAAAGTTATACCATACACCAGTGGTTCCCAAATTCGGTCCTCAAGGCGCTATAACAGTCCATGTTGGCTAAGTATATATATATTAATTGGAAAAAGACCTGCGGCACTCAGAGGCTTAACAGTGTAAATCGTGTATTCACATCAGCATATCAAACCAACATTTCGGGGCTCGCACGCCCCTTTGTCTGTTCACCTCTATTTCACTGGGGGCACTGGAGCAACCTACTACCTGCAAGAGGAGTGCCAGTCCAAGTACAAGTTTATATATATATATACCTGGATCGTTAGGGTGACTTGAGGACTGAGTGTGTAAACCCTTGCTATACACACTGTATATCACAGCTATTATTCTTTTGTGACTTAAAAGGAACCTCTGGGCATTTAGTTCATTAAAATGTTATCTCACAGTCTGATTTTAGCTAAGACAAACGTCCAGGGCCATATGTAAAAGCCTGCAAGTTGCAGTAAGTGCTGAGATTTTGTATAGGGAAAATAGGTTTAGCAAAGTGAAATTAACCCCTCTCTGTTGACACTCAATTGTTGGCAGAATATGAATAAATAATTTAAAGAAAAGAGCCAGGAAAAATTATGTTTTTTCTTCCATATGTAGAGTCATATACATCTTGAGAAGGGTATGGCTCTGCATCGACCCCAGGTAGTTCATATTTTAAAACAATAAATATTAAACAATAAATCTTTTTTTAACTGCTCCAGTATGTGGCACAGTCCGGTCCAGGCCTCATCTGCTCCAGTATGTGGTGCAGTCCGATCAAGTCCTTAGCTCCAGCAGTATCTGGCACAGTCTTTTCCAGTACTCAGCTGCTCCTGTATCCAACAAAGTCAGATCCATTCCTCAGCAGCTCCAGAATCTGGTACAGTCCTATCCAATCCTCAGCTGTTGGCTCCCAGTGCAGATATTTAAATTTGCCATTGGATGACAGCAAATTCATGTCTGGTGGGCTGGCAGGTATTAGAGAGCAGTGGTGGCCTTTTGAATTTGATGCTAGCTGTGAGACAATCACAGCTTGTGGAATGGCAGCCAATTAGAAGTGTCTGCAGCAAGCCAATCTCAGTTTTTCATGTCACAGCTCGGTCATTGGTGGAGGCACAAGGAAGAAGACATCTAAATATGAGCTCTTGCAGACATGGAAAGGGCCAGAAGATGGTGCAGTCAAGTGAAGATGTCCGGTGCAGGATTGATCCTTGCCAGAAGAAGGAACCTGAGGATGGGAGAGTGCTGTTAGTGGGGGAAGCAGATCTAACAAAGCTCTCCACTGCAGCCTCTCCCAGCATTGGTAGGCAGCCATAGCCCGCAGTAAATTCACATTTTCCTAGACCACCAAGTGTCAGGCACTAGGCCCATTGGGGTAAACAGGCCTCAGGCCTGTGCAGCATTAGGCAGGTATTGTGTCTGAACTCTGGTATACAGTGGCTGTAGGCATTAGGCCCAGGTGCCTACAAATATTCAGCATTAGGCAGGCCAAGGCCTTGAGCCCCTTTGGTTAAAGTGATCTGGGTATTAGGCCCAGATCATTCTTCTGGTTAGGCAGGCCTGAGCTCCATGACAAAGTGACTCTGTATATGAAGCTCAGGTCACTAATGTGGCCCTGAGTCAGCAGGCAATAGCCTGAGCCCTTTACATAAAGTTGCTCTGGGCATGAGGCCCAGGCCACTAAACTGACCTTGTTTAGGCAGACAAATGTGCCTGAGACCCTTGATCAAAGTGATATGCACATTAGGCCCCAATCACTGTATTAATTAAATAGCGGCCACTGATAATAGCCTGGGCAACCACGTTTTTCAAAATAAATAAATATGATAAGCCTCCAGGCCACTTCACGGCGTCTCTATTGCTGGAGGTCCCTAATACTAAGTATAAGTCCAGGGGGCAGACCCTACAAAGCTGGCTCAGGTCCAACCACCCCAAGGCAGCATACCATTGAAATACTAAAGTGTTCATATGTGTTAATAAGAAAGAAGCAGGAGCTATGTGTTAGAAAGTGATACAAAAATAAGGGTGTTAGTAAAATACTCAAAAGAGTAGTATTTAGTGGAAAAATGAATAGGAGTGTTACAAAAGTAAATAAATATTATGGTGTGCTACCCCAAGGCAGGCCAGTCACACCAAATCCATGGGGCACAACACCCCAAACTCACACGCAGCAATAATAATTATATCCACTATGGGTCATATAATTGCTTAATGTAGGGCCACATGATAATGGCACATACAAAATATATCTAGAATGAGAGCTAGATTTCCTGGAGTCACCCCTGTATCCTCCAAATGGCACTACAGGACCAAACATGCCATCCTAATGCTGGCTCCATCTATGCCTCTCTGAACTGCAATATATAATGGCAAACTGTTTTAATCGAACTGGTAACATTCCTCAGGTGCTGCAGGAGGGGGTTACTATATACATGAAAAAAACAAAAGGGTTTTTCCTACGCATCCTAAGGGCTATTAGTAACAAGACCTGTACACTATATGATAATAGAAAATTTTGAGATCTTGGTTACATATATTTTGCAAAAAATATGATAAGCCTCCTGGCCACTTCACGGCATCTCTATTGCTGGAGGTCCCTAATACTAAGTATAAGTGCAGGGTGTGGACCCCACAAAGCTGGATCAGGCCCAACCACCCCAGGTCAGTGTACCATTGAAATACTACAGTGTTAATATGTGTTAATAAGAAAGAAGCAGGAGCTATGTTTAGGCAGATAAATGTGCCTGAGACACTTGATCAAAGTGATCTGAGCATTAGGCCCCAATCACTGTATTAATAAAATAGTGGCCACTGATAATAGCCTGGGCACCCACATTGTTCAAAATAAATAACTACAGATAAGACGGCACAAGGACATGCCCATAATTTATAAATGTGCTGTACTCTCCAATTGAGGTGGTACCATTTTTCCGATACATCTAAATAGCCTCAGTTTCACCAGAAAGAAGAGGAGCTGGCCAACTCTGTGTAGACAGTTGTTTACCAGGAACAAGTCTTGGTAGGAAGGGGTATAATATAAGTATTTAAAGGGAACATTTAAAGAGAGAATACAGTGGTTTATTCTTGTCTTGTTTAAGTGGTATTTCCGGAGTGTTGTGTCCCCCATGTAGTATAATGTAATAGGTTGTTATTCCACATTTAGCTTGATTCTAGATTTTGCTAGTTTAGGTAGTTGAGGGCTCTGAGCCTCATTCAGTAAGGATTGCAAATTCTGCTAATATGCAGAATTTGCAATCCTTTTGCTAGCATGCTGGGGGCTGCACATAGAAGGGCAAGGCCGCCCAGCATGCTGACCACCGCTTTCCCCTCTTCAACAAGCAGAAATTGCGAATACATCGGAGTTGGAGAACGGGATGGGCCGCTGCTGGCGTGTGAGCGTTGGACTCGCTGATGTAACGGGTGGAACGCATTACATGGGAGCCGGAGCGGGCGCTTGCGCAGTCTGTACCTGATGTGTTCCACCAGCGGGACAGGTGGAATGCATGACGAGAACGGACTGTGTGAGCGGAGGAGAGCCGTTCACGGTTCTCCCCTCCATCAGTATAGGTTGGGCCGCATGGGGGGCTATTGCAACATCCCAAGTGAGTTAGCGATTAGTGCCTGTAGACACTTTTTTCAGCCATGCGTGCAATATAATATAGATGGTACGCAGTGAGGAAGTGATGTCACGGCCAAATAATATGGTTTAAAAACAGGTATATTATCACTACTATGGCTTCTTATTAAAGAATACAATTATTACTACCTATAGCATGATTCTAGATGCCTAGTCAGTTCATAGTCATGTTTTAAAATCTTACTATATCTAAATTTGTTAATAGTATCGTGCGATTGGCTAAGCTTCACAAAGGAAGTGAGGTATTGCCTTAGGGGTATAAATAAGGAGATCCTGCACTATTGAGCTCACTTGCTCTTTGGGAGGAGACATATTTGCATCCTGCTTGAGATCCATTTAGTAAGTCTTTTGTCACTATATTGGGATTTTTATAATAATTATAGTATGCACATTTAATTTTACTTTGCAAAATAATATTAATTATTTAGTTAGTAAATTTATTTATTTAATTATTTAATTCATTTATAGTACAATATTGCCGAATTACAAATAGAGATTGTGGTTGCCGGTCAGACATTACTGCTAAATTCCTGATACCAGTAAGTAAATTAAAATTATATATAAATAAATGAATGATGTAACAAATACCGCTTCTAAAAGTATGTTAATTTTCTACAGAACCACATTAGGTCCATAGATATTCTGTACATGGGCAGAGAGAATCTTGATCATTGATTCCTGCCTTAGAGCTGTTCCACTCCGCTTGGAGCGTCATTTAAATGTTTAGTAAGTAAAATTCTCTTATTTCCATGTTTGCCGCCTGAATAATTGGGCCAATATTTATTATTATTTAATTATGCTCATAGGCAGTACCCCTGTATCCAATCCTTTTGGGGGTATTCCTCATTTCTGAGGATCAATCATTTATGGATGACACCTACAACAGATTTGCCTGTAAGTAATCTGGTGAAGTGCTTACATTTTTCCTTCAATGATCTAATTTATTTTATGTATTTTTATGCTAGATTATATCATTTATTCGATTACCTGACTGATGGTAATGAAGCATAGAGCGGTAAAGATATTTGTTAATATACATCTCTGCCACAGCCAGGCTGGATATTTGGTATTTCTTGCAAATGCAGACAACCGTACCATCCTGATGGACTGTTCCATTAGTCTAGAAAGGGCTGTTTCTAGACAATTTGGCTCCCAGTGCAAACAGTAAAAAAAATGTGCCCCCCCATAGACATCTTTAAAATGCGCCCAACTCCCATACATATTTAAAAAAAAATGCCAAAATGGGCATGGCCTCGCAGGAAAAGATTACCTTACACCCTAGTTTCTGACCCTGCACCAACAGACCTTGGCCAGAACAGCAAATTAAAAAGATTCCATCATACTATGCAGGGGGCACCTTATTATGCCACACACCGCTATGCCCATGAGATATTATGCCCTACAGTAGAGCTTCTAATTACCTTAAAATTACCTGCTCATTGCCAGGGTTTTAATGCTCTGGCTCTGGATGTCATGTTCATTGCCAGGGGTTTTTATGCTGTGGGTGTAATGCTCGATGCCAGGGGTTTCACGGTATGGAAGTCATGCTCGTTGCAAGGGATGTATAATGCTCATTGCCAGGGCCACCAGCACTGCTATCCTGCTTCCCCTCCTCCCACCCATAGTACTTCCCTCAGTCACCAGTGCTGATATACTGCTTCCCTTCCCTCTGCCTATAGTATTCCGATCGTCCGTCAGCGCTGCTATCCTGCTCCCCTTCCTTCCGCCAATAGTACAACCATGTTATTTCATGAAACCCTGCCCCCGAGTGGAGTACTATGGGAGGGAGGAGGGGGAGCAGGATACCAGCCAGCAGGTGTTGCGGCGGGCACCCTAATGCAATCACAAGGCTCTCCCGATGCGAGAAATGCCACTAAGTCTAGACGCCTGACCGAGAAGCTCCATTTTGCTTTGCTAGCATGCTTAGACAGGGGGTGGGTCACAATGCCATGCTCTTGTGACTCACGGCACGTCCCCATGATGCATTGCTATGTCCTGTAACTTGTGAGTAATGCCAGTACTTATTTTCAGCACCAGTATGTCCCTGAACCCTGCAATCAAGGTGAGGTATTCTCAGCCCAATATATCTGCAATCTATAGCTACCAGGACATTAGGTAGCCTTGAAAACCAAAGTGACTCCTGTTGAGGAAAGCAGTCAAATGTGGCTGTTACAGAGCATTTCCTAATATCCATTTTAGATATGTCAAATATATTAATGATATTAGATTTTGATATTATACATAGAAGTAAGTTGGGATTGAAGACTGGTTAAACATGCCTCATTCAAACACACTTTGGCCTGGTTCTAATTAACATCTCTACACATGTGGTCTGGTATAATTAGCATTTAAACAAGCATGACCTGCTCACTGTACTAGGCAATAGCTTCCACACACTTCCTGTGGAAGTCACAGCTCTCACTCTGGCTCACACACAGCTACAGAGACTCTGCAAGAATGGACCTCATCACCAGGACCGATCTCTTTACTAAGGCTAAGTATTGAACAAACATGGCTTAATGGCATAGAATAGCGTAATATGTATTTGTGAAATACGTTTGTGGATGGTGATTTAGAATAGATTGTGCTGGTTTGTGAATAGTATATCTTGTTAATCATGAATACCACCATGCGGTTACTTGATTTATATGTGTTTTGCAGCAATGGCATGCTGGGATATGTAGTTACATTCTGGTCTTGTAATGGAATATGATTAGATGTGTGGGGGATGTTAGAGTGGGGGATTGGAGACCAGGTGGGGTGAAGGGGTGCGCCCTTGTGTGTCTGCAGCACTGGGGGCCGCCATGTTGGAGACCAAGTCTCACTATATCCAATGATGGAGCTCTGTGGAATGCTCCGCCCATCGTAGGAAGCTTTCTCTTACAAAAGGGGTCAGTCCACTCTTTCATGCTGCCATTGCTTCTTGTTACTGCCCTGTTTAGAAGCTCTAGATCAGAGCTCCCTCAAGAATTTCTTGTGGTTATTCATGCTCCAAGGGTCTCTAGCTCCGCTCTTCAGGTCTTCCCACTGCCTCTCGCTGCACCCTTGCCAGTGGCTTCTCTGTTCCACGATCCACAGCCCTCCTTGGCGGTACCCCGGAACCCATGTGACCATAGAAGGGCCTCCCAGTCATCCACAGTACTCTTCAGCCACGTTTGCCAAGCATTCATTTATTAGTCTTCAGTCTTCATTCTTCAGTGTTCTTCAGCCACATTTGCCAAGCATTCATTCACCAGTCTTCAGTCTTCATTCTTCAGCAATCTCTAGCCATGTTTGCCAAGCATTCATACTTCAGTCTTTATTCTTCAGTGTTCATCAGCCACATCTGCCACACATTCATTTTTCAGTCTTTATTCTTCAGTGCTCTTCAGCCACATTTGCAAATCATTTATTATTTAGTCTTTATTCTTCAGTGTTCTTCAGCAACATCTGCCAAGCATTAATTCTTCAGTCTTCATTCTTCAGTGCTCTTCAGCCACATTTGCCAATCATTCTTTCTTCAACCTTCAATTGTCAGTCTTCTTCAGCCACGTCTGCCAAGCATACATTCTTTAATCTTCAAGTCCACATTCATCAGCGACCTGCAGCCTTGTTTACTAGGCATATCTCCCCAGCCTCGCTAGGTTTCATTGGCCTCCTCTAGAGCTCCATGTGTCATGAGAAGGAACTACATCCAACCTCAATAACTTCCTGCTGTGGCATCCACTTCCCCAGAAAACGCCCACGTGTCAGATCTTAATCTTCATCCCGTTGTGATAGATCTCACCTGCTCATAAATATTAAGGAGGGTCATACATTTGAACCTAATATGCCTCCCAAAAATTTGCTGTTTAGATGTGGGACCATGCAGAGCAGTGGTGAACATACTAACTCCATTGCGGGACACTGTGACCAGCGAGTGGGACAGCAAGACAGTCCCTGAAAAGCAGGACTGTCCCACTAAAAGTGTTCCAGGGCCAATTGAGCTTTATACAGGCAGTGTGGGGACCTGCTTGTCTAGTAAATAAACTTAATTAGGGGCCTAATTCAGTAAGGATTGCAGATTCATCTTTTTAGCAGAATCAGCAATACTTGCAATCGCATGCTGGGCAGGGGCAAACGCAGGATTTACTCAGGGGGGTTTCCATGGGTGTGTGTGTGTGTGTGTGTGTGTGTGTGTGTGTGTGTGTGTGTGTGTGTGTGTGTGTGTGTGTGTGTGTGTGTGTGTGTGTGTGTGTGTGTATATATATATATATATATATATATATATACTTACAGTACAGACATGTTTGCAAGGGATCTATTTCTCTCTCTCTATACATATAGACAGTATATACTATATATATACACTGCTCAAAAAAATAAAGGGAACACAAACAACACAATGTAACTCCAAGTCAATCACACTTCTGTGAAATCAAACTGTCCACTTAGGAAGCAACACTGATTGACAATCAATTTCACATGCTGTTGTGCAAATGGAATAGACAAAAGGTGGGAATTATAGGCAATTAGCAAGACACCCCCAATAAAGGAGTTGTTCTGCAGGTGGTGACCACAGACCACTTCTCAGCTCCTATGCTTTCTGGCTGATGTTTTGGTCACTTTTGAAAGCTGGCGGTGCTTTCACTCTAGTGGTAGCATGAGACGGAGTCTACAACCCACACAAGTGGCTCAGGTAGTGCAGCTCATCCAGGATGGCACATCAATGCGAGCCGTGGCAAGAAGGTTTGCTGTGTCTGTCAGCGTAGTGTCTAGAGCATGGAGGCGCTACCAGGAGACAGGCCAGTACATAAGGAGATGTGGAGGAGGCCGTAGGAGGGCAACAACCCAGCAGCAGGACCGCTACCTCCGCCTTTGTGCAAGGAGGAACAGGAGGAGCACTGCCAGAGCCCTGCAAAATGACCTCCAGCAAGCCACAAATGTGCATGTGTCTACTCAAACGATCAGAAACAGACTCCATGAGGGTGGTATGAGGGCCCGACGTCCACAGGTGGGGGTTGTGCTTACAGCCCAACACCGTGCAGGACGTTTGGCATTTGCCAGAGAACACCAAGATTGGCAAATTCGCCACTGGCACCCTGTGCTCTTCACAGATGAAAGCAGGTTCTCACTGAGCACATGTGACAGACGTGACAGAGTCTGGAGACGCCAAGGAGAATGTTCTGCTGCCTGCAACATCCTCCAGCATGACCGGTTTGGCAGTGGGTCAGTAATGGTGTGGGGTAGCATTTCTTTGGGGGGCCGCACAGCCCTCCATGTGCTCGCCAGAGGTAGCCTGACTGCCATTAGGTACCGAGATGAGATCCTCAGACCCCTTGTGAGACCATATGCTGGTGCGGTTGGCCCTGGGTTCCTCCTAATGCAAGACAATGCTAGACCTCATGTTGCTGGAGTGTGTCAGCAGTTCCTGCAAGACGAAGGCATTGATGCTATGGACTGGCCCCGCCTGTTCCCCAGACCTGAATCCAATTGAGCACATCTGGGACATCATGTCTCGCCCCATCCACCAACGCGACGTTGCACCACAGACTGTCCATGAGTTGGCGGATGCTTTAGTCCAGGTCTGGGAGGAGATCCCTTAGGAGACCATCCGCCACCTCATCAGGAGCATGCCTAGGCGTTGTCGGGAGGTCATACAGGCACGTGGAGGCCACACACAATACTGAGCCTCATTTTGACTTATTTTAAGGACATTACATCAAAGTTGGATCAGCCTGTAGTGTGTTTTTCCACTTTAATTTTGAGTGTGACTCCAAATCCAGACCTCCATGGGTTAATAAATTTGATTTCCATCGATCATTTTTGTGTGATTTTGTTGTCAGCACATTCAACTATGTAAAGAACAAAGTATTTAATAAGAATATTTCATTCATTCAGATCTAGGATGTGTTGTTTAAGTGCTCCCTTTATTTTTTTGAGCAGTGTATATATATGTGTGTGTGTGTGTGTGTGTGTGTGTGTGTGTGTGTGTGTGTGTGTGTATATATATGTACATATGCATATACTATATATATATATATATATATATATACACATACACTTGCAAATACACTAGTTACCCTCTTTTTGACAGATCCTGGTGAGCAAATTGTGCAAACAGTACTTACTGTACGTGTGGTGGCTGCTGGTGAGCGGAGAGATACACGCTAGGGCAGTGTGAGGACGGAGGGAGCTGCTGTGGCTGAGCATGTGCAGCCAGCAGCTGCCCCGGGACACGCTCTTTGCAGAGAGCTACATTGCTCTCTGCTACTGTAGCAGCTCCGCGGTCGCGGCTTTTACGGAGACGGAGACACTGCTGTCTCCGTCTCAGAAAAGTAAAGTTTAGCTCATCAGGGGGGGTTTCCAGGTACTCGGAAACCCCCCCAATTTTTCAACCTCCAGCTGCCCCGAAAACGCCACTGCATTAACTGCGTGCACATGCGTATGCATGCGGGTGTCCCGCCGCCTGCGTCGATTGCGGTCGCATCACATTTGCGTTGAGACCTGAATTAGGCCCTAGGTTCGCAACTTACAAAAACTGAATTCTTAATTACATATTGACAGTATTTCTCATACACTTACGTCTGTGTTTTTAATCATTTGTTTTTCATTCAAAATAAGATTTTTTTAATGAGAATCAATAAAATTAAAAAAATTCTTCTAAAAATAAAAACACATATGTATACCCAAGCAATGAAGAAAGCACATATCATCATTAGCGGTACATCTGCAATCACTAGCACCTGTAAACATAATTATAATCATCAGTACAGTTGCAGCTCTGCTATTTTGGTGTCACACCTCGAATGGTGTCACCAATGCGACCTACACAGCCCCCTTATAATGCCACTGTTAGTAGGAGCTGTTGTGCAAAATGGTGTAGTTCTCACTCTGCCTCAAGCCCTTTGTGTCATCATACACCTTTACACCTAGCTCCCATCTACATGATGACATCATCAAGTCATGTATCATGTTTTGTTTTCATAGCTTCCCTTTTCATCTCCCAGAGGAAAACGCAAGTACAGTATGCTTAAGCGGCTTGTTGGCTTTACAGTATAAAGCTACAATTTAGTTAATGTTTTATACAGGAGATATTCATAGCAATTACAATACAAATGTACACAATCTGGTAAGGTTTCCTATAAATTCTCCTTTCTGAAAACAAATAATGGATTGTACATATTCTGAAAGTAGACGTTGTGTCCCGTGAAATATACTGTTCTTGCTTTCTAACAGATTGGTTTCTCTGCTTAAAACAATGTAGTTAAGTGCCATCTGCTGTTTGAAAGTGGAATATTCCTGTAAACATTAAACATAATCAATACGTTATATTTACAGCCTATAAATCCTTATAAAAGTCCTTCAGACAGCATGAATATGAGATAAATATTTAGATAGAGCTTATTGTAGAGAGCTGAGGTAACTGTGAAACATTTTGTTTCAGCAAAATAACAAACCATTGCTGTTTCAAGATAATATAGGCTCTATTTATCAATTAGTACTCAACCTGCATTTTATATTGCAGTTTCTCTGGGCCTAATTCAGGTTGGATTGCAAATCATGATCCAACCGGAATTTCTGCATTTGCCCTGTGGGCGCATGTTTGGGTCCTGTCCGGCGCATGCGCCTGAATTCACTGCGGGTGACTGATTGACAGGCAGAGGCATTCCCAGGGCGGGAGGGGGGTGGCAGCGCTCCATTTCCAAGGCAGAGACGGAGCGTTGCGGGGGAGGTGCAGTGAAATGGGGGTGGTGGCTTCTGAATGGGGTGCGTGGCATGGGCGTGAACAGGGCAGCTGCGTGATGTCACACACAGCTGCTCCAAGCAAAAAGATGGCGATGGGCCATCCACAATTTCAGCGCGATTGCAGTGGGTTGGCTGCATCCTGTTCAGCCATGCCCTGCGATGGGCGCCCCCCCAGCATGCGAGCAAAAGGATTGTAAATTGTTTAGCAGAATTTACAATCCTTACTGAACAGTGTCCTCTGTTTGGTGGAACTCCTCCTCTCCTTCACCACCACTCTGACATCATTAGATTAACATGAAATGTGCATATGCATATAGTTTTTTTTCTAGAGATATGCATTTCAGTTATCCAGAGATCTGAATCCACCTAAATTTTCTGGATCTGAACAGCACCAAAACCCGGTCCAGATCTCCCGAGGAGATCCGATCCGAAAAGAGCCCTGGTTCAGATCTTCCAGCAGGTCGGAATTTGGAGTTTAAATACGAATTTTGGATTGCAAAAAATACATGATTTTAGCTGGGTTTTTTTTTCGATTTCTAACCAAATCCAAACCAAAACACTTGAGGGTGTGTTTGCCAAAAGCAAAACACAATGATAAATTAGAACCGAAACCAAAACATGGGGGTCCGCGCACATATATTTTTTAGATCTTAAAGGAGATGAAGCAAAGCCTCTCCAGCTGCGAGGGCCCCATACTGGATGGTGATAGCATCGATAAATAGGTTATAGTGGAGAAATCCCTGCTTTCTCCAGCATTAACCCTTTCATGAATTGAACAAAGCAGTAAAGATGCCATTTTCCAGGTTTTTGGGATGAAAATGTCTCAAAATGCAAAATACAAACATTTTCTTCCACTTTAGAATTACATCCTTTTATTGTTTTCAACTTTTCAGGGTTTTTTACCCCTAAAATACAGTTTAGCCTTACATATGCCGTAAGTTAATCAGATAGTGGGGCTGTCGTTATTAATTAATTGTGTTACTGTACTTAAAATGTTTTATTATATTTCTGGAAGTACGGGGAGAAATGTGTTTTCCACCAAAGTACAACTGAAAGGTACAAAATACACTCCAATAGGACACAACCTCTAAGCAGCCAGCACATTCTTACAGGGGTGAAAAGCTTGTACGTCCATCTGTAATATTGGAAACTCCTCCCTATATGTACCCCTCTCTGCTCCTGCCAGCTCATTGGATTTCTATACAAGTGGGTGACCTTACACAAACTCACAAAGGTAGATGAGTGACATCACCAGAGTATTTGCATTGAAGATTTTCACTTTGCAAGATCATAACTAAAAGTGTGTATACACAGTGAGATCCTTGCTTTGTCCGATTTTGACTATGCGATTTCCCTTGAACACCCCCAGAACCCACATAACACAGATAGTACAGCTTTTGACTATCTGTGCTTGAGATTTTGTGCATCGGGATCAAATCTGTATCGCAAGCTGCCTAAGCCTTATTAAGGATTATTTATTAACACTAATCAAAATAGTAACAAAGCAACCAAATAGACAATTGCTTTCATTTTCTGATAACACATAACAACTAATTGCTAATTAGTTGATTTCATTTTGTTAAACATTTTTAAAAGAACTATTCTGTCATCAGACCATTTCATTTAAGTATTTATTTTCACATTTAATTATGTCTCACTGCTTTTTTTTTATTCATTTGTTCCTATATCAATATTTACCAAATATACGCCTTGGTGACTTTAAAAGTGAATTCCTCTGAAAACTATGTGGATTTCTATATATATTATTTATCAATTATTCACATGTGGTCCATTGTTTCACCAAATAAAGCAGATGTCTCCATGTCTACCATTTGTCTGATGAAGCTCTCACTCCAGCAGAAGCATTGTTGAAACAATATGAAAAATAGTACAAATGATACAGTATTGACTATATTATTACATGAGAGCTCACAGATTAAAGCAGTAGCATATGGATCCAAAAAACACCTACAGTATGATCTATGGAAACTGAGTCCAGCTATCTGGTCCTAATACATTCAGATTTTAAATGTTTCTAGTACAGTAGTATAAGTATATGGGAATCACAGTTTTATTAACCAATTTTATTCTGTCCATGACCAAGGGACAAGTGAACATCATCCACACGCTTACTAAAGACCTTAGCAAGCAATTAATTAATATATGTTGTTGATCAGTTTTGTTTGGTCTTTCATCTTCAACTTAAAGATGCATGTACACAAATAATGTAATGCAATATAATCCCTTTTTTAATACAATGTGTAACTTCCAGCCAAAAATGTAGCAATTTTGAATATTACCACAATAGGTGCCAACATTTAGAGGCAACTTCTTCTCATTTAGGACATTTCATTGCGTGATCACCACCAAATTACGCAATTCTGAAGGGGTTCAGGTATGCCTTAATAGAATTAAATCTGTTTCTCATGAAATCTAAGGGAACATGTAACATTTTGTTACCTGGACAAGAGTAGCTCCCAATCCTTTGCATATTCCCCCTAAATTCATCTATTTTTCTTTTGGTGGCATCAGATCTTTTGAACCAAAATTACACGGTAAATAAGAGTAAATTAATGAAATTTTTTTTTTTTTAAATTTCATTTAAAATGAATGGAGCTCAAACCAAGTTTTTCTTTTTTTTTTATGAGCGCTTCTCTTAGTACCAGGATCCCTGATTCATATTGCAGAGTTAATGTGTGTAGGATTTGTAGCTAGCATAAAAAACATCATTCTGGAGATGCTGAACTCCACTCTGAGTTGAACAAAGGATGGAGTTCAAAGGATTGTTGTTTTGTATGTAATTGCCCTAAGGAACCCATGTCCTAAACAGAAAAATACTCATCTTCATCGATCCAATTTTTTAATGTATTGTTTCCCTGTGTAGGGGGTGCAAGGATCTATTCCAGTGCTGTACACCAGTTGTTCATATGTTTATGGCCTACATCTGCAAGAGCAGAGGGGGAGAACTCATGCTGCTTGTACCTACTAATAAAGCCTGCATAGGAATAGGAGTGACGTCTGTCTTACTGATTGCCAGTGAAAACCATGGTGTCCAGGGTCCATAAACCATAACCTCAAATGTGCTCATTGAGATGAAAAATAATATAGTCTAAGCCTGAGGAGAGCAAGCCAACCTGAGTCCCAGGATTCTCACAAGAATGTATTTTCAATTTAGCATGTTTCTCACTACACACCAAAAACAAGATGTAATAATCTATTTTCATAGTGATACGCTACTTCCAAAACCATGCAGTGTTGTTAAAGCTCAAGTTCTACCTTAATAATGAAATTATGTAACTTCACCAACAAGGTGGGGAAACCCTTTGAATACTAGTCTAGTTTTAGACTATAATCTAAATACTTTCTGGCTTATTGCCTCCTCTTCCCATGTCATTATAATAGTCTGTGGGTTTTTAACATGAACAGTGAAGGGCATTGTGATTCTTCCACTCCTGCAGCATCTTAACACTAAGAACTTGAAAGAGTAAATTTCAGTATCTCTAGGGTGACCATAATATCCCTTTAATCTGTGACACGTATGATTTACACAGGTTCTATGGCTAGCTAAAACCAGGTGAAATTCAGGCTAGAGTTTAGCCAGCCACAGGACCTGTGTAAATCATAGGTGTCCCAGATTAAAGGGATATTATGGTCACCATAGTATCTCTCAAACTATGTATTAGTGCGATGAGGCTGGTGGGATGGGGCAATAGGATCAGAGTATTCAGAGTGTTGGCTTTGTTAGTGTTGCTGAAGACGTGGCAGCCATTAGGAAGACTCATTATTTGCTGCAATTAGAGAATAGTTACAGCCAGGTAAGTAATTTTCTGGGTGCTTTTCTGCTTAACAAGCCAAGCCAAAATTGCCAAATTACACACACTTCACATAGTCATATTAGGCAGCAATGATGAGCTGTTTTTCCAATTTTGACAATAAGAATACTAGGAGACAAACCTATATTGCAAAATGGGTTTCTTCAGAAAAGGAAAATGTAGAAAATAATGATTCCTCCTTAAAGGAGGATTTTTAGAAATTGTAAGAATTATGGAACTTAGAAACAAATAATTGTTTAGATGGTACCAATCTGCAAAAATACTTGGATAAAAAAATGATACCAAGGGGATTAGGTATTTTTAAACCTTCTATTCAATGGTGTTAATGAGTTTTAAAAGGAAAGTGAGACCATCTTGGACAGATGTTCCCATTCATTAATTAAACTTGTCATTTGATAAAGGAATGAAAAGGTTAAATTATTAGAAAATCAAATTGCTCTCATCAAGACCAAGTTAAAACCCTTTCACCTAGAACCTGAATATAAAGAGAGATCAGAAGATAACTGAAAGAGTTTTGAAATTTAAATAGAATAGTACAGACACTAAATGTAAGAAATTTAAGAGATATCTAGAGGACTACAAGTGGGGAGAATTTTGTACCTTTAACAGGAATAAATAATTAAAAAACAAGCTACCAATCAGTATCATTCCACTATGACTAACTGTAGTAAAGGTGGGCCCAACCTAAAACCACCCCCACTACTGGACGACAACTTGACGAGAAAGAGGGTCCACTCTGGTCATCCTTCTCATCCAGAGACAGGGAATCCCCATAGCCTCCACCACTCTAATTACCATCCAGTTATATCCCCATCTAAAGACAACTGGAAATCAGGTGCCCATCCCAAAGGATGGTTGACACCTAACCATAGAAAGAAAGAATAAAACACTGAACTTTTTTTAGGACCACAATCAAACCGGTATCAGAAATCCAACACCTAGAAAATCTTACACAAACACCCAAAAGAAGCATGTATTTAAGTTCAAAGGGAGAAGAGGGGGGAGAAATGTAAGAAATTGAACCCTTGCCATAGCAACCGTGAACCGAGAGAGATCTTCAATCTTTCATATAAATCCCTGTCAACCAGTGACGTGTTCTTGCTCAATAAGGACTTAAAATTCTCACCTACCTCAGGTCCAAATATTTTTTACTATTTTGCAGAACTCAATAGATTTGTTTGTTCCCTATGTAGAAAAAGCTACTTGCATGGCCAAAAAAGAATACCTTTATGCATATACATTTAGTACAGGGTCTCTAAAGTGTACAGCAATGAAGTAGAAGGTGTAATGCAGACGTTGGAAGACTTTGAACCTTTGAACTGGTGTATGTGTATCTTGTTTAGCATCATGCTTTTTTGTTAGTTTTTACTGAACTTTTTTGCCAATCCATTTGATCTTGGAAAGTTGAGACTTGATGCACTCTAAATGAATACTCAATCGTCAGCAAATTGTTGGGAAACTGTTGTCATCTTATTACACTACCCCATGGTTTTCATAAGAACACCATGGGAGCAATGCAATAGGGAGAGACAATTCACTTAATTCAATAGTATTTTTTGTCAAGATTCAAGCCACCTTAAGTAATAAAATGTGAGTATAAGCATGCTCCCCTGAATTGTGCCCTAACTGTACTTCTGTAACATAACACACCCTCCAGATGCTTCTAATATTAAACATGCAACTCACCGGATGTAAGAGTCAGTGAGAATCATGCAAGAATAGCTCAACAAACAATAGATGGGACCAGCGGCGGTTCCTGCCTGCAATCTTCAGGGGGCTGCCGGCAGCTCCCCCTGCTCTGCCCACAACCTGCACCTGCAGTATTGCTGCCTGTTGCACTGTGATGAAGGGGGGACAGGCATGCGCATGTGCACAAGCAGCAGTCAGGGAGAAGGTAAAAATTCCTGACAGCGGCGGCACGCATTCACACTGACTTCTATGGACTGCATACTGTAGCAGAAACTTACAGCTGGCAGGAAGAACTTGTGCATGCAAAACAGCACCCCCCTTCTTTCCTGTGGCTTCTAGAGACTGCAGCAGCTGCAGCCCTAGAAGCACATCGGAGTTGGCAGAAATGAGTCCTATTGGAAGCCATATCTGCCGGTCAAAGTCCAGCATGCGATTAGCATATAGTGCTTTCAAATTAGAAGCCACAGCAATCACTATGGGCTTACAGGTGGTGGCCTTATTTTTTTACTGGGGGGGCTGAAGCCACTAGGTAAAAATCACTACCGGACGGGACAGAGGGCAGCAAGATAGCTACTGATGCAGTTATTCTGCTGTGCTCCATCTATATTAACATTTTTAAAGATAAACAATGAAAAGAAAAAAAAGAAAATGGTTCTCTGTAAAGATAGCCAGCACTAGCACTTCTACCTAGGCTGGTACTGGAAAATTTAAGGGGATGAAGATCATGGGGTCCCCCCAATTTTTCCACTGCCAGCACTAGGCTTGACCAGCCAGGGCTAATGGAACCATAGGGGAAGACCTGCAGTATAGGGGCCCCCATGAGGATTCCACAAGCCCTAGACTATTGAGCATCCAGGCTTCATTCCTCAGAGGTCTGCAAAAAGTTATTCCACTTGCCAATCTTTGACCAATCCGACCAGGCCCATACATTCTGATGGCGAGTGTCTGCAAGTGACTTTTCATTAACGGCAGAGTCCCGCAAGGGTAGCTTCACTGATGAGAGGTTTTGTTTTTGAGAAGCAGTAGGGATGCCTAATTCAAACACAGAGGATATTTCTCATTGGAGAAAGTGAGAAATAAAAGGGTAAATGAGGAATGTGTGGGGAAGTGTTTATTTAATTAAAAAAAAATACCTTTTTTCTATTATGTATGTGTGTCCTACCTTTATTTATATAGATTTTTTAACAGGTGGACTACAGTTGCTAGTGGGACCTTGATGCCTGGGCATACTGGCTCTTCTCAAAGTGTCATCATGCTCTGCCAGCTTTTGGCCAGTAAACCACCTGTAAAAAACAATATTATTTATGTGATGACCTATTACCTTCACACGCAAATCCTAGGGGGTATAGAAAAGAGCCCTAATGCTATTGGCACTGGGGCTGGTTGGACCTAGAAGAGTTTTTTTTTGTGGGCATTACTCCTCTCAAGAACCAGTCCTGGAGCCAAATGGCTTAGGGTTGTGGAATCATGGTAAGAGGACACCCACACTGCAGATCGCCCCTTTGTGGCTGGTCAAGCCGTGTGCTGGCAATAGAAAAATGTGCCCTCCCCAGGCAGATGTAGTGGTACTGGTTGTGTTTAGAGAGGGGAAGGAACCCTATGTTTTTTCAGCTTTTAATAATTAGTGTGTTTTCAGTAAACAGACTGGAATGAATGGTTACAGAATTAGCTTCAAACTTGCAAACTATTATATCTAGTGAGTTTACACTCAGCCTCACCTAGAACTCATAGCAGGTTCTAGCAGGTCTACTACAATATTCCGGCGCTCGGGATCCCCGCGCCCAGCATACCAGCGCCGGGATCCAGACTCCAGCAGTGGGGCGAGTGCAAAAGAGCCACTTGCGGGCTCGCTGCGCTCGTCACGCTGCAGGCACCAAGCTATTTATTCTCCTTCCATGGGTGTCGTGAACACCCCAAGAATGAAAATAGTTGTCGGTATGCTGGCTGTGCGGTTCTAGCATCTAGTGAGTTTAATCTTGTTGGAAATTCAGACTGTATTACATTTACCTCATCTTGCAAAGACTGACTTCATGCAATTGATTATAGCTCTACTAGTAGTCATTTGTAGTGTCTTCACCTCAGGGTAATTATAGTAATAATCAGTAATGACAATGTACATCTTCCATTTACAATCAAATATGCCTACCCCTACCTTCTGGTATGGTCCCTTTGCCACTACATGAAGACTCAATGGCAGGACTTGCTGCTTTAGTCAATATGTAATACACAATGCACATGTCGCTACTGTCTGTTCTATGTCTTGGTTCATTTTTGGCCAGCACATCACCTCCCTTGCTCTTATTTAAATGTATCTTCGCCTAAGTGACCTTATGTCGCATTTTCTGCTTGTTAACAGAAACTGAGGATGGCTCCTGCCCATGCAGGTTAGCTTCGCCCGCCGGAGGCAGGCTGCCATGTTCTCATTCACAGCAGCTGTGTGTGATATCATGCAGCCGCCGTGATCACACCCCCATTCGCGCCGCACCACCCCCGTTTGCCCACCTCCGCGCTGCAGCGCTCCTTCTCCTCCCTGGAAATGGAGCGTTGCCTGCCCCCCCCCCCACCACCACCATTACTACCACCACTGCCTGATTGGCAGGCAGAGGGGATCACATTTTCTGTGGCCCCCAGCAGAAAATTCGGGCGCATCCAACCTGAATTAGGCCCAGTGTTCAATAATAGCTTGGTTTAATTTCTGCCAACTTTTCTTCTGTTCATGTGAAAATATCCACTGATTTTATTTGTGAAATAGTCATCTAAGTGGGACTGACTGTTCTGAGAGTTTAAAAATAAACTATACTAAGCAAGTGATCATTCCCAGGAAACTTCCGACATCTTTTTTAAAATTTGTAATGCTCCATATCCACAATGGCTGATATTTTCCTTGGGTCAGATTTAACACATAGGCCCTCATTCCGAGTTGTTCGCTCGCTAGCTGCTTTTAGCAGCATTGCACATGCTAAGCCGCCGCCCTATGGGAGTGTATCTTAGCTTAGCAGAATTGCGAACGAAGATTAGCAGAATTGCGAATAGAAATTTCTTAGCAGTTTCTCAGTAGCTCGAGACTTACTCCTACATTGCGATCAGTTCAGTCAGTTTCGGTCCTGGTTTGACGTCACAAACACACCCAGCGTTCGCCCAGACACTCCCCCGTTTCTTCAGACACTCCCGCGTTTTTCCCAGAAACGCCAGCGTTTTTTCGCACACTCCCAGAAAACGGCCAGTTTCCGCCCAGAATCACCCACTTCCTGTCAATCACACTACGATCACCAGAACGATGAAAAATCCTCGATAGGCCGTGAGTAAAATACCTAACTTTTGTGTAAAATAACTAAGCGCATGCGCTCTGCGAACCTTGCGCATGCGCAGTAAGCGACTAATCGCAGTATAGTGAAAATTGCCAACGAGTGAACAACTCGGAATGACCCCCATTGATCTGAGACCACGTCAACCATGAAAATGAGTGTTTTTATGACAAATTCTAATTTACCCTTGTAGAGCTTTAGATTAGCTTTCTGGTAACACTTCCCTCAATCTGGAATCATATTCTTCCTTTGTAGAAACTCAAATAATTATGTCATACATCATTGTTTTAACACCTGGAATATGTTCAAACTTCATGTGCATTCTTTAGTGGCACACCTCAGGTGTGGACAATGGGGGTCAATCCGAGTTGTTCGCTCGCTGCCGATTTTTGCTATACTTTGATTAGTCGCTTACTGCGCATGCGCAAGGTACGCAGAGCACATGCGCATAGTTATTTTACTAAAAACTTCGCTGTTTTGCTGTGGCTTCTGCTGCGCTTTTCAGTCGCACTGGTGTTCGGTAAATGATTGACAGGAAAGGGGCGTTTCTGGGTGGTAACTCAGCGTTTTCCCGGCATTGGCTAAAAAACGCAGGCGTGTCAGGGAAAAACGCGGGAGTGTCTGGAGAAACGGGGGAGTGGCTGGGCGAATGCAGGGCGTGTTTGTGACGTCAAACCAGGAACGAAACGGCCCGAGTTGATCGCAGTGTAGAAGTAAGTCTCGAGCTACTCAGAAACTGCTAAGAGCTTTCTATTCGCAATTCTGCTAATCTTTCATTCGCAATTCTGCTAAGCTAAGATTCACTCCCAGAGGGCAGCGGCCTGGCGTGTGCAATGCTGCTAAAATCTGCTAGCGAGCGAACAACTCGGAATGACCCCCAATGTTCCATATGGAAACTGAAGGAATCTGTATTGTCAATCTGGAGTATTCAATGTACACAGCTTTTTGTTGGCTTGGTCTAAATTCATTCTCCAGAATTCTGATGAAGCACCTAATTTACTGTGCCATTTTTTTCCAGAAAACTGCACTATTTCTCATCTCTGGCTGGTAGCTGAAATTTTCTATTTTAAAAGCTTTATTTAAATCTCTTGGATCCAGACACATTCTTCGATGTCCGTTTATCTTTCCCACTATTACTAATGAGCTAATTTAGTTTGTAGGCTTGATGATTCTTTAACGCTTAAGACTTTCATGCTATTCCGTTTCCCTTTTAGTTTTTCTCTAAGTGCAACAGCGACTTTACTACAGGAATGCATCACCAGGCTGCTGTTCTGAGATTCTCTGAGAGAGTTTAGGGGTTCTTGGTGTCTTCTGCTAGGCTCCCTCAGCCCCTCAGAGAATTTCAAGACAGCCTAAAATGAATACAGGAGAGAGCTTGGATGGGAAACATAGAGTGGAATACGTGTTTTAACTATTATAACTACATTTTTGTGTGTTCAATTAATAAAAATGTAAAAAAGACATATGAGAAAGGTTTTGTTTCAAAGAAAGTTAGATATCAGTCAGAATATGTATCCATACAGCATAAATCCTTTTTAATTAGCATGTTTCACTTTAACTAGTTAGAACCACAAAATATATGCTTATTCTAAAAATAAGAATATGTTACAGAATTTAGGCCAATTATAATTTGCAGGTATTCATTGGGGTCAATTCTATTCTCCGACAGTTGAATAGCGCCGGGAGTTTGCTCCCGGTGCTATTCAATTCAGCTCCAGTTAAGTCGGCGATGGTCCGTTCTCGCCGACTTAACAGATAGTTATGTCGGGAGAACGAGCATTCTCCGACTTAACTACCCGCGGCGATGCTGATTCCCGACAGAATCAGCCTCGCGCCGGCCACGCGGCAGCACTTTTGTCGGGTTTCTTCTCTCATCCCCCGGGGATGAGAGAAGAATTCCCGACAAATGAGGGTCAGTCGTCGCTGTATTGAATAGCGCCGGGAATTGAATCGACCCCATTTTCACAATGCATCTTGTTCAAGGCCAATGAATATCTTTGTAAACTATAAATAATGACTTCTTGCCGATTAGTACGACTTATGTTTTTTTTTAGAAGAATGTAGTTATTTTACTTATTAATAATTTAGCTAATATTAATAATTTAGGCAATGCTGACCTATATTTTTAAATAATGTAATGCATATGTAATGTTTGGAACTTATTGATACATGTGCAGTTTGAAATCAGATAACAAATTAAAACCTATATAATGCTTTCACACAAAAAAGCATGTCAGAGGGCAATTCCAACAAAAAGTGGACATGGGTCATGAAAAAAAAGTTGGGATATTCAAAAAATGGATTTCCCAGTGCATAAGTCACAGTCTATAGTAGTTTAAAAAATGGGTTGGTAACAGTGTGTCACATGACATGCTGCCATTTTGCCTTATTTCAGTAATGCCTACCAGGCATCAGTCAGACACTGATTGTGACCACTGATTATCTAATGCTGTTTTCTTAAAACAAAGGTAAGAAACTTGGATTATTGTAGTATATAACAAAAGTTGAGGACATGTACTGTCAGAAACGATATATTGATAATCAGTGTTTCTTGTAGTTTTATGTTAGTGAAAGAGTTAAATTTGGCACATATTTGGTGCTACATCCATTAAAAAATTTTGTATGTTTTTTCCATATTTTGGTTAAAAAGATGAGTAAATGCATGATATTTACCAGATCTCTAATGGTTTATGTGATGATTAAAAATGCTTTGCCATTTGTTCACAACTTATTTCCTTTGGCAGTTCTGTACTGTAACCTATGTAACATGCTTAACGTAACGGATGTAACATAGTTTATGTTACACGTGTTACATCAACAACATATGCCTGTTACCTGTTATTACAAGTTAGCTCTCTTATCCCAGATGGACAACATGCAAGAGAGAAATACAAAGAAGGAAGCTCTGGCACCTGCAGAAAGAATGAGAAAATACAGAACCAGACTGACCACAGAAAAGGCTGCAGAAATAAAGAAGAAAAATGCGGAAGACCAGAAAAAAAGGAGGTCTAAATGGAACTCATGCCAGAAGGTGAACAGAAGCAGCCAAATCAAGAAACAGAATGACAGAAATGCGAAAACACAGAAGAGAAGCTGATAATCAGCAGGCAATAATTGACAAGAGTCCCTCAAAATCGTTCGTGTCACCACAATCCTTCGCCAAAGCTTTGCAAAGAGTGAAAAAAGCACTGCCCCAGTCTCTAAGAAAACAACAAGCTGTGGTGAAAAAAAGTGTCACAATCATTTGGATTTAGGGGGTCATTCCGAGATGATCGCTAGCTAAATTTGTTTGCAGCGCAGCAATCAGGCTAAAAAATAGCAGTTCTGCTCATGCGTATGCGGTTCAATGCGCACGCGCGATGTACGGGCACAACGAACGATGTAGTTTTGCACAGGGTCTAGCGATGCATTTCAGTCGCACTGCTTGCCGCAGAGTAATTGACATGAAGTGGGCGTTTCTGGGTGGCAACTGACCGGTTTCAGGGAGTGTGCAGAAAAACGCAGGTGTGCCAGGAAAAACACAGGCGTGGCTGGGAGAACACAGGGCGTGTTTGTGACGTCAGAACAGGAACTGCTGAGTAGGTTTTTAGCTACTCTGAAACTACACAAAAAAATTTTCAGGCGCTCTGCGATACAACCTATCGCACTTCTGCAAACCTAAAATACACTCCCAGCGGGTGGCGGCATAGCGTTTGTACGGCTGCTAAAACTAGCTAGCGAGCGATTAACTCGAAATGATCCTCTTAGTCATGTGCCACAGAAAAGGTTATCTGAGGAGAGTATAGAAACAAGAAACAAAGTTGTCTCATTTTATGAAAGCGACCTCATTTGATTTCTAGGCAGTGTCCAGGAACGAAACAGTTTGTTACTGCACACCAGGAAGGAAAGAAGGCAGCTGTACAGAAGATAATTTTAAATTTGAATGTAATGGAAGCATATAGGCACTTCAAACAAAAAAAAACTAACAGTGAACTTATGGAAGTCAACCTTTGCTCATTTAAGACCAATACATGTGAGACTGCTGTCTGAAAAGGACCATTCCGTATGTTGCTGCATGTATCATGAGAATTTTCAGTTCATTCTTGATGCATTTATTATTCTTGGCTGTAATCTTCCAAAAGTAGATGATATGGTCAAAGACTCTGTATGATTGTGGACTCCACATTGCTGCTTAGGTGAATGTAATAAGTGTTTGAATACGGAAGCTTTTGTTTCAGAACAAGATAAAGACGTGGCTCTAGATGCTACCATTTCATACTATCAATGGGATTCAGAAAGCAAGAAGATTTCCATCACATGAACTGTTCGTGAGGCTTTTACTGTTTTTGTTGAGCAGCTGATAATAATGAAGCATCATTGTTTCATAACAAAAGCACAGTTGATGGCAATAAAATCAATGAAAGCCAAATCCCTTGAAGATGGTGAAGCTCTAATGCATGTTGATTTTTCAGAAAATTTAAATATACGGCATTAGGATGAGATTATGGGGGTCATTCCGAGTTGATCGCTCGCTAGCAGTTTTTAGCAGCCATGC
Source organism: Pseudophryne corroboree (assembly GCF_028390025.1). Lineage (NCBI taxonomy): Eukaryota > Metazoa > Chordata > Amphibia > Anura > Myobatrachidae > Pseudophryne > Pseudophryne corroboree. Next base: position 638,718,036 of record NC_086448.1, read on the forward strand.
AAACGCATTGTCGCCACCCACTGGGGAGTGTGTCTTAGCTTTGCAGAAGTGCGAAAGCTTGTGCAGCAGAGCGCCTACAAAAGCGTTTTGTGCAAAACTGTAGTTACTCTTTGTGTGTGTTGATTCTAACGGGTTCACTACGGCTGGCCGGCGGTCGGGCTCCCGGCGACCAGCATCCCGGCGCCGGTAGCCCGACCGCCGGCTTACCGACAGCGTGGCGAGCGCAAATGAGCCCCTTGCGGGCTCGCTGCGCTCGCCACGCTACGGGCATGGTGGCGCGCTACGCGCGCCACACTATTTTATTCTCCCTCTATGGGGGTCGTGGACCCCCACGAGGGAAAATAAGTGTCGTTATGCCGGCTGTCGGGCTCCCGGCGCCGGTATACTGAGCGCCGGGAGCCCGACCGCCGGCATACAGAAGACCACCCGATTCTAACGATGGAGGGACAGCTTTTGATGTCACACACCCGCCCAGCGAACGCCCAGCCACGCCTGCGTTTTTTCTGCCACGCCTGCATTTTCTAAGCACTCCCTGAAAACGGTCAGTTGACACCCAGAAATGCCCTCTTTCTGTCAGTCTCCTTGCGGCCGGCTGTGCGATTGAAATCGTCGCTAGAACCAGTGCAAAACCACAAGGGACTTTGTACCTATACGTCGCGCGTGCGCATTGCGGAGCATACCCATGCGCAGATTAGCCATTTTTTTCACTGATCGCTGCTCAGTGAACAACGGCACCTAGCGATCAACTTGGAATGACCCCCTATGTCTGCCCACTGGGTTTCTGAAGGTGTAACACTCTATACATGCATCATCACACAAAATAATCAGCCAAGTAGTTACAGTATGTTGTTGTAAGTGATGACTTACATGACAAGATTTCTATTCTTGAATGCAATCAACTCATCCTTAGTAGCCATGGAGAGAATCACCCACCTATTTCAAAACTTCACATGTGCTCTGACGATGTGACTGGCCAATTCATGAATCGGTATACACTTACCGTTGTGACAAACCCAGAACTATTGCACCCGAATGTGAAGGAAGTAACTTGGACTGCTCATGGGAAAGGTCCAGTGGATGAGTTAGGTGGGACAATAAAGAAAGCTGTATGGAGGGCTAGCCTTCAGAGAAAAGTCACCATCAAAAGTGCTATTGAATTCTTTGAAACTGTACAAGTAACTTCAGAGAAAATAAAAGTTCTTTCTGCAGCGGCGTACACTGTGTTCCACAGGGAATAGATTGGGGTGTAGAGTTGGATCTTGATCCAGAGGCAGCAACAGGCTAAAACTTTGACTGTTCCCAGGATGCATTGCATGGCCTCCGCTATAAACCCGCCTCTGGACACTGGAGTTCAGTTTGTAAGTTGGTGCCTGCAGAGCAGGTCACTTAACAGGAGGGGCTGCACTAGGCAGCCCTGAAAAGAGCTTTTAGAAGACTTCAAGGGCTGTAGCATTTTATATGTCATAGTGATATACTGTGCTGCAGTTCCATCACCTCCCCAGCAGCGCTGGGTACTCCCGCTGGCTGAGTTCCCGGGTACTTGCGGCAAAGGCACTCTGGTTACCAGGCACACCACCACTGATGCTCTCCAGGATTGCATGGCTGCTTCTTAGGGAGGAGGTAAAAGGGTCCCCCAGGCGGGACTCACCATTAAATCGTGTTCCGGTCACGGTCCCAGGAGACGGACCGCGCCGCTGGCATGGACACTGTGTCAGTAGAGGGACCCTACTGTATCCACCAGGGCAGGGACCACAGGTCGGATTATATAAAATCCGGTTTTAATAGGCTCCACAGTACCTGGTGGTGAAGACCAGCATAGGGGATAAGGCGCTGACCTGTAGCCCCTCCCCCAGCTCCGGGCGCCATCTACTGCTGGTGTTCCCGCCCTGGAGCTGCTTCTCTCTCCCTCACTCACTGGCTGAGATTTAGGCGCCATCAAGTAGCTGCATCTGGTCTCCGGGACAGCTGGGCAAATACTCCTCTGTAAATCCGCCAGCCTCATCAGCGCTGTGATTTTACAGTCGCTTAAGTATTCTACGTGTCATTTTAAGACCGTGTTAGTTAAGAAGTGTCTCTCTACCAGAATATTTAGTACAAGTGTTCTGATTGATATATATATATATATATATATATATATACACGCACATCTATTTACTAGTCCAGTGCCGTTTTATTGTGTGTCTAAAATAATTATCTGCATTGTCATAGTGACTGTATTTGCCTGCATCTGATGTATGTAATTCACTTTCAGTGTGTCACAGCTATAGCTATCACTGTATTCTGTACCCTGGGGGGCTAAGTGCGTCAGGGTCAAATATATAGTGCCGTGCAGTATATACTGTTAAATGTATTTTACTGCTCTCTTCAGTCACCTCATACAGCATTTATTCTCTGACTATGTTCTGTATTTATTGTCACATAAATAAAGGAGTGTTTTGCAGGTGTTGTATTTGTCTGGCTATATTGTACTGTTTCACTCTATGGCAACATTCCCTATAATGTCTGCCACAAAGGGTGGGAAACCCGTGGGCACTCCTGCATCATGCAGTGCTTGCACCAAGGATTTACCAGAGGGCGGAGTTTTAACTGATGGCCTGTGTAATGGGTGCCATACATCTCCCAGTCAGCCCGCAGCCACCTTGGGCAGTGTTCTCAAGTATGCTGAATACGCTTGTGACACGTCTTATGCCCCCCTGTGGGACCTCCTGTGCCATTGCAGCCACATATTGTCCCTATAGTTAATCCACCCTGGGCGAACCAAATCAATCTTTGGTTAGACAAAAGTCTACCCCATGTCCCTCTGGGGTCAAGGGGTCATCTAAGTAGGCCGCTCCCTCCTCACAATCCACTAATATTTCAGATAATTCTTCTGATGAGGATAGGGAATATACTGATCCGTCAGACAGTGATACAGTTTCTTCTGATGAGAAACCTACAGCTCACGTTGATGTTCCTGACCTAGTGATGGCTATTAAGCTGATTCTACAAATTGATGATGAGATAGATCCCACTACAGTGTCTAAGAAACCAGATAAGTTCAAACATCAGAAGGTTGCTAAAGTAGTCTAGCCACATTCTGACCATTTAATTGACATACGTCAGGAATCCTGGTCTTCTCCAGGAAAGAAATTCTCTCTGTCTAAGAAGATGCTAGCCCGTTATCCTATTCCTGCGGAGTAGAGTAACAAGTGGGAAAATCCACCGCCGGTGGACTCTCATGTTGCCCGGCTTGTGGTGTCATCAACTCTGCCTGTCACTACTGTCACCTCACTGAAGGAACCGATGGATAAGCATGTGGAGGGATGCCTGAAGTCTATTTACTCCTTTACCAGAACTGTACATAGACCCACTATAGCAGCCTGCTGGGCCACCAAAGGAATTGAAGCATGGGTTCGGGCATTATAGGTAGAGCTACCTCAGGATATTTCTGACACTGCCAGACAATATCTGTCTCATATTACCACTGCCTCCCTCTATATTCAGGAGGCGTCCTCTGAGGCAGGTGTAATGGCGGCCAAGGCGTCTACTACGTCTATACTGGCAAACTGAATTCTGTGGTTGAGGTCCTGGAAAGTGGACCTGGACTCCAAAAAGACCTTGGAGGTGCTCCCTTTTAAGGGAGACATCCTATTTGGGGAAGATCTGAACAAGATTGTGACTGACTTGGCGACTACTAAAACTGCGTTTCTCCCAAGTACTAATCCTTCTGCACTGAAGGCTAAGAGTACAACTTTTCATTACTTTCAACCTCCAGGGAAAGCAAAGGGTCAGGCGTACCCGAGACAGGCTCTGCCTTCAAAACCACTAAACCCAGATCTACACAATCCTGGGCTGCTTCCAAACAAGACACGTCTGCTGCATGATGGGCCGGGCCTCCCCCTGGGGGATGCCTGGGTGGGAGGCTGACTTCTGCAATTCGCCCAGGTCTGGTTAAGGACCACTTCAGACACCTGGGTGTGGGAAGTTGTCTCTCAGGAGTACACAGTCTCTTTCAAGAGATGTCCCCCTTCAGTTCTGTGCAATAGTTATTCCTTCGGATCAGTTGGAAGCGTGTATGATCCCTCCTGGACACAGGAGTGGTAGTGCCGGTACCTCTGTCCCAGAGAGGCAGGGGATACTATTCGACCATGTTTCTATTCCCGAACCCCCATTGGGTCCTTCCGGCCTATAGTCAACCTCAAATCATTGAACAAATTTGTGAGTGTGTCCAAATTCCATATGGAAATGCTGCACTCTATTGTACTGGCCATGGAACCCGAAGACTATATGGTATCCCTGGACATACTGGATGCTTGCCTTCATATACCTATTGCCATATCGCATCAGCAATATCTGCAGTTTGCTATTGGCAACCTACATTATCAATTCCAGGCTCTGCCATTTGGATGGGCCACGGCCCCTCGGATCTTCACCAAGGTCATGGCCGTGATGACGGCCCTTCTCCGCCGTCAGGGAATCAGGATTCTGCCATATCTGGATGACTTGCTGATCCCGGCGAACTCCCAATATGTTCTCCTCAGTCATCTGGTACTGACGGTCCAATTCCTACAAGCCCACGGGCAGCTCATCAACTGGAAAAAGTAATCGCTGGTCCCTGCTCGGAGCATGGTGCACCTGGGGGCACTGCTGGACACATACAGACAAAGACTGTTTCTATCTCCAGAGAAAGTCCTGAAACTTCAGGACTTACTTCCTTTCTCACCCAAGAGTGTTGATACACTTGGCGACGCAAGTACTAGGCCTCATGGTGACAGCTTTCGACATGGTAGAGTACGCTTAATTTCATTCCCGCCATCTGTAGGGGTTACTCCTTTCCAAGTGGGACGGCATGCCTCCCTGGATCAGGTCTCAAATGATCTCCTTGTCTCTGGAGGTTTGTCTGTCACTGAGCTGGTGGCTACAGGACCAACAGTTGAGCAGGGGCCGTCCCTTCTGGATCCCCAACTGGGTCCTACTGACACTATGGATGCCAGTCTGCAGGGTTGGGGCACTGTGTTAGAGCAACACTTTCTCCAGGGTCGGTGGACCAAGGAGGAATCTCTCCTCCCGATAAACATTCTAGAATTGCAGGCAGTGTTCAATGCTTTGACGCTTGCCCTGCCTCTGATACAGAACAGACCTGTTCAAGTACATTCAGACAACACCACCATGGTGGCATACATAAAGCATCAAGGCGGCACTCAAAGCCGCATGGCAATGATGGAAGTATCAAAAATCATTCGTTGGCCGGAATGCCATCTGCCAGCAATATCAGCAGTGTTCATTCCCCAAGTCCTTAACTGGGAAGTGGATTTACTCAGTCGTCAAGACGTTCATGCCAGAGAGTGAAGTCTTCATCTGGAAGTCTTTCAACCCCTAGTGGACAAATGGGGCCTACCAGATGTAGACCTGATGGCGTCTCGACACAATCACAAGGTTCTGGTCTTTGGATCAAGGACAAGGGATCCTTAAGCAGCATTCGTGGATGCACTGGCAATTCCATGGAACTTTTGGCTGCCATACGTGTTTATGGTAGACTTACCATAGTTAAATCTCTTTCTGCGAGGTACACTGGATTCCACAGGGCGCCGACCCTGATGCACTTAGTTTCTTTGGGTTTGTATGGCATTAGCCGCTGGTCCATTCTCCTGTCGTGAGAATGTGGTTCTATGTGATTAACATCTGCCTTCTCTTTTACCTGCTACTGAATTGGACAGGTTAATGAAACTGAGCTCCAGTGTCCAGAGACGGGGTTATAGAGGAGGCCATGCAATGCATCCTGGGAACAGTCAAAGCTTTAGCCTGTTGGTGCCTCTGGATCAAGATTCAACTCTATTCCCCAATGTATTCCCTGTGGAACCCAGTGTACCTTGCAGAAAGAGATTTAACTATGGTAAGTCTACCATAAATTTCATTATTTTTATCAAAGGAAAAAAATTGATGTATGTAGGCGGCAGAAGCAAGGCGAGTGGTACTAGTGTTGCCCCCATTCCAGATTTGATTTTCACTACTTTCTATGTGATGCTATAAGCAATATATTCCAAGCTTGTGAAATAAATCCCCAATAATACCAATGACCATTTAAGGATATACATGTCTTTCAGCCAGCAGATGTAAAACAAAGTGTTGATGCAAATATCACGGCTAAGAAAGGTGACAATGACGATGGTGACAAAGCATGACGAATTTTATGGGACTGTCACTGATATAAATGAGACTGTAGAGTTCTGTGTGTGGTTGATGCAACCAGCCAGAGGTGGGTGGGTATGGCCAAAACAAGATGATGAGATATGGTACCCATCTGAAAACATTGGCCCTCATTCCGAGTTGTTCGCTCGCAAGCTGCTTTTAGCAACATTGCACACGCTAAGCCGCCGCCTACTGGGAGTGAATCTTAACTTAGCAAAATTGCGAACGAAAGATTCGCAATATTACGAAAAGACTTCTCTGTGCAGTTTCTGAGTAGCTCGAGACTTACTCTTCCAGTGCGATCAGTTCAGTGCTTGTCGTTCCTGGTTTGACGTCACAAACACACCCAGCGTTCGCCCAGACACTCCTCCGTTTCTCCAGCCACTCCCGCGTTTTTCCCAGAAACGGTAGCGTTTTTTCACACACACCCATAAAACGGCCTGTTTCCGCCCAGAAACACCCACTTCCTGTCAATCACATTACGATCACCAGAACGAAGAAAAAACCTCGTAATGCCGTGAGTAAAATACCTAACTGCATAGCAAATTTACTTGGCGCAGTCGCAGTGCGAACATTGCGCATGCGCAATTAGCGGAAAATCGCTGCGATGCGAAGAAAATTACAGAGCGAACAACTCGGAATGACCACCATTGTTATAAAGTTAAATGACCCTGTACCAGTTAATGCATGGGGCCTTTTTTTATTTCCTGATTAATGTATTTGATGATTACGTCTGTGACGATTTTCGGGTTACGGCCCTCATTCCGAGTTGTTCACTCGCTAGCTGCTTTTAGCAGCATTGCACACGCTAAGCCGCCGCCCTCTGGGAGTGTATCTTAGCATAGCAGAATTGCGAACGAAAGATTAGCAGAATTGCGAATAGAAAATTCTTAGCAGTTTCTGAGTAGCTCGAGACTTACTCCTACATTGCGATCAGTTCAGTCAGTTTCGTTCCTGGTTTGACGTCACAAACACACCCAGCGTTTGGCCAGACACTCCCCCGTTTCTCCAGCCACTCCCGCGTTTTTTCCTGAAATGCCTGCGTTTTTCCGCAAACTCCCAGAAAACGGTCAGTTTCCGCCCAGAAACACCCACTTCCTGTCAATCACTCACCGATCAGCAGAACGATTAAAAAACTTTGTTACGCCGTGAGTAAAATACCTAACTTTTGTGTCAAATAACTAAGCGCATGCCCTATGCGAATCTTGCGCATGCGCAGTAAGCGACTAATCGCAGTATAGCAAAAATCGGCAACGAGCGAACAACTCGGAATGACCCCCTACATCCATTACGCATACATTCCATTAAATATTGTCACGTTAATAAGAATGTCTTTCCTGAAAATTGTACTAAAACAATCTGTGTGGTTTATACTTTATTGTAAAAAAAGTATGGAATAAATATCTGTTGTAGTTTCAGAGAAATCAGACATGTATTTTATTTCAGAAATTACCATGTCCTATCCCGGTTACATCCGTTACATTTCAACAATGTATTATTTACAGCAGACAACAATGATGGGACTTGTTCACACTTCATATTTTTATTCACCAGTAGTAGATACAATTGTGGTAAAATGTTCTTCTTTATGTGCACTTTCAATTTGAAGCAATCTAAATGTTTATCACAAATATTGTATCTGAGAGTTACATCCATTACTTTGGAATTGCCCCAGAGTGATTTTGAAAACTCACAAAGCTGGCGGTATTAAATTACTCTCTGTGACCACATCTGTATGCTGATGGAAAGATTGACATTGCTTGCTATAATTCGATGAATTGAGGGGTGACAGAAGCCCCATCTTTATCAGGAAGGATGTATCAAAGTGGCAGAATCAATCCACACAATATATCACGTGAACTGTATCAGATGGACACATTGCCTTGGAATATATATCGGATATTGATGCACATCCCAGGATTAATGCTTCTCTCTTCTCACTCTTGTCAGCCAACAAAGGGGTCGATTCTATTCGGCAACTTAAGAATAGCGCCGGGAATTAGCTCCCGACGCTATTCAATTCAGCTCCAGTTAAGTCGGCGATGGCCCGTTCTCGCCGACTTAACAGGTAGTTTTGTCGGGAGAACGGGCATTCTCCGACTTAACTACCCGGCGCGAGGCTGATTCCCGACAGAATCAGCCTCGCGCCGGCCGCGAGGCAGCACTTTTGTCGGGTTTCTTCTCTCATCCCCCGGGGATGAGAGAAGAATTGCCGACAATTGCGGGTCACTAGCAGCTGAATTGAATAGCGTCGGGAGCTAATTCCCGGCGCTATTCTTAAATTGCCGAATAGAATCGACCCCAAAGTGTCAAGTTGGCTTGTTATTCCACAGGGAACAATAACTGCCAGATTTAAATCCTCCCTCTCTGTAATGCATCTGGTCCCCTTACAGGGGTCTCTCTCAGGCTCCAAATACCAATCTATGAAAAATGTCCTCCTCTCACATTGTCAGGGGAAGCTCCACAATGTAAATTTGACTGCCTTCTGCTCTGGCTTCTCTAATCTTACGTACTTGCGAATTAACTTTTTGTCCTTTCTAGCCATCCTTTGCCTCCTCCTGGGCCTGGCTTCCTTGTTTGTACCTGCGTGGTTTCAGTTCTGTTCACCATGCTGTTGAAGCCACTGGACTGTGCCATTTTGTCAGTGTCTGACTAACTGCACATTTTAGTAAAACCTGCAAGTGCCATGGATTACATAAAAGTGCATTTGTGTATTCTATAAAAAACATTCCGAGTTTACACATATTGAGTTTTATACAGAAGTGCGCATTATTATATTTATATGGGTTAGGTATGTGATCCCAACTGTTGCATGACTGACACCGGCATCCCGATAATGAGAATGCTGACAGGGGACGGGGTAATTATTTTACCCCCTCCCCTGTCCCCTCCCCTTTCCCGCCTGGGGTGGCAGCTAGTGCTAAGATTGGGGGGGAGGGGGGCGATTAGAGCGAAGACTCTAGGGGTTGCAGATACAGCTACCCCCGCTTTAGAGCTTAACCCTAACCCCCCTCCCCCGGGTCCTAACACTAACGCTGACCCCGATACTTATCTTCAGAATGTTTATGGCTGGTGTTCTGGCACCAGAATTCCGAGCAGTGACGGGAATATAGCGACAGTCACATGACCGCAGGCATCCTGACTATCGGGATGCTAACCGTATCTTCATTTATATATGTCAGTCTGTGGAGAGATACAGTAGCTTTATATGTGATGTTTTAAATGTCTTATAGGTTAAAAAAAATAATTTGCACCCTTTGCAGTGCAATATAAAGCTAAACTTTAATAACCCATAACATTTTTCTTTGCTGCATTGCTATCAAGTTCCCCTTTTTGTTCTATGAAATCTACTTTTTTGTGTACTTTTCTGTACAGGTGAGAAGTGCATGGGGCATAGTGACTTGATCCCATTGAGCACAGGGCTGCCAAGAGAAATCCTGGGCCCTGGTACAGTAACTTCCCGTGGCCCCATGCAGGGGGTGTGGCCACAACCTGTTAGTTGCATGACTGCACCACTTTGGGGGCATGTCTAGAACACGAGAAGTACCCACTCTAGAAAATGAAAAGGACACACTCATAGGAGCATGACATACCTCCCAGCAGTTGGGACAAAAGTTTTCAAAGTTGAATAAACTGAAATGTTAACTTGCACATTAGTGGTCATCACCAGAATATATTGTTACATTAGTAAGTCCCGAGAGTGCCATAGTATTTCTGCTTATGCTACCTGTCATCCCATTAAGGGCACTCGGGCAATTATGCAGTATTTTGGACAGAGTGCCAGCCATGACATATATAGATATAGATAGATATATACACACGCAGGGATGCAGTTATGTGACCAGCGGCCAGTCACAGAAACCCAACCCACACACACACACACACGTATATACTGTATATAGATAGATATTACACACACACACACATACAGGGCAGTAGAGAGTTTGGCTAGGCCCAGGTACTTTTCAGGCACTGTGGCCTATTCACAGAAGGCGTGGTAAGGCACCCTTTGAAAAAATACCCAAAAAAGAGTATTTTAAGCGCCACCATAGCCACTCTCCAGCCCAGCAGCCAGCAGCGTGTGATGGGCTTAGGAGAAGAGCTGTAGCTGCTGCTGCCAGTTAAGGTGGAGGAAGCCCGAGGCCCCCACTGGGCCCCTCGATTAGACCTGGGCCCGGGTAATTTGTACCCTCTCCCCCCCCTCTCTCGGCACTACTGATTGCGCAGTGGGAGCTGGTCCGTGATTACATAATTTTCTGCAAATCATACTATGAAGCCCCTGGGGACTTATCACGGATCCATCTGACTTTCCACTTCACTGGAGAAGTCTGTGGGATCCAGGAGTTGATCTACTCTCAACAGACACTGGGAGAACTTCCCAAGAAGTCTCCTATATATATTCCAGGAGAGTAGGCATGTATTATACTATCCAAGTGACTGTTGTACACCATTCATAATTCAGATAAAAATCTGTTTTGATTTTACAGTATTAAATTTACTTTAGTATAAATCAGATATTTTATACTGTAGGTATGTATTTAAAAGAGTTTGCAGTCCATCCCTAGCATTATGACTTATTTAAAAACAACATTATTTAAAAACTAATAATATGGTAGGGTTCCCCAGTGATGACTATGCTTATGTAGAACGATTTTCTTTCTGTTGTACTGGGCATAGACAACATCAAGGATGCATATCGATCTAATAAGGAATGCCAAGTTAATGATCACTGATACATTCACATGCATGTTTAATTTTTTACATTTATTTACATAGCTGCAGCTTACAGGGTTTTACAATTATGGACATAGTAAAATTAACATACATACAAAATGTTAAGAGGGCACCATTCAAAGCATACCAAAGAACAGAAGTTATACAGATAGTATAATAATATTATTAGCAGAGATAAGCCGGTCCGATTCTCTGAGATACACTCTGTATACTCTCCTTTATTACCTGCTCGCTCTCTGACTAAAACTTCAATCTTCATGTTGTGTCAGTATCCTTTACTCAAACTTAATTGCTGCTTTACAGTGGAGTAACTATCAAAACACTTGAAAACATATATCGGATTTCAATGCAGAAAAATACTCTCCTATACGCGTCAAGTCACTATCCAAAATAGAGATGAGCGGGTTCAGTTCCCTGTGAACCGAACCCCCCAGAACTTCATGCTCCGATCCCAGATCTGAGTCTGACTCGGAATTTCCCGCCAGACTCGAAAACCAGAACGAGGCAAAACGTCATCATCCCGCAGGTCTTGGATTCCATATAAACAGCCGTGCGTCACCGCCGTTTTCACTCCAGACTTGGAGAGTGAGGGAGACAGACCTCTGTCTCTCTCTGTGGGTGGTGGCGTCAGGTAGGGTTAGTGTGTGCTCTGTAGGGGTGCTGCTGCAGTCACTGTGGTGTACCTGTGCTGTGTTTGGGGTGCTGTCCTGGCTGTCCTGGCTGTCACTGGTGTTTCATGTGCTGCAGCTGTACATGGGTGTTGCTGTGCTGGCTGTCACTGTGTTGTATAGGGTGCAGGGGCACTGTCCTCCTGTATGCTGGAAAATATAGTGGTGCTGCTGGCCCTGTATGTTGCAAAAATTCAGGGGTGCAGTTGTTAAATATTAAAAGCACACTGCTCCTGTATGCTGTAAAATATATGGTGCTGCTGGCTCTGTATGTTGTAAAAATTCAGGGGTGCAGTTAAAAATTAAAAGCACACTGCTGTATCCTGTAAAATATAGGGGTGTTGCTGTTCAAATAACATTACACTGTCCCTGTATGATATAAAAATTCAGGGATGCAGTTGTTAAAAATTAAAAGCACACTGCTCCTGTATGCTTTAAAATATAGGGTTGCTGCTGGCCCTGTATGTTGTAAAAATTCAGAGATGCAGTTGAAAATTAAAAGCACACTGCTGTATGCTGTAAAATATAGGGGTGCTGCTGGCCCTGTATGTTGTAAAAATTCAGAGGTGCAGTTGTTAAAAATTAAAAGCACACTGCTCTTGTATGCTGTAAAATATAGGGGTGTTGCTGTTCAAATAACATTACCCTGGCCCTGTATGTTGTCAAAATTCAAGGGTGCAGTGAAAATCAATTTACACTGGCCCTGTCTTGTATGCTGTAATAATTCTAGGGTACAGTGAAAATCAATGTACACTGGCCCTGTCTTGTATGCTGTAATTATTCTAGGGTACAGTGAAAATCAATGTACACTGGCCCTGTCTTGTATGCTGTAATAGTTCTAGGGTGCAGTGAAAATCAATGTACACTGGCCCTGTCTTGTATGCTGTAATAATTATAGGGTACAGTGAAAATCAATGTACACTGGCCCTGTCTTGTATGCTGTAATTATTCTAGGGTGCAGTGAAAATCATTGTACACTGGCCCTGTCTTGTATGCTGTAATTACTCTAGGGTGCAGTGAAAATCAATGTACACTGGCCCTATCTTGTATGCTGTAATAATTCTAGGGTGCAGTGAAAATCAATGTACACTGGCCCTGTCTTGTATGCTGTAATAATTCTAGAGTGCAGTGAAAATCTATGTACACTGGCCCTGTCTTGTATGCTGTAAAATTAAGGGGGTGTTGTGAAAATATAGGGGTGCTGGCACTGTCTGCGGTTGTGATGTCTAGGCCTGACAACACTGTATGGGAAGAGGAAGCTCTTACCACCATTTGCACGACCCCTGCAATTGCTGGTAGGAGCACCGCCAGTCCAGTTGCTGATATTGAGATTGAGGATGTCACTGTGAAGAACACCAGGATGAGGAGGATATGAGTATAGCTGGCACTGCAGAGGAAGTTGACAATGAGGATTCTGATAGTGATGTGGTTTGTTTGAATAAGGCACCAGTGGAGACAGTTGTTGGCCATGGGATGAAAAAGCCCATTGTCATGCCTGGGCAAAATACCAAAAAAGCCACCTCTTTAGTGTGGAATTATTTCTCCACAAATCCGGACCACAGATGTCAAGCCATCTGTTGATTTTTTGACCTTGGAACATCCTCCCTTATATGTCACCTGCAGCGCATTCATCATAAGTCATTGTCAAGTTCAGAAACTTTGGGTAATAGCGTAAGTAGTCCACTGACACCTAAATTATGTGGTTTTGTTTGAATATTATTTTTCTGTGAGGATGAGGATGTAAACACTGAAGGGGGGAATCTAAGGATGAGGACGACATCTTGCCACTGTAGAGCCAGTTTGTGCAAGGAGAGATTAATCGCTTTTTTTTGGTGGGGGCCCAAAACAAACAAATAATTTCAGCCACCCTGGGTGGGAGAGCCCAAGGACAATACCATCTTGCACCTCTTTTTTTCATTGTATTATGTGCTCTTTGGGGCTTAGTTTTTAAAACTGCCATCCTGTCTGACACTGCAGTGCCACTCCTAGATGGGCCAGGTGTTTGTGCCGCACACCTGTGTCGCTTAGCTTAGTCATCCAGTTACCTCATTGCACCTCTTTTTTTTCTTTGCATTATGTGCTCTATGGGGCCTAGTTTTTAAAACTGCCATCCTGCCTGACACTGCAGTGCCACTCATAGATAGGCCAGGTGTTTGTGCCGCCCACTTGTGTCGCTTCACTAGTCATCCAGTTACCTTGTTGCACCTCTTTTTTTCTTTGCATTATGTGTTCTTTGGGGCCTAGTTTTTAAAACTGCCATCTTGTCTGACACTGCAGTACCACTCCTAGATGGGCCAGGTGTTTGTGCCGCACACCTGTGTCGCTTAGCTTAGTCATCCAGTTACCTCATTGCACCTCTTTTTTTTCTTTGCATTATGTGCTCTATGGGGCCTAGTTTTTAAAACTGCCATCCTGCCTGACACTGCAGTGCCACTCATAGATAGGCCAGGTGTTTGTGCCGTCCACTTGTGACTCTTAGCTTAGTCATCCAGCTACCTCATTGCGCCTCTTTTTTTTCTTTGCATTATGTGCTCTATGGGGCCTAGGTTTTAAAACTGCCATCCTGTCTGACACTGCAGTGCCACTCCTAGATGGGCCATGTGTTTGTTTTGCTCACTTGTGTTAGCTTAGTGATCCAGCTACCTCTGTGCAACCTTTTTGCCTAAAAACAGTATTGTGAAGTGGGAGGTGTTCAGAATAGACTGGAAATGAGTGTAAATGAATGTTATTGAGCTTAATAATACCGTAGGATCGAAATTAACATAATTCTGTGATTTTAACTGTTTTTATGTTTTTTTTCAAAAATCATCTGGATCCAAAACCAAAACCCGAAAAGGGTGGTTTTGTCAAAACCAATCCAGATCCAAAACATGAGCAGGATCCAGATCCAAAACCAAAGCACGAAAAGTGTACGCCGTACATCTCTAATCCAAAACAATGGAAACATTGCCTACAGTATTTCTCAGTTTATGAGGATATATAGGATCAACTCAAATGCCAATTTAGTAGAGAAATAGCTTGAGGAGATGATGGGTCAATTCCAATATAAAACCAGGGGTTCTCAACTCCAGTCCTCAAGCACAGGAGAGATAATCTATTTTTCTGGTTCAGTACTTAATCCCACCTGCTTCCACACAATCACAGTTGAAAGGAATACAAGATAGAAACATATCTAATAATGGTTATGTTTGAGCATACCTGACCTTGCATATCCCGAAGAGTTCCTCCAAAAAAGAAGTGTTCTTTTTTCTCCAGTTTCTAAATATGCTTTATCTGACTCTGGGCAGCACCACCAACCCCTGAATCTTTAGAAGATGTTTTGTCTACAATCTAGGCTGTTGTAGTTAGTAATTTAGAAGTATTCTTTCAAGATATCACTTGAGATAAAAACTAGTGCAGAGACTCCTACTCCTTTATTTTTCCCTTTAAGATAGAAAGAGACCAAGATCAAATACTGTAGACTGATGTTCAACACCAGCGTTGATAAAAGAACTAATGAAATTCTAAAGGCACTCAGGAAGCAATAGCCAATTCAGGCAACCAAGTAAGTCCTTCGGTGAACCAATCAGTAGACCTCTGATAAACACACCTTACAGATGCAAATTTGAAGCAGTTGTTGTTAAGACCAGAACTTTGTAATAAAAATTATCAAGAAACATTCCATTCCTGGCTGGGAGATGCTAAGTCTGGGTGCTATTGCTGTCCCATTTGTGCAACTTGTTGAGAAATAAATGTGGGTGCTTACTTCTCCCATCAGAAACCAGAAAGGTGGGTGCTTTTTCTCACCTAGTATCCCCCTGCAGACTAAATAGCACTTGGAACAATACTTGAAAACTATATGGTATGGCAACAAATAATTAGTTGCATGTATTTGCAAATACATGGTAAGCTGCAGAGGCCCATCACAACAAACTAAGCACCAACTATAGAGCCCAAACTGAATGGTGATAGACTGGGCTCCACCTCCTGTAAAGGGGGGGAATGAAAGTGGATCCTTATTAAGAAGAAAGTGCTGGTGGATTCATCAGCTGGATACAACAGCACTCTAAGGGGCAGATTTATCACAAACGAATTGTGTCAATTTTATCACATACCATTCACATCTTCAAATCCAGCTGGGATGTGATAAAATTGAACCAATCCGCATTGCAATAATTGACTACATCGCAAGGATTTATCAATTATCACATGCAGGGACAAAGCTTGCAAGAAAGCTCTGTCCCTGTGATACCTCTCTGCAGCATTATCGGAGTATTTTTTGCCACTGCTGGGTCAACCCACCCCCGTTGCTACTACCTCCCTATGTTTGTTGTGAGAGGCAGAGAGGTTCCTGCATTAGGAGGAGGTGCAGGCCCTGACATGCCACATGGAGCATTATGGGGTTGCTCCAAGGTAGGTAGCTCTTAGCTTAGACATATTGTAGTAAGGAGCCATTATCATGTGGCTCCTTGCTGGTTAATCTTAGACCCAGATTGGGGTAATGGAGGTGTGAGGTGTGGTGCCTCTGGACTGGCTGAGCTGGATGGCTTTAGTGTGGCATACCTTTACATTTTATTAACACTTTTCACTTATTAATTTTCTAACACTATTTCTCTATTTTAATTACATTTCATGTTTGTATCACTTTCTCTATAGCTTCGGCTTCCTAAATACTAATTTATTAACACTATAGTTTTTTCACTGGTATGCTACGCTGGGCTTTCTGGCTTATGCTGGTGTTTTGGGGTGCCACACCCTGCACCTAGATATAGCGCTAGGGACCCCAAATATACAGAGATGCCTTGATGCGGCTTTGGGGCTTATTCACACATTTGCGCAAATATGTGTAACGAAGATCTCTGAATTCTATTATTATGTGGAATTTATATCTGGTTACGGTTATCATTCAGGGTGCTGGGGGAAACAAATGTCTTTTTTTCTTGCTTAGAAATACCCCTCCCTTTGAAGCACCTGAATGATATCACTAAGCTAATTGAGCATCTACCAATATATATGTTTACTACCTCCCTATGTGCCATGACCCCTCCTCCACTAACTCATACTCACCAGGCAGGGATCTGTGGTCGGAGCTCCTGGACAGCTGCTGGTCATCAGGGCTCCCTACTCTGTTACCGCCAGTACTGTAAAGTGAGCTGCTGCTTTGCAGCATCACTTTACTGCACCAGAAGTTAGAGGAGCAGCACAATGCCCCAATGATACTCTCTCATTTCGAGGAACTGGAACGGAATATAGAGAAATGCAAGCAGCTTCTGCTGTTCCCGGGGTCACTCACTCTCTCCCCTGTTGTGCGTGCACATTGCTGGTGAGCAGTATCCCAGAAATGAGAGAGCCACTCTGAATACCTATCAAGGGTGGATGCTTGTAATCTCTCTGTGCCGCTGATTAATCCTCCGCGATGTGCAGGGAGCCGCTGGCAAACCCAGACGCCAGGTCTGGTATGAATTCCACGTGCCCGGAAATTGTGTGCATCTAGGCTTCCGATGACGTACGTTTCACATTAGCTTGTTCACATCAGTGATACCGCTCACTCCCCCTGCAATGTGCACGCACAACAGGGGAGAGAGTGAGTGACCCCGGGAACAGCAGAAGCTGCTCGCACTTCTCTATATTCCGTTCCAGCGTTTGCACTGTTTCCCCACTCTCATTGTGCCCATTCACTGCCCTATGGCACATGGGACAAAAGCAGAAGAAGGAACACGCGCATAACGCTGGGGCATCTTTATTATCTACTCCTACCAGGAAGCACCCATTTCAGCATATGTATCTTTGCATATAGAGTTTACTATTTATTGCCTTTTTTACTTAAGAAAATGCTGCATTTATACTTTTCAATTGTATGAGGAGTGATTCATCAAAATTTTTGTTTTCAAATTGATGAGGAATTATAACAGTGGTTTCAAATCTACCTGCGTGTGATTGGCAACATAGTTGCTGTATATGATGCTTACAGAAACCACTGAATGATACTGTATCAAGTTGGATGGATTGAAATATATGTATCAAGTTGTACTGACTAGAACTTATATTTGTTTCAAGTATTCTCGTGCTGTCATGTATAAGTGTAATTATTAGAAAGTGGCTATCTTTTTTAGTAAGAATTTAGGAATTTGTATGATTTTGATCAAATTCTTCCTGGTATTTGGTACCTGTTAGAAATGAGCTCTGTTGCATGAGATCAAGCATTAAAAGTGGTGCTGTGTATAGGATTAAATTGTAAGACACGCTTTGTATTTAACACAGTGGTTATCTCAAATACCGTAACAAGTGCGTACCATGAAAGACGCTCTGCAGGGAACTGCTAGAAACAGGTCTTTTTCTGAGATCATAATTATATTGTATAAAAGGTCTCACAGATTTGATAAATAACCTGTAAATAACTGCTTATATTTTCACTTAGCTGATTTATTTACTAAATTTCACATCATATTGTATTACATATTATTCTACCTATATACCTTAGAGATACTAGGAATTCATATCCTCTAATTGTGGTATTTTTGTTAGAGGGTAGTATACCCACCTTGTTTAATATATAAATTGTTTATAAGAAAATATTTTTTTTTAAACTGTGAGGTTTTTTCTCCCAGGCTGGTAATTAAGTGTTCTGTGTCTAGCCTACTAATGAATTTATTTTATGTAATAATAAATGTTAAGTTTTAATAAACTCATAAAACTAAACTAAAAGAGTGCGCCACACATTAAGCCTTCTTTTGGTAAAGGCCCACTAGTGGTTCTTTCCAAACCCCCTAATCAAATACTGTACTTTGCTTAATGGCGCACCTCCAGCCACACTCATATTGTTTCTTGTATTAAACACATAAGGGATATTTTATCTTATTGGTTGGTTTTTATTACCATTTATTAGACAGCCTGTACGTGGTCTCCCAATCCCCCAAAATGTGAAATGTTGACATGTGTAATGCTGTCATTCTGCACGAACCAGCAGTGGAGGGTAAGGATTAGGCTATGGGAGGGGAGGGTAAGGGTTAGGCACAAGTTAGGCACTAAAGTAAGAGTTAGGATTAGGCTATGGGAGGGGAGGGGAGGGTAAGGGTTAGGGAAGTGGGTGCTGAAGTGAGTGCTGAATTTGTATGATTTTTTTTATTTAAATGGTGTGGTCACAAATACCACTGGCACCGCGGATGTATGAGTGCTGTGGGTTCTAGCCTATTGTTTCTATAAAATTTGCTTGGGTGTGGTTCCTGTCTCTTTAAAAGAGTGAGACAGGGTCTACTCTAAACCCATGGTAGAAGCATACTGTGTTTTTAGAATCCAAAATATGCCTGAGAGCAATACTCACATTTTTGAAAGTCAGTGTAGGGACTGACCAAATGGGAATGGCCATAAGTGGCTGGTCTGCTTAACAAACTATTGCAATATTTTGGAACTAACATTCCCTGAATTCAGATGAAATTACAGTTTGAAGTGTTAACATTAGGTGAGTGCTGAATTTGTATGATTTTTATATATATATATATATATATATATATATATGTATGTATATTAGTGATGAGCGGGTTCGGTTTCCGAGAAAGCGAACCCACCCGAGCTTTACCTTTTTTACACGGGTCCGAGCAGACTCGGATCCTCCCGCCTTGCTCGGCTAACCCGAGCGTGCCCGAACGTCATCATCCCGCTGTCGGATTCTCGCGAGATTCGGATTCTATATAAGCAGCCGCGCGTCGCCGCCATTTTCACACGTGCATTGAGATTGATAGGGAGAGGACGTGGCTGGCGTCCTCTCCGTTTATATACGAGACAGTTGATCTGATTGCTTTGCTTGTTTATTTTACTATTGTGGGGAGGATTGGGGAGCAGCTGTTAGGAGGAGTACAGTGCAGAGTTTTGCTGATAGTGACCACCAGTTTTTTATCCGTTCTCTTCTCTGCCTGAAAAAAACGCTCCATACCATATCTGTGCTCAGTGTGCTGCATGATATATCTGTGCTGAGTGCTCACACTGCTTAATTGTGGGGACTGGGGAGCAGCTATAGCAGGAGTACAGTGCAGAGTTTTGCTGACAGTGACCACCAGTATACGTTTGTCTGCCTGAAAAACACTCCTGTGGCTTTTTTTTTATACTAGTAGTTTAGCAGTTTGCTGACAGTGTCCACCAGGTCCATTATACTGTATATAGCAGTACGGTAGGCCACTGCTGTACCTACCTCTGTGTCGTCACTCGTCATCCATAAAGTATACTATCCATCCATCTACATTGTATACCTGTGGTGGCTTTTTTTTTTATACTAGTAGTTTAGCAGTCTGCTGACAGTGTCCACCAGGTCCATTATACTGTATATAGCAGTACGGTAGGCCACTGCTGTATCTACCTCTGTGTCATCACTCGTCATCCATTAAGTATACTATCCATCCATCTACATTGTATACCTGTGGAGGCTTTTTTTTTTATACTAGTAGTTTAGCAGTCTGCTGACAGTGTCCACCAGGTCCATTATACTGTATATAGCAGTACGGTAGGCCACTGCTGTACCTACCTCTGTGTCGTCACTCGTCATCCATAAAGTATACTATCCATCCATCTACATTGTATACCTGTGGTGGCTTTTTTTTTTATACTAGTAGTTTAGCAGTCTGCTGACAGTGTCCACCAGGTCCATTATACTGTATATAGCAGTATGGTAGGCCACTGCTGTACCTACCTCTGTGTCGTCACTCGTCATCCATAAAGTATACTATCTATCCATCTACATTGTATACCTGTGGTGGATTTTTTTTTTATACTAGTAGTTTAGCAGTCTGCTGACAGTGTCCACCAGGTCCATTATACTGTATATAGCAGTACGGTAGGCCACTGCTGTACCTACCTCTGTGTTGTCACTCGTCATCCATAAAGTATACTATCCATCCATCTACATTGTATACCTGTGGTGGCTTTTTTTTATACTAGTAGTTTAGCAGTCTGCTGACAGTGTCCACCAGGTCCATTATACTGTATATAGCAGTACGGTAGGCCACTGCTGTACCTACCTCTGTGTCGTCACTCGTCATCCATAAAGTATACTATCCATCCATCTACATTGTATACCTGTGGTGGCTTTTTTTTTATACTAGTAGTTTAGCAGTCTGCTGACAGTGTCCACCAGGTCCATTATACTGTATATAGCAGTACGGTAGGCCACTGCTGTACCTACCTCTGTGTCGTCACTCGTCATCCATAAAGTATACTATCCATCCATCTACATTGTATACCTGTGGTGGCTTTTTTTTTATACTAGTAGTTTAGCAGTCTGCTGACAGTGTCCACCAGGTCCATTATACTGTATATAGCAGTACGGTAGGCCACTGCTGTACCTACCTCTGTGTCGTCACTCGTCATCCATTAAGTATACTGTCCATCCATCTACATTGTATACCTGTGGTGCCTTTTAGTTGTGCGCATTAAAATATTGAGAACAAAAATGTGAAGGTTAAAAAAATAGGGAAAGATCAAGATCCACTTCCACCTCGTGCTGAAGCTGCTGCCACTAGTCATGGACGAGACGATGAAATGCCATCAACGTCGTCTGCCAAGGCCGATGCCCAATGTCATAGTACAGAGCATGTAAAATCCAAAACACAAAAGATCAGTAAAATGCCTCAAAAATCAAAATTAAAGGCGTCTGAGGAGAAGCGTAAACTTGCCAATATGCCATTTACGACACGGAGTGGCAAGGAACGGCTGAGGCCCTGGCCTATGTTCATGGCTAGTGGTTCAGCTTCACATGAGGATGGAAGCACTCATCCTCTTGCTAGAAAACTGCAGTGCCACTCCTAGATGGGCCAGGTGTTTGTGTCGGCCACTAGGGTCGCTTAGCTTAGTCACACAGCGGCCTTGGTGCACCTCTTTTTTTTTCTTTGCATCATGTGCTGTTTGGGGACTATTTTTTTCAAGTGCCATCCTGTCTGACACTGCAGTGCCACTCCTAGATGGGCCAGGTGTTTGTGTCGGCCACTAGGGTCGCTGAGCTTAGTCACACAGCTACCTCATTGCGCCTCTTTTTTTCTTTGCATCATGTGCTGTTTGGGGACTATTTTTTTCAAGTGCCATCCTGTCTGACACTGCAGTGCCACTCCTAGATGGGCCAGGTGTTTGTGTCGGCCACTAGGGTCGCTTAGCTTAGTCACACAGCTACCTCATTGCGCCTCTTTTTTTCTTTGCATCATGTGCTGTTTGGGGACTAGTTTTTTCAAGTGCCATCCTGTCTGACACTGCAGTGCCACTCCTAGATGGGCCAGGTGTTTGTGTCGGCCACTAGGGTCGCTTAGCTTAGCCACACAGCTACCTCATTGCGCCTCTTTTTTTCTTTGCATCATGTGCTGTTTGGGGACTATTTTTTTCAAGTGCCATCCTGTCTGACACTGCAGTGCCACTCCTAGATGGGCCAGGTGTTTGTGTCGGCCACTTGTGTCGCTTAGCTTAGCCATCCAGCGACCTCGGTGCAAATTTTAGGACTAAAAATAATATTGTGAGGTGTGAGGTGTTCAGAATAGACTGAAAATGAGTGGAAATTATGGTTATTGAGGTTAATAATACTATGGGATCAAAATGACCCCCAAATTCTATGATTTAAGCTGTTTTTTAGTGTTTTTTGAAAAAAAACACCCGAATCCAAAACACACCCGAATCCGACAAAAAATTTCCGGTGAGGTTTTGCCAAAACGCGTCCGAACCCAAAACACGGCCACGGAACCGAACCCAAAACCAAAACACAAAACCCGAAAAATTTCCGGTGCACATCACTAATGTATATACACACACACACAGTATAAATATGTGTATATATATATATATATATATATATATAGAAGCATGCAATTATATTATCTAGGCTGTAAATTGCATGCATGTTTTTGTCCACAAAATATGTAATCTTGCTTTTATCTAACTGTAAGTTCATCTGTCACTTTTTTTAGTGGCTAACCTCCCAATGTTCGTAGTTCCCATCATAGAGCAGATATAATTTATTTGGACATTTACTCTTCATGTGGTTGTGCCCAATGTTTTAATTAAAAAAAGGAAATGATTAAACATTCCGACATAATAATATTATCCATATATGTAGAAAATATATCACACATATATGGTAGTTCTATGAAATATGTAAACCAGGTGCAGTATTCTATTGTATGTAGAGTGATCTCAAAGCCAGGTTTTTAACTAAGAGCATTTTGACAATTGTTCTGGAAAGTGAAACTGGCAACAGTCAGTTGTAGAAAATGTCTTAAGGGAAAGCAATGTATTGAACATAACACCGGTATAATTAATGATCACACCTCCAAAAGTATCACTAAACTACAAAAAATAAATTAGGACTAATTCTGTACTAAAGCCGTTTCCTACTGTTGAAACATGTGTATTAGGACAATTACCATTTCTTTACTTAAATTCTATATCCTTTATGTTTACTTGTTTTTACTTAAATCAAATAGAAACTAAATAGAAAAGGTAATTCAGAGATAGTGATGATTATATTGACAATGTCAGTAAATGTTTATTTAAAACAAGTGTTTTTAAAAACCCAATTTACACACATGGACAAACAAATGTGTTATTCAGAAAAGTTACAGTATAAAATAACCCTTGCTCTGAGGTTGATAAAAGTCATAGAGGAGTTCCATGACTATTTAAAAGCTTGAGGCAAGATACTGGGTTCATATAGGCCACAGAATTTGAAGTGATATCTAATAGTGACTGGTGTCAGTGAGTAAATTTTTGGTTATGACACACCACTTTTTTTTGTTTTTATAGCGAAGGCAATACATGTGCCTTGTCCAATGTTTCCTGTGTGAAGCCTGATGACCACCCATAGACTTTGCACCTATTGACATGAAAGTGCATTAATGTTCTAGAGCAGACATGTCAAACTCGTGGCCCTCCAGCTGTTGTAAGACTTGTACAACAGATATTTCTGCTATTCTGTACTGATGTCTATGTGCTTATTTGGATACCCATTAAATACCAGATGTTTCTCTTCCTGCCAATCTTTGTGCATGCTATATGTCTGGTGCTCTGACCAATTATTTGCCATCTTTGTCTGTTCATAACCACCACCTTCAGCTTGTTCCTAGGTGCTGTTGGTGCTGACCCCTGGCCTCTCCCCAACTATGCCTTTGTCTCAAACAATTTTCATCCAATTCTTCCACTCTCAGCTACTGCCAAATGGAGTAAGTCTAGAGATAATGACATGTGGGAGTTTTGCACCACTACCACTTATCTGGGTTTCAAAGGAAGCCTAGTCACACCCAAGGGCAGAATGTATCAAGAAGTGCATTTTGAATGCTATACATCCCGCCACTGATCACATGCATAGCAGTGTTTAGTCATTCTGTATGCATGTACAATTGCACTTAAAATCGCAAAAATAAGCTCTTCTGATAAGAGTTGTTCTCTGCAATGAGAGGACTTCCAGGTTCATGACGTGGGACCTTCTGCTCATGTGTGGCCATCAGTCAGTACATGTACAAACTGTGGGACACACTGGGAGGGATCCCATTCCATCCTTCTCTGGAAAATATGTGTAAAGAAGCCCGTGGACTTCTATGAACAATGCAATCTATAGATGCCGTTTCTATCTGGAACAAGTTCCAGAGCTTTGGACACTGGGAAAGGAGATCAAACCTCTGAAAACTGCAGGGTTGTTTTGAGTTTTGACCACATTTTGCTGTTTGCCAATGTTATGAACACCAATGACATCCAATTACCCATGTTGCATATTATGAATCCTATTAAAACTTGACAACATCATAATATTTCTTCAAGGACTGTTCACAATAAGGCAATGCTTGCACAGGTACCACAGTTTCAAGTGCTGGATATAAGAAAAGATAAGTCAACTGGTCTATATGGTATACATACATATTTAGAAAGGTGAGAGCATTGCTTGCTGCACCATTAACCATATAGTTTTTAAATCCCAACTGACAGGTGAAATTTCAGGTGATCCTTTTATTTTATAGTTCCATTGCACAAAAATCAAAACGGGACATGTTTTATCCCATCTACAGTTGCCTTCTGGAAATCACATTACCTCTTGTTATATCAGCATAATTTATACATATTGGTCTGTTACAGCAAACGTATAACATGGAAAAGCAGAGCCATCTATGAGCTTATGTTTCCCCACAAAGCAGACTCCACATTCTAGTGACAGTAGGTGCAGGAAAATGTGTATCTGTATATGCCAGTCCACAAGTCCTAGTTCCCAGTAAACTGAAAGACATTAGATCAGTTTCAGAGGCTTCTGATTTAGCCACAATCAGGGTTAGATGCAACATAATTGGCTGGGAAGGAGTAGCACGCCTCCTGATTGGCTGGTATGACACTTTGCCTCAGATTATCTTTTTCACAGATACATGAGCAAGATATGTGTGCCTGCCCTTGTATCTCTAAACACCCCAGTCACTGTGTGCCCATTTAAATGCATAATTTATACAGGTAGTAGAGCTGCTTGCTTAATTCAGTGACTTGGTAGAATTAACAGCCGAAAGAGTGGCAGACTTCCAGGTCATCGGCCTATCTAGCAATTTCCAGATCTGCCAGATGGCCCATCTGACCATGCCTTCTCATACATTGTTTAGCAGATCATAGATCTCATAGAAACTATATGAAAGAGTAATTGGTCATCATGTCTTTGTATATGACAAAATTACCAAATTGTTGTTCTAAGTTATTTTTTCCTTTATGTATTTCCAAACATTTTGGATAATGGGCTACAAGATAACAAATTCCATAGCTGTGTTTCAAATTATGCACACACAAAAGATAATTTAATTAAAAGACAATTCATCTAGTAACAACATATTATATTCTCATTAGGAAGGATAACGCAATTGATATTACAATATACTGTTTACTTCAGCATCAAAAAAGCTATTTTATATACTGTATATATCAATTAACTATGCAATTAAGCAATTAATCAGCAAAAAAATTAGATAACAATAATTCAATGCCCTTGCAAATTCTCCCGAAGTTCTGTAATTGGATATTTAATGGCACTAGACGTATGCAATATTTCCAAAAAATGAAAAAGAGCCATCATCATTCATGCAGTTAATAATACTGTTAGTGGTTGTTATGTGGAAAGAAGCAAAATGTTTCGGAAATATTATTCTTTCATATGTTTTGTAGAATTAAACATGGAAGGGTGTACTAACAATGTGATCAGCAGTGAAAGGATTTTTTAAATGTTGCGTTCTTGGTCACTAATATTCCTGCAGCAAAGCTGGAGTGAATGCCGAGTGTCTCAGGCAATAGCAGCCCCAAGCTCAGCATGGAGAAGCTACAGCAATTATTACCTATTTAACATAACTATCACCATTTAATTATGGCAATGGTGAGGGACAGTAAAGAAAAAATGGTTTATTATGAAAGGTATTTGATTCTTTGAAAAATACATTTGTTTTCTTGTTAATAGGTGACTTTATTTTATTTTTTTATTATACTTGAAAGAAATGTGCATGTATGATCTGGCAAAGTTGAGTTATTGTATGGATGTACATAGGGGACCTGAATTGGTTTGCAGAGCAATAAAGTTTTTTGATAAAAAAAAGACTGAGATATCTTTATGTTTGTGACATATATATAAATGTGCCCCTGAAAAATAAGAGCTACAGTACTTATCAAGAATGTAGGGCATTGGCTGCCAGCGAGTGGGGAGGAACAGGTACTAATTATCCAGGTCTGGTCCTGATGGAGGGTCCCCCGCCCTCCTTACCTGTCAGTAGCAGCTTCAGTTCATTCTCCAGCCAGCACACACTCCTATGTGCTGGCTGGGATGTGGTGGTGCATGGAGACAGCTGCCGCTTAGCAGCAGCAGTCACTTCTGCCTGTGCAGAGGGAAGCGATCACACTGATCGCACCCCCCCTCTGGATTTGCCCCTGGCTGAGGGGCACAATGCACTCTGCGCTCAGTGATGCTGAAAATACTTGTTTACATTAATTGCATAAGGAGGTGTGGCCTAGCCTCCCAAAATTAGGCCATGCCCCCCCAAAAGTACCTGGGCCCGCCAAAGCTCTCTAAACCCCTGAGGTCTAAGTGCAAACATGGGTGCTGCAAGTTTCACAAAATAACATTTACCTCCACACACACACACACACACACACACACACACACACACACACACCTCTGACTTTTTTCTAGCTATACAAATTGCTTCTAATTAGTGTTTGTAAGTTAGTAATGGGCGTAAATCATAATAGTAGAAATTGTGGGACTTTCTATATATACAGATATTACTTTCACAATTTATTTATTTCCCTGTTATTAAAAGCCCTTTAATATAAAGTAGTTACTACTATAGAGAAGTTGTATAAAATGACTGTATGTTATAGATGGATGGAAATCAGAAGGAGTGATGCCATTTAACTTTGGTGATGGAATAAATCGTGCATGGCATGGGAAAACCCTCTGCATAAGTTTGAAATATTCAATAAGGACATTGAGAACTGAGTATCTGAATTTTATAGGCAGAGCGTCCAACTGAATTTCCTCATTATTATACCTGTGTCCTTACCTTTTCCGTGTTCAGCTATGTCTCTAACACCAGCTTCTATTATTTTCTTTAAAAGGCTAGATAAAAAGAGAATTGTTAATTAAATTATAGCAGTAAGATGAGAAAATCTGCAATGAAGCATAATGTGTAGCCTATGTCTTTACCCAAGAGAAAAGATCTTTACCCTCCCCCATCCACTTAATAAGAGAAAGACTGGGAAAAAACCATCAAGCCATGAAATATAAGTGTGGCCAAGGGACATAAAATGGAGACTAGCTGTAAAGTATTCTGGAACCTTTAATATTTAGTGAATTTAATCTCAATGACAACTCTATGAAGTGTACTCTGCCATAATGGCTGCCGATGAAATACGTAAGACACCTTTATTATCATGCTAAAGCAGTTTATTATGCTGCCCCTTTAAACTCGGCTGTGCTCTTTATGAAATTTGCCACACAAGATTACTATAATTCTTAGGATATCACTAGTGAAAGTCATGTAAGTTTGTCAACACCACTAAAATACTTTAGTTAGGTCGTTTACTGTGATCTATGGAGACAGTGTGTTATTTTAATTGCTATCTTCTAAATGACAATAATATGATATACAGTGAGCAAACAGAAAGTAAAGTAAAGCAGTCACAAGGAGGAGCGTGGCATTTAAAATATTTATTGAAAGCATCATAGTTTTCAATGAGTTTTCTTATAAGTCTTTGTCTGCCTCTTCCCTTTACACCTCCCTCATTCCATGACCAGAAGCAAAACTATACTGGGCCTTACTGCATATGCATAGACTACCACTCATGCTCAGAACAGAAGATTGGGTACAGACAGAACAGTTGGACCCTCATGAGGGGACGGACAGCCCTCCTGCCTCAGGGGCTGATATTCCTAATGAGTAATAAGCACTGGAAGGGGTGACGTACTGTACTGGAGGCTGGTGCTGGAGAGGCTTAGGTCTGCCTGCTCAACTTATTATATGCAAGTCAATCAAGTATTAACTTAAATTATAAGAAAACCAGAATTTGGATAGAAAATATGTAAAAAGACAATAATCTGGGTTCTTTTAATTCTCTCTTTCCTGTAATTACTAGGATAGAGTTTAGCTGATAGCTATTGTAATGCCAAAACCCTTATTTGCTTTCCGAATTTTAAAGTTCACAGGGTTAAAAAGGTCTGCATCAGATCAATAGTAGAACATATTATTTCAGTAGATGAATGTGATAATATTGGGGAAGACAGTGACCTGTTCACTATTTTGACTCGCTAAGACTGTGTTCTAGATTCTGCAATACTTCATTTTAAGGCTGCAGTAATTACTTCTACCACCGGTATTGCTGCTGCTATATTATTACCTATTGCTCCAGCACTGCAGCAGTTATACTTAACTACTGTACTGGTAATTACTGCCACCTATGCATAAGACTTATAGTGCTGCTATGCATATGTCTTATAGTGCTGATCAGTGTGTTTTTCTTTAGAAAGCAGGCAGGGGTGTATCTAGCAGTCCTGGCGCCCCTGGCAAAGAAAGGGACTGGCGCCCCCCATATTTGAAATAGGGAAGGTGCATGTGCAAAAAAGGGACATGATCTTGTAGGAAAGGGGCATGACCATACAATAGTTCAAATTATGCTACACAGTAGTAACCCTTATACACATTATGCCCACACAGTAGCAGGTCCCTTTACACATTATGCCCACACAGTAATTCTTATAACACTAAGGAGTGCCTGGCCTGGCTGAGGAGACAATGCCACCCAAAGCCAGGTAGTATAATCAAATAGTAGTGCAAAGTAGTGCAGTGCAGCGCACTACCCAGTGGTGTAAGTAGAAAACAAATCTTAGTGGTACTGTGTGCGCGTGCCCATGGCACGTGCACACCAAAAAAATGGTTGTGGCCACATGCCATATGGGGCATGGCCAATGAAAATGGGGGCATGATACACATATGACCCCAATAGTGCAGTGCCAGATACACATATGCCCCCAATAGTGCCAGATACACACATGCCCCCACAGTGCCAGATACACACATGCCCCCACAGTGCCAGATACACACATGCCCCCACAGTGCCAGATATGCCCCCACAGTGCCAGATACATATATGACCCCACAGTGCTAGATATGCACCCACAGTGCTAGATATGCCCCCACAGTTCCAGATACACATATGCCCCCACAGTGCCAAATATGCCCCCATGTTGCCAGATATGCCCCGACATTGCCAGATACACATGCCCCCCATGGTACCAGATATGCCCCCATGGTGCCAGATAAGCCCCCACAGTCATATAGTCATAGTCCCCATCACCCTCCCAGTACATAGCCATAGTCCCCTCCCAGTAAATAACCATAGCCCCCACCTCCCCAAGCAATAGCCGTAGTCCCCCCAGCACATAGACGTAGTCTCCACCTCTCCCAACACAGTCATACAGTAGTCCCCACCCCCTCCCATCACATAACAATAGTTCCCTGCCAGCATAGTTAGCCATAGTCCCCCTCCCTGCACATAGCCCCTCACCTCCCCAAGCACATAGCCATAGTCCCCATCCCTCTCCCAGCATATAGCTGTAGACTGCCCTTAGCACATAGTAGTAGTCTCCCACACTCCCAGCACATACATAGCCTCCCCACACAGCACATAGCCCTAGTCCCCACCCCACAACATCCCAGCAGATAGCCGTAGTGTCTGGCAATAACTGCTGTGCCAAGCTGCCTGGGATGGAGGGCGGAGGAATGCTCAGCAGGCAGGAGCTGGCACCGGTGTCAGGCACCGCATCAAACGACGTGAAGAAACTGATAATAAACTACAGCTCCCAACATCCCTTGCCGCCAGGAGCTCCCGACAGCAAGGGTTGCTGGGAGTTGTAGTTTATTTTCAGTTTCTTCTCTGTAGTGCATTGCGGTTTGGACACCGGCACCAGCTCCTGCTTGCTAAGCGATCCTCCCCCCTCCATCCCAGGCTAATGCACAGGCAGCTCGGAACAGCAGGTATTGCCAGACACTACGGCTTAAGCAATTCCACCCATTGGCCGAGGGTGGCACCATCAGGCTGTGCCCCCTGCTCAGCTGGCGCCCCTGGCGAGTGCCATCCTGGCCAATGGGTAGATACACCCCTGGGTGCAAGGTATGCAGTCTACACCTCCCTTTCCCCATGGGGCACTGCTATCATCCTGCAACTATTATAGTTATGCAAGTGATCTTCAGAAGAAGACTGGAGCTGGAAAATCACTGAGGGGCTGTAGAGACAGAAGAGGTCTGAAGCTGGACAGAAAATGGGGTGGGGGGGGGGCCTGGAGAGACATAAGGGGGCTGGGGATGGAGAGATACAGAGAGGCTGGAGCTCTAGAGGCACAGGGGGCTGGAGTTGAAGAAACATGGGGGAATGAGGCAAGAGAGACACAAGAGGGGATGAGGCTGAAAATAACTGGGGGGAAATGGCTGGAGAATATAAACAACTGGCAGGATTAAAAGGAAAATGCTCGGCGACGGTATCTTCATTAATGCAGCAATTCTAAGTAAAGTTTACTGAAAAGAGCTTATACACTTTAATAATTTAACATTGTTTGATCAAGGTAGTTTACATTTTGCCCTACACCAAAACTTTTGTTACTATGTATTAGCTGGTTGAAACTTTGCTATATGATGATGACATTGGTTATATTCTTACACAAAAAGGTGTCTTCTGGACCATGTGATCTCCTACGTGAATAGTGAATACCAACTGAATTCACCATCCATGGAGGAATAATTTCTTCTGAGGCTCCCTCAGAAACCACATATAGGTAAAGGAAGACTCTCAAGCAACTGGCCTGTACCTGCTGGGAACCCAGGGTTGGGGGTCCCCAAAAACATGGAATTACTGGGCCCCATGATTTCTGCTGGCAGGCCTGACTGTAAGTACAATTGGGACAGGGACTGATGTGAATGACAAATATTTATTTGGATTCCATCTGCCCTCTTTACCCCCATCTCTTCCAACTTTTCTGCTTGAACTACAAGTGCCTGGACACCAAAGGCCTTAAAAGATAGGAGATACATATTGACTATTTTAATAAATAAAACACACACAGCCCTCATTGACTCATTTATTACTTACAAAATGTAAGGGTTCATACCCACTTAGGTCCATGTAGCATCCCTGCATCTTGGCAAAAAACATTACTCTGCAAAGGAATAAATGGGTACGTGCTGATTGGTCAGAGTGCTGGAACTCAATGCAAAAGAAACAAAGTATGGGGGTAGGACTTTAAGTCCCTCTATCTTCCCAAGATGGGGACTCCTTGTTTGGTAACACTTACTAAATTCTTGCCTACAAAAGATCCATCAAGGTGTAACATATTAGATAATATGTGGTAAGAAACATTATGAATTTGGTGAAAAGTAGAGATTTGTGGGTTCAGTTCTCTGAGAACTGGACCCCCCCGAACTTCACTACCCGAGCATGGATCCAACCCCGGCTCGGGTTTTCCCGCCTGACTCGGAAACCAGAATGAGGCAAAACATCATCAACCCACTGTCGGATTCTCGCGGGTTTTGGATTCCTAAAAGGAACCGCGCGTCATCGCAATTTTCACTCCGGCATTGGAGAGTGTAGTGAGAGGACGTGTCTCCGTCCCAATGTCTATGCAGGAGGGAAAGTGGGATGGCGATTCCAGTGCTGTCTTGTGCTGCTCAATCCAGTGTAGTGTCTTATGCTGCATCAATCCAGTAAATGTGGTGGTATCCTCTGCTGCCATATGTCCAATGTAGCTGTATAAGTCCAGTGCAGTGGTGCTGTGTTGTCCTGCATCAGTACAGTGGTAGTGTTTTGTGCTGCATCAGTCCAGTCACAGTGGTGGTGTCCTCTGCAGCCATATGTCCAATGTAGCTGTATAAGTCCAGTCCAGCTGTGCTATGTTGTGCTGTATCAGTCCAGTGGTGGTGTCTTGTGCTGCATCAATCCAGTCACAGTTGTGGTGTCCTCTGCTGCCATATTTCCAGTGCAGTTGTATGAGTCCAGTCCATTGCAGTGGTGCTGTGTTGGACTGCATCAGTCCAGTGGTGGTGTCCCTGTGCTGCTGTATAAGTCCAGTGGTACTGCCGTATATGTCCAGTGATACTGCCGTATATGTCCAGTGAGACTGCCATATAAGTCTAGTGATGCTGCCGTAAAAGTCCAGTGGTACTGGCGTATAAATCCAGTCCAGTGATACTGCCCTAAAAGTCCAGTGATACTGCTATATATGTCCAGTGGTACTGCTGTATAAATCCAGTGACACTGCCGTATATGTCCACTGGTACTGCCATATAATTCCAGTGATACTGCCGTATATGTCCAGTGATACTGTCGTATAGGTCCAATGATACTGCTGTATAAATCCAGTGGTACTGGCATATAAATCCAGTCCAGTGATACTGCCGTATAAGTCCAGTGATACTGCCATATATGTCCAGTGGTACTGCCGTATAAATCCAGTGATACTGCCATATGTGTCCAGTGGTACTGCCATATAAGATCAGTCCAGTGATACTGCCATATATGTCCAGTGGTACTGCCATATAATTCTAGTGATACTGCCATATATGTCCAGTCGTACTGCCATATAAGTCCAGTGGTGCTGCTATAAAAATCCAGTGGTAATGTCATATATAAATCCAGTGGTTCTGGCGTACAAATCCAGTTCTGTGATACTGCCTTATAAATCCAGTGGTACTGGCATATAAATCCAGTCCAGTGATACTGCCATAAAAGTCCAGTGATACTGCCATATACTGTACGTCCAGTGGTACTGCTGTATAAATCCAATGATACTGCCGTATATGTCCAGTGGTACTGCCATATAATTCCAGTGATACTGCCGTATATGTCCAGTGATACTGCCGTATAAATCCAATGATAGTGCTGTATAAATCCAGTGGTACTGGCATATAAATCCAGTCCAGTGATACTGCCGTATAAATCCAGTGATACTGCCGTATATGTCCAGTGGTACTGCCGTATATGTCCAGTAATACTGCCATAAAATCCTGTAATACTGCCGTATATGTCCAGTGGTACTGCCATATAAATCCAGTGGTACTGCCGTATAAATCCAGTTCAGTGATAGTTACTGCCGTATATGTCCAGTGATACTGGCAAATATGTCCAGTGATACTGCTATGTAAATCCAGTGGTACTGCTGTATAAATCCAGTTCAGTGATACTGCCGTATATGTCCAGTAGTACTGCCATATAAGTCCAGTCCAGTGATACTGCCGTATATGTCCAGTGGTACTCCCATATTATTCCAGTGATACTGCTGTATATGTCCAGTAGTACTGCCATATAAGTCCAGTGGTACTGCGATATAAATACAGTGGTACTGTCTTATATAAATCCATTCCAGTGGTACTGGCATATAAATCCAGTGATACTGCCGTATATGTCCAGTGATACTGCCGTATATATCCAGTGGTACTGCCGTATAAGTCCAGTCCAGTGATACTGCCATACATGTCAAGTGGTACTGCCATATAATTCCAGTGAAACTGCTGTATATGTCCAGTGATACTGGCGTATAAGTCCAGTGGTACTGCTGTATAAATCCAGTGGTACTGCCGTATAAATCAGGTCCAGTGGTACTGCTGTATATGTCCAGTGTTACTGCCGTATAAATCTAGTGATACTGCCATATATGTCCAGTGGTACAGCCGTATAAGTCCAGTCCAGTGATAATGCGTATATGTCCAGTGGTACTGCCATATAATTCCAGTGATACTGCCGTATATGTCCAGTGGTACTGCCGTATAAGTCCAATGGTACTGCTGTATAAATCCAGTGGTACTGCCATAACTGTCCAGTGGAACTGCCGTATAAATCCAGTGGTACTGGCGTATATAAATCCAGTCCAGTCGTACTGCCATATAAGTCCAGTGATACTGCCATATATGTCCAGTGGTACTGCCATAAAAATCCAGTGGTACTGGCATATATAAATCCAGTCCAATGGTACTGCTGTATAAGTCCAGTGATACTGCAGTATAAGTCCAGTCCAGTGGTGCTGCCATATAAGTTCATTGGTGCTGTCCTGTGCTGTATATTATTTACTCCAAATAAAGGGGTTATTAATATTTAATCCAAATAATTTTTACAGGGTTTGCCCTGTGTGGTGTAGAGGTACGCTATCCCGTGCTGCATTTTGTTATATAACTCCAGAAAAATAATGGAGAACAAAAATTTGGAGGATAAAATAGGGAAAGATCAAGAACCACTTCCTCCTGCTGCTGCTGCTGCTGCTGCTGCTGCTGCTGCTGTTGCTGCTGGGAGTCGATCATCATCCCAGAGGGGAAGTCGGAAGACCACTTGTACTACTTCAACTAAGCAAATGACTGTCCAACAGTCCTTTGCAAGGAAGATGAAATATGACAGCAGTCATCCTGTTGCAAAGCGGATAACTGAGGCCTTGACAGCTATGATGGTGTTAGACGTGCGTCCTATATCCGCCATTAGTGCAGTGGGACTGCAGTGCCAACCCTACATGGGCCAGGTGTTTGTGCCGGACACTTGTGTTGCTTAGCTTAGTCATATGTAGCTACCTCATTGCACCTCTTTTACTTCTTTGCATGATGTTCTGTTTGGGAAATATTTTTTTGAGTGCCATCCTGTCTGACACTGCAGTGCCACTTCTAGATGGGCCATGTGTTTGTGTCGCACACTTGTGTCGCTTAGCTTAGTCATATAGCTACCTCATTGCACCTCTTTTACTTCTTTGCATGATGTGCTGTTTGGGGACTATTTCTTTTTAAGTGACATCCAGTCTTCCACTGCAGTGCCACTCCCAGATGGGCATGTTGTTTGTGCCACACACTTGTGTCGCCTAGCTTAGTCATACAGCTACCTCATTGAACCTCTTTTACTTCCTTGCATGATGTGCTGTTTGGGGATTATTTTTTTAAGTGCCATCCTGTCTGCCATTGCAGTGCCACTCCTAAATGGGCCAGGTGTTTGTGCCGCACACCTGTGTCGCTTAGCTTAGTCATACAGCTACCTCATTGCACCTCTTTTACTTCTTTGCATGATGTGTTGTTTGGGGACTAATTTATTTTAAGTGCCATCCTGTCTGCCACTGCAGTGCCACTCCTAGATGGGCCAGGTGTTTGTGCCGCACACTTGTGTTGCTTAACTTAGTCATACAGCTACCTCATTGCACCTCTTTACTTCTTTGCATGATGTGCTGTTTGGGGACTCTTTTATTTTAAGTGCCATGCTGTCTTCCACTGCAGTGCCACTCCTAGATGGGCCAGGTCTTTGTGCCGCACACTTGTGTCGCTTAGCTTAATCATACAGCCACCTTGGTGCAACCTTTTGGCCTAAAAACAATATTGTGAGGTGTGAGGTGTTCAGAATAGACTGGAAATGTGTGGAAATGAATGTTATTGAGGTTAATAATACCATAGGATCAAAATTACCCCCAAATTCTGTGATTTTAGCTGTTTTTATGTTTTTTTCAAAAATCATCCAGATCCAAAACCAAAACCCGAAAGGGTGGTTTTGGCAAAACCAATCCAGATCCAAAACACGAGCATCGAACCAGTACCAAAACCAAAACACAAAACACGAAAAGTGCCCGCCGCACATCTCTAGTGAAAAGACATTAGTATAAATTATATCCATAATCATAAGTTTACAAGCAGGGGCATTTTCCTTCTCTTCTTGTTTGTTATTACCCAGTCTCAGTTTATTACTGTTCCCAATTTTAAAGTGCAACAGAATGTGTGGGTGCTATATAAATAACTGCTAATAAATAAACATTATCATAATGATATTATGAAGTTCCCTTTCGTCCAAGCCCAACTGTAATAGGCTCGAATTTGCTGGTCCAAGCGCAATTCAAGCAGTACAGCAGTATAACAACAAGCTTGTTTTGTCCTACAACTAATTGTTGGGTAACCCAGCATGTCAGCGCGTCAAAACGCAGCGGCTGCAGCTCTTGTGTGGAGGAGAAGGAGGACACACCAGGCGGAGGAGGTCTTGCTGGGCACTGCTCACCGGGCGCTGCTTGGATCGCTGCCGGGGGGGTGCTGGAGCTTTGGTTAGTGCTGGCCTCTGCTGTCGCTGCGGTGCTCCCATTGTGTGCAGGGAGGACCATGTATTTGTGGGAAGACCTGTTGTGGGTGTCGGTGGAGGCTGAGAGGGCCAGTGCGGGGCTCTGTCACTGTAGATATGGTGATGTGCCTCAGTCTGGTGACACTGGGGCCACTGGGATCATAAACTCTGCTGTGATGGAAAAAAAAAGGAGAAAATAGGGAGGGTCTACAAGTTTGGCGCACAGCAGCCCGTCCACTGACAAAATACCTATGTAAAAATCACCGATTTTACCAAAACAATATATAGAAGAAGCAAGTGTTGGTATTTATCTGTGTCCAGGGCGCGTAAAAAAGAAAAAGATAATGAAACTTAACACATCCCTTGTCAAATGGGTATATGATGTCTTCTCCAGATTATGCAGGCCTATGAGTCCTTTCGTTCAGGTGAATCTTCTCGTTATAAATGGCTCCCAGTTCATGTCAAAATGGAGAGAAATAAGAGAGAAAAGAAATGTGTAGCACCGTTTACAACAGCTAGAATCGAGAATTCCACACAATGAAAGTTTTTAAGGGCGTACCCCACTCACACAGAAACAAGTAAGTGGGTTCCCGTAAAGGTATCTTTATTGCTAGTTTTTTTCTCCAATCCCCTCAGGTTAGGTTCACGTAATTAAGCGTGCCTGAATCTCACACCACATGGGGTACTGTAAACACGTAGGGGTAGTGTCTGAGGCAATTTCAATGCGTACCCTCACTTACACAGAGCAAAGCCAGAACATTCATATAACGGTTTCTTTATATCAACAAAAATCCTCAGGTGCGTACCCCAACTCACTCAGTAAACGATGAATGACTCCTATAGAGGTTTCTTTAAATAGATTCACTGGTATCCCTTTGGTGGATCCACAAGAGGAAAAGGAACTCTTTCTCCCAAATGCCAGACCAGAGTCATGAAAAAAATCCTTCTTTCTAAAACAGGTTTTTTATTCCAGACATAGTCCAAATTCATACAAAGAAATCACCACACATGGTGACAGAAAAAATAAAAAAGTAAAAATTTAAAAGTACAATAAAAATTCCAAAGGCAAAATTTGAAATAATAATCGGCGTGATTATTCCCTTTTTCCAGAAAACTACTCACAGTACAGTCGTCCGACGTGTTTCGGTCTCGAATGGACCTTAATCATGAACTGGGGATTGGAGAAAAAAACTAGCTATAAAGATACCTTTACGGGAACCCACTTACTTGTTTCTGTGTGAGTGGGGTACGCCCTTAAAAACTTTCATTGTGTGGAATTCTCGATTCTAGCTGTTGTAAACGGTGCTACACATTTCTTTTCTCTCTTATTTCTCTCCATTTTGACATGAACTGGGAGCCATTTATAACGAGAAGATTCACCTGAACGAAAGGACTCATAGGCCTGCATAATCTGGAGAAGACATCATATACCCATTTGACAAGGGATGTGTTAAGTTTCATTATCTTTTTCTTTTTTACGCGCCCTGGACACAGATAAATACCAACACTTGCTTCTTCTGCTGTGATGGAGGCTGTGTTGGGTGTATCCATGGTGAGCACTTTCTGTGTCTCCTGCCATGCTGCCCGCTGGAGGGGTGAGAGGGCTGCCAAAGGCTCTGTCCTATCTATGACGGGGGGTTCATCACTCCCTGCTTCCTCTGGCAGTAGCACTTGTCCTGGGAGGGGTGCCAGGAAATTCTTATCATCGCAGCTGGAGCAATGGTAGAAGTGGTTGGAGGAGAGGCCAGTCCAGGCACTGGGAAAGGGAGCAGCAGCAGCATTATCATAATCGGCAGCGGCGGCAGTACCCTCGCAGATTGAGGAAACAGAAGCAGGGGAAAAGAGCAGGTACCCTGGCAAGACTGAGGTACACCCTTTTAATCCTGCTCTGCCTAGTGTGTTCTTAGCAAATTTGACATCACTAACCAACAAAATGGACAAGATTAGGCTGAAAATTGATTGCAAACAGTCGCTTAATTACTGCTCGGTTCTGGTATTTACTGAGACGTGGCTGGGGGGAATGAATTCTCATTCTATTCTCTCACAATTTTTTCATAATTCATCATCCCCTGATGAGAAAATTATCACTTTCGAAAAACTGGTCTTTTAGAGCAGGGGCGGCCAACCAGGCAGTGACAAAGAGCCAAAAAACCTTGTTAGGTACGTCAAAGAGCCAACATCGAGCCAAAGGTGCACATGAAAAAATGGAATGTGGCCTTGTGCCTGCTAGACCACGCCCCTGGTATAAAATACAATGAAAAAGCCAGAACGACATAAAATAAAAAAAAATTAAAGTCAGATCCATTGAAAAACCCACTTTCACATAAAATAATTGAAAAAGCCAGATTCACATAATAAACTTAAGTTCCCCCATGTGTCACTCCAGCCAGCTCCCCATGTGACACTCCTGCTAGCACCCTCCTATGTCACTCCAGCCAGCTTTCCAATGTGTCACTACTTCCAGCACCCTCCTTCATAACTCCAGTCAGCTCCTCCATATGTCACTCCTGCCAGGACCCTTCTGTGTCACTCCAGCCAGCTCCGCCTTGTGTCACTCTAGCCCACCCTCATGTGTCACTAAAGTTCCCCTACCAAGTCGTGCCATTGCTGCAGCCCCTAATGTGTTCTCTGTTTGCCAGTGGGTGTCTCGCCTCTAGTATCTGGCTCCTTCAATTTTCAGTCCCTGTAGTGCTGCTGCATGTCTGGCTGGAGTGTAGCAGTTTCTGTATCTGTTGTGGTCACATGATTTAGAGTGTTTGGAGCCACATTTAAATAAAGAAAGAGCCTCATGCGGCTCAAGAGCCACTGGTTGGCCACCGCTGTTTTAGAGAAAACAGTTTTTCTAAAAGTGATAGTTTTCCCCTCTGGCTGCCAGAGTGCCCAGCTGCAGAAAGGGTCACTGCACTTCTGCCCAGACCTCCATCCCCAGTGGCACCCTGAGCTCATAAAAGCCAGGCAGCCCCACCAATTCCCCCCCCCCCCCCAGCGTGCGCGCGTGCAGCATGGTATTGCCGAGGAGGCTGCTGCCCGGCTGCTATGAGCTTTGCAGCCATGGCTACCCTCAAACCCCTACCCCCACTGCATCATATTACCGGGGGCTGCTTGGCTGCTATATAATGAGCTGTGCACCCCTCACCCCCTCCGCCGTCACCTTATCATCACCGGGGGTACCCAGCTGCAGAAATGGCACTGCAGCCACACATACCCCCCCTTCCACCAGCACTGTGTGTCCAGCTGCAGCTGTGACCCTCGCTCACCCCCCTGCTGCTGGTACCATATCACCGAGGGTGCCCCCCTCTGGTACGCAAGCTGCCGTGTAAATGGCAGCTTGTGCTGAGATTCAGTGGCTGTTCACCATCTCAGCATGGCGAACTGTTTCATGCTCAAAGTACGGAAAAAAAAAAATTTCGGAGTTTGATCAATGTAACAATTTCTACATCTTCTGGGGAGTGTAGGAATTATGACTGATGAATATGTCCCATAGAGACACAATCAGAGTACCACAAAATGATTTTCAAAAATCATCCACAAACATGGGCATTATGAAAATTAGCAAATTGTATTGCTCATCTCAGTTAAGTGCACCTCCCGATAGATAGATAGATAGATAGATAGATAGATAGATAGATAGATAGATAGATAGATAGATAGATAGATAGATAGATAGATAGGATTTATATACAACTATACTATTTAGGGAAGGACGATTATAAATAATTTGAGGTTCTGTATGGACATCTCTCCCCTCCTTCTGATCAGTGATGGTACAGTGTGTAAAGGCAGGTAGACTATATAGGATTTATTCACATTTTTCATAAACCAGTGCTGTATATATCATGGGTGCAGGGTGTGCACCCAGTACCGACCATTGGGGGTCATTCCGAATTGTTCGCTCGTTATTTTTTTCTCGCAACGGAGCGATTAGTCGCTAATGCGCATGCGCAATGTCCGCAGTGCGACTGCGCCAAGTAAATTTGCTATGCAGGTAGGTATTTTACTCAAGGCATTACAAGGTTTTTTTCTTCGTTCTGGTGATCGTAATGTGATTGACAAGAAGTGTGTGTTTCTGGGCGGAAACTGGCCGTTTTATGGGAGTGTGTGAAAAAACACTACCGTTTCTGGGAAAAACGCGGGAGTGGCTGGAGAAACGGAGGAGTGTCTGGGCGAACGCTGGGTGTGTTTGTGACGTCAAACCAGGAACGACAAGCACTGAACTGATCGCACTGGCAGAGTAAGTCTCGAGCTACTCAGAAACTGCACAGAGAAGTCTTTTCGCAATATTGCGAATCTTTCGTTCGCAATTTTGATAAGCTAAGATTCACTCCCAGTAGGCGGCGGCTTAGCGTGTGCAAAGCTGCTAAAAGCAGCTTGCGAGCGAACAACTCGGAATGACCCCCATTGTTGCTACCCATGTATTTTTATCAGCAATGCAGAAAGATGGCTCTGCATAGGGGCTGCAAAGACTTTGGCACCGTGTCAGATTCTTTGACCTCTTTCTGAGCACGCTCCATCTTTCTTAACTTTTTTAAAGGAAAAATGAGGCTGCCGGTATGGGGGGGGGGGGGAGGGGCTGCTGTACATTGGGTGTCAGGTGCGTCACTCCATATGGTCTCATCAGCTCTTAAAATATCCCTGTGATAATGTAGATACAGGTTTTTGTTGTGATTCATTTTTGTCAGAGCCATATATTTAATGATAATAATATACATTTAAATTACATTATAAGACTACAATAAATATACTCCTCTTAATTTCCTTTCTGTTCACATAAATACTGTATCCTAAATTTCCTTAAGAGCATGAGTGTGATAAATGGATATTAAGCAGCAGGGTTTCAACAGCATCAAAAATGTTGTCCCCAAAGATAGTTGAGTAGACTAGCTTGTCACCACATACAAGTGATAGATAAAGACTTGGCTTCTGAGCTGAATAAGAAAGAATTCAGCAGCCTCGCAGTGTGTTCATTAGCTGCCGATGACTGCATTTACAAAGATGACACTGTACACGTCTTCAATTTGTCATAGGAATTAATGACACATTTGAAATCACAGAGGGTTTTCATCAATGGAATCAAAGAAAGGTAAAATAAAGGGCTCCTACTTCAACTAGAGAGTTATTGAACTTCTAAATGTATGAACGTTGCCTGGAGAAAGTAAGATCTCATTACCACATACAGATCATCATTTTTCTGACAGGAAAAGCACGTTATCCTTTGTTTCACTAGATATTAGCTATTGGGATACCATTGTGTTTGTCATGCCACTTGCATGACAGTGAATTAATATATGAAGACTATATTTCAGAGATTTACATTTTGAAATAAGCCTATAGCCACTGACCTGAATCCTTGCCACTCTTCTCTCTTCATTTCTTATGCTGCTTGACCAAAAGCCATCTCATTTCTCATGTTACGCCTAAACTCATCTCATTTCAGTCACCTTGCAAACTGTAGTACTCTAGGACACAATGTGTATTTATGTGCTAAGCTCAGTTAAGAACAGACCACAGAGTTTCCAGACACACTAGGTGTGATACTCATGTACATCAACCAGCACTATCCCACTTCACATGTCTAATGTCCATAATTGTGTCCCAAATATCCAGAAATATAGGAATGCTGTAGCAGTCCCCAGTTGTAGCTTGTCAAAGAGTTATTACACCTTTTATCCATTTCTACTTCTCATCTTGGCTGAGGGAATGTTTATTTTCTCTTGAACTTGGAAATACAAGCCCCTATTGAGCTGGAATCTTGGTCCATAAATATCTCCAACCTTCCAATAGGATGCTCTGAGCAGACTGAAGCTGCTGACTTTGAAACAATGAGCTAATTGGTGTGATATCAATTAATTCATCCAGTAGCAAAATCAGGGGAAATGTGAGGAGGAACATCAGGATAACCCTTCCCAATGTATCAGCATTAATCACATTGCATAGTGTGGATGTATATAACATATGGGCAATAATAAACCATTTGGTAATTGGAACCAAAGGGGAGATATATCAAGTCTTGGAGAGAGATAACATGGAGTAGTTGCCCAAAGCAACTAATCAGATTCTAACTGTGATTTCAAAGATTGTGCAAGATAAATGACAGAATCTGATTGGTTGCTTTAGGAAACTGCTCCAGTTTATCTCTCTCTCCAAGACCTGATACATCTCTCTCTTAGAGAAAAAGGAGTGCCTGGTGTGCATGACCTGTAATACCTGGCCTGGTACTCTTATTTTGCCACACATGCCTAACAAATTTGATATTACATTGACAAATGACCAATGTTTTCCCCATACCAGCCCTAGTATTCCACTTATCTCGCAGTGACTATGGGGGAGCCTTCTAAAGAGTGAAGAAGTGGACAAGTCAAGCCATAGCAATCAATCAGCTTTCTGCTAGCATTTATAAAGTACTTGCTATAAGATGATGGGCTGAAGCTGATTGGTTGGGATGCTGGCAGTCATGTGACCGATGCCAGAATTCCCGACACCACTCAGGAGACCAGCGCCGGAACACTGACAGCCGACATCCTGAGGATTAGTATCAGAGTGCTGGTTAGGGTTAGGGCCCAAGGGGGGATTACAGATAGGCACTGGGGGGGGTTAGGGCTACGCTCTAGGGGGATTGGTTAGCCATAGCCGCCACCCCACGAGGGTTAGCCGTAGACTACACTCCCAGAGGGTTAGCCATAGCCCCACCCCCAGACAGTTAGGGTTAGGGTAGGGGAGAAGGTAGGGTAGAAATACTTACCCCATTTACAGTTGGGCTCACCATTGCCGGGATGCCAGTGTTGGTTATGTGACTGCCGGCATCCCGACAGTGGGTATTAAATACAAAACCCCTGTGAAGCATCTACCACAATGAACCATGAGCTGGAGAAGGAACAACATCCTTACAAAATTATAAACATAAATTGTAAATACTCTCCCCCACCAAAAAAAATAAAAAAAATAAAAAACAACTTGCTGTGCTTTTACTAGTTCACACCAGGACCAGGTGGGTTGAAGGAGCCAGTTGTTGTCTGTTTCCATGAGAAATAATACAGGTTGAGTATCCCAAATCCAAAAT
The DNA here is from genome assembly GCF_028390025.1 of Pseudophryne corroboree. Lineage (NCBI taxonomy): Eukaryota > Metazoa > Chordata > Amphibia > Anura > Myobatrachidae > Pseudophryne > Pseudophryne corroboree. The sequence goes on from NC_086448.1 coordinate 638,761,224, forward strand.
GCTTGAGACCAGAAGTATTTTGGATATCGGATTTTTCCGTATTTTGGAATAATTGCATACCATAATGAGATATCATGGCGATGGGACCCATGTCTATGCACAGAATGCATTTATGTTTCATATATACCTTATACACACAGCCTGAAGGTCCTTTAGCCAATATTTTTATAACTTTGTGCATTAAACAAAGTTTGTGTACATACACACAATTCATTTATGTTTCATATACACCTTATACACAGCCAAAATTCTGCATTTTGGAATATTTGGATATGGGATACTCAACCTGTGTACAGTATGTGGATCCACATAAGACTTTGCCTATATTTGTAATACACAGGTAATGTAAAAACCTCACATTTACCCTCTAACCGAACAATGCATATACAATATTTCCACATTGCTTGGCTTATCTTGGCACCATAGTCTGTAAAGATTTATATTTCCACAGTTTCGTTTGTAAGCTAATATTTTATTTCTAGAATATTCTTGTTATTTGCAACACAGGTTTAAACTGATTTCACTAATGTAAATCTGTCAGAATAAAAGGTCAGTATAATGCCTCTTTATTACGCCAAAGATCTTTATCTGATTGCATAAATACACTGCAATATTTTACTGAGCAAGCTGGGTGTATGTTAATTAATTTGAAGTAGCTACACTATTTAAAATAATCACACATTTAGGTTCCATTTGTTTTATTGTAGAAGACAATTTAGAAATGATGTGCAAACTCCCACATTGTGCTGTAATTAATGACTGCCTTGTCACTGCAATCATTATTTTTATCATTAGCAGAGGAATGGTAAGTCTGAGTAGCATGCACTGTGGAGATTACTGTAATAATGGGTCTTTCTACAAGCACTGATTATGTTTGATAAACCCAAAGCCACATCAACATATAGTACTAAATCAGCAGCTACATCAATGCATACCATTCTCTTGGGCAATGGATTTTGGCTATATACTGCTATTTAACTTATTATATTCTATGTTGATATTTGTCTTCATAATAAAGCCCCAAGTCGTCTATGTCATGTCTGGGCCCACTCCATGTTAGCAAAAACAGAATTGTCAGGTTACTGGACTTTTTACAATAAGTAACGATCTTTCAGCATCATGTAATATGAACCCCAGCAGAAAACTGCCAAAAAAGGAAAATTTGCTTCATTTATTGAGTAATCTATCTTAAAAGAACGTAATGTATTACGTCCACACAAACCACGATCTGAGTAAAATGGAATTTGCCTTTGAGAAGGGTTGTATTGTCACAATCACTCAAGTAAAAGAAACTGATGCTCTCCATGAGACTTGATCACAGGACCTTGCAGACTGTTTCCCTGCATTGCAGTCAGTGAAGCCACAGCGATTGCAGCAAATTAAGTCTTTTGGTTTTGTTATTTTTGAACTCTTTTCATTGTACTGGCTCTCCACCCACTTCCTGGCCATAGCCAATGCCGTGCAGGCTGTAGACAGATATTGAAGGAAGTCATTATCCCCTTTGCATTATTGTGACATTACCTGTGATTTAGTTGCTCCTGTTTTGACTGTTTTTGGACTTCTTGGATTTTGACTTTGGCTTGTCTGGCTGCCTATCTGGCTCTGATTCACTAGCTACATTTCCTGACTATTGCTCTAAGCAACTCTTTGGCTATCTGCATTGCAAGTCTGTTTGATCATCTGTGCACTGATCCCTGGCTTTGGACTTAGACTTTGTTACACACTTAAATAACAGCAACTTGCATCAAACTCCTGAGTATACAGAACCTCAGCAATCCACCTGCCTGCAGTACACATAACTGTGTATCTACAATGTGTATTTCTATATGCACATCATGATTGCGACGGCAGACCTGATACCGGAAACTGCTTCTCCATCCATAGTGAGCAGGGATGTCAAATGCCCAGGACCCATACATAATGCCTGCCCAGTATTTAAAAAAAATCAACTCCTTACTTTTAAGTAGTGATGTGCACCGGACATTTTTCAGGTTATGTGTTTTGGTTTTGGATTCGGTTCCTCGGCCATGTTTTGGATTCGGCCGCGTTTCGGCAAAACCTCCCTGAAAATTTTTTGTCGGATTCGGGTGTGTTTTGGATTCGTTTTTTTTTTAGGAAAAAAACCCTCAAAAACAGCTTAAATCATAGAATTTGGGGGTCATTTTGATCCCATAGTATTATTAACCTCAATAACCATAATTTCCACTCATTTTCAGTCTATTCTGAACACCTCACACCTCACAATATTATTTTTAGTCCTAAAATTTGCACCGAGGTCGCTGGATGGCTAAGCTAAGCGACCCAAGTGGCCAACACAAACACCTGGCCCATCTAGGAGTGGCACTGCAGTGTCAGGCAGGATGGCACTTCAAAAAAATTGTCCCCAAACAGCACATGATGCAAAGAAAAAAAGAGGCGCACCAAGGTCGCTGTGTGACTAAGCTAAGCGACACAAGTGGCCGACACAAACACCTGGCCCATCTAGGAGTGGCACTGCAGTGTCAGGCAGGATGGCACTTCAAAAAAATTGTCCCCAAACAGCACATGATGCAAAGAAAAAAAGAGGCGCACCAAGGTCGCTGTGTGACTAAGCTAAGCGACCCAAGTGGCCGACACAAACACCTGGCCCATCTAGGAGTGGCACTGCAGTGTCAGGCAGGATGGCACTTCAAAAAAATTGTCCCCAAACAGCACATGATGCAAAGAAAAAAAGAGGCGCACCAAGGTCGCTGTGTGACTAAGCTAAGCGACACAAGTGGCCGACACAAACACCTGGCCCATCTAGGAGTGGCACTGCAGTGTCAGGCAGGATGGCACTTCAAAAAAATTGTCCCCAAACAGCACATGATGCAAAGAAAAAAAGAGGCGCACCAAGGTCGCTGTGTGACTAAGCTAAGCGACACAAGTGGCCGACACAAACACCTGGCCCATCTAGGAGTGGCACTGCAGTGTCAGGCAGGATGGCACTTCAAAAAAATTGTCCCCAAACAGCACATGATGCAAAGAAAAAAAGAGGCGCACCAAGGTCGCTGTGTGACTAAGCTAAGCGACACAAGTGGCCGACACAAACACCTGGCCCATCTAGGAGTGGCACTGCAGTGTCAGGCAGGATGGCACTTCAAAAAAATTGTCCCCAAACAGCACATGATGCAAAGAAAAAAAGAGGCGCACCAAGGTCGCTGTGTGACTAAGCTAAGCGACCCAAGTGGCCGACACAAACACCTGGCCCATCTAGGAGTGGCACTGCAGTGTCAGGCAGGATGGCACTTCAAAAAAATTGTCCCCAAACAGCACATGATGCAAAGAAAAAAAGAGGCGCACCAAGGTCGCTGTGTGACTAAGCTAAGCGACACAAGTGGCCGACACAAACACCTGGCCCATCTAGGAATGGCACTGCAGTGTCAGGCAGGATGGCACTTCAAAAAAATTGTCCCCAAACAGCACATGATGCAAAGAAAAATGAAAGAAAAAAGAGGTGCAAGATGGAATTGTCCTTGGGCCCTCCCACCCACCCTTATGTTGTATAAACAGGACATGCACACTTTAACGAACCCATCATTTCAGCGACAGGGTCTGCCACACGACTGTGACTGAAATGACTGGTTGGTTTGGGCCCCCACCAAAAAAAGAAGCAATCAATCTCTCCTTGCACAAACTGGCTCTACAGAGGCAAGATGTCCACCTCATCATCATCCTCCGATTCCTCACCCCTTTCACTGTGTACATCCCCCTCCTCACAGATTATTAATTCGTCCCCACTGGAATCCATCATCTCAGGTCCCTGTGTACTTTCTGGAGGCAATTGCTGCTGGTGAATGTCTCCACGGAGGAATTGATTATAATTAATTTTGATGAACATCATCTTCTCCACATTTTCCAGAAGTAACCTCGTACGCCGATTGCTGACAAGGTGAGCGGCTGCACTAAACACTCTTTCGGAGTACACACTGGAGGGAGGGCAACTTAGGTAGAATAAAGCCAGTTTGTGCAAGGGCCTCCAAATTGCCTCTTTTTCCTGCCAGTATACGTACGGACTGTCTGACGTGCCTACTTGGATGCGGTCACTCATATAATCCTCCACCATTCTTTCAATGGTGAATCATATGCAGTGACAGTAGACGACATGTCAGTAATCGTTGGCAGGTCCTTCAGTCCGGACCAGATGTCAGCACTCGCTCCAGACTGCCCTGCATCACCGCCAGCGGGTGGGCTCGGAATTCTTAGCCTTTTCCTCACACCCCCAGTTGCGGGAGAATATGAAGGAGGAGATGTTGACGGGTCACGTTCCGCTTGACTTGACAATTTTCTCACCAGCAGGTCTTTGAACCTCTGCAGACTTGTGTCTGCCGGAAAGAGAGATACAACGTAGGTTTTAAATCTAGGATCGAGCACGGTGGCCAAAATGTAGTGCTCTGATTTCAACAGATTGACCACCCGTGAATCCTGGTTAAGCGAATTAAGGGCTCCATCCACAAGTCCCACATGCCTAGCGGAATCGCTCTGTTTTAGCTCCTCCTTCAATGTCTCTAGCTTCTTCTGCAAAAGCCTGATGAGGGGAATGACCTGACTCAGGCTGGCAGTGTCTGAACTGACTTCACGTGTGGCAAGTTCAAAGGGTTGCAGAACCTTGCACAATGTTGAAATCATTCTCCACTGCGCTTGAGTCAGGTGCATTCCCCCTCCTTTGCCTATATCGTGGGCAGATGTATAGGCTTGAATGGCCTTTTGCTGCTCCTCCATCCTCTGAAGCATATAGAGGGTTGAATTCCACCTCGTTACCACCTCTTGCTTCAGATGATGGCAGGGCAAGTTCAGGAATGTTTGGTGGTGCTACAATCTTCGGCACGCGGTGGCTGAATGCTGAAAGTGGCCCGCAATTCTTCGGGCCACCGACAGCATCTCTTGCACGCCCCTGTCGTTTTTTAAATAATTCTGCACCACCAAATTCAATGTATGTGCAAAACATGGGACGTGCTGGAATTTGCCCAGATGTAATGCACGCACAATATTGCTGGCGTTGTCCGATGTCACAAATCCCCAGGAGAGTCCAATTGGGGTAAGCTATTCTGCGATGATGTTCCTCAGTTTCCGTAAGAGGTTGTCAGCTGTGTGCCTCTTATGGAAAGCGGTGATACAAAGCGTAGCCTGCCTAGGAACGAGTTGGCGTTTGCGAGATGCTGCTACTGTTGCCGCCGCTGCTGTTCTTGCTGCGGGAGGCAATACATCTACCCAGTGGGCTGTCACAGTCATATAGTCCTGAGTCTGCCCTGCTCCACTTGTCCACATGTCCGTGGTTAAGTGGACATTGGGTACAACTGCATTTTTTAGGACACTGGTGACTCTTTTTCTGAGGTCTGTGTACATTTTCGGTATCGCCTGCCTAGAGAAATGGAACCTAGATGGTATTTGGTACCAGGGACACAGTACCTCAATCAAGTCTCTAGTTGCCTCTGAATTAACGGTGGATACCGGAACCACGTTTCTCACCGCCCAGGCTGCCAAGGCCTGAGTTATCTGCTTTGCAGCAGGATGACTGCTGTGATATTTCATCTTCCTCGCAAAGGACTGTTGGACAGTCAATTGCTTACTGGAAGTAGTACAAGTGGTCTTCCGACTTCCCCTCTGGGATGACGATCGACTCCCAGCAGCAACAACAGCAGCGCCAGCAGCAGTAGGCGTTACACTCAAGGATGCATCGGAGGAATCCCAGGCAGGAGAGGACTCGTCAGACTTGACAGTGACATGGCCTGCAGGACTATTGGCTTTCCTGGGTAAGGAGGAAATTGACACTGAGGGAGTTGGTGGTGTGGCTTGCAGGAGCTTGGTTACAAGAGGAAGGGATTTAGTTGTCAGTGGACTCCTTCCGCTGTCACCCAAAGTTTTTGAACTTGTCACTGACTTCTGATGAATGCGGTCCAGGTGACGTATAAGGGAGGATGTTCCTAGGTGGTTAACGTCCTTACCCCTACTTATTACAGCTTGACAAAGGCAACACACGGCTTGACACCTGTTGTCCGCATTTGTGTTGAAATAATTTCACACCGAAGAGCTGATTTTTTTTTGTATTTTGACCAGGCATGTCAATGGCCATATTCGTCCCACGGACAACAGGTGTCTCCCCGGGTGCCTGACTTAAACAAACCACCTCACCATTAGAATCCTCCTTGTCAATTTCCTCCCCAGCGCCAGCAACACCCATATCATCATCCTGGTGTACTTCAACAGTGACATCTTCAATTTGACTATCAGGAACTGGACTGCGGGTGTTCCTTCCAGCACTTGCAGGGGGTGTGCAAATGGTGGAAGGCGCAAGCTCTTCCCGTCCAGTGTTGGGAAGGTCAGGCATCGCAACCGACACAATTGGACTCTCCTTGGGGATTTGTGATTTAGAAGAACGCACAGTTCTTTGCTGTGCTTTTGCCAGCTTAAGTCTTTTCATTTTTCTAGCGAGAGGATGAGTGCTTCCATCCTCATGTGAATCTGAACCACTAGCCATGAACATAGGCCAGGGCCTCAGCCGTTCCTTGCCACTCCGTGTCGTAAATGGCATATTGGCAAGTTTACGCTTCTCATCAGACGCTTTCAATTTTGATTTTTGGGTCATTTTACTGAACTTTTGTTTTTTGGATTTTACATGCTCTCTACTATGACATTGGGCATCGGCCTTGGCAGACGACGTTGATGGCATTTCATCGTCCTAGTGGCAGCAGCTTCAGCACGAGGTGGAAGTGGATCTTGATCTTTCCCTATTTTAACCTCCACATTTTTGTTCTCCATTTTTTAATGTGTGGAATTATATGCCAGTATCAATAGCAATGGCCTACTACTATATATACTGCGCACAACTGAAATGCACCACAGGTATGGATGGATAGTATACTTGACGACACAGAGGTAGGTACAGCAGTGGCCTACTGTACCGTACTGCTATATATATTATATACTGGTGGTCAGCAAACTGTGCAAAACTGAAATGCACCACAGGTATGGATGGATAGTATACTTGACGACACAGAGGTAGGTACAGCAGTGGCCTACTGTACCATACTGCTATATATATTATATACTGGTGGTCAGCAAACTGTGCAAAACTGAAATGCACCACAGGTATGGATGGATAGTATACTTGACGACACAGAGGTAGGTACAGCAGTGGCCTACTGTACCGTACTGCTATATATATTATATACTGGTGGTCAGCAAACTATGCAAAACTGAAATGCACCACAGGTATGGATGGATAGTATACTTGACGACACAGAGGTAGGTACAGCAGTGGCCTACTTTACCGTACTGCTATATATATTATATACTGGTAGTCAGCAAACTGTGCAAAAATGAAATGCACCACAGGTATGGATGGATAGTATACTTGACAACACAGAGGTAGGTACAGCAGTGGCCTACTGTACCGTACTGCTATATATATTATATACTGGTGGTCAGCAAACTGTGCAAAACTGAAATGCACCACAGGTATGGATGGATAGTATACTTGACGACACAGAGGTAAGTACAGCAGTGGCCTACTGTACCCTACTGCTATATATATTATGTACTGGTGGTCAGCAAACTGTGCAAAACTGAAATGCACCATAGGTATGGATGGATAGTATACTTGACGACACAGAGGTAGGTACAGCAGTGGCCTACTGTACCGTACTGCTATATATATTATATACTGGTGGTCAGCAAACTATGCAAAACTGAAATGCACCACTGGTATGGATGGATAGTATACTGTCACAATCTTGACTGTAATTCTCATATTTGGTGACTTACCCCTGCTTTCTGTCCTGGATCCTGTGTCTTTTCACTCACGGAGTTAAACAGCTTGTCAGCACTGAGTTTCCTGAGTTCTCTGCCTGAGAGGTAATCAGCTCCACCTGTGGTGATCTCCTGTGTGAGGCTGAATTCAGTAATCTAAAAGCAAGCATCCTGTGTTTTGCAGAAGTCCAGGCTTCAGTGTTCTCTTGGCCTGCTAGGCCTCATTCTACATCACAGCCTTGGCTAGAGTAGTCACATGACAGTGACATCACCTAATCCTGCCCACCAATCATCAAGGACCAGGAAGTATAAATCAGGAGGCTGAGTTGGAATCTGGGCCAGTTCCTCGTGTCACATACAGCCTTGTGAGAGTCTTTATGCTGAGCTCCCTTAAGGTAACCATTGTACCTAAGTTCCTGTGGAAACTCTGTTCCCTTGTTCCTGTATGGTTACTTGTGTGTTGCCATTTGATTTCACCATTTCCCTGAGTCTCAATGTAAAGGCACAGCTGCAATGTTTCGTCTTAAAGGCACAGTACTGAATTCCATGTTCTCCACTGAAAACCACAGCTGTCGTGTTTCAGTTTTACTACTGTTGTAGTTGGGATCTCCAGAGCTCAGTACTTCCGTGCTTCCAACACCTCCGTGCCTCCGTGCTTCCAGCACCTCCGTGACTCAGCATCTCCGTGCCTCAGCACCTCAGTACCTCCGTGCCTCAGGACCTCCGTGCCTCCGTGCCTCAGTACCTCCGTGCTTCCAGCACCTCCGTGCCTCCGTGCTTCCAGCACCTCTGTGACTCAGCATCTCCGTGCCTCAGCACCTCCGTGCCTCAGTACCTCCGTGCTTCCAGCACCTCCGTGCCTCCGTGCTTCCAGCATCTCCGCACCTCAGTACCTCCGTGCTTCCAGCACCTCCGTGCCTCCGTGCCTCAGCACCCCAGTGCCTCTACGTACCTCAGTGTCTCCAAGTACCTCAGTGTCTCCAAGTACCTCAGTGTCTCCAAGCACCTCAGTGTCTCCAAGCACCTCAGTGTCTCCAAGCACCTCAGTGTCCCCAAGCACCCCGTGCCCTTTAGCACAGTTGTACCTGTTATTCTTCACTGATTCATCAGCGCCTTTCCAGTTCTGTCTTTCAGGAGACCTTCAGCGCCCACACGTGCTTCCTGTCTGCCGACCTCATCCTGCATGAGGAGAACCTGGATTCGGCCATCTCTGCCGCGGTTCCTCTTCCCAGTCACCGGAAGAGACCCCGAGTCCACAACACTTCCAAAACCAGGTCAGTGGTGGTATTCGTGTAGTCCTCCAGTCGCCCGCGCAGACTTCGCTAGCACCGGGTTCACAAAAACCTTAGTCATGACAGTAGGAACTGGCCCCATGGACCCGGCCGAAAGTGTTTGTCTGACGCAGGACCTCCTAAGCAATATTGCAGGACGCTTGGAAGGTCTGGAGTCGACTCAGCATCAATTGGCACAGTGTCTGCAGCGGAATTCTTTCTCCAGAGATTCTCTGACCTTCTGCTCTAAGACTCCTGACCAACTGCAGATATTCTACCAGATGTTATTACAGTTACAAGAACTTTTGCCTAGTATTCTCTCTGTAATGCCTGATCTCCTCAGGAATACTACCAACGTTGTTGATCCTGTTTTGTCCCAACCAGTTAATAGAGTCTCTTCCTCTGTGCAAGGAAAAGTTGTTCATCAGAGCTATCCACGGCCCAAGCTCTCTGAAGCTGAACGTCAGCGGCGTAGGGAGCTACACCTCTGTCTTTACTGTGGAAATTCCGGTCATTTTGTTAAAGACTGCATTCTTCGCAAGCCAGGGAATGGTGACAAATCGCAGTATCACAGTGCTCATGTCTACAAGTCATCCACAGTAGCCGATCCTGCTACTGCTGACGGGGGTATCAAGATGGCTACTCGGAAAGAGACTCAAATTTATGACTGGGGTCCGGTGATTAAAAGACCTTATCCCAAGTTGGGTGTCCAGAGAAGAATATTCAAGCCATTTAGAGTCACAGAGGAGTCAGAGTGTCCAGCCCCAGGGGGGGCGTCCGTGTCTTCAGCCCCAGGAGGGGCGTCTTCAGAGTGTCCAGCCCCAGGAGGGGCGTCTTCAGAGTGTCCAGCCCCAGGAGGGGCGTCTTCAGAGTGTCCAGCCCCAGGAGGGGCGTCTTCAGAGTGTCCAGCCCCAGGAGGGGCGTCTTCAGAGTGTCCAGCCCCAGGAGGGGCGTCTTCAGAGTGTCCAGCCCCAGGAGGGGCGTCTTCAAAGTGTCCAGCCCCAGGAGGGGCGTCTTCAGAGTGTCTAGCCCCAGGAGGGGCGTCTTCAGAGTGTCTAGCCCCAGGAGGGGCGTCTTCAAAGTGTCCAGCCCCAGGAGGGGCGTCTTCAAAGTGTCTAGCCCCAGGAGGGGCGTCTTCAGAGTGTCCAGCCCCAGGGGGGGCGTCCGTGTCTTCAGCCCCAGGGGGGGCGTCTTCAGAGTGTCCAGCCCCAAGAAGGGGTTCTTCAGAGTGTCCAGCCCCAAGAAGGGGTTCTTCAGAGCGTCCAGCCCCAGTGAGGGGTTCAGAGCGTCCAGCCCCAGTGAGGGGTTCAGAGCGTCCAGCCCCAGTGAGGGGTTCAGAGCGTCCAGCCCCAGGAGGGGGTTCTTCAGAGGGCACAGCCCCAGGAGGGGGTTCTTCAGAGGGTCCAGCCCCAGGAGGGGGTTCCGAGGGTACAGCCCCAGGAAGGGGATCCGAGGGTCCAGAGCCAGAGGGTCTACAGAGTGCTGCCCAGCCAGAGGGTCTACAGAGTGCTGCCCAGCCAGAGGGTCTACAGAGTGCTGCCCAGCCAGAGGGTCTACAGAGTGCTGCCCAGCCAGAGAGCCTTCAGAGCGCTGCCCAGCCAGAGAGCCTTCAGAGCGCTGCCCAGCCAGAGAGCCTTCAGAGCGCTGCCCAGCCAGAGAGCCTTCAGAGCGCTGCCCAGCCAGAGAGCCTTCAGAGCGCTGCCCAGCCAGAGAGCCTTCAGAGCGCAGCCCAGCCCCGTGAAGTGGGGGCTCTTGCCTCAGCCCAGCCCCGTGAAGTGGGGGCTCTTGCCTCAGCCCAGCCCCGTGAAGTGGGGGCTCCTGCCTTGGTTCAGCCCCGTGAAGAAAGGACTCAGTCCGTCCCGGTTCCAGCCGGTCCAGCAATACTCCAGGCCCAGCCTGGTCAGTCCGTCCCGGTTCCAGCCGGTCCAGCAATACTCCAGGCCCAGCTTGGCCAGTCCGTTCCGGTTCCAGCCGGTCCAGCAATACTCCAGGCTCCGCCTGGTCAGTTCGTTCCGGTTCCAGCCGGTCCAGTGTTACTCCAGGACCAGCCTGGTCAGTCTCCTTTGGTTCCAGCCAATTCAAGCATCCCCGGATCCAATCCAGTCCTACTCGTCCAGTCAAAGATTTCTCCAGTTTCAGCCTCTAAGCTTTCGTCTGATGGTTTACCACCTATTTACTTCGATGGAGATTTACTGCAATATGCCGCTTTGGTTGAACAATTTCTGTCTCGGATGGAGTCTGATCCTTCAGGTGCAGTAACTCCTTCCAACGTTACTCGATATCTGTTCCTGGCATTCAGAGGAAGAGCTTTGGAGTGGGCCAACATGCTTTTTGAGAGTAATGATCCTGTGTTCCATGACTTACAGAATTTTAGTAATGCTGTGGTTAAAGAATTTGGTCCTAAACCTATGGAATCTGACTCGGTAAAGAAATCAGGCTCTAAAGGGAATGCAGAAGGAAGTTTGTGCTGTCCTCCCAGGGATAATCTAAGAATCTCCTTCAGTAAGAATCCGACCATTAAAATTGCTCATGTTGGAGTCTCTCCTAGCCCAGAGAATTTAAATCTCCAGTGCACCTCATTTTCATCTGCAAACTGTGTATCTATGGGAGATTCATATCTTCCATTAGACTTGGACTCAGACTCTGAATTTGATCCAGTCCATGATGCTACTCCTTTCTTGGGAGCCCCCATGTTTTCTAAGGAAGGTTTTTCTTTACAGGAGATCCCGCGGTCCTTGGTCAAAACCAAACGTTCCCATAAGAAGAAGAGGCATCAACGAAGGTCCTAAATTCTTCTGTATGAATTTCTCAAGTTCCCCTAAGATTAGATGGGTGTCCGGAGTCCACCCTCGAAGAGGGGGATACTGTCACAATCTTGACTGTAATTCTCATATTTGGTGACTTACCCCTGCTTTCTGTCCTGGATCCTGTGTCTTTTCACTCACGGAGTTAAACAGCTTGTCAGCACTGAGTTTCCTGAGTTCTCTGCCTGAGAGGTAATCAGCTCCACCTGTGGTGATCTCCTGTGTGAGGCTGAATTCAGTAATCTAAAAGCAAGCATCCTGTGTTTTGCAGAAGTCCAGGCTTCAGTGTTCTCTTGGCCTGCTAGGCCTCATTCTACATCACAGCCTTGGCTAGAGTAGTCACATGACAGTGACATCACCTAATCCTGCCCACCAATCATCAAGGACCAGGAAGTATAAATCAGGAGGCTGAGTTGGAATCTGGGCCAGTTCCTCGTGTCACATACAGCCTTGTGAGAGTCTTTATGCTGAGCTCCCTTAAGGTAACCATTGTACCTAAGTTCCTGTGGAAACTCTGTTCCCTTGTTCCTGTATGGTTACTTGTGTGTTGCCATTTGATTTCACCATTTCCCTGAGTCTCAATGTAAAGGCACAGCTGCAATGTTTCGTCTTAAAGGCACAGTACTGAATTCCATGTTCTCCACTGAAAACCACAGCTGTCGTGTTTCAGTTTTACTACTGTTGTAGTTGGGATCTCCAGAGCTCAGTACTTCCGTGCTTCCAACACCTCCGTGCCTCCGTGCTTCCAGCACCTCCGTGACTCAGCATCTCCGTGCCTCAGCACCTCAGTACCTCCGTGCCTCAGTACCTCCGTGCTTCCAGCACCTCCGTGCCTCCGTGCTTCCAGCACCTCTGTGACTCAGCATCTCCGTGCCTCAGCACCTCCGTGCCTCAGTACCTCCGTGCTTCCAGCACCTCCGTGCCTCCGTGCTTCCAGCATCTCCGCACCTCAGTACCTCCGTGCTTCCAGCACCTCCGTGCCTCCGTGCCTCAGCACCCCAGTGCCTCTACGTACCTCAGTGTCTCCAAGTACCTCAGTGTCTCCAAGTACCTCAGTGTCTCCAAGCACCTCAGTGTCTCCAAGCACCTCAGTGTCTCCAAGCACCTCAGTGTCCCCAAGCACCCCGTGCCCTTTAGCACAGTTGTACCTGTTATTCTTCACTGATTCATCAGCGCCTTTCCAGTTCTGTCTTTCAGGAGACCTTCAGCGCCCACACGTGCTTCCTGTCTGCCGACCTCATCCTGCATGAGGAGAACCTGGATTCGGCCATCTCTGCCGCGGTTCCTCTTCCCAGTCACCGGAAGAGACCCCGAGTCCACAACACTTCCAAAACCAGGTCAGTGGTGGTATTCGTGTAGTCCTCCAGTCGCCCGCGCAGACTTCGCTAGCACCGGGTTCACAAAAACCTTAGTCATGACATATACTTGACGACACAGAGGTAGGTAGAACAGTGGCCTACTGTTCCGTACTGCTATATATTATATACTGGTGGTCAGCAAACTGTGCAAAACTGAAATGCACCACAGGTATGGATGGATAGTATACTTGACGACACAGAGGTAGGTAGAGCAGTGGCCTACTGTACCGTACTGCTATATATTATATACTGGTAGTCAGCAAACTGTGCAAAACTGAAATGCACCACAGGTATGGATGGATAGTATACTTGACGACACAGAGGTAGGTAGAGCAGTGGCCTCCTGTACCGTACTGCCATATATTATATACTGGTGGTCTTTTTCAGGCAGAGAACGTATAATACTGGTGGTCACTGGTCAGCAAAACTCTGCACTGTACTCCTCCTATACAATATACTGGTGGTCCCCAGTCCCCACAATAAAGCAGTGTGAGCACAGATATATGCAGCACACTGAGCACAGATATGGAGCGTTTTTCAGGCAGAGAACGTATAATACTGGTGGTCACTGGTCAGCAAAACTCTGCACTGTACTCCTCCTATATAATATACTGGTGGTCCCCAGTCCCCACAATAAAGCAGTGTGAGCACAGATATATGCAGCACACTGAGCACATATATGGAGCATTTTTCAGGCAGAGAACGTATAATACTGGTGGTCACTGATCAGCAAAACTCTGCACTGTACTCCTCCTATATAATACTGCTGCTCCCCAGTCCCCACAATTAAGCAGTAAGCACAGATATTTGCAGCCACATGAATTATTCTATGTTTCTATAGTAGAGCAATTTAAACGTGCATGGGATAAACATAAGAATATCCTTACAAAGAAATAAGGATCAAATAAGGTTAGAGATAAAAATAATATTAACAAAAAAAAAAGGGGCAGACTAGATGGGCCAAGTGGTTCTTATCTGCCGACAAATTCTATGTTTCTAATAAAACAGAGAGGACGCCAGCCACGTCCTCTCACTAACATTTCCAATGCACGACTGAAAATGGCGGCGACGCGCGGCTCCTTATATAGAATACGAATCTCGCGAGAATCCGACCACGGGATGATGACGTTCGGGCGCGCTCGGGTTAACCGAGCAAGGCGGGAAGGTTCGAACCTGCCTCGGACCCGTGTAAAAAAGCTGAAGTTCGGGGGGGTTCGGATCCCGAGGATCCGAACCCGCTCATCACTACTAAGCCTTGAATGGAGATAAAGTGGACGGAGATAAAGTTCCAGCCAATCAGCCCCTAACTGCCATGTCACTGGCTGGGTTTGAAAAATGACAGGAGCTGATTGGCTGGTACTTTATCTCCATACACTTTATCTCTATCCAAAGCTTAGTAAATAGACCCCTCAGACTTCTATTCACCTGCATGTCAAAGGGAGTAGATTCCTACAGTCTGTTATATGTGACTGCCAAAGGTAAGTATGAAAAGGCTTTTATGAACATAGCCGATTATTTATTACATGGCTGTCTGAGATCCTGATTCAGAGATGTTCACAAATGCCTTTGCAACTATGATCCCATATGCAGCGATTGTGCGAAAATATGCCAATGTCACAGCCCCGGGGATTTGTACTGGGACACCCACTGGCAGCATCTCAGATCCTCTGTTTGTCTATGAATATGTAACCATCGGACACACAACAGATGATCATCGACCATCTGAGTGACCCTATGTTCATGCATATGATGATATGATGCCTGAGCCATTTTAACTGTGTATAGAATCGCAGTCACAAGCTGTGTCACT
This sequence comes from Pseudophryne corroboree, assembly GCF_028390025.1. Taxonomy (NCBI): domain Eukaryota; kingdom Metazoa; phylum Chordata; class Amphibia; order Anura; family Myobatrachidae; genus Pseudophryne; species Pseudophryne corroboree. The sequence goes on from NC_086448.1 coordinate 638,776,234, forward strand.
CCCCCAAAATGGACATGATATGCTTGCAATTGAGTGGGCCTCACACCAATACTGCCCACAGTTCATCTCTGAATCATTCCTTGAGTACCCTATATAAAAATAATGAGATGCTGCAGTCCCAGCCAGAGCATCCTGTGGACAGACCAGGACTTGCAGTCTGTGCAGCTGATCAAGCATACTCAGGCTGCATGGTAAGCACTGCACGTACAGTACCAGTGTTGCCAACTCTGACGACCGTGAGGGACATTATGATGTCATCAATGTAACATCATGATGTCATGTGCTCAGGTACTGGTCTGGCACAGGGCACATTTGTGACTTGTTGCAGATCTGTCAAGCAGTGAAAAGAGTGGAGTAGTGAAGATGCCCATGGCAAATAATCAGCTTTAAGGTACCATTAATCAAGTATGAGGGCTGATTGAAAAGTGAAGAGACTGCCTCTATTTTTCTGTTCCATAGGTAGAAGTGGCAACGCTATGCTGGTTATTGTGAAGCTGAAACATTGATGTGTCTGACCCTGCTGTTGGACTGCCGTAGTCTTCTTTGTTTGGTCACACGCGTGGAAGATCTTCATCATGGCATATGAGGAAGACCTCTCTATGAAGATACCCGATTTCATTACATCAATTGTGACATGTAGCAAAATGCGAATTCATCATTATGATTTGGATTCCAAGCGACAGTCCAGTGTATGGAAACTTGCAAATTCTTCTCCGCCCCAAAAATTCTGTGTTATTCCTTTTGGCATGTAAAGTCATGCTTCTGCTGTTCTTTGATAAGCACGGTATATTTCTACAGCACTGGGTTCTCCGACAATTAATGGTGACTACATTGCAAACATCCTAAAAACCCATTTGCGTGGAGCCATGAGGAAGAAAACACATTTGCTGAAGAAACAGTGGTTTTTGCTCCAAGACAATGCCCGACCACATGTTGCTGCTGCTGCATTGGCAGCACTGGCTGAAATTAATGGGATGGCACCGGAACTAGAGATGAGCGCCTGAAATTTTTCGGGTTTTGTGTTTTGGTTTTGGGTTCGGTTCCGCGGCCGTGTTTTGGGTTCGAACGCGTTTTGGCAAAACCTCACCGAATTTTTTTTGTCGGATTCGGGTGTGTTTTGGATTCGGGTGTTTTTTTCAAAAAACACTAAAAAACAGCTTAAATCATAGAATTTGGGGGTCATTTTGATCCCAAAGTATTATTAACCTCAAAAACCATAATTTACACTCATTTTCAGTCTATTCTGAATACCTCACACCTCACAATATTATTTTTAGTCCTAAAATTTGCACCGAGGTCGCTGTGTGAGTAAGATAAGCGACCCTAGTGGCCGACACAAACACCGGGCCCATCTAGGAGTGGCACTGCAGTGTCACGCAGGATGTCCCTTCCAAAAAACCCTCCCCAAACAGCACATGACGCAAAGAAAAAAAGAGGCGCAATGAGGTAGCTGTGTGAGTAAGATTAGCGACCCTAGTGGCCGACACAAACACCGGGCCCATCTAGGAGTGGCACTGCAGTGTCACGCAGGATGTCCCTTCCAAAAAACCCTCCCCAATCAGCACATGATGCAAGATGGAATTGTCCTTGGGCCCTCCCACCCACCCTTATGTTGTATAAACAAAACAGGACATGCACACTTTAACCAACCCATCATTTCAGTGACAGGGTCTGCCACACGACTGTGACTGATATGACGGGTTGGTTTGGACCCCCCCCAAAAAAGAAGCAATTAATCTCTCCTTGCACAAACTGGCTCTACAGAGGCAAGATGTCCACCTCATCTTCACCCTCCGATATATCACCGTGTACATCCCCCTCCTCACAGATTATCAATTCGTCCCCACTGGAATCCACCATCTCAGCTCCCTGTGTACTTTGTGGAGGCAATTGCTGCTGGTCAATGTCTCCGCGGAGGAATTGATTATAATTCATTTTAATGAACATCATCTTCTCCACATTTTCTGGATGTAACCTCGTACGCCGATTGCTGACAAGGTGAGCGGCGGCACTAAACACTCTTTCGGAGTACACACTTGTGGGAGGGCAACTTAGGTAGAATAAAGCCAGTTTGTGCAAGGGCCTCCAAATTGCCTCTTTTTCCTGCCAGTATAAGTACGGACTGTGTGACGTGCCTACTTGGATGCGGTCACTCATATAATCCTCCACCATTCTATCAATGTTGAGAGAATCATATGCAGTGACAGTTGACGACATGTCCGTAATCGTTGTCAGGTCCTTCAGTCCGGACCAGATGTCAGCATCAGCAGTCGCTCCAGACTGCCCTGCATCACCGCCAGCGGGTGGGCTCGGAATTCTGAGCCTTTTCCTCGCACCCCCAGTTGCGGGAGAATGTGAAGGAGGAGATGTTGACAGGTCGCGTTCCGCTTGACTTGACAATTTTGTCACCAGCAGGTCTTTCAACCCCAGCAGACTTGTGTCTGCCGGAAAGAGAGATCCAAGGTAGGCTTTAAATCTAGGATCGAGCACGGTGGCCAAAATGTAGTGCTCTGATTTCAACAGATTGACCACCCGTGAATCCTTGTTAAGCGAATTAAGGGCTGCATCCACAAGTCCCACATGCCTAGCGGAATCGCTCCCTTTTAGCTCCTTCTTCAATGCCTCCAGCTTCTTCTGCAAAAGCCTGATGAGGGGAATGACCTGACTCAGGCTGGCAGTGTCTGAACTGACTTCACGTGTGGCAAGTTCAAAGGGCATCAGAACCTTGCACAACGTTGAAATCATTCTCCACTGCACTTGAGACAGGTGCATTCCACCTCCTATATCGTGCTCAATTGTATAGGCTTGAATGGCCTTTTGCTGCTCCTCCAACCTCTGAAGCATATAGAGGGTTGAATTCCACCTCGTTACCACTTCTTGCTTCAGATGATGGCAGGGCAGGTTCAGTAGTTTTTGGTGGTGCTCCAGTCTTCTGTACGTGGTGCCTGTACGCCGAAAGTGTCCCGCAATTTTTCTGGCCACCGACAGCATCTCTTGCACGCCCCTGTCGTTTTTTAAAAAATTCTGCACCACCAAATTCAAGGTATGTGCAAAACATGGGACGTGCTGGAATTTGCCCATATTTAATGCACACACAATATTGCTGGCGTTGTCCGATGCCACAAATCCACAGGAGAGTCCAATTGGGGTAAGCCATTCCGCGATGATCTTCCTCAGTTGCCGTAAGAGGTTTTCAGCTGTGTGCGTATTCTGGAAAGCGGTGATACAAAGCGTAGCCTGCCTAGGAAAGAGTTGGCGTTTGCGAGATGCTGCTACTGGTGCCGCCGCTGCTGTTCTTGCGGCGGGAGTCCATACATCTACCCAGTGGGCTGTCACAGTCATATAGTCCTGACCCTGCCCTGCTCCACTTGTCCACATGTCCGTGGTTAAGTGGACATTGGGTACAACTGCATTTTTTAGGAGACTGGTGAGTCTTTTTCTGACGTCCGTGTACATTCTCGGTATCGCCTGCCTAGAGAAGTGGAACCTAGATGGTATTTGGTAACGGGGGCACACTGCCTCAATAAATTGTCTAGTTCCCTGTGAACTAACGGCGGATACCGGACGCACGTCTAACACCAACATAGTTGTCAAGGACTCAGTTATCCGCTTTGCAGTAGGATGACTGCTGTGATATTTCATCTTCCTCGCAAAGGACTGTTGAACAGTCAATTGCTTACTGGAAGTAGTACAAGTGGGCTTACGACTTCCCCTCTGGGATGACCATCGACTCCCAGCGGCAACAACAGCAGCGCCAGCAGCAGTAGGCGTTACACGCAAGGATGCATCGGAGGAATCCCAGGCAGGAGAGGACTCGTCAGACTTGCCAGTGACATGGCCTGCAGGACTATTGGCATTCCTGGGGAAGGAGGAAATTGACACTGAGGGAGTTGGTGGGGTGGTTTGCGTGAGCTTGGTTACAAGAGGAAGGGATTTACTGGTCAGTGGACTGCTTCCGCTGTCACCCAAAGTTTTTGAACTTGTCACTGACTTATTATGAATGCGCTGCAGGTGACGTATAAGGGAGGATGTTCCGAGGTGGTTAACGTCCTTACCCCTACTTATTACAGCTTGACAAAGGGAACACACGGCTTGACACCTGTTGTCCGCATTTCTGGTGAAATACCTCCACACCGAAGAGCTGATTTTTTTGGTATTTTCACCTGGCATGTCAACGGCCATATTCCTCCCACGGACAACAGGTGTCTCCCCGGGTGCCTGACTTAAACAAACCACCTCACCATCAGAATCCTCCTGGTCAATTTCCTCCCCAGCGCCAGCAACACCCATATCCTCCTCATCCTGGTGTACTTCAACACTGACATCTTCAATCTGACTATCAGGAACTGGACTGCGGGTGCTCCTTCCAGCACTTGCAGGGGGCGTGCAAATGGTGGAAGGCGCATGCTCTTCACGTCCAGTGTTGGGAAGGTCAGGCATCGCAACCGACACAATTGGACTCTCCTTGTGGATTTGGGATTTCGAAGAATGCACAGTTCTTTGCTGTGCTGCTTTTGCCAGCTTGAGTCTTTTCATTTTTCTAGCGAGAGGCTGAGTGCTTCCATCCTCATGTGAAGCTGAACCACTAGCCATGAACATAGGCCAGGGCCTCAGCCGTTCCTTGCCACTCCGTGTGGTAAATGGCATATTGGCAAGTTTACGCTTCTCCTCCGACAATTTTATTTTAGGTTTTGGAGTCCTTTTTTTTCTGATATTTGGTGTTTTGGATTTGACATGCTCTGTACTATGACATTGGGCATCGGCCTTGGCAGACGACGTTGCTGGCATTTCATCGTCTCGGCCATGACTAGTGGCAGCAGCTTCAGCACGAGGTGGAAGTGGATCTTGATCTTTCCCTAATTTTGGAACCTCAACATTTTTGTTCTCCATATTTTAATAGGCACAACTAAAAGGCACCTCAGGTAAACAATGGAGATGGATACTAGTATACAATTATGGACTGCCTGCCGACTGCAGACACAGAGGTAGCCACAGCCGTGAACTACCGTACTGTACTGTGTCTGCAGCTAATATAGACTGGTTGATAAAGAGAAGATGTCTATGTAACTATGTATGTATAAAGAAGACTGAAAAAAATCCACGGTTAGGTGGTATACAATTATGGACGGACTGCCTGCCGAGTGCAGACACAGAGGTAGCCACAGCCGTGAACTACCGTACTGTACTGTGTCTGCAGCTAATATAGACTGGTTGATAAAGAGAAGATGTCTATGTAACTATGTATGTATAAAGAAGAATGAAAAAAAACCACGGTTAGGTGGTATACAATTATGGACGGACTGCCTGCCGAGTGCAGACACAGAGGTAGCCACAGCCGTGAACTACCGTACTGTACTGTGTCTGCAGCTAATATAGACTGGTTGATAAAGAGAAGATGTCTATGTAACTATGTATGTATAAAGAAGAATGAAAAAAATCCACGGTTAGGTGGTATTACAATTATGGACGGACTGCCTGCCGAGTGCAGAGACACAGAGGTAGCCACAGCCGTGAACTACCGTACTGTGTCTGCTGCGACTGGATGATAAATGATATAAAAAATATATATATATCACTACTGCAGCCGGACAGGTATATATTATATATTATATAATGACGGACCTGCTGGACACTGTCTGTCAGCAGAATGAGTTTTATTTTTATAGAATAAAAAAAAAAAACACACAAGTGAAGTCACACGACGAGTGTTTAACTTTTTCAGGCAATCACAATATAAGTATACTACTAACTATACTGGTGGTCAGTGTGGTCAGGTCGCTGGTCAGTCACACTGGCAGTGGCACTCCTGCAGCAAAAGTGTGCACTGTTTAATTTTAATATAATATGTACTCCTGGCTCCTGCTATAACCTATAACTGGTACTGCAGTAGTGCTCCCCAGTCTCCCCCACAATTATAAGCTGTGTGAGCTGAGCAGTCAGACAGATATATAATATATATAGATGATGCAGCACACTGGCCTGAGCCTGAGCAGTGCACACAGATATGGTATGTGACTGACTGAGTCACTGTGTGTATCGCTTTTTTCAGGCAGAGAACGGATATATTAAATAAACTGCACTGTGTGTCTGGTGGTCACTCACTATATAATATATTATGTACTCCTGGCTCCTGCTATAACCTATAACTGGCACTGCAGTAGTGCTCCCCAGTCTCCCCCACAATTATAAGCTGTGTGAGCTGAGCAGTCAGACAGATATATATAATATTATATATAGATAATAGATGATGCAGCACACTGGCCTGAGCCTGAGCAGTGCACACAGATATGGTATGTGACTGACTGAGTCACTGTGTGTATCGCTTTTTTCAGGCAGAGAACGGATATATTAAATAAACTGCACTGTGTGTCTGGTGGTCACTCACTATATAATATATTATGTACTCCTGGCTCCTGCTATAACCTATAACTGGCACTGCAGTAGTGCTCCCCAGTCTCCCCCACAATTATAAGCTGTGTGAGCTGAGCAGTCAGACAGATATATATAATATTATATATAGATAATAGATGATGCAGCACACTGGCCTGAGCCTGAGCAGTGCACACAGATATGGTATGTGACTGACTGAGTCACTGTGTGTATCGCTTTTTTCAGGCAGAGAACGGATATATTAAATAAACTGCACTGTGTGTCTGGTGGTCACTCACTATATAATATATTATGTACTCCTGGCTCCTGCTATAACCTATAACTGGCACTGCAGTAGTGCTCCCCAGTCTCCCCCACAATTATAAGCTGTGTGAGCTGAGCAGTCAGACAGATATATATAATATTATATATAGATAATAGATGATGCAGCACACTGGCCTGAGCCTGAGCAGTGCACACAGATATGGTATGTGACTGACTGAGTCACTGTGTGTATCGCTTTTTTCAGGCAGAGAACGGATATATTAAATAAACTGCACTGTGTGTCTGGTGGTCACTCACTATATAATATATTATGTACTCCTGGCTCCTGCTATAACCTATAACTGGCACTGCAGTAGTGCTCCCCAGTCTCCCCCACAATTATAAGCTGTGTGAGCTGAGCAGTCAGACAGATATATATAATATTATATATAGATAATAGATGATGCAGCACACTGGCCTGAGCCTGAGCAGTGCACACAGATATGGTATGTGACTGACTGAGTCACTGTGTGTATCGCTTTTTTCAGGCAGAGAACGGATATATTAAATAAACTGCACTGTGTGTCTGGTGGTCACTCACTATATAATATATTATGTACTCCTGGCTCCTGCTATAACCTATAACTGGCACTGCAGTAGTGCTCCACAGTCTCCCCCACAATTATAAGCTGTGTGAGCTGAGCAGTCAGACAGATATATATAATATTATATATAGATAATAGATGATGCAGCACACTGGCCTGAGCCTGAGCAGTGCACACAGATATGGTATGTGACTGACTGAGTCACTGTGTGTATCGCTTTTTTCAGGCAGAGAATGGATATATTAAATAAACTGCACTGTGTGTCTGGTGGTCACTCACTATATAATATATTATGTACTCCTGGCTCCTGCTATAACCTATAACTGGCACTGCAGTAGTGCTCCCCAGTCTCCCCCACAATTATAAGCTGTGTGAGCTGAGCAGTCAGACAGATATATATAATATTATATATAGATAATAGATGATGCAGCACACTGGCCTGAGCCTGAGCAGTGCACACAGATATGGTATGTGACTGAGTCACTGTGTGCTGTGTATCGCTTTTTTCAGGCAGAGAACGGATTATAAAGTAAACTGCACTGTCCTCACTAGTAAACTCTCTCCACTCAGTCTCTACACTTCTACAGTAACAGTACTCCTCCTAGTCAGCTCCAGTAAATCTCTCTCAGTCTCTTATAATCTAAATGGAGAGGACGCCAGCCACGTCCTCTCCCTATCAATCTCAATGCACGTGTGAAAATGGCGGCGACGCGCGGCTCCTTATATAGAATCCGAGTCTCGCGATAGAATCCGAGCCTCGCGAGAATCCGACAGCGTCATGATGACGTTCGGGCGCGCTCGGGTTAACCGAGCAAGGCGGGAAGATCCGAGTCGCTCGGACCCGTGAAAAAAAACATGAAGTTCTGGCGGGTTCGGATTCAGAGAAACCGAACCCGCTCATCTCTAACCGGAACACCCTCTATATAGCCAGGACTTAGTACCCTGTGATTTTTTTTCCCCCACCCTAAAAAAACAACTGCACGGAAAGAAGCTGAGCATACACAGGGTAAAAGAGCTCCTGGTTTGATTTGATTTTTTAACCCTTCTGCTGCGTTCTGATTGCCGCACTGAGCCCCTTGTAATGCTGCCTCAACTTCCCTGCACCTCTATACCAGGGGTGGTGATGGCAGAGCCAGAGGGGGGTCTTCAACCCTCCTTGCAGGTTGCAGCCTCCACCCGTCCATCAGCCGGGACCTTAATTTAGGAAGAGCTGCCAAGGAGGGCCTGCAGTGTCTCTGGGGACAGATCCCTGGTGCTCGTGATGATCCCCCGACTGCCCACTCGCCTGTTTGTGCTTCCTTACTGCGGTCCGTGGCCAGAGAGAAAGCACCGCTGCATCACTCGGAGGACCCGCTCCTGCTTGCTGCTGACTGGCCACATGTGCCAGAAGAGATGAGCCACCCTATTCACTCTCGCGGGGTCCCGCTGGTTAGAGTGAATGCCCTGGACTTTGAGCTGCAGCTGATGCGGGGACGTACTTGGCACCCAAAAGGAGGGATTGTGTGTACCCACATTGTATTATACTGCATTTTATGCTGCTATGCCACCAGGGCCGGTGCTGGGGTGTTCGGCGCCCCCCTGCAAACTATAAATTTGTGCCCTCCCATAATTAACAAAGGGACAGCGCACATAGGGGTTAATTCAGACTTGATCGTAGATATGCTAAATTTAGCACATCTACGATCACTTTCACAGACATGCGAGGGGATGCCCAGCACTGGGCTAGTCCTCTCCGCTCTGCCCCCGCAGAGGTACAAAAGCATTGCACTGCGGCAATGCTTTTGTACCTGAAGAGTAGCTTCCTACCAGTGCAGCTACCGGGTCCCAGAGGCTGTGTGTGACGTCACGCAGCTGCCGCGGCCCACCCACTGCGCAGTCCGGGCACGTCTGCGTTGCCTAGAGAGGACTGTTTTCCTTTGTTCTCTTTCTAACACATCCAAGTTGGAATAAAGTCTTGTTCTTTATCATCACTCCCTGTATTCCCTTGGGATAATATTGCCTGTACAGGAGCTCCATCCTTTGTTCACTCAGAGGTACTACCACAGCAATAAAGTTTCCTGTGTGCTGCCTATTCATTATATATGTTGCACTCCATGTGATGTCTGCCAGATCATGAATACTATCTGATTCTACGGGGAGGGGGGTGGGGGGGCACAGTGATTAGTTTCACCTATGCCACAAAACCGCATTCTTCTTCTGTTTATTAAATACATGTAAGTGTTTGTTATGGATGGCCCTATGACGAAGCGACGTGCAAACAAGATCCCTGCAGCAACCCGGGTCAATTCTTCATCGTCTGCTGCTTTTCATAATCTCCTTGGAGTCCTTTCGACGCCAATAGTGTCGCAATGGCGTCTTCTCCTTCAGCTCTGGTATCTGAGAATCAAAGACTTCTAAAATTCCAGAGACCCAGCCTCCCTCTCTACGACAGTGCTCTCAAATGGGGAGTTAGGAAATTTCTGAAATGCCAAACCACCTACGCTCCCTTCCTACTAGACAGGACTTGCAACAGGATTCGCAGTCGCTTGAACAGAGAATTCAGGAAGTGGCCAAGATACTGTACATATGGACTTCATCCAAACAGATTTAACTCACGTTGGCAATCGAATGGTAACACTGGAGGATCATGCTGAACAAGTAGATTCTAAACGAAGCGAGGTTGACACAGTGATTAATCGACAATCTCATTTACTACTCGATATTCAGAGATTAGATGACGTGGGACAACAGAGACCGCCGGAATAATCTGAGAGTGAAGGGTGTTCTGAAAGATATCCCACAAGGGGGTATAATTGATGTTCTCACAAAAATCTTCAATGAGCTCCTGAAGTTGGATCCTAATGAAGAGATTGAGTTTGATTGTGCCCATTGTGCCTTACGTCCCAAAGGTCTACCTTCGGAACGGCCAAGGGATGTTATCTGCCGGCTACACTACAGTTAAGGAGAACATTCTACAACAAGCATGCCATGCTTAGGAAATCGATTTTAATGTAAACTCCATCCAAATATTGTTAACAGAAATTTGGTTTGGTTCCGCACAGGAAAAATGTGGTAATGATGAACATAGATTAATACACAGATTGTAGAAAACTGTTCAGGGAATGACCAACGATACTAAGTTTAAATTTAAAGATTCTTAATGAAGACATCTAAATAATTATTTGAGTTGGTGGTGCTCCCAGAGTCAGTAATGGTTAAGCAAAGAGAAGAAAAAAGAAAGACTCTGTGTTGGGGCACGCTTAGAAATTTGAAATAAGTTTATTAAAACTTAACATTTAATTAATAACGAATAAAAGTAATGAGGAGTTTGATACAAAAAAATTGTTCAAGAACACAAAGTAAACATATATATTGACAGAAATCAGGATAAGCCTGATACAAAATTATGGGCACCTGTGGTGAAAAATATACTGAAAAACATAAAAAATTACAAAAAATTAATATTATTAAGGTGCCTGAGTTAATCGAAATTCAAAATTGGAGTAGAGGTAAATGATATGTACATATAATCACCGCAGTGATAATTGTAGGTAAGCACCTAGTCTAAAACCTCATGAGAATAGATGAGAGGCACAAAGGTTCATAATTGAAATGTCAAATGACTGAGGGTAATCACCTGGCAGAGATTCTGTTTGCTAAAAGGCTAGATCCTTGTAGATAACAAAGCATTTAAGATAAAAGTATGATTATTAAAGATACAAAAGAGCATTGATAAATAAGCCTAAAGGCAAAGCCAATTGTAGATAAATAGAAGGTTTGCGGGAAAGTTGGATAAGGAATAGGTAAGTTTCAGAAGTTGCTCTAACACTTCTGCTGTTTGTGATCAGAGGTCACAATCTTACTGCACCTGATATTCCCAAGAGGTCACCCTACTAGGTACTGATCAGGCTTATCAGCGCTTAGCTTCCAAGGTCGGATGAGATTGGGCGTTGCTGCTGAAATATGGCAGTAATAAACACTAGGACACAAATGAGAGAGTGTAATGAGTAGTGAGCAACAAGGTACTTCTGCTGTCCAGTTTCTAGCGCAGATTCTCTGTTGCTGTGAGCATTGCAGAGAGTGGTCTCGCATCTGGATGAGAGGGTACTAAAAATAGAAGTGAGATATGCTCAGAATAGGGAGGAAACCCTGCCTTCTGCTGTCCACTGTCTTATATAGATATATAGCGGACAGTGGATGAGAGAGGTGGGTTAGGCTTACCTATTGAAAAAAAGGGTGGTGGGAAAATTAGAAGAAGGAGAAGAAATGGTAATGTGGTGAGATCACAAATTAACAAAAAATTAAGTAAATTATGAAATAAAACAATCATGAAATCAACGATTAATTGGAAAAAGGAAAGTAAACACAGGCTGCATGGTAAAGGCTTACCAAAATGGGTATAAGACCCTGCTTATGCAGAAAGGATTCTGCAAAAAAGTATTACATTTAAAAGGAAATACCAGAAAATGGTTTAGAGCAATAATTAAGGATCAAAAATAGCAAACATGGAAAAAAACAATATTGATTATATATCAGTATCAGTTAAATAACTGGAGTCCAAATGGGCACATACAATACCAGGGAGTCCCAAAAAGTGATCTGAGCTAGAAAGAGTTCAGCATCACTGAGCACAGACGGACCGTTTCACCAGGGTGGCTTGTTCACTGTGTCAGGGCATAAGGAAAAAGCTGCTGTATTTAAGGCAGAGGAGGGAGGGAACTGGGAGGGCTTAACATCACTAGGGATTCCGATTGGTGGAAGTCCATAGTGACATCACCCTCATTTTAAATAGGGAATTGTGCTGATGAAAAAAAGGGAAACATCAAAGACATCAAAAACAGCAGAAGGCTGGCGAATGTTCTTACACCTGAAAGTGTAAATATAAAGTCATGAGGAGGTGGCTGCCGTATGAATAGTTAATTGAGATGTTCTGTATATCGGGATCCCACGATCGCGTCAGACCGGAAGTGTCGTTCTTGGCCGGAAGTCATGTGGTCGCGTGCGTTCCGGAGTTTGCGTTTCAACTGGACGTCAGGCCGGAAGTAAAGTCATCCGTTTATGCTATGAGGCTGGAGTTGCTAGGTAACCGTTGTTAGATGGCCGGATATACGGAAAAAAGGTTTTATCACGGCTGGAAGTGTTGCAATGCATTCGTGCACTGTTAGTAGCTCATCTTATTGCCATAGTATGCATTAGTGTGGTGGATCTTCATGGCTTGGGTCACATAGGAAACACTGAAAAAATATAAAAATAATAATAATAATAATAATAATAATGATAAATAAATAAATAAATGGAAATATTGGATCTCCTAAAAACCGGGAGAGGGGAGAGAGACAAAGTTGTTAGTTAGAGTATTGGTTGCGGATGACACACTTATCGAGTACCACAGTCGATTTGTAAACTCCCCTATGGTATATAACCCATTTCCATAATAGCAAGGAGAGTGGGCTTCCCTGGGTGCGACTTCTAACCATCAGATGACAAAAACTCCAAACGCTTCCATATGCAGTTCATATATATACACCATATCATGGATGCAGGTAAGTAAAGAGAAATCTGTATGTTTACGATCCCAATAGCCTATGCATAGGACTTAGGTCTCCATTATGAGGGACCCAGCTCCAACAGGATGATACGCACTTTGTTGTTTGTGTAGAATTACCACGTGCCTCACAACATCATTCACAGAGTCAAAAGATTCAATAAGTTTAAAATTCCTATGCATAATATAATCAATTAAAGATATGGGATTGAAAAATATCATAAATCATTGATTTCAAAACAAATTTCATACCAATCAATATCCCTTATATGAAAGCAGGAAGATGATACAACACATTGATCATGCTTGAATTTTATAACCGTGTGAAGTTTATACATGCTTTGCAACACATCAAAAAGGACTGATTGTCATCCCAGTGTGGAGTTTGTATGTGCTTCAAATCACAAAACTTGTTCAAATGTATCCAGAAGTGAAAGTGTCATCCCAGTGTGGAGTTTGTATATGCTTCAAACCACAAAAATTGAATATGCAGTCACTTACTCTCAAGAGATGATAATAACCCCCTATGGGAGTTAATGCACAATTTTGAATATCCTATATCAATATTATATGTACAGCATAAAAAATAATAATAATTGTCCTCAAATCACAGCTGGAAATAAATGACCTGTATCTTTCTCCATAAAGAATACCCTTTAATTGAAAAAGTGCATCAATAGAGACCACTTCATAGATGAATTTCCTTGATTGGAAATGGAAAGATACCGAGGTATAGGAAGGTGCAGACCTTCTGCTGTCTCAAACATCTGCATATAGCATCGAATGTCAGGATGAGAGGGGTCTGCCTCCTTCACTGCGGTATTGAGATAGGAGAAATAGAGGAACCTACTTCTGCTTTTCCAATGTTGCTGCTCAGAGCCCTCTGTTACTACAGCATTGCAGAGTAGCCCGGCTGCTGGAATGAGAGAGTGTGTACATGGAAAGGAAATCACACAGTTATCCAATGGAGATAAAGGAGAGGCTAGTACCAAAGTACTTGAAGGGTTGAACCCTCTGCTTTCCCCATATCTGCTATCAGCATCGAATATTGGGATGAGAGGGGTCCATAAACATCTTAGTGATATTTGGTGGACCCCTTTCTTTGAAAGTAAAGCATTCATAATCATAACCAGAAATAACGACACTGAGACTTGAATTTTGGCAGAAAATTGCTAGCTATTTATTTGTCCCTAACCATTAGGAAACCTGTAATAAAGAGATTAATTTAATATGCCGCTCCAGCTGGCATATGGTGGCGGCCCAAAAGAACGGCTCACTTAATCTAAATTAAACTTAAATAACTCAACCCTATAAATTTACTAAAACTTACCATAAACCGGTAATAGGTGACAACTCAACCCCCACAGTGACTACCCACCGCTCCTGGGTGCCCTGCCGCTGCCTTCCCGGACGGGTGGTCAAGCGGCCATAAGTCGATGGAGGTGAGTGCACCTAAACCACAACCAACTGTAAAACACTACAGTTTTCTCTACAATACGAAACTGCCGTTCTTTTCCGCCAATAAATAGCTAACGAAAACAGCCAACAACTTAGAGCCAAATCACCACGTGCCACAATTTCCAACTACCAGGGCGGGAGGGTGGGAAACCAGATCACCAAGAGACTTAAAATGGCTTCACCTTCCCTATATATATCAAGCCCTCCCCTTAAAGAAGGCTGTACTTTCCTCACAGCTAGGTCCACCCCTCCCCAGATGTTTAACTCTTTCCTCTCCTATGCAGTCAATACTCTCTTCTTCCCTTCACCTTGGTATGAAACAAGACAAGTAGAGGTCTCAATTCTGCTTTTCCAAAATTGCTGCTCTGTTATTATAATAAGTCATGAAGAAAAAACAAAAAAACCCTTGTCGTGTTTGATTTGTGAGATTAGATGTGCGGAGTCCCCAATAGGGAGAGCGGAAGAGGGTTTGTGGTAGGACTGAATAACCTGATGATATAAAAAGTGATATGTTACATAAATGAATTAAAGTGTGGGAGTGGAAGTGAGAATAATGCTTAAGGTTTGGGAACTGTGTGTAAAGAGAAGAAAGGGTAATAGGTGGGTGTGTGTAAGGCCGAGATTTTAAGGAAGTTGAGGGATAATGGTGATACTAGCAGGGTGTGACACATGGGGAAAAGAGGGAGGGAGGTGAGGGAGAGGGATGCAAAGGAAGAGAGAAAGTGATTAAATGTTATGAGAAGGGAAAAGGTGGTGATATGTGTGTTATGCAGTGAGGAGGTGTGTTGAGAATTGGAAAATTATTTAAAGAAAAGCCGTGTAATTTATGTATTCATTCATGCCCTTGGGTGCTAGGCAATCCAATTTGAAAGTCCATTCGGATTCATGTCTCAAAAGCTCTTTCATGAGGTCGCCACCACGAATTCCCAAGCTGATTTTCTCTAGTCCAAAAGCTTTCAAATCATTCGGGTTACCCCCATGGTGGTGATGGAAGTGGCGTGCGACTGAGGTCAATTTTTTGTGTTTTGAGAGATCAGTTGAGGCATTCCTCACAGATCCAACATGTTCTAAAATACGTTGTTTTAGGGCCCTTGTAGTGATGCCCACGTATTTCATGTTGCAACTGCAGTAAATGCAGTACACGACTCCAATGGCATTACAGTTGATAAATTGTTCGATGGTTAGTAGGTTGTTATAACGGTCCCGTATAGTGGACATTTTGGTCATATGAGAACATGCTTTACAATTTCCGCAAGGAAAAGAGCCTTTGAGAGTGGTGATTTTCTTTGGATTCTTGGTATAGTGGCTACTCGTTAGTCTGTCCTTGAGATTTCTGGAACGTCTCCAGCTCATGGATACCTTCTGTCCAATAGTCTTAGAAAGATCCTCATCCAAGTGTAGAATTGACCAATGTTTGTCAATAGATTCTTTAATCAATTTCCACTCCTTACAGAAAGTGCCCACAAATCTTAGAGTATTGTTTTGTGTGGATGAATTCGTACTTTCCTTGTTAGGGAAAATCAAGGTATCCCTCGGTATTTGATTGCAGTGCCATCTAGCTCTTTTAAAAGAGCGATGGCTGTAGCCTCGTTCCAGTAGTCTTAAGGTGAGTTCATTACTCTTCAATCTGAAGGTATTGGGATCTGAGCAGTTCCTTTTAAGGCGCAAAAACTCCCCTTTGGGGATATTGGTGATGGTAGGTGGAAAATGAGAACTGGTTTGATGGAGAAGGCTATTGGTGGCTGTGGTCTTTCGATACAGTTCGGTTTGTATGAGGCCATCCGGAGTTTTGTATATATTGAGATCCAGAAAGGATACTTGATTGGTGCTAATGTGGTATGTAAGCTTGAGATTGATATTGTTGCAGTTTAATGCTGCAATAAAGGATAGTAGTAATTTCTCATCACCTTCCCAGATCAGGATAATGTCGTCTATGTAACGCCACCAAGCTAAGATATGTTGAGTGAATTTGTCATTATCAGGGTGCATGAAATACGTGGGCATCACTACGTGGGCATCACTACAAGGGCCCTAAAACAACGTATTTTAGAACATGTTGGATCTGTGAGGAATGCCTCAACTGATCTCTCAAAACACAAAAAATTGACCTCAGTCGCACGCCACTTCCATCACCACCATGGGGGTAACCCGAATGATTTGAAAGCTTTTGGACTAGAGAAAATCAGCTTGGGAATTCGTGGTGGCGACCTCATGAAAGAGCTTTTGAGACATGAATCCGAATGGACTTTCAAATTGGATTGCCTAGCACCCAAGGGCATGAATGAATACATAAATTACACGGCTTTTCTTTAAATAATTTTCCAATTCTCAACACACCTCCTCACTGCATAACACACATATCACCACCTTTTCCCTTCTCATAACATTTAATCACTTTCTCTCTTCCTTTGCATCCCTCTCCCTCACCTCCCTCCCTCTTTTCCCCATGTGTCACACCCTGCTAGTATCACCATTATCCCTCAACTTCCTTAAAATCTCGGCCTTACACACACCCACCTATTACCCTTTCTTCTCTTTACACACAGTTCCCAAACCTTAAGCATTATTCTCACTTCCACTCCCACACTTTAATTCATTTATGTAACATATCACTTTTTATATCATCAGGTTATTCAGTCCTACTTAAACCCTCTTCCGCTCTCCCTATTGGGGACTCCGCACATCTAATCTCACAAATCAAACACGACAAGGGTTTTTTTGTTTTTTCTTCTTGACTTATTATAATAACAGAGCAGCAATTTTGGAAAAGCAGAATTGAGACCTCTACTTGTCTTGTTTCATACCAAGGTGAAGGGAATGGACCCCTCTCATCCCAATATTCGATACTGATAGCAGATATGGGGAAAGCAGAGGGTTCAACCCTTCAAGTACTTTGGTACTAGCCTCTCCTTTATCTCCATTGGATAACTGTGTGATTTCCTTTCCATGTACACACTCTCTCATTCCAGCAGCCGGGCTACTCTGCAATGCTGTAGTAACAGAGGGCTCTGAGCAGCAACATTGGAAAAGCAGAAGTAGGTTCCTCTATTTCTCCTATCTCAATACCGCGGTGAAGGAGGCAGACCCCTCTCATCCTGACATTCGATGCTATATGCAGATGTTTGAGACAGCAGAAGGTCTGCACCTTCCTATACCTCGGTATCTTTCCATTTCCAATCAAGGAAATTCATCTATGAAGTGGTCTCTATTGATGCACTTTTTCAATTAAAGGGTATTCTTTATGGAGAAAGATACAGGTCATTTATTTCCAGCTGTGATTTGAGGACAATTATTATTATTTTTTATGCTGTACATATAATATTGATATAGGATATTCAAAATTGTGCATTAACTCCCATAGGGGGTTATTATCATCTCTTGAGAGTAAGTGACTGCATATTCAATTTTTGTGGTTTGAAGCATATACAAACTCCACACTGGGATGACACTTTCACTTCTGGATACATTTGAACAAGTTTTGTGATTTGAAGCACATACAAACTCCACACTGGGATGACAATCAGTCCTTTTTGATGTGTTGCAAAGCATGTATAAACTTCACACGGTTATAAAATTCAAGCATGATCAATGTGTTGTATCATCTTCCTGCTTTCATATAAGGGATATTGATTGGTATGAAATTTGTTTTGAAATCAATGATTTATGATATTTTTCAATCCCATATCTTTAATTGATTATATTATGCATAGGAATTTTAAACTTATTGAATCTTTTGACTCTGTGAATGATGTTGTGAGGCACGTGGTAATTCTACACAAACAACAAAGTGCGTATCATCCTGTTGGAGCTGGGTCCCTCATAATGGAGACCTAAGTCCTATGCATAGGCTATTGGGATCGTAAACATACAGATTTCTCCTTACTTACCTGCATCCATGATATGGTGTATATAATATATGAACTGCATATGGAAGCGTTTGGAGTTTTTGTCATCTGATGGTTAGAAGTCACACCCAGGGAAGCCCACTCTCCTTGCTATTATGGAAATGGGTTATATACCATAGGGGAGTTTACAAATCGACTGTGGTACTCGATAAGTGTGTCATCCGCAACCAATACTCTAACTAACAACTTTGTCTCTCTCCCCTCTCCCGGTTTTTAGGAGATCCAATATTTCCATTTATTTATTTATTTATCATTATTATTATTATTATTATTATTATTTTTATATTTTTTCAGTGTTTCCTATGTGACCCAAGCCATGAAGATCCACCACACTAATGCATACTATGGCAATAAGATGAGCTACTAACAGTGCACGAATGCATTGCAACACTTCCAGCCGTGATAAAACCTTTTTTCCGTATATCCGGCCATCTAACAACGGTTACCTAGCAACTCCAGCCTCATAGCATAAACGGATGACTTTACTTCCGGCCTGACGTCCAGTTGAAACGCAAACTCCGGAACGCACGCGACCACATGACTTCCGGCCAAGAACGACACTTCCGGTCTGACGCGATCGTGGGATCCCGATATACAGAACATCTCAATTAACTATTCATACGGCAGCCACCTCCTCATGACTTTATATTTACACTTTCAGGTGTAAGAACATTCGCCAGCCTTCTGCTGTTTTTGATGTCTTTGATGTTTCCCTTTTTTTCATCAGCACAATTCCCTATTTAAAATGAGGGTGATGTCACTATGGACTTCCACCAATCGGAATCCCTAGTGATGTTAAGCCCTCCCAGTTCCCTCCCTCCTCTGCCTTAAATACAGCAGCTTTTTCCTTATGCCCTGACACAGTGAACAAGCCACCCTGGTGAAACGGTCCGTCTGTGCTCAGTGATGCTGAACTCTTTCTAGCTCAGATCACTTTTTGGGACTCCCTGGTATTGTATGTGCCCATTTGGACTCCAGTTATTTAACTGATACTGATATATAATCAATATTGTTTTTTCCCATGTTTGCTATTTTTGATCCTTAATTATTGCTCTAAACCATTTTCTGGTATTTCCTTTTAAATGTAATACTTTTTTGCAGAATCCTTTCTGCATAAGCAGGGTCTTATACCCATTTTGGTAAGCCTTTACCATGCAGCCTGTGTTTACTTTCCTTTTTCCAATTAATCATTGATTTCATGATTGTTTTATTTCATAATTTACTTAATTTTTTGTTAATTTGTGATCTCACCACATTACCATTTCTTCTCCTTCTTCTAATTTTCCCACCACCCTTTTTTTCAATAGGTAAGCCTAACCCACCTCTCTCATCCACTGTCCGCTATATATCTATATAAGACAGTGGACAGCAGAAGGCAGGGTTTCCTCCCTATTCTGAGCATATCTCACTTCTATTTTTAGTACCCTCTCATCCAGATGCGAGACCTCTCTCTGCAATGCTCACAGCAACAGAGAATCTGCGCTAGAAACTGGACAGCAGAAGTACCTTGTTGCTCACTACTCATTACACTCTCTCATTTGTGTCCTAGTGTTTATTACTGCCATATTTCAGCAGCAACGCCCAATCTCATCCGACCTTGGAAGCTAAGCGCTGATAAGCCTGATCAGTACCTAGTAGGGTGACCTCTTGGGAATATCAGGTGCAGTAAGGTTGTGACCTCTGATCACAAACAGCAGAAGTGTTAGAGCAACTTCTGAAACTTACCTATTCCTTATCCAACTTTCCCGCAAACCTTCTATTTATCTACAATTGGCTTTGCCTTTAGGCTTATTTATCAATGCTCTTTTGTATCTTTAATAATCATACTTTTATCTTAAATGCTTTGTTATCTACAAGGATCTAGCCTTTTAGCAAACAGAATCTCTACCAGGTGATTACCCTCAGTCATTTGACATTTCAATTATGAACCTTTGTGCCTCTCATCTATTCTCATGAGGTTTTAGACTAGGTGCTTACCTACAATTATCACTGCGGTGATTATATGTACATATCATTTACCTCTACTCCAATTTTGAATTTCGATTAACTCAGGCACCTTAATAATATTAATTTTTTGTAATTTTTTATGTTTTTCAGTATATTTTTCACCACAGGTGCCCATAATTTTGTATCAGGCTTATCCTGATTTCTGTCAATATATATGTTTACTTTGTGTTCTTGAACAATTTTTTTGTATCAAACTCCTCATTACTTTTATTCGTTATTAATTAAATGTTAAGTTTTAATAAACTTATTCCATCCAAATATTCCAAGACCTTTCCTGGCATACTCTGCAACAACAACGTTTATTATGCCCACTTAGGAACGAACTCTGCAAGAAGAATTTGAAATTCCGCTTGGGGTATCCCGTTAGTATTCAGGGCACACTTGACGGATCTACCCATACGGTTCATAAACCAGAGAATGTCCAGATGTTTTGTTCCTCTCTGGGTCTCCCTTCAGTGGAATTACTGAATTGGATGGACCTTCCCTTGCTGCCAACGACATCCCTACCTAAAAGGGAAAGATGGCAGACTCCTCATTCCTCCAGGAGATGGAGGAGCAGTTCTCAGGCATCGGAGGGTGCCGCAGTGCCTTGATGAGTATTACGTATGTTTGTACTCATGCCTTGTAGGTTTGTCTACCCCTTGAGTTGGTGGGCATCTCACCCTGTTCCACATGGAGCAGTCAGGGGGGCCATCTCCACACTCTTCAAAGGTCCATCGATTATATTTAGCAGGAGGGTTGTTATATATTTTTATGGGGGGTTTTTGTACCATTTTTGAAGAATTAGACAGTTTATTGGTTTAGAGCATTTTATGTCCTCCCCTCTGCCAATAGTACTTAGCTCATTTGTACAAGTGGTTGCTATGTTTTGCTACCACCAGTAAGAACCAATATGTTTGTTAATGGGCTGCTGACCTTACATGTGATCTTATGCATAATATATCTTTGATAACAGAAGTATTTGTTTGTTGACCTCTACTCCTTGCCTCTTATGTTTTTAGATTGTTCATAGGTCTGAATATTTCTAGGTGTGATACATCACCTTTACCCCTGTAGACACCCCATTTTGTTATATATACGTTAACTATGGATCTGCTTGAGATTTCCATAGCTTCTTCGACAGAGGATATTTGGCTTCAGGGTCCCTTCTGTCTGACCCTGAGACTTTTTCTGTTACTTTTAGTTTACCATCACTGATGCCCTTCTTTCAGGATGGTTTACTCCCTTTTATTTTTGCACGCTTTTTTCTAGATACACCTGTTCTCCTCCCCTTTTCTCTTCTTTCCCCTTCCTTTACAGGAGAGTCTGGCATTTTGTGATTATTCCATGCATCTCCAATATCTGTCTAATGGCTAAACTTAAGCTTTTGTCAAATAATGTTAAGGGTCTCAACTTTCCCAAAAAATGTTCCCGCCTATTACACACCCTACATATGGACAAGATTGATATAGCTTTCCTACAGGAGACTCATTTTAAAAGGGGTTCTGCTCCTCGTTTGTTGTCCCAATATTTCCCGACAGGCTATTTCAATGATTTCACAGATGCCAAGGCCCGAGGGGTAGCTATTTTATTTGCAAAACATGTTTGTCTATCTGAAATACAGGAAGTACCTGTTGGCGATGGTAGAGGCCTCCTAGTGAAGGCGACTATTGCGTCCCAACATTACTCCTTTGTTAACTTGTACATGCCCAATCAGGGCCAGACTCTATTCCTCCGCAGGGCTTTAGAATCAACAGGATCCCATATTGAAGGGTGTCTGATTGTGGGGGTTGATTTTAACTGGGCCTTAGAACCACTTCTGGACACTTCTATGGGTTCACCACAATATTCTTTTAAGGAGACAAGGCAATTTAGAATGATTTTGCATGAATATCAGCTTGTGGACTCATGGAGGCTTTTGCACCCTGCAGAAAGAAACTATACCTTCCCAATCCCCCCCCCCCACACACACACACACACACACACACACACACACACAACATGTATTCATGTATAGATTGTTTTGGCATTGGATATTCCTGTCTGGACACATTGTTGGAAGAAACAATTGGTCAGATCAAAGGATCAGACATGCCCCTAGTTCCTTAACTTTACGTTTGGACCCTTTAGGATCTCGTCATTGGCATTGGTGATTCAATGAGCAACTTCTTTTAGATCCTCATTTTAAAGCACAGCTTCTGGGGTTTATTGACCATTATATTGCCTCTAATGTGATTGACAATGTCTCCCCGATGATTATCTGGGAAGCTCATAAATGTGTTATCAGAGTACATTGTATCCGGTTAGGTACTTACCATTAGAAACAGAAAATGGAATGTAGGGAGGACCTCTTATCTAAAATAAAGTCGTTACAAATAGCACATAAGAGTTCAAGGGACTCAGACATTTTTATACAACTACAGGCATCTAGAACATCCTTGAATTCTCTGTTGAACGAGGGGGCGAAGTGGACGTGTAGGCGATGCAGACATACTTACTTTTGGTGGGGTAATAAGCCTGGGAAGATGGTGGTGAGGATATAGATCCCTTACGTATATCTAGAAAATTAAGGATTCTTTGGGTCTGGTTCGTGCAATGGACGGGGATATCACCACCATCTTCCATGACTACTATTCGGAATTGTATAACCTTACCCAGGCCCACCCAGATGTATTCCGAATGTCTCATACTGCTGATATTCTGACCTATTTGGAAGATATTGATTTCCCGTCGCTTCCCGATGAGGTGTCACAGGCTAAAGATCCCCCGTTTACTGAAGATGAATTAAAAGACGCCATTCAGGTGTCTCCTAATGGGAAAAGCCCAGGCCCTGGTGGCTTCCGATAGCCTATTACAAATCTTTTCAAGATAAATTACTCCCGTTTTTATTACAAGCATGTAATGCAATGATGTCCCAGACCCAGTTTTCTAACCAATCCCTGGCCACACATATCACTGTCATCCCTAAAGAAGGGAAGGATTCATGTCTTCCAGCCAGTTACAGGCCTATTTCTTTACTTAATGTAGACATTAAGCTCTATGCCAAATTAATAGCTAACCACTTAAAGCCACATCTCCCTAGAATTGTCCATTCCGACCAAGTGGGATTTATCCCAGGTCGGGAGGCTAGGGACAATACGAGTAAGGTGATAGATTTAATCTTGCAAGTGAACACCAATAATATTCTTCTGATTCTCCTGTCAACAGATGCAGAAAAAGCGTTTGACTGAATTGATTGGGATTTTATGGAGGGGGTTCTACCAAAACTGGGTCTGGGACATGCCTTCCTACATAAGTTACTTGCCCTATACAGAGCTCCATTGGCTCAGGTGCGGATCAATGGCATGATATCCAAACCGATACATATTTCAAACGGCACAAGACAAGGCTGCCCGCTTTCGCCATTGATCATCGTGCTTTGTATGGAAGCTTTGACGAGAGCAATTAGAGCAAATCCGGATATTTCAGCGGTACAAATAGGAATGAAGGATTATAAATTGAGACTTTTTGCTGATGATCTGCTAGCCGCTTTCACCAACCCACTGATATCTCTCCCTAACTTGATGAGGGAACTGAGCCGTTTCAATAACCTATCCAATTTTAAGATAAAATATGCCAAATCTGTGGGTCTTAATGTTACCGCCGGAAGCGAGACGGTAGATTTACTTTCCACCTCGTTCCCCTTTAAGTGGAGTTTCTCACATATTCAATATCTCGGGATTCAGATCCCGAATAAACTAGATCATTTGTTTGCTCTAAACTTTACCCCTAAGATTAAAAGGATAGAAACAGATTTCTCTTGTTGGCTTCCACAAAAAAATTCCTGGCTGGAACGTATTAATGTTATAAAAATGAATGTGCTCCCAAGGCTTCTTTATATATTTCAGACTATCCTAAATCCCAATTCATCTCCCGCCACAGTATCTTTCAATGTTATATAATACCCTGTGTGATTTTGTGTGTAGGTGGGGGGGGGGAGAAAACCACGATTTAAACATCAAAATCTTTTAAGACTCAAGTCCCAGGGTGGCTGACAGCTACCCATGGTCCTGGCCTATTATCAGCGTCCTTATTGAGTAGAATATTGGCCTGGACGAGAGACCTCAGGGAAAAACAATGAGTAACGATAGAGTCAATCTCCAACTCACAATTAAATTATATACCCTGGTGTTCGAAGATACCTCAAATTGTTCACCCTATAGTAGGTAATGTGGAAGAGGTTAAGGAGTAAGTTGAATATCTCATCACAGGTGTCCCTGTTGACCACCATTGTACACAACCTGGCCTTCGATCCGGGCACCTCAAACAGGGCCGCTGCACCCTGGAAAGTGGCTGGAATTACTAGAATAGGGGATTTGCTTCTAGAGGGTTCCTTTAAATCCTTTGAGAGCTTAATGGTTGACTCCGGTCACACTGGTTCGGAAATTTGGTTCTACGTCCAAACATTGCTTTTCATTTCCCCTCTCAAGGTGCCTAATAGATGAAGGATAGATCCAACTATGTTTGAAAAGCTTTGTGTACAATCGCTTTATCCCACCCATGTCCTCTCTAATATATATCAAATTCTCATTTCCGCATCACTACCCTCCGGCCCGTCTTATCAAGTTCATTGGGATAGAGACTTCTCTATTAAGGGAATTGATATAGATTGGGATAAAACCTACCAGGCCACTAGTGCATGCTCGTCCAGTATGGATGTAGTAGAGACTCAATTTGGTATCGTAGTGGAGACTCAATGTGGTATCGCTGCCCTTCAAAAGTACACACGTATTGCCCCGGAGTATCTCCCTTGTGTTGGAGATGTAATTTGCAGCAGGGAACCTTGATTCATATCTGGTGGGACTGCTCCAGGATTATTCCCTTTTGGGACAGAATTAAAAAATGAGTGTTGGAAATTTTGGGTTATCCTGTCCCCCTGGGTCCGGACTTCTGGCTATTATCCCACTTAAAGATACCCATCTCCAAATATTAAAAGTCCTTACTGAGACATATTAATAATGCTGCAAGAGCTGTAGTGCCAATTCACTGGCGCTCCTCAGCGCCACCTACTCTGTGGGATTGGTGTCAACACTTGCACTTCTACATGACAATGGACAAAATTTTATTTTCATCGCCCAAGAAGCACGGCACATTTGTAGCTACCTGGCAAGAGTGGATGGAGTTTAAATCGACCCCCTCCTATAGGGCTTTGTGGACCATTCCTGAACTAACTTGCCATTTCATGTTTTGAGTGTGGATACAATTTACATTGATGCATCTGACCCTTATATCGTTACCTACCTTGCTCTTTTATTAGAAAGTTCTATCTGAATGTGTAGTATTTTTGTTAACCGGATGACTGCCCCTCCTCTCTCCTATTCTTTCTATATTTTCTACTTCTTACTCTCTCTTTTTCTCCTTTCCTTTTTTATTACAATGTTTGCTTAATATTTCTTTGCCCTTCCATATTTGCATCAAAATAACATCAAGAATTTGTATGTGAAAGTTTTGCTTTCCTCCTGAGTATGTTCGATGTAAGCCTTTTTTGTATTTGTACTGTATATTGTATTTTATATGTTCTGTAAGTCTTGTATTTTATATACATTGTTTGTATTTTCCTTACAAATTAGAAATTGAAAATAAAGAATTTATTTAAAAAAATGTAAAAATCTTGTTATTTGTGGAAATAGTGTATATACATGTGAGCTGCTGGTCCATGAAAAGTTGTAAGTCACTGACAAAGTGTGATAGATGGAACAGAGTTGCAGAGCATAGAGAAGGAAGTTGTTTCCAAAGAAACATTAACCACAGGATCGAATAACTCCTTACCTATTCTAAGTGACTCAGAGGTGCATTTAATATTGATATGGCTTCATCGTGGCTAGAAGCTTTGTACCTCCGCTCATAACATGTCATCAAACATCAGAGAAACAATTACCGTTTCATTTTATCGCACTAGGAATATTTCCTGTTTACGAGTTATCACTTTTCATCTTCACATTACCTCTCTTGCTGTCATAATCTGGTGTCCGTAATTAGTATATCCCTCATGTAGTTACTTTCAGGCTTTATCCATTGTCACATACCGTGCATTCTTTAAACATTCTAGCTTCTTTTGTCATGCTGCTAGTGCTATCCTCATGTAGTTAACAGTGACCACACGTTATTTATATGCACTGCTAATGTTCTGCCCACAATCATTAAATATGTTCAGTTTAAATTAAAATGTTTAAAACACTTTTTTTTGTTAATTAAAATTATTATCTAGTGTTCAAAAACAATAAGAAAGTGAGCAGTGAAAGGCGGAACTGAAAGTGATCTGCCAGTGGGGAGCACAGTGAGCTATGAACACGGACAGAAAACATAAGCCGCAATTTACAAACCACAAATTTGAATCAGGATCTTTAGACAATTATACTAAAAGAGTTTTACAGTTAATGATATGGTATATCAAAATTATATACCAGAGTAGGGCTAGACCACTTTCATCTCTCATGCAATCTACCATATACAGTTTATAAGAGTAGTGTAAACTATTAAATAAATTACATTACCTTATGTAAATCTTGCAACGATTAATTTAACAGTTGCATGTAAGTTTGCATGTAACTGCATCTAGCGTATCTATAATAGTAACATAGTAAGATAGTAACATAGTATCTAAGGTTGAAAAAAGACAATTGTCCATCGAGTTCAACCTATTTGTGGTCTCCTATGCACGATAATTTTGTATTAAATTTTGACTGAAGTTGATGACTGCCGTTACATTTATCCCTCTTTTTTATAATAACCATAGTGCGTGACTATGCCCCGCAGTGCACATGGGCCCATAGGTCTAGGGGGGCCTACACCACACACACTGCACCCATGTTTAATTACTTATCTTTTCAGAGTACCGCATCGGAGCTGCAGCAGCTGCAAAAATGAAAAGAAAAATGGCCGCCATGCATGTACAGTAATGATTAGTCACCCTAACATGGCGGGCTCCATGTTTCTGAAGACCCGCACATGTACAGTAGACTTTGGCAAAATGCTAGAGTCTACTGCGCTGTAGAGAGGAGTGGGCCCACATGGATTCTGCACATGGGCCCCCTCCTCTGTTAAACCACCCCTTGTGTCAACTGAATGTACGCACAGAAGTAAACCATCTTGGGAAGTATTGTGGGCATATTGTTGTGTGTTGTGCGTATGCATTGTGGACACCAAATTTAGATGGATCTCCTGCATGTGGTAGGTGTAACAGCTGATGATAATGATGACTGCTCCTCTCATGTATGGAAAAAGATGGGCAATGCATATAAATGAGGACGTGCAGATAGCTGCATTAGATTTCCTTATACAATCCGTTAGCATTCACATTCAGAATGCAGCTGTATTCACACCTGCGTGCTAAATATACTCACAATATTTAGACCCACAATTACTACCTTGTGGTCAATTCAATCGTGGGCAATGCCTACTATGTGCTATTGCTAGGATGTTTACCACAAACTCGTGTATTGCTGCCCAATAGGGGTGTGTACAAAAGTATGCGATCCCAGGGTTACTGTAAGTGTGGCATAGATTGCAAACATCGCCTGCAATTCAATCAACGCCATTATATTTTGCTTATCGATATTTGATCACTGATACAGATATATAGTTCTACATAAATTCTTCAATCTTTCATTTTGGGCTCATTTAGAAAAGCTCATTTTAAAAGAGTGAAGGTAAAACTATAATACCTATAAATGATCTATAATTACAGCTGTAAAAACTAGATGTGGGATAAATCTTCTCAAAAACAACTGGTGCTGTCACATAACCCTCACATCCAATTGTACAAGCATATATGTAACCATAGCCGTATTGGCCATGTAGATTCTAGAGGAACTTTAAGTATGAGAGGCTCACAGTCTGGATGTACCGTATATTCATTTATTCAGACATCTAACAGATATGTCAGATAAAATTGAGAAAATTTAGTTTAGGCACCTCTGTCAGAATGGTAGAAATGAAGTTAATATGCTATACATACTGTGGATTGTTGATTTGGGATGGTGGATGACTATGCTTTAAGTACTGGAAAGTACAGTAGCTACTGTATGGATGACAGGAATTATAGTATATCAGTTTGTAATCCCATTAACACATATATTGTTACATAGGCATACCATATAATATTTTTCAAAATAATTTCTTTCCATGTTAAATAATATTTTTTTTATGTTTTATCACTGTAGAAATTATCTTGTTTTATTTACCTTCCCAGGCAAAGCTTCAATTATTAAATGAACATCATGTCTCCTTTAAACTTTTGGCTGCAGTGTAATATCTTGCAAATCTAAGCCTCAGCTCAGGAGACCCATTACACCCCAAAATGTCACTGAGTTTTTAGGCAGATGGTATTTTAATATATTTCTCTGTTTTTTGGATCAGTCTCTTGGATGGTCAGATTCATTGCTCGTATCGGTATCCAAGAACTCTTAGCAGGCACCACCTGTTAAAGCACTGAACCAGGGTACCTTTCAAATGAGATGTTTTTATTGTCTTTTAGATAGGACAATTGACAAGAATGAGTCCTTTGAATGTTCTCCAACTAGCAGTTTCTCTGCACCTGAATTGTTGTAAGAAAGTATTACAATTATCACATTTATATGTAGCTAGGCATATATATATATATATATATATACACACACTAGCATAGGAACACTATGTACATTTCTGTGTGTGTGTGTGTGTGTGTGTGTGTGTGTGTGTGTGTGTGTGTGTGTGTGTGTGTGTGACATACATACATACACACACAAGTGTTCCCTTCTGCTACAATTGGCACCAATCTTCATTTTCGTTCTGATTTATCTTTTAATGTGTTGTATCTTTATTCCTGTTTATTCAAATCCAACTGGCATTTATTCTGGATAATCTTCTTTCTACATTATCTTAGGCAAACATTAAATATATCTAATACATCCTAACATTTCAAAAAGAATATTCCTGTCTCACAGTTAAGGCAGCTGTTTGGCTTCTGGATTTGCCATAATTACCTCACAAGCAAGCTCCAGAAATCCAATGCTAGATTATAAGCAAATCTATTTCAGTTCAAACTCCCCAAACAGAAGAATTGTGTTACTGGACTTATGTTTTTTAACTGAGACAATTGCAGGGAAAACTTATGTTCCTAAACCTTATTTACATAAATTTGAGTTTCCATAGATACATCTAAAAATATTTAAACCACATTCAGACATTCAAAGTTTAAATTTGGCACACTGGTAGCTACAGTATTTACGGTAGGTCACAATTAACAATAAAAACATTCAAACATCAATACTGGAGCCTACACTAGTTTTAAGTCTACAGTAAAAAATATTTATTTCCCTATAAGAAAGCACGTAAACCTTACATTCAGCGGTAGTACTAAGCTGATCATGTGACTTATCTACATTATGAAAAAAAAATTATGTCAAAAAGCTTAGGTATAAAAGTCACTACTTGGTATAAAGTATGTGAGCTGTATATTATAATTTACATACACACACACACACATACACACACACACACATACACACACACACACACACAAACGCACACACTCTGCCTCAAGAGGTACATGGTTGATCCCGACAGTAACAGATATGCTCATCTTCAAGATTAAGCCATGCATGTGTGAGTACACATGACCAGTGCCATGAATCTGCAAATCACTAATTAAATCAGCTATAGTAGTGATTCCCAAATTCAGTCTTCAAGACATCCTAACAGTCCAGGTTTTAAGCATAGGCAGAGATCATAACATGCACATCAAAAATTTGTAACACAAGACTGGAAGTGAGTATTACCTTGAGGAATAGCAATAGCAGTAGCAGTAGCATAGCAGTCCAACCAACACCATTCAATGACATTGCAAAAACTGGCAGAGCGGGGCTGTGATCTCATTGTAGTGTGGCAGAAATTTTGAAAGGTACAAGGTCATACCCAAAAAGCACTGCAAACTCAACTTATCTGTGGGGTAGGTGTCACAGTTCCAGGGGATACTGCTGAAGTCAGTCTCTAATTCCTACCTGTCAGGCCACTTGTGAGGGTCTAGCGAGCTCTGGCAGTCCAGCAGCGTGCTGTTCACACGTCCGCAGTAGTCACAGTGGTTGGGGCTGGGTCCTCTGTGTGCGATGCTCCTGCAGGCCCAGCAGCATGGATGACACCATCTTGCTTTGTGTCAGCTAACCATTCTGACAATAGGTATTGCCTTAGAACCTGCTATCCTTTGTGTCTCAGTACTCCAGCCTGGTTCCAGCTTGGTTCCACTCCAGCCTGGTTCCAGTCAGGTTCCAGTCTGGTTCCATTCCAGTCCAGTTCCAGTCTAGTTCCAGTCCGGTTCCAGTGCTGTTCCACTCCAGTCCGTTTTCACTCCAGTATGCTTCTAGTCCAGAAATGTCATCATTCCAGTTCTAGCCCGATCAGCACTCCTTCAGTCTGATTCTAATCCAGTCTGGTAACAGTTCTATTTAAGAAGTGTCATCATTCCAGTTCCAGCCCGGTCAGCACTCCTTCAGTCCGGTTTCAGTCCAGTCTGGTTCTAGTCCAGACATGTCATCATTCCAGTTCCAGCCCAGTCAGCACTCCTTCAGTCTGGTTCTAGTCCAGTCCAGTACCAGTTCTATTTAAGAAGTGTCATCATTCCTGGTTCCAGCCCGGTCAGCACGCCTTCAGTCTGGTTTCACTCCAGTCTTTTTCTAGTCCAGAAGTGTCATCATTAAGCCAGCCTGCTGGGTGCAGCGAAACCCAAATCCCCTTGCGGGGATCCCTGGAGAAGACCACCGGTGGGGTAAGACTCCGCGCCCCTGTCCTGGGTCAAGCCAACAACCTGGTGCTTGTTCTGATGATTCTCCCAACTCTTCTCTGGTTTAAAACCTGTCCCATATCTTACGAGCAGTAACTACATCAGACCACCAAGCTTCCGAATTAACACAGATACAAGCACCAGTACTTCTGCCACAGGTTCGGAGACATCCAAACATCAAACTCAGACAGTAGGCATGTATTGGATAGTCTGTGTCTTGTCTGGATCTTGCTTATCACACTCTGAAGTTAGGATATTACCAGCATAGTGGGCTTCAGTGATTCTGAAACAACAGGGTTTAACTGCATGTTGATTTCACAGACTATTTGGAGAACCATGCAGAGGTGCAAGTCATATTTTTCCATGATGCCACCCCAAACAAGGATGTCATCCACCATGATCTCACATGGATAACTCTCGAAGAGATGCTCAATGCAAAGTTTGAGTACTTCACTGCCAGTGCATATGGGGGGTAATTCCAAGTTGATCGCAGCAGGATTTTTGTTAGCAATTGGGCAAAACCATGTGCACTGCAGGGGAGGCAGATATAACATGTGCAGAGAGAGTTAGATTTGGGTGGGGTGTGTTCAATCTGCAATCTAATTTGCAGTGTAAAAATAAAGCAGCCAGTATTTACCCTGCACAGAAATAAAATAACCCACCCAAATCTAACTCTTTCTGCACATGTTATATCTGCCTTCCCTGCAGTGCACATGGTTTTGCCCAATTGCTAAAAAAATCCTGCTGCGATCAACTTGGAATTACCCCCATGATGTAGGGCATTCATGGGAAAGCATACCTGACCACAAGTGTAATGAACATGGTGAGTATGGATGATATCTTGTCCAAAGTGATCTAACAGAATCCACATTTGGAGTTGTTAATAACTGCATTTAGTAATCACATATTACTTGAGCCACAGTTCTGATGGGTTGATGTGGTCTTCGAGGTTTGTGCAGATGCACAGGGTCAATGCAGATGTGTACTGAGCCATCTTTTTTTACTGAAGCAATGATAGCCTACACCCAAGAGGTGGCTTTAACCACTGGAGCAATGATACCTAATGCAGTCCTGTGATTTAACTACACTTTCAACTTCATGGCCAGATGTATGGGAGCACATACTGTGGTAGAAACAATCTTTTTACTTTGTTTTTAGTCTTTTAACTCTGGAACAGTCCCATTACATGACATCAGCTCTTAAAGTTATTAAACCCAGTTGTATGCTGTCCAGCAAACCTAGGAGCAGTTTGACATTACTATCCACTATTTGAAACTGCAGTGGGAAATTTGTGGATTGCAGCTTGGCAATGCCTACGGTCTTAATTACCTGGCCATCATAAGCAATTGGATACACATTGTGAGAGCGAGTCAATAAGTCTATTGGGGTTTGTGCACTGGAAGAGTTCACATGGCGTTACCTTGACGCCAGTGTTAATTTTTATTTTGAAGGCAATATATGTCTTCTTATCTATTATGGTGGTAAATATTTTACCCTTTTCGACCCCAAGGTCTGTACTCTAGCAGAGGAGACCAGTGTTTGGAGTGTTTTCTTTTGCAGTATGTCCACAGTGTGAACTTGGTGCTGGAATATGCAGTGTACAGAGGTGGTGCTAGCAGTAGTGCTGCCGTTGCATTGCATGGCAATATAATGAGTCAGACTAACTCATTACTATGCCATAATGGCCTACCAACTGCACGTTAGACAGTGACCAAAAGGATGCAAAAGCGGTTTGCCGTTGCAGGGGGAGGTGCATGGTCGCCCTCCGCTTATCTCTCCTTGGCTCCTCCCTGACTCTTCAGTAACTGCTGCAGCTTAGAGGGAGGCAGTCCTGCTCTTGCCACCTGGGATGACAAGGATCTCATGACCCAGCCCAGCATTGAAACACGTCCATAAGACCAGGTGAGCCTCATTCCCCTCTACCCTGTGGTCTCCCGGACCAGAGAACCAGGCCCACCCCAATCAACCCCTCAGCCTGCCCCCTTCTCCTCTGCACTCTCCTTCCACTCTATCCTGTCACTCCATTAGACAGAGGACATCATCATGCTGTAGTAAGTGCATGTGGAGGAAGGTAGTGGGATATGTTAATGTTATTGTAGAGAATGTAGTGCAGTGTTATGTAGTGTGAAATATAGGGGGTGCTGTAGTGCAGGGATGTAGTGTGGCATGTAGAGGAAATGTAGTGTGGTGGGTAGGGTGGATGTAGTGCAGTGATGTAGTGTGGTGTGTGTAGGGGGGATGTAGTGTAATGATGTAGTGTGGCGTGTAGGAGGATGTAGTGTATTGATGTAGTGCAGCATGTTGGGGGAATGTAGTGCAGTAGTGCAATGTAGTGTAGTGATGCAGTGCATGGTCTAGGGAGATGTAGTGATGTAGTGCAGGCTATAGGGGGATGTAAGGTAGTGATGTAGTGCAGCATATGGGGGGATGTAGTGCAGTGATGTAGTGTTATAACATAGTACAGCATATAGAGGTGATGTAGTGCAGCAATGTAATGTTGTGTAATGGGGAAGTGGGTAACATGATGCATTGGGGGAAACACTGACGGCATTTGGGTTCACACAAGGGAGCATATGGAGAAAACACTGCTGCGGATTGGGCACAGGCAGTGATAGCAATTTGTTACTAACTGCCTCGTATTCCTCAAGCGGGGTGGGCTTGGTAGGCAGTTTGTGGGGGGCCCTATGCATATTTTTGCACCTGGGTCTACCATTTGCTAGTTCCGCCACTGGCAGTGTAAGGTTGTCTGTCATCAGCTTTAGGCTTGGAACTGCACCAGCATGCAAAATCATTTAGTTTGCAACAAACACTGCAGTGTTTATTGAAAGCAGGAAATTTTTGGCATTTATGGGAATGGCAACTGCTGCAATTTACACAGCATGCATGTTGCTGCACAGATACATCAAACTCTCTTTTATACTCCACGCACTTTTATGTGACTGCGCATGCAGTATGCATATGTGTATAGCAGTGTCCAGTGTAAAGTTTTTCTGATGTAATAAATGTGCACCATGTACATCATTATAAGTCCCACATACAATCGTGTTCTTGATGAGCCCACTTGCTAATGCACCATAATCTCAATTCTTTGCTAATAGTTTCAATATTGCAGCATTTTACTGTATATTCTCAGAGGGGCTCTGTATAGCAAATTTAAAAGCATATCTGCCCATTATAAAAATTTTTACTGGTAATCATATCTCATTAAACTTTATTGTTAGTGTGTTCGGATCCTCTTGATACTTCCCCTCCAAATAGACAAATGTGTCTGCTTTATCAACAGCCTCAGCTAGATTGCCGTTTGCAGCAAAGTGGCATCCACGGCCCGTTTGTGGGTAGGAGAGCTGGCACATCTGTATGCTCTGTATTTTCATGGATGCTGCTGGGTTCCTGGAGTGAATGGATGCTGAAGGTGTAGGGGGGGGGGGGGGGGGGGTGTGTGTGTGTGTGTGTGTGTGTGTGTGTGTGTGTGTGTGTGTGTGTGTGTGTGTGTGTGTGTGTGTGTGTGTGTGTGTGTGTGTGTGTGTGTGTGTGTGTGCTGGATTAATGGATGATTGGGGGTAAATAGAGGTTGTAAATGGGCTGATGAGGGTGGAGGTAAATTGGCATGTTGGGTATTAGAGAAACAAACTTTAACAAAGTACAACTAATTGTTTCGGACTGCCCAATCAGTTTGTCAGAGATATCCTTGGTGCTCCCCACTCAACATAGCACCCGCACAAATATAATTTTCAAGACTTAAGCTGCCCATACACCTACAGATTTATTGTCAGATCTGGCTGGTTTGAATGAAATCTGGTTATGGATGAGAGCAAATGACAATTGACTATTTGCTCCTAATCACTGGAAAACAGACAGAAATGGTCAATCAGACAAATTGGTTAAATCCATGTCCGTTTTGTAGCAAATGTACTCATCCATTACCAGGTTTTCATTCCAACCATCCATATCTGACAATAAATCTTTAGGTTTGTGGGCAACATTAGTCAAAAGCATGTGAATGAGGTTTTATGTATATGATTAGGAAGAAGCTATTGGGTGTATAAGGAGCAGTAAAGTGATGCTTTGCCTACTGTGCTTAGAAACTTTGCACTAGCCTGAGTTTTCCCTCTACAGCACAAACTCTAAAATGTAACTATTCTCACCCAACTCTCTGATTCAGTAAGGGAAATTTACTAAGCTACTGATTTTATGTGAGATGACATTTTCAGCCATAAATGCATCTTGGTAATTTACTAAACACAAATCACGTCAGAGTTTAACCAACTCGTATTGAGATACATGGCCGTCCACATAAATACGAATCAATAGACCATGAGCAAAACATGGTTAGATTTCCACATACACCTCATAGAACATGGTAATTTACTAAGGATTCGTATTCTCAATCTCTGCCAACAATTCTGAAACACTGCCAGAAAAGCATGGAATTTGTACAGAAATAGAACTTTCAAATAGACCAGCTTTTGGCTGGCGTGTTTGGAGAATGATGCATAGATCACTGAGATCCGTGCATGCTTCTCTGTGTAAGTGTGTGTCAAATAGTTAAATATCTGAAAAAAAATTACGTGGGGTCAACCCTCCTAAGCATAACCATTCCCGGGCTCTTTGAGCAGGTCCTGGTTCTTAAAATACCGGGAACAACTTGCGTAGGGTCTCCCTGTATTTTAAGAACCAGCACCAGGCTCTTGGACCAGTCCTGGTTCCATAACACGGGGAAAAAAGGACGTAGGGTACCCTGTATTTTTTAAACCAGCACCGGGCTCCACTAGTCAAAAAGATAATGCCACAGCTTGGGGACACATTTATACTGGTCCCTGCAGCTGTAGCATTACCAACTCAACTAGTCAGCCCTGACTGTGGTTCCCAGGGGATACAATACAGGGGTACCCCCCTCCAGTCACCCAAGGGCTAGGTATGAATGGAGTAATGAATGGAGCCAAGTGTCTCTATTCAGTCCTATGGGCAAACAGTGACAGGCTGAGCACTGGGAGAGCAAAGCCAATCAGGAAGCTATTGCTAAGGCAGCAGCTCTTGATTGACTGGCGGGTCCCTCTAGTAACATTAGTCATGTGGAGGGCCAGCAGTCGCGTAGTAGAAATGTATGTGTAAACATACACTTCTACATGTATGTTCTGGTCCGGGTTTGTTTCGGTTTATTATTTTTAACCCTGTGGATGCCTACATAAACAAAAAAAAATTACTGCTCTTCACTGGAATTAGGCGAGTATATTTTTTTATTACAGGTGACCTACGTGGACAAGGGTATGGAACTCTACATGGGATATTGGTATTACTCTACATGGGATATAGGTAAGTATATGTGAGTGTGAATGTATAAGTATGTTTTAATAAAGTACAACTATCACGGTATGTGTGTTGTCTTTATTGGAATGTTTATTTTACAGTAGTACTTGCTGCATGCTGGTACTTGTGGTTTGCCAAGTACCAACATTCAGGGAAGACTCGCTGGGACCTATAGTTCTACTGTAAAAGACAATATTATTCTGTTTTTAACACAATGGACTAATAGGCCCTATACATAACTGAACGATATGACCGTTTTCATTCATTAATGAATGAGAACTCATTCATATCATTCAGGGTGTAGTCACCAACGATGAACGATGTGCGGCCCCGCACTCGTTCATCGTTGGTGCCGGGTCGCTTATGCATTCAAGCCAATATGGACAATCTTGTCCATATTAGCTTGCACTGCTATGGAGCGGGGTGATGGGTGTAGTGAAGAAACTTCACTCCCCCGTCACCTCCCCCCCCCCACCGCCGGGTCGTCCGTCTGCCGTATCAGCCGTCGGGCAGCTCGGCGGCAGGGTTGCCAAATGTGTAGGGTCCATAAGAGTGATGGTTCTTAAAATACAAGGAAACCCTACACAATTTGTTCCCGGTATTTACAATGTGACAGTTAAAAAATCATATAATGTAAATCCAAACATACAGTTACTTAACCATAAGTAGTTCAACATTGTTTAAGTAACTGTTACTTTTTTATACCCGTTAACCAATAAAAAACTGCTGAACACGACTTCTAATGGTACATATTTTATTGCCACAACCAATGTTGTAATTGTCCCCTCACAGTTCATAGTACGCTATGGAGGAGATGTATCAAACCTTGGAAGGAGTTAAAGTCCCAACCAATCAGCTCCTAACTGATATTTTTCAAACACAACCTGTAAAATGACAGTTATCGTAGGAGCTGATTGGTTGGAACTTTATCTCTCTTAATTTTATCTCTCTGCAAGCTTTAATAAATCTGCCCCTATGTTACTTATATTACTTTTACTTTTTGCAAATGTTTATTTAATTACTCGCATATTAATCAAGTTAAGCAAATGTTTTAAACAAGATATAAAGTCATAATAAAGTCAAAAATGCACAACTCAAAATATATAAAATCTTGCCTAAACTGTTGCAAGCTAAACCATTCTCATCTAACATATAATTACCGGCTCCGTTCTTGTTTCACTGGACATATATTAATATTCCCCAAAGTGTTGGCTCATAAAAAAGGAGGTTAAGTCACACTGGTAAGGCTGAGATGCTTTTAGTGTTACTGCTCTTCTAGGCTCTGCACTAAAATTAATGGAGTTTAGAGTGTGTCTGATTAAGCAGATCTCACACGCCTTTAATCCAAGCGAGAGCTCATTTTCATTCAGTGCACACTGAAAACCATAACTCTGCACAATGAGACACTGAAACAGGGGAATAAAATTAAACACAGATTTTTAGCATAAAACAGGGTCATAAAATACAACATTTTCATGAATGGAAGAAAGTGGAAATTAAACATTTTAGCTACTTTCTATACCTTGATCGAGAGAAATGTGCAAATTGTTTCCAGCTATGTCTTGGCAAAAGTTAACTGATAACAATAGACTAGGGCCCAAATCCAGAGATGGACGCTAAATGCACACAATCTGCGTCTATAGATGCAACTGCTGTGCGAAAAGATGTAAAA
The DNA here is from genome assembly GCF_028390025.1 of Pseudophryne corroboree. Classification (NCBI taxonomy): domain Eukaryota; kingdom Metazoa; phylum Chordata; class Amphibia; order Anura; family Myobatrachidae; genus Pseudophryne; species Pseudophryne corroboree. The sequence goes on from NC_086448.1 coordinate 638,814,119, forward strand.
GCAGCAGAAGGCATTTGTAGTTAGAAATGCTCCCTGCATGCTTTTGTGACCTGCTGCTGAGTCTGAAGACACAGCAGCGGATCATTTGCATGAACATCGAATCATCTGTGTCAACATCGGTCATCTGAGTATGTCTCAGGTTACTTAGGATGCCATGTAACTCACACTTGTGGGGACAGTGAAGCTGCATCCAAGGCCCCAGCCACTGGACTTGGCACATCCCAGAAAACAGGGCCAACATGCCACCGTTTTCTGTCATGCTGGCCATCGCCACCCCTTATTTGCCCCTAAATGGGGCATCTTAGGGGGCACCGTGATTATCGTCCCACACACAGTTCTGCACATGCACAGTACAGATTCTGCATGTGCACAGAACGACAGATATCGGAGATCTATGTAAACCATCGGCTTTGCGTACATCTCTGACTTCGGCCTTATGGAACATTATAAAACAATGGTGAAGAAAAATACCAAATGTCTCATTATCACATTTGCTTGCATCTAAAACCTAGTCCACAGGGTTTTGCGGTAATTGATCTCTCCGGTGAGCTGTGTCCCTCTGTGTCACATTAGCCTAGTGCTAGCAGTATTTCCTGTTGAAAATGGTAAAGGTATACCAAAACGCATTGAGGTTCTGATAGGTCTCCTCTACATTAAATGAAGGAATGATCCGGTTCTAAGGAAACAGCAATCAAAAAAAGAGGCCATTTGGACATCGAGGTGGCCATTATGACAGACTACATTCTGGTTCGAACTGAATATATACATTGTGAGAACACTACCCACAGTGCTTAAGGGAGTGTCTCTACAGCAAATACACATTCATTACACAAAGTGTTGGGTGGCATGTGTGAACTTTCATTACAGATGCAGTGGTCAGGTGTGCTGTCACTTTTCCATAATTTATTTATGTAAGTGATAATATTTCTGGAGGCATATGTTTTGTACTTAGTATAAAACGGGTACAAGTTACACTGATGATGATGATGATGATGATGATGATAATAACTAGTAGTAAACCAAAAGCACATGTAATTATGATCACATCTCGTGATATGATCAAATCTGCATTTGTGTGAATAGATACATTTTTTTCCATATATTTTGAACAAAGAATGCCCAACTAGCTTCCAGTTCTGGTCAGCGCCATTATGTTCCTCTAATAGACTTGTGATGCTTGATGTCAAGGGGATGCACACAGTCCATTAGAATAATCGATTACCATGTATATCAGTATAATCTCAATAACTTTATTCTTCTAAGAAAAAAAAAAAGCTTTCCCTGGAGAGCGAAACATCAGTTTATGAGATCGCTGGTATATTGCACACAAAACCTGCAAAATAGCATAAATAATTGCGACAACTCTAACAACACCACTAACACAAGACTAATTAGCAAAGCTGCATCTCCAACAATAATAAAACAAAGTCTCAAATGACTAAACTGTAAAGATACCCATAAGCAATTAATAGCAAATGCTTCCTACTGAAAATATACATTACAACACATAAATGTTTAATCTACATAACATGATTACAGGAAAGCTTAGCTTGTCATTTTGATTTTATACAATGTCAAAAATGTAAATATTTTGGCAACTAAAATCTCTTGTGGGCAGTATTCAAATTATTAAAACAAATATTCTTTATGTGATTAATTCAACAGGGTGAGTCATTTAAATACAAATGTTCTGTTACAGTATTCTCTTGTGACAACAAACCTAGTAAAATCTTATCACTTATTTTATTGTATGTGTGATATAGCTGAAGAAAGTGAAATTCTCACATAAGAAGGCATCAATGATTTTATGCTGACTTGTCAAATATTTATGTGCTTAATTTTTCTGACAATGGATGCACAAATAGATTCATACAATATATGCAGAGTGAGATACAGAAATGAGAAAGTTGTGAAGGAAATGTGTGACTGTATGCAGAGGTAAAGTTTCCATGTGGATATTATTATTGAATATGGTAGCAATACCATATGTTTGATTAATTCAAATTTCAGAATATATTCTAATTTTTTAAAATACTTTACTTTTGGGTTCATTATGGTGACAGAATCAAAATTGTCTGCAAATTCATCTTCATTTAATAATATAACACCATTTGTAGGGAAATAACATTTGCAAAAAGGTTTTGCTTCTGTGTCATTTATTATGCTTAAAATATGATGCTGTGTGTTTGAAAGTATTGCACTGTACTTGTATATATTTGAACTGGTGCTTGAAGAGATTATTATAGGCCTAGGATACTTGTAAACAGTTCCATACTTTTTCCATGAGGAAGGTCCAATAGAATGCAAATATTCAAACATGGTCACCTATGCCCAAAATATTCAGGGAGTTCGGAAAGTCCCTCCGCAGTGAGCGTTGTCTTTGGCTGTAGATCTCCTCTGCAGCTTTGGGAGGCCAGAGAGGGACAATACTTAATGTGGATAAGTATGTAACAAAATCTGTTTTATTTCATGTAAATAAAGTATTGAACAACAATTATATTGTTATATTACTTAGCACATATTCTCTGTGGTGAAACATGATTAGTCACTGTGCAGGGACTTTCCAAACGCCCTGTTTAAGAGAAATAACAAAAATATCATAGTCCCTGGTAAAATATGTTTTGAAGAATAATACTGTGAATTACAATCCTCAAATACCAGTCAAATTTAGTGCATTAACCAGAAAGTAAGGAAAACACCAGGAAAAGCCAACATGACACTATACAGTTGATACTTTGGACTGTATTTTTAACTAAAGGCATTATATTAACAGGGCTGGTTCTAGACCTTGTGGCGCCCAGGGAGAAAGTTTCCTTTGGTGCCCCCGTCTTGACAGGCAAAATAGGGTTAGTGTGCACCAAAGGCGCTCATCAAAAATAGGGGCGTGGCTTCCTAGGGAAGGGGTGTGGCCACAGAATCGTAACGATTCACATTACACCGCACAACAGTGTCCATCAGTCACATTACACCACACAGTAGTGTCTTTTAGTCACATTACACCACACAGTAATGTCCATCAGTCACATTACACCACACAGTAGTACCCCCTTATACCATGTTAGAACCCCTTACACACATTACACCACAGTAAAGCAGAGCCCCTTATACAGGTTATGCCAGGTAGCCCCTTACACACATTGCACCAGGTAGACTCTTATACATATTGCACCAGGTAGACCCTTATACATAACTGCGACCGGTAGCCCCTTATACACACTGTGACAGGTAGCCCCTTATACACATTGCTTCACAGTACGTTCCTCAGATGAATTCCACTCTACTAGGTAGATAGAGTTCTGGTTTTCTTCAACAAGATGTTCCTTCCTCTCATATGGATGCTACCATGGAAAGAAAGAATTGTATAAATGTGTAATAAAGTCTTAACAGTACATGAGTCTCTCTTGTTGTTATACACTTTCAAACAGTGAGGATAATAATTGTTTCACCGAAGAGGCGTACCCCAACTCACTTTTCCGCAAAATAGGTTAAACTCATAAAGGTATCTTTGATCCACCACTGTGTTTGACGGACTCACTCTGGTGATGAACCCTTTTAACCAAGAAGGATAAGCGTACCTCACTCACAATAAAAGGAGGCTGACTCAAGCGTATCAAGGTTTCTTTCGTTGATAGCTCCCTACTTCCTCAAGCCAGATGTCTTTTCCTCTCGTGAGGGTATCGCCATGAAAAGAAAATAAATATATATATATATATATATATGTGTGATATCGTTTTCAACCATATGCCACTCTTTATAATTGCTGTGAAAATTCACACATACATAAATTATATCTCCTTCACTAAGGGAGCGTACCCCGACTCACTTTTCACATAAACGGTATAAACCTATAACTGTATCTTTCGTCCACCTCTATAACAGGCAGAACAATCTGATGAACCCTTTTTGGCAAAGAAGGATAAGCATACCTCACTTACAGAAAAGGAGGCGAATTCAAACACATAGCGGTTTCTTTCGAGAATATTCCTCTATTTCCTTCAATCAAGGTGTTTTTTCCTCTCGTGTAGATATCACCGTGGGGAAAAAACATATGTATATGTGTAGTAATGTTTCTTTTAAACTACATCATATTTTCTCTCATTGCTATATACATTCACACATAGGAAGATGGTAATCGTTATGGGGGAGGTGTACCTTAACTCACTCTTTGTGTAAGAGGAAAACACCCATAAAGGTATCTTTTAATCCACCACTGTGTTTAGATAATATCCATCTGGTAATGAGCCCACTTTGCCAAAGTAGAAATAGGCGTACCTCACTCACACAAGACAAATGCTGGTAAAAGCACGTAAAGGTTTCTTTTTGTGTTTAGTGGATATCAGGCATACCCTACTCACAAGAAAGATGGTTATATACAAGCGCATCTGGGTTTCTTTGGGAGACTGACTAGGATAAAAGAATTCTTGTCTCCGTATGTGGTGTTTCCACCGTGGTGGCGAGTTACTCAGAACATTTTTTTTTTCAATCACCATAGATCCACATGAAAAAAACATGATTTTTATTGTTAAAAAAATGCCCCACACAATTGGGGAAATATGTACAACTGACAGAACACTTTTTCTTAAAAAACATACAGAGTCTGAAAAGATTGTAGCAACAAGACTCTAATATAAAACGAGATCCAAGAAACATCCAAAAACATACAATAAAACTTGTATATACAAAAGAGAAAATTCCTTGAAAGAGTATTAGTTCATACCTATGTAGTAAAATCGAATAGATCCACACTCTCAGCTGGTCGACATGTTTCAGCCTTTAATAGGCCTTTATCAAGACATGCTGAGAGAGTGGAATGACCTGATATTTATGTGTGGACCCTCCAATCAGCAACCATCAATTGCGGACATCATCTTTAGGAGGGTGGACCAGGCAATTGAGAAAACAAAGAATTTAGAACGTAAAGACTTATTGACTAAGAAAATGATGTCAAAGGAAAAGTGTGACTTTAATTTTTCTTTTGTTACTAACTATACAAAGGAACACAAAACAGTAGAAAAGATAATCAAAAAACACTGGTCTTTATTACAGAAAGATACAGTATTGGGACCGTTACTACCTAGTAAACCGAAAGTGATTTACCGTAGAGCCCCTAACCTAAAATCCAAACTTGTATCAAGTGCTCTACCGCCACCACCCTTGATATCAACCATAACATCAACTGGTTTTTACTGTTGTGGGTCATGTGTGGGATGTAAGAAAATAAAAAGCACAGGTGGAAATAAAAGAGATCACCATTAATGGGAATAGGACACAAATTAAGGAATTTATTACTTGCAACATTAAAAAACGTAATATATGCAATAAGATGTAGCTGTGATAAAGTATATATAGGTAGAACCTCACGGCCATTAAAGGAGAGGCTAGGGGAACATATACACAATATTAAAAAGGGGCTAGAGACCCACGCTCTCTTGGCTCACTTCAAACAGGTACATGGTTGTTCCACCTCAGGTTTACTATTCTTTTGTGGGATTAAAGCCATTAAAGGGAACATCAGGAATAAAGATAGTTCCAAACTTCTGGCGAAAACGGAAATGAACATGATCTTTAATTGTCACACTTTGGCTCCAGGGGGGTTAAACAAAGATTTTGAGCTTAAATAATTCCTATAATGTGCACTTTGGTCTCCAAATTCTGTGAGGTTTGTTTGGCTCATCCTGACTATTGTTCTCCAGTTCTCCTAGGTTCATAATTGCATCTGGAACATTCAAGATTGAAGAGAAATGACTGTCGGCACGTCATTAAAAATATGTCATTTTACATTATTATAAGGTGGGGAATCACCATGGCAACTTTCAAAATCACGGCATTAATATATTATATGCACAATATGGGAATACCATTTTTTCGGTCAAATCACTACTAAAAGTATTTTTATTTATGGGCATTGTCTGACCATTTTAAAAATGGCCGCCCGTGTATCGATAACCTTTCACGATATTATTATTATTATAACTTTTTCTTTGTTTTTATTGTCAGAAAAGGACACAGGAATAACATATACCAATGCGTCACTTGTTTTGTTTATAATTATAGAATCACTATTTCACTGGATATTAACAATTTCTTCAAGACGTCTTAGTGACTTCCTGTTTTGATACCGGAAGTCGTCATAGTGTGCGTTCCACTGTGCGGGTCAGTGACGAGTGCCCGCTTCCGTTGTTGAGGCGGCGTCGCCATAACAACGACGCATGACGAGCTCCACAACCAGCGGGCTGGTTTCCCTGTCTTGACGACAGGAAACTCATGTGAACCGAGGTGCGGTTCACTATGCGTTCCAGTGACGCATACCGGCATTTCCTGCACACGAGCTGCGTTGCCATGACAACGGCGTGGATCGTTTTTCTATTAAAAAGCCACTTTCCTTTGCCTTATTGGGGGGAAAATATTCACGTGAGGAGTCACATTAGGAAGAGTAAATAATTACTCCACTTAAATTTGGGAGGCGCAACATGCACTTACCCTGATCACTAGTATTCACGGTTGCCATGGGGATTTCATGTAACAACATTTTAAATCATTCATTGTCAATGTCACATATTTCATAACTTTGTTTAATATAATGGAAGAGCTATATGCGGTTGGATTTTTGTATTTTATTTAACAGTGCTTCTAATTAAAAAAAACTGTCACCTAAAGATGATGTCAGCAATTGATGGTTGCTGATTGGAGGGTCCATACATAAATATCAGGTCATTCCACTATCTCAGCATGTCTTGATAAAGGCCTATTAAGGCCGAAACATGTCGACCAGCTGAGAGTGTGGATCTATTCGATTTTACTACATAGGTATGAACTAAGTACTCTTTCAAGGACTTTTCTCTTTTGTATATACGAATTTTATTGTATGTTTTTGGATGTTTCTTGAATCTCGTTTTATATTAGAGTCTTGTTGCTACAATCTTTTCAGACTGTATGTTTTTTAAGAAAAAGTGTTCTGTCATGTCATGACTGAGGTTCTGTGAACCCGGTGTTAGTGAAGTCTGTGCGGGCGACTGGAGGATTATATGAATACTACCACTGACCTGGTTTGGGAGTGTTGTGGACTCGGGGTTTCTTCTGGTGACTGGGAAGAGGAACCGCAGCAGAGATGGCCGAATCTAGGTTCTCCCCATGCAGGATTAGGTCGGCAGACAGGGGGCACGTGTGAACGCTGAAGGTCTCCTGAAAGACAGAACTGGAAAGGCGCTGATGAATCAGTGAAGAATACCAGGTACAACTGCGCTAAAGTGCACTGGATGCTTGGAGACACTGAGGTGCTAGGAGGCACGGAAGTGCTTGGAGACACTGGGGTGCGTAGAGACACTGGGGTGCGTAGAGACACTGGGGTGCGTAGAGACACTAAGATGCCGGAAGCACGGAGATGCTGAAGCACGGAGACGCTGGAGGCACGAGGGTGCTGAGGCACGGGGGTGCTGATGCACAGGGGTGCTGAGGCACGAGGTGCTGGAAGCACGGAGGCGCTGAGGCACGGAGTTACTGGAGGCACGAGGTGCTGAGACACGGAGATGCTGGAAGCACGGAGGCGCTGAGGCACGGAGGTACTGAGGCACGGAGGTGCTGAGGCACGGAGGTGCTGAGGCGCTGAGGTACTGAGGCACTGAGATGCTGAGGCATGGAGATGCTGGAAGCACGGAGATGCTGAGGCACGGAGGTGCTGAGGCACGGAGATACTGAGGCACGGAGATACTGAGGCACGGAGATACTGAGGCACGGAGGTGCTGAGGCACGGAGATACTGAGGCACGGAGGTACTGAGGCACGGAGGTGCTGAGGCACGGAGATGCTGAGGCACGGAGATACTGAGGCACTGAGGTACGGAGATGCTGAGGCATGGAGGTCCGGAGGCACTGAGGCACTGAGGTACGGAGATGCTGAGGCACGGAGATGCTGCAGGGATACGGGAGCTTTGGAGATCACAACTACAACAGCAGTAAAGATGAACCACGGCAGCTGTGGTTTACAGTTGAGACTATGGAATATAATACTGTGCCTTTAAGATGAACCACTGCAGCTGTGCCTTTACTTTGAGACTCGTGGAAATAGTGATCATCAGTGGCAACACAAAAGTAAACCAAACAGGGTAACCAGGAACAGAGTTTTCACAGGAACTAGAGTATAAAGGTTACCTTTAGGGAGCTCAGCATGAAGACTCACACATAGCTGTGAGTGTGACACAAGGAACTGGCACAGATTCTAACTCAGTCTCCCAACTTATACTTCCTGGTCCTTGGTGATTGGAGAGCAGGATTAGGTGATGCAGAGAGTCTCAGACTGGCAGAGGATTGGACAACTCTGGATCAGGTGAACAGTCACTGTCATGTGACTACTCCAGACTAGGCTGTGATGTAGAATGAGGCCTAGCAGGCCGAGAGAACACTGAAGCCTGAACTTCATATTACTGAATTCAGCCTCACACAGGAGATCACCACAGGTGGAGCTAATTAACTATTACCTTTCAGGCAGAGAACTCAGGAAAACTCATAGTGCTGACAAGCTGTTTAACTCAGTGAGTAAAAGACACAGGATCCGGGACAGATGGCAGGGGTAAGTCACCAAATAGGAAACCTACAGTCAGGATTGTGACATGTTAGTTGTACATATTTCCCCAATTGTGTGGGGCATTTTTTTAACAATAAAAATCATGTTTTTTTCATGAGTAACTCGCCACCACGGTGGAAACACCACATACGGAGACAAGAATTCTTTTATCCTAGTCAGTCTCCCAAAGAAACCCAGATGCGCTTGTATATAACCATCTTTCTTGTGAGTAGGGTACGCCTGATATCCACTAAACACAAAAAGAAACCTTTACGTGCTTTTACCAGCATTTGTCTTGTGTGAGTGAGGTACGCCTATTTCTACTTTGGCAAAGTGGGCTCATTACCAGATGGATATTATCTAAACACAGTGGTGGATTAAAAGATACCTTTATGGGTGTTTTCCTCTTACACAAAGAGTGAGTTAAGGTACACCTCCCCCATAACGATTACCATCTTCCTATGTGTGAATGTATATAGCAATGAGAGAAAATATGATGTAGTTTAAAAGAAACATTACTACACATATACATATATGTTTTTTCCCCACGGTGATATCTACACGGGAGGAAAAAACACCCTGATTGAAGGAAATAGAGGAATATTCTCGAAAGAAACCGCTATGTGTTTGAATTCGCCTCCTTTTCTGTAAGTGAGGTATGCTTATCCTTCTTTGCCAAAAAGGGTTCATCAGATTGTTCTGCCTGTTATAGTGGTGGACGAAAGATACCTTTATAGGTTTATACCGTTTATGTGAAAAGTAAGTTGGGGTACGCTCCCTTAGTGAAGGAGATATCATTTATGTATGTGTGAATTTTCACAGCAATTATAAAGAGTGGCATATGGTCTGCTGCCCCCCTGCTCCCACCATCCCTCCCGTCCATCTATCCCACCCTGCCCTGCTTCCGTCCCACCTCAGACAAGGAAGTCCACTCCCTCATCTTATCCTCTCCCCCCACAACCTGCCACTTGGACCCCCTCCCCTCCCGTCTTCTCCGCTCCCTCCCTCCCCCCCCCCCCACTGCCTGCTCCCACCTTGCTCACCTCTTTAACCTATCGCTCTCTACTGGCATCTTTCCCTCACCATTCAAACATGCTCTGGTGTCCCCTATTCTCAAAAAAGCCAACCTCGACCCTTCATCACACACTAGCTACCGCCCCATCTCTCTTCTCCCTTTCGCCTCCAAACTACGTGAACGACTGGTCTACAGCCGTCTCACAAGCTACCTCTCTGACCACTCCATCCTTGATCCACTACAATCTGGCTTTCGCCCACTCCACTCCACCGAGACTGCCCTGGTGAAAGTCACCAGTGACCTGCTTTCGGCCAAATCCAAGTGCCACTTCTCTCTGCTCATCCTTCTGGACCTCTCTGCTGCCTTTGACACCGTGGATCACCCTCTCCTCCTCCGCACACTCCAAAATGTTGGCCTCTCTAGCACCGTCCTTGACTGGTTTACCTCATACCTCACTAACCGCTCCTTTTCTGTGTCTGCCTCCGGAACCACCTCACACCCTTCCATCCTTCCTGTTGGTGTCCCTCAAGGTTCTGTCCTAGGCCCCCTTCTGTTCTCCCTGTACACCTCTTCCCTGGGTGCGCTAATTAACTCCTTTGGCCTTCAATACCACCTCTATGCTGATGACACACAACTCTACCTCTCCTCTCCTGATCTGTCCCCCTCTGTCCTCTCTCAGGTCTCCAGCTGCCTCTCTGCCATCTCCTCCTGGATGTCTGAGCGCTCTCTGAAGCTCAACATGGATAAAACTGAACTTATTATCTTTCCCCCAGCCAGAGCTAGACCCCTACAAATATCTCTATCACTGTTGACAACACTATCATCTCCCCCGTTCCCCAACTCCGCTGCCTGGGCGTCACTCTTGACTCCTCCCTCTCCTTTGCACCCTGCATCCAAGCTCTGGCGCAATCTTGTCGGTTCCAGCTACGCAACATTGCTCGCATCAGGCCATTTCTCTCCCAGAGTGCAACTAAACTTATCATCCACTCACTGGTCATCTCACGACACGACTACTGCAATGTGCTCCTCACTGGCCTCACTTGCTCCCACATCGCTCCCCTCCAATCTGTCCTCAACTCCGCAGCTAGGTTCATCTTCCTCTCGCGCCGCTCCACTTCTGCCACTCCCCTTCGACAAAATCTACACTGGCTCCCATTCCCCTACAGAATCCTCTTCAAATTCCTCACCCTCACATACAAGGCAATCTCTAATTCCACCACTCCCTATATCTCCAACCTCCTCTCCCTTCATACTCCCTCCCGCCCACTACGGTCGGCTGATGACCGTCGCCTCTCCTCTGCCTTGGTCACTGCTTCCCATGCACGAGTTCAGGATTTTGCCCGTGCTGCACCCCTTCAGTGGAATGCGCTCCCCCGCTCCATTAGACTCTCCCCGACCTTGCAAAGCTTCAAACGGGCACTGAAAACCCACCTATTTATCAAAGCGTACCCCTCCAATGCATAACCTAGTCCTTAGGCTGCTCCTGCATCCCCCTGCCCCATGCCTTGGACATCTCTGCTTTGCTCGCATACCACCATCAGACTTCTACCTGCTTGCTTACACCTCATGTCCTCTGTCTGTTGCCCCTCCCCACTAGATTGTTAGCTCTTCAGAGCAGGGCCCTCTTTCCTCTTGTCTAAGCCCTCTTCTTGACACATTTCACTCAGCGACCATCTTTACCTGCTTTTTCTCCTGCTGGTAAATGGCCCCTCTCTATCTATGGCCGCCAGCCCCAAGTAGTACAATGATTACTCCTTCGCTACTTACATCTAAGCTGTATTATGCTTTGAGAACTGTGGTGCTCTTTGTTACCTGCACTCCATTTTTGTTATTTATTTACTGTTATGCTAAGTTTTGTCTCCCTGTACTGTTCTTTGTACGGCGCTGCGAAACACTTGTGGCGCCCTATAAATAAAATGTAATAATAATAATATATATATATATTTTCTTTTCACGGCGATACCCTCACGAGAGGAAAAGACATCTGGCTTGAGGAAGTAGGGAGCTATCAACGAAAGAAACCTTGATACGCTTGAGTCAGCCTCCTTTTATTGTGAGTGAGGTACGCTTATCCTTCCTGGTTAAAAGGATTCATCACCAGAGTGAGTCTGTCAAACACAGTGGTGGATAAAAGATACCTTTATGAGTTTAACCTATTTTGCGGAAAAGTGAGTTGGGGTACGCCTCTTCGGTGAAACAATTATTATCCTCACTGTTTGAAAGTGTGTAACAACAAGAGAGACTCATGTACTGTTAAGACTTTATTACACAATTATACAATTCTTTCTTTCCATGGTAACATCCATATGAGAGGAAGGAACGTCTTGTTGAAGAAAACCAGAACTCTATCTACCTAGTAGAGTGGAATTCATCTGAGGAACGTACTGTGAAGTATTAATTTTGTTAACATTATAGCGCCTGTAATTGTTTGAGTCCCACACATTCTTTGTTTTAAATCTGTGTAACTTTTGAATTATTGGTGAGATTCAACTGCGGTGAATCATACTGCGGGCAGCTTCCAGGGCGCCATTTACAGGGGTTCACAAATTTAAATTTCTTTTCCTTATACACATTGCACTTATTAAGTGCCCCCTATGCAATGCCCTCATTAGTAGAGCCCCCAGTAGTAATGCCCCCGCAGTTATGCCCCCTGTAGATCTGCTCCCTGCAGATATGCTCCCCGTAGTTATGCCCCCCGTAGTTATGCCTCCTGTAGTTTTCCCCCAGTAGATATGCTCCCTGTAGTTATAACCCCTTAGTTATGCCCTCAGTAGATATGCTCCCAGTAGTTATGCCCCCTGTAGTTATGCCCCCTGTAGATATGCCCCTGTAGTATGCCCCTGAAGATATGCTCCCAGTAGTTATGCCCCCTGTAGAAGTGCCCCCAGTAGATGTGCCCCCAGTAGTTGTGATCCCAGTAGATATGCTCTCAGTAGTTATGCCCCCTGTAGCTATGCCCCTGAAGATATGCTCCCAGTAGTTATGCCCCTGTAGAAGTGCCCCCAGTAGTTGTGCCCCCAGTAGTTATGCCCCCAGTAGATATACCCCCTGTAGATTTGCCCCCAATAGATGTGCCCCCTGTAGATGTGTCCCCTGTAGATTTGCCCCCAGTAGATGTGTACTCTGTAGATGTGCTCCCAATAGATGTGACCCCAGTAGATATGCCCCCTGTAGTTATGCCCCCGTAGTTATGCCCCCTGTAGTTATGCCCCGTATAGCTATGCTCCAAGTAGATATGCGCCCTGTAGATATGACCCCAGTAGATGTGCCCCCAGTAGATTAATATTGATAAATATGCATTAACTCTGCGCTAACAAACATCCTGCCTTGCTGCTTTCTGTACCAAAGCAGGAAGCATTAGCGCTTTGGTGCAAAACATATATCCCTGCAGTGATCTCATCTCTGGTGTCTCATCTGAGATGCACAATATATAGAACAGTTGGTGGCAGAAGTCTCTCTTATTTGCAACTTATTGGTATTCACTGTCACTTAATGGATTAATTAGTAAATCTCTCAATTTTAGAAATTGCTGTAGAAATGTATTAAGTGAACTGTCGCCAGCAGCCTCTCCCCTATGGACCTAGCAGAGATCTTCCTGCTGATGAGAGAAACATGCACGCAATTCACAAAATACAAACAAACTTTATTTACTGAAGAACTTCTGCAACATACGGCTTCCTGCATCCAACTGCTGTTATCTGTTGTGAAACATAGCAACCGTGAAAGCATACATGCAACAAAAAGGAGTGCTTCCCATCACTTATTACGTTCTGATAGAATATTACCCCCAATATTAGTTTAGTCTGTTGATGAGTTTGATTTCAACTTGGAAACCAATGATGGCCCTTTTTTAGGAGGCCAATCTTTAGACACTAGGGCACAGATCGGCAATAAGTGGCCGTACAGTTGCTGTAGAACTAAACATCCCAGCATGCCCTGATACAGTTTTGCTATTTGGCTATGATAAAATTGTTCCATGGCATGCTGGGATGTGTAGTTCTATACTCTGTGCTGAATTTAATTGAATACCATTCACCAAACTGAGTATCACTTTGATGCCAGGTGGGGACAGCATTTATTAAGTTGTAGCCAATTATATGTACCTACATGAGAAGCTGTAGCCAATGATATGTACCTACATATTCTTTAAATCTCATTGAGCCCCAGGTCTTTCATCCAAGAAACTGGCACTTACACAAACTATTTGCACATAGCATAAGTGTTGATATGAATGATCAGGAATGGCAATATTTAAAGACGGACAATACTGTATGGCAAAATCTCTGTCTTCACAAACCTGTTATGTACAGGTAAAACTATTTAAGTTCCAACAGAGACATACAGTATGACACTGAAAGATGTGCGACTAGCCTGCCATGAAAGATATATCCTATCTTTGTTAGCCCGTTGCACTATTATCTATAGTTAGCAGTCATGTTGACTTAGGGTGTGTACACAGGGTGGTATTCATGTGACCGCTGGTCAGCTGACCGACAGTCACATGACCTCCTCTGTGAGCCCGACGGCTTACTATCCCGATGGTCGGCATGCCGACCAACAGGGACTATTTCCACTCGTGGGTGTCCACGACACCCATAGAGTGGGAATAGAACCCGTGGCGACCACAGGTCGCCACCGAGCCCCCAGCGTGGCGAGCGCAGCGAGCCCGCAAGGGGCTTGCTGCACTCGCCCCTCCCCGCCGGGATCCCGGCGTCAGTATGCTGCCGGGATCCCGGCGTCGGTAAGGTGACCGGCGGTCAGGAGACCGCCGGTCACCAGTACTACACCCGTGTACACACGGTGAGATAAATCTGTGAGATTTTGACTACATAGTCAAAATCTTATGAAAAGTTAGTGCATATCTCATGGTGCTAGGCAGCTTGCGATACAGATTCGATCCCGATGCGCGCTCCCGTGGGGTCGGTATCGTAAGGCAAGATAGACTGTGCAGGCAAGTCAATCTTGACTATCTAGTGTACAATCTAGTACAAAGTATAGTCAAAATTGGCACTTAGTCAAAATCGTACATAGACAAAATCTCAAGCACAGATAGTCAAAATCTGTCCTATCTGGGCTCTGGGGGAGTTCAAGGGAAATCGCATAGTCAAAATCGAACATAGCAGGGATCTCACCGTGTGTACACACCCTAAGACACAGGGCCATACCTAGGGGTCCGGGTGCCCCAGGCAAAGTGAAGGACTTGTCAGACAAACACTCCCCATCATCCATATACAGGTTGAGTATCCCATATCCAAATATTCCAAAATACGGAATTTTTGGAGTGAGAGTGAGATAGTGAAACCTTTGTTTTCTGATGGCTCAATGTACAAGAGCTTTGTTTAATACACAAATATATTAAAAATATTGTATTAAATGACCTTCAGGCTGTGTGTATAAGGTGTATATGAAACATAAATGATTTATGTGAATGTACACATACTTTGTTTAATGCACAAAGTTATTAAAAATATTGGCTAAAATTACCTTCAGGCTGTGTGTATAAAGTGTATATGAAACATAAATGCATTCTGTGCTTAGATTTGGGTCCCATCACCATGATATCTCATTATGGTATACAATTATTCCAAAATACGGGAAAATCCGATATCCGAAATACTTCTGGTCCCAAGCATTTTGGATAAGGGATACTCAACCTGTAATAATTATTTTGCTTATAAGACCATCAGTGCTGTATAAATCATATTATTTAATAATACATTAAGGGAAGATGGGATAATGGACTAGGTGAATCTGAGGAGGATGAGACTGTGCTGGAAGGTATGGGTGTTGGACAGTAAGGACGCAAAAGTGGTGAACAGAAGAGATGTAATGGGATGGGGGGACAGTTAAGGGTATATTTACCAAAGTGTCTGGTTTATAGAAGTGGAGATGTTGCCCATAGCAACCAATAAGATTCTAGCTATTATCTTCTAGAAGGTGCTAGATAAATGATAAGTACAATCTGATTGGTTGCTATGGGCAACATCTCCACTTCTATAAACCTGCACTTTAGGAAATATACCCCTTGGAGTGTAGACAGGGGGGGGGAGTGATCCAAGGCAAAATTAATAAAGAGGGGTCATTGCCTTGTGGAGTCCATCAGTTTCGAGCAAGGCAACATGAAGGCAGTATCCCACAAAACAGTCTAAACCACTAGTTATATTCCTCCATGACCTAGTCATGTTGGGCCCTAAGGGGATGGCATTTTGAGACAGGTGATGCCCCCCTGTCACAACTGAGGGTTTAGGCTGACGGGAGGAAGCCTCAGTTGTAGGGGCTGGAATGAAGTTAAACTTAGATGGTTTAATCAGACCCCTGGACATGTAAGTGCGGAAGGAAACCCGATGGTGTGACCATGACAAGCAGGTTAAAAGTTAAATGAAAGTTTATTAAACAAACTCCGTATAATAACAACAGCATTCACAGTCAGTATTAGCAGTGGCAGATAATACAGTTCCTGGATCACTAAACCATAAAAGGTATAACAGGGCACTGGTAGGTTGCAGAACGGATGTTATAGTCCTTGGGTAGAATAACCTTACCAGGCCAGGCTGTAGTAGTGGAGACAACCGAGGAACACGCCAGTAGGTGTATGAGATGATGCTGGTAACTGGAATGCACTGTAGGAGTCACTGGACGGAACCAGCCAGATGGTGGAGATACGGAGTTAAAACTGAAAGATGCTAGGGTGCGTGGAAACAGATGAAATGAAGAGTGGTTACCGGTGGTAGTGGATACTGCTGGTAAGTAGAAATCCGCTGGGAGAACACCGGCTCTTTAAGGAGGTTGAATTCTGTTGGAAGCAGGTTGCTGGAAACAGATGGGTTAATAGCTGAAAGCTTGGAAGCTGGAAGCAAATGAAGTAATAGCTGAAAGCTGGAGCAGTCACAGAGGATTGCAGAGTCAGGCTGCACCGCAGGATGGAAAGCAGGTGCGGGTCTCTTTGTGGATGCTGGAGACAGGAGCTGGAACCTGGAGAAACAAACCACAGGAGAGAGAGACTGGAACAAGGTATGACATTCAAAGCACTGACATCTATCTGGCCCAGACACAGGATACTTATACCTGCTGCTATGCAGGCATTGGCTGGGCAATTATGCAGATTCCAGAGATGGTGGATTGGAGGAATTGGAGCATGTGATCAAATCCAACATGGCTGCGCCCATGCTGGAACCTGGAGGGAAAACCTGGTTTGGAATGAAATGTGCAAACATAGTGATAATGGCGGCGCCGGCCGCGGAGGACAGGAGACGCTATATGACAATTATATGCTGAGACACTTGGAGGGCAGCAGAGGCCGCGGCAGGCATGATACATGATTCTGAGAACCTGCAGCAATAACACAGTAACGGCGGCGGAGGCCGCGGAGGACGGGAGACGCCATGTTGGATTCAAACATGGCTCCGCTGTGGTAGTGTCTCAGAATGACAGGAGGGATGTGCAGAGTGTTGACACAGATGAGATCCGGATTTGGAACGCTGGGCGAGTCTCAGAAGACACCTAAACGGCAGGTAATGGCGTCCAGATACCCGGATCGTGACAGCACCCCCCCCCCCCCTTTAGGAGTGGCCCCAGGACACTTCTTAGGCTTTAAAGGAAACTTTGAGTGGAAATTTCGGACCAAGGCAGGAGCATGGACGTCTGAGGCATTGGTCCAAGAGCGTTCTTCAGGACCATAGCCCTTCCAGTCAATGAGATACTGTAGCTGACCGTAACGGAAACGTGAGTCCAAAATCTTGGCCACCTCGTACTCGACTCCCCGTTGAGTCTGAACTTTGGGAGCTGGAGGAAGTGCGGAATGAAACCGATTTAGGATCAGCGGTTTCAACAAGGAAACATGAAATGTCCTGGGTATTTTCAAGAAGGGTGGTAACTGTAATCTGTAGGCAACAGGATTGATGACTTGTTCAATCTTGAAGGGACCGATGTAGCGAGGTGCAAATTTCATGCTGGGAACTCTCAACCTCAAATTCTTCGTGGACAACCACACACGATCACCCACCTTGAGAGCAGGAACCGCTCTACGCTTCCTATCGGCAAACTTCTTATACCTGGATGAGGCTTTAAGCAGGGCTGCGCGGACGTTCCTCCAGTTATTTGAAAACTGACGCAAGGTGACATCCACTGCTGGAACAGAAGTTGCGGGAAGCGGTTGGAATTCTGGGACTTTAGGGTGGAATCCATAATTAATGAAGAATGGTGTAGAAGAAGATGAGGAATGGTATTGATTGTTGTGGCTGAACTCGGCCCAAGGAAGGAGTTGAACCCAGTCATCTTGAGAGGAAGACACATATATATGGAGGAAGGCCTCCAAGTCCTGATTCACCCTCTCGGTTTGACCATTGGTCTGAGGATGGTAAGCCGTGGAAAACTTTAACTTGACTTGGAGGGCTTGACACAAACTTCGCCAAAATTTGGCTACAAATTGTACTCCACGATCCGAGATGATCTCTTCAGGAAGACCGTGAAGTCGGAAGATCTCTTGTATAAATTCTTGAGCCAACTTGGAAGCTGACGGAAGACCGGTGAGAGGTATGAAATGTGCCATCTTGGTGAACCGGTCAACTACCACCCAGATGGTATTAAACTTGTTGCAGATAGGTAGATCGGAAACAAAGTCCATCGACAAATGGGTCCATGGTCGACGGGGAACAGATAATGGAACCAGTTGCCCCGCAGGCGACTGGCGGGAGACTTTGTGTTGGGCACACTTTGGGCAGGAGGCAATAAATTCCATAACGTCCTTCTTCAGAGTTGGCCACCAGTAGGACCTAGAAATAAATTCAAGGGTTTTCTGAATGCCTGTATGTCCAGCAAAACGGGAAGCATGGGCCCAATGCATGAGCTTCTTCCTTAGAACTGGCTTAACAAAACTTTTCCCTGGTGGAGGCGTAGAGTCCATCCCTACCGTGGAGAATGCCAACGGATTAATAATAGGATGCTTGTCTGCAGACTCGGACTCATTTTCTTGCTCCCATGAGCGGGAAAGGGCATCGGCCTTACGATTCTGAGAACCCGGACAGAACTGGAGTTTAAAGTCAAACCTAGAAAAGAAAAGTGCCCATCTGGCCTGACGAGGATTCAGACATTGTGCGCCTTTGAGATATAAAAGATTTTTGTGGTCGGTAAGTATGGTGATTGAGTGGGAAGCTCCCTCCAACAGGTATCTCCACTCCTCCAGAGCGAGCTTGATGGCCAGCAACTCCTGATCGCCAATGGCATAGTTGCGCTCAGCTGGGGAGAACTTCCGGGAGAAGAAACTGCAAGGATGTAGATGTCCATCTTTGGCCCTCTGGGATAACACTGCTCCTACTCCAACGGAGGAGGCATCTACCTCTAAGATAAAAGGAGAGTCGGTGTCGGGCTGTTTCAGAACTGGTGCAGAGATGAACCGTTGCTTCAGAAGGTGAAAGGCCTGCGTAGCTTCCTCGGACCACTTGGACGGATTAGCACCTTTCTTGGTTAATGCAGTGATAGGCGCCACAATGGTGGAAAAGTCTCGTATAAATTTTCTATAATAATTGGCGAACCCTAAGAACCTCTGGACCCCTTTGAGGGTTAAGGGTATAGGCCAATTCTGGATTGCTTGGAGTTTCTCAGGATCCATCTCTAGTCCGGAACCGGACACAATGTAACCTAGAAACGGAATGGTTTTAACTTCAAACATACACTTCTCCAATTTACAATAGAGGTGATTGACACGGAGACGGGAAAGAACCTCTTTTACCCAGAAACGATGATCTTCGAGATTATTAGCAAAGATGAGGATGTCATCTAAATAAACCACGACATGGCGGTACAAGTTGTCCCTGAAGATCTCATTCACGAAGTGCTGGAAGACTGCTGGAGCGTTGCTCAATCCGAAGGGCATGACGAGGTACTCATAATGTCCGTCACGGGTGTTAAAGGCGGTCTTCCACTCGTCACCCTCACGGATTCGGATGAGATTGTAGGCACCCCTCAAGTCCAGCTTTGTAAAAATGGTTGCACCACTAACTCTATCAAAGAGCTCGGTAATCAGGGGTAAAGGGTATCGGTTCTTGACGGTAATGTCGTTCAGACCTCTGTAGTCGATGCACGGACGCAGACCACCGTCTTTCTTCTTAACAAAGAAGAAGCCTGCGCCGGCTGGAGAAGAAGATGGTCGGATGAAACCCTTCGCCAGGTTCTCTTTGATGTACTCTTCCATGGAGTGTGTCTCAGGCAGAGACAACGGATAAGTTCGGCCTCGCGGTGGAACCTTCCCTGGAATGAGGTCGATTGGGCAGTCCCATTCTCTATGAGGAGGAAGGATATCAGCAGAGGCTTTACTGAACACGTCCGTGAAGTCTTGATATGGAGGAGGCGGAACATCAGATGACCTGGGGAAGGAAGAACAAACAGGAAGAACTTTGGCTAAACAAGTCTCAGCACAGGAGGGACCCCATGCCAGTATTTGCGTAGTCGTCCAGTCAATCGATGGGTTGTGGAGACGGAGCCATGGAAGGCCTAAAACCACTGGATGTGTGGCTCTTGGAATCACTAGAAAAGAAATATACTCAGAATGAAGAACTCCCACTCTCAGACGAACTGGAAGAGTCCTTAAGGAAATGACTGTGTCAAAAATCTTGCTGCCATCCACGGCAGTCAAAGAGATGGACGAGGACAGTCTCTCGGTGGGTAGGGACCACCGTTTAACATAAGCTTCGGTTATGAAATTCCCAGCTGCTCCGGAATCAAGGAGGGCAATGACGTTCCTGTAACGTTGAGCAATTTGGAGCGACACTGGGAGGTTACAATCATGAGGAGATGGAGAGGAGATCATTACTCCTAGCCGGCCCTCTCCTTGGCGAGCTAGGATCTGGAGTCCCGAACGTTTGGGACAGGCGTTGATAGTGTGCGACGGAGCTGCACAGTAGAGACATAGAGACTCGGAGAGGCGTCTTCGGCGCTCAGCGGGAGATAGACGGGAACGACCAATTTGCATAGGCTCATCCTTGGATGGAGATGGTTGACGAGGAGGAGGAGGAGCAGAAGATTTAGGAACGGATGATCTTCCTCGCTCGGTTGCTCTCTCTCTGAACCGTAGATCAACCTTCGTGCATAGTGAAATTAGCTCATCCAACTTAGAAGGCAAGTCTCTGGTAGCTAACTCATCTTTAATGCGTTCTGACAAGCCATGCCAGAATGCAGCATACAGGGCCTCGTCGTTCCAGGCCAGTTCAGATGCCAGGATTTTGAACTGTATAAGATACTGTCCCACAGTATGTGTTCCCTGGCATAGACGGAGAATATCAGATGAAGCAGAGGAAACCCGGCCCGGCTCGTCGAAGATGCGCCTGAATGATGCTACAAAGTCAGTATAGGAGGACAGCAGGGGATCAGACTTCTCCCATAACGGTGATGCCCAATCAAGGGCTGAGCCACTGAGGAGAGAAATAATATAAGCAACTTTGGTACGGTCACTGGGGAAGTTGCCAGATTGAAGCTCAAAATGGATTTCGCATTGGTTAAGAAATCTCCTGCAGAACCTTGGAGATCCGTCAAATTTTGCTGGCGTTGGAAGATGAAGACGTGGTATGGAAATGGGCAAGGTGGGTGGGGTTACAGCTGGAGTCACTGTGGTGGACGCACCAGACGTGCCAGGTCCACGGAGGGTCGTCTGAATCCCATCCAGCCGAGTAGAGAGATCCTGGAGACAGCGGATGATGTGACCTTGTGCAGCCTCCTGATGTTCGAGTCTGGCTGCCAGTTGCATAGGTCTAGCCGCTTGATCCTGGTCTCCAGCTGGATTCATAGGTCAGTGCTTACTGTCACAACTGAGGGTTTAGGCTGACGGGAGGAAGCCTCAGTTGTAGGGGCTGGAATGAAGTTAAACTTAGATGGTTTAATCAGACCCCTGGACATGTAAGTGCGGAAGGAAACCCGAAGGTGTGACCATGACAAGCAGGTTAAAAGTTAAATGAAAGTTTATTAAACAAACTCCGTATAATCACAACAGCATTCACGGTCAGTATTAGCAGTGGCAGATAATACAGTTCCTGGATCACTAAACCATAAAAGGTATAACAGGGCACTGGTAGGTTGCAGAACGGATGTTATAGTCCTTGGGTAGAATAACCTTACCAGGCCAGGCTGTAGTAGTGGAGACAACCGAGGAACACGCCAGTAGGTGTATGAGATGATGCTGGTAACTGGAATGCACTGTAGGAGTCACTGGACGGAACCAGCCAGATGGTGGAGATACAGAGTTAAAACTGAAAGATGCTAGGGTGCGTGGAAACAGATGAAATAAAGAGTGGTTACCGGTGGTAGTGGATACTGCTGGTAAGTAGAAATCCGCTGGGAGAACACCGGCTCTTTAAGGAGGTTGAATTCTGTTGGAAGCAGGTTGCTGGAAACAGATGGGTTAATAGCTGAAAGCTTGGAAGCTGGAAGCAAACGAAGTAATAGCTGAAAGCTGGAGCAGTCACAGAGGATTGCAGAGTCAGGCTGCACCGCAGGATGGAAAGCAGGTGCGGGTCTCTTTGTGGATGCTGGAGACAGGAGCTGGAACCTGGAGAAACAAACCACAGGAGAGAGAGACTGGAACAAGGTATGACATTCAAAGCACTGACATCTATCTGGCCCAGACACAGGATACTTATACCTGCTGCTATGCAGGCATTGGCTGGGCAATTATGCAGATTCCAGAGATGGTGGATTGGAGGAATTGGAGCATGTGATCAAATCCAACATGGCTGCGCCCATGCTGGAACCTGGAGGGAAAACCTGGTTTGGAATGAAATGTGCAAACATAGTGATAATGGCGGCGCCGGCCGCGGAGGACAGGAGACGCTATATGACAATTATATGCTGAGACACTTGGAGGGCAGCAGAGGCCACGGCAGGCATGATACATGATTCTGAGAACCTGCAGCAATAACACAGTAACGGCGGCGGAGGCCGCGGAGGACGGGAGACGCCATGTTGGATTCAAACATGGCGCCGCTGTGGTAGTGTCTCAGAATGACAGGAGGAATGTGCAGAGTGTTGACACAGATGAGATCCGGATTTGGAACGCTGGGCCAGTCTCAGAAGACACCTAAACGGCAGGTAATGGCATCCAGATACCCGGATCGTGACACCCCCTCAACCAGCGCCACTGCCATCCTGATTACCACCTAGTTACAGTCCTGTTAAGATATAATGCAAAAATACCTCCTAGGTTTAATTTTAATAAAGGAAACTTACACTAATGTGTTAAAATAGATTTTAAATGTATTGGTTAAGTGACAACTTTTTTTTGTACAAATTTGATCCAACTTTATTCTACTTTCTATCTTTGTTGTTTAATGAAAAGCTCTTAGCATGTCAAGTTCCAAAGTAGATCAGTCAGTGTCTAATTAGGACTCATAACTCCATTTCTAATATTCAGTTGATCAAAAAAACATTCAAATTACTTGAAACTAAACATTGCAAAATACATGATTACCTTTTTGTTCAGCTCAGCATTTTATCTCTTTTTACTTCAAAGGGAAATCTCATATTGATGCCTTAAAGTCACTGCAAAACATACCCCTGTCCCCGAGAGAACAGATTGTATACTACAGTCATTTAATGTGATGCCAAGAGACCTATTCCTTGTGCTGGTTCCTGTCACCTTCCCAACCACAGGGAGATTCAGTACTTGGCAAAGTCATATTTCCAAATAACAACAAATGTTCTACTGGGATTCCTCTTTTTCTTCTAGTTTAGAGAATAGAATGTTTTTTTCATTGTACAGTATTTTATTTTGACTATACAAAAAGAGAGTGAATGCCTATCTAGAATATTGCTGCTAAAATCAATGGATTTATGTGTGCAATAAGTTTCCAGATAAACAAAAAGAATTACATTTACAAACAAATGGGGTTATTCATATCCCAAAACATCTACATCGGGATGCACATAGTACTGATCATCAGTACTTTGTGCATGTACAGGACGTGTTCTGCGCGTTTATGAACTGGTCCTGCAACTTAGCACGCAGTCCGGCATTAGACTGTCAGTGATTGACAGTCTGATGCCTTTTCGGGGTGGGAAAGGGGTGGTAAAGGCATCTGTCTCTTCAAATATAGGCGTGTCGACACTGTTTAGGGGGAGTGGAGAGGACAGGGATCTCCATGGTTGCACAGAGATTTTCAGGCCTCTGTGATGGGCAGCTTGCCGCAAGCCACCCGATGGTGAGTGTGTGATCCCGTGACTGTATCCTAGGACACAGGTCTGATCCCTACTACAGCAGGAGGCATCTGCTTGTAATAGATGCCTTCTGCTGCATTAGTATACAGAGCTGTCACTTCTGCTTTCATAGAAGCAGCAGTGATAGCAACCCCAACCACGGGGTAAATTTACTAAGATGGGAGTTCTATTTAAGATGGGATGTTGCCCATAGCAACCAATCAGATTCTACCTCTCATTTATCTAGCATCTTCTAGAAGATAATACCTGAGATCTGATTGGTTGCTATGGGCAACATCCCATCTCAAATAGAACTCCCATCTTAGTAAATTTACCCCCACATCTGAATCAGGTCCAAAGTGAACATTACACTTTTTCAAAGTATTCACCACAGGAGTCTATGCAAAGTTGTATGTGCTCAAACCATCTGATGAAGCAACTGAACCAGTCCAAAGCAGTTATGTCTTCTACATGCTGGATGAAGGTGACTCAATCCCACGCATCTTGTGCTTGATTTTTTCAGAAGAGGAAAAAGTTGAAGGGGGCAAGGTCTGGACTGTGTGCTAGATGGCCAAGCTCCTGGATGTGTTAATGGACCAGAAAATCCACCAATTTTCTGAACATTTTCGTGATAGAAAAGGGCACCACCATGATGGTGCACTGCTGCTTGAGTGGTAGGGTAGCAACATGACCAGTCTTTACCACAAAAACAGCCACCTGTTGGAACGTCTGTGGCGGTGCACCTCTAACTTGGGTCCACTGGGCCGGCTGTTGTTTGGTCTCGAGGGTCGAAACTGTAGATCCAGGATTCATTGCAATTGATGATGTCCCAGACAAAGCTTGAGTGACCACCATCAAACCTGGCTAGCATGTTGCAGCACCAAGTCACCCGAGCCTCCTTCTGCTCTCGAGTCAGCCGATGGGGCACCCAGCGTGCAGAAACCTTGCTCAGACCAAGCTTTTCGTGGAGTATCAAGCAAATGGATCCTGATAAGATGCCTTCTCTAACTTGAACATGGTTATCCTGGCGTCCACCTCTACTATGTGATGCACACCAGATAGATTGTCCTTGGCGATGGCGCTCCTCGTCATTTCAGGGACTGTCTCCTGCACAAAAATTCTACAAACCACTCAAACACAGTGGTTCAAGATCGTGCTTCTCCCCCAAAAGCAGTGTGCAGTCGGTCAAAATTCTTTTGCTCTGTCTCAGACCACTTTTGTAGTTGTAGAAGATAATGGGGGTCATTCCGAGTTGTTTGCTTGCTAGCAGTTTGTAGCAGTCGTGCAAACGCTAAGCCTCCGCCATCTGGGAGTGTATTTTAGCTTAGCAGAAGTGCGAACGAAAGGATCGCAGAGCGGCTACAAAAAAAAATGTGCAGTTTCAGAGCAGCTCCAGACCTACTCAGCGCTTGCGATCACTTCAGACTATTCAGTTCCTGTTTTGATGTCACGAACATGTCCTGCCACGCCTGCGTTTTTCCTGGCACACCTGCGTTTTTCCTGGCACACCTGCGATTTTTCGAACACTCCCTGAAAACGGTCAGTTGACACCCAGAAATGCCCTCTTCCTGTCAATCACTCTGCGGCCAGCAGTGCGACTGAAATACATCGCTAGACCTTGTGTGAAACTGCATTGGCCGTTGTGAAAGTACGTTGCACGTGTGCATTGCGCCGCATGCGCAGAAGTGCCGCTTCTTTGCCTGATCGATGCGCAGCGACCGAAAACAGCTAGCGAACAACTCGGAATGACCACCAATAGCTCTCCAGTGGCCTCTGTTGAGCTTCATAATGAGTTTGTGAAGGCAGCGAACATGCTGATTTATTTGCTGTGCAGTGCTGGCAAATATACGGTTCTGTGCCTTGACAGCTCACAAGAACTTTAGTCAAAGATTACAGTTCACAACCAGACAGTCATATTGTGTCTATGCACTGCACATCCGGAAACTTATTGCACACCCCTCATATAAAAGAGAAAGACCTAAATGCATATTCTGCCACATTACATAATATACTATCAATGTATGGGCTCTAGGATTGTCCCTCACAAGACAGCAGTTGGCAGGCTAGGGGGAGAGACTGGTGAAGTGAACATAGGGGCTAATTCAGACCTGATCTCTGCTGTGCATTTTCGCACAGCAGGCTGTCAGGTCTGAACTGCGTATGCACAGGCGCCACAGTGCACCGGCGCATGCCAGAGATGCGATCAGCATCTCAGCCCAGCGATCGCCTCTGCCTGATTGACAGGCAGAGGTGTTCACCGGGCGGGAGGGGGCAGGCGGCATTGGGTCGCTGTTTTGGGGGTGTAGTTGTGGTGTGACAGGACCGTGCGGGGGGGCGGGCTGTGGCATCTGCGTGATGTCACACGCAGCCACTGCGACCCGGAGGGTAGGGAGATAGTCTTCAGGTACAAAAGCATTGCCGCCGTGCGATGCTTTTGTACCTGTGCGGGGGGAGGGGCAGAGCCAGACATGCGGGGCAGACTAGCCCTGTGCTGGGCATCCCCTCGCATGTCTGTGAAAGTGATCGTAGATGTGCTAAATTTAGCACATCTACGATCAAGTCTGAATCACCCCCATAGTTCTGATAGATCGACTGCTCTCACAGAGAAGATGGATAGAATCTGTCCCAACATGTTTTGAGTTTACTCTCTTAGTGGAAACCAATCAAATTGTTAGGCACAACAAAAACAAACAAACATATTCTATTAATCTCCTTGCATATTAGGATCCCTGTCCGTTTAAATTTATTCCCGGGAAAAGCTTCTCAGTCCTAATTTAGTCTCACTATGACAGTGGGAACCCTACTGGGATCCACCACAGGTTCCATTACTTCAGTGGAGTTTCTACACTCTGAAAACTATAGGAAAAGCACATGCATACTATTGAAAATGTATAAAACTGCAACCAGTACACATCAGTTGTGTGGTATTTTTTTACACAAATGCAATGTTGGCAAATAATACAGGTTGAGTATCCCATATCCAAATATTCCGAAATACGGAATATTCCGAAATACGGACTTTTTTTGAGTGAGACTGAGATAGTGAAACCTTTGTTTTTTGATGGCTCAATGTACACAAACTTTGTTTAATACTCAAAGTTATTAAAATATTGTATTAAATGACCTTCAGGCTGTGTGCAAAAGGTGTATATGAAACATAAATGAATTGTGTGAATGTAGACACACTTTGTTTAATGCACAAAGTTATAAAAAATATTGGCTAAAATTACCTTCTGGATGGGTGTATAAGGTGTATTTGTAACATAAATGCATCCTGTGCTTAGATTTAGGTCCCATCACCATAATATCTAATTATGGTATGCAGTTATTCCAAAATACGGAAAAATCCGTTATCCAAAATTCCTCTGGTCCCAAGCATTTTGGATAAGGGATACTCAACCTGTATATGAAAATGTATCAGCATAATCTGGTCGATTTAAAAAAGGACAGTTTCTCTTTTGATATCTACTGTTTAATTTACTATATTATGTAGTTTCATTTGTTTACTTAAGTGCGTTCTACAAAATAAATATACTGCTGCCAAATACTATAATGGATTGTGGAATGTGGCCTTGTGATGTGATGTAGGGGGCGTGGCCATTTGGTGTGATGTAGCGATATGGCCATACAGAGTGATGAAGGAGGGGACGTTGCCATGCGGTGTAATGAAGGGGGCATGGCCATGCTGTGTGATGTAGGGGACGTGGCCATGGAGTGTGATGTAGAGGACATGGTCATGCGTTGTGATGTAGGGGATGTGGCCGTGGGGTGTGATGTAGAGGACGTGGCTGTATGGTGTGAGGTAGGGGATGTGGCAGTATGATGTGAGGTAGGGGATGTGGTTGTATGGTGTAATGTAGGGGATGTGGCCATGTGGTGTGATGTAGGGGACATGGCCATGCGGTGTGCTGTAGGGGACATGGCCATGTGGTGTAATGTAGAGGATATAACCATGCAAAGCGATATAGAAGGAGGGAACATGGCCATGGGTGTGATGTAGGGGACATGGCTGTGTGGTGTAATGTAGGAGACGTGGCCATGCAGTGTGATATAGGGGACATGGCCATGCAGTGTGATGTAGGAGAATGGCGGTGGGGTGTAATGTAGCGGACATGGTCATTAAGTGTGATGTAGGGGACGTGGCCGTACGGTATGAGGTCGAAGACGTGACCATACGGTGTGATGTAGAGAACATGATTGGGCAGTATGATGTAGCAGAAGGGGACGTGGCCCTGTGTTGGAATGTAGAGAACAAGGCATGCGGAGCGATGTAGGAGGAGGTGATGTGGCCCTACAGTGTCATAGATGACGCGACAATGCAGTGTGATGTAGGGGACGTGGCCATACTGTGCAATGTAGGGAAAGTGGCCATGCTGAGTGATGTAGGAGGAGGGAACGTAGTCATGTGGTGTGATGTAGGGGATGTGGCCATCCGGTGTGAAGTAGGAAACGTGACCGTGTAGTGTGATATAGCAGAAGGGGACATGACCCTGTGGTGTTATGTAAAGACCAAGGCATGCGGAGCAATATAGGAAAAGAGGATGTGGCCCTACAGTGTCATATAGGGGATGCAACCATGCATTGTGATGTAGGGGACATGAAACTGGGGTGTGATGTAGGGGATGTGGCCATATGGTGAGATGTTGGGAACGTGGCCATGCTGAGCGATGTAGGAGGAGGGCATGTGACCATGTGGTGTGATGTAGGGGATGTGTCCATGCAGTGTAATGTAGGGGACATGGCCGTGCGGTGTGATGTAGGGGGAGGGGGCATGGCCATGTGGTGTAATGTAGGGGACATGGCCATGTGGTGTGATGTATGGGATGTGGCCATGTGGTGTGATGTAGAAGGAGGGGACGTGCCATGTGGTGTGACGTAGGGGACACTGCCTTGTGGTGTGATATAGGGGTCTGTGGCCAGGCAATGTGATATAGAGGATGTGGCCATGCTGTGTGATGTAGGGGAAGTGGCCATGTGGTGTGATGTAGGGGAAGGGGACGCAGTTTGCAGGTGGGTTGGTGATGAGGGTCATTTTGGATATGTTACTGGTCACCAAGGGGAGGGCTATACCAGTCACCATGTTTATATTAGCTATGAGAAAGGATAATGGGTGATGATAGTCACTTTGGATAAAGCAATAGTAGAAAAGCAGAAGAGAGGTTGAAGGCAATTACCTTGGAAACATCACTAGTAACTGAATCCAGGCCTTGGGTTCCTGGATGACAGTAACCATAGATACATTGCTGTCTGCCCCCGGGAGGGTAGTTGATGATATTGCCAGGATACCGGGATAATATTTAGCTCTCTACCCCTGCTTACAGACAGGGTCGGATTTAGGGGTGAGGGCGCAACCCCCCACTAATTTTATTATTATGATTATTATTATTATTATTGTTTATGAGCCCTCATTTGATGGTAGCCAATTTAATAGAATGATAAAAAAGGCACTAACTATCACATTTTTTTATTTTTAATTATGTATATATATTTACTAAGTGGGGAAGTTTACAGGGGCAGTGTGTGCTTGTCGTACCAGTTTACACTCCATTCCAGATAGCATATGGTACAGTGCAGTGGAAATATTCCACAGTTACTGGTACTTTTTAGGCTGACAGTACCAACACAAGTATCCAAGTGCTGCCCCCAAACACGTGCCTCATGTGTCTAAAGGGAAATTCACCACTGCTTACAGGTCAGACCTGATGGGGTTGATTTAATTCAATACTAGTCACACTGCAAATTACACACTCCTGTAAATCCCCAGCATATTTTTCTTTCCTGTGGGGGCCTACTGTATGTGTTTCTTTTTTTCACGTATCGGCGTCAATGTGTATGGTACCATAGTACTCTATGTGGTTCCACTTACTCTCCCTCTTTCACAACTTCATCTTCTCAATACTTCCACTTTCCCTCTTCTCTTCTTACTGCCCTTGCCAAACTGCCAGTGTGGTGACCTCTATGATGGGAGATTTATATATATATATATATATATACTGTATATATATATATATATATATATATACAGTATATATATATATATATATATATATATTTATTTATATATATATATATATATATATATATATATATATATATACACACGCACATTTGTACTATGCTAAACTTTGATTTAAACAGTTTTCCTCAAGCAGTTTTCCTCTAGGGAACGTCAATGACTTTTCAATACTTGTATTCAAATAAATCTCTCTGCCTACAAATCTCACTATGGAGTTGCTTTTATCTACCTCTGTGACCTGATTTTCATTTTCAATTCTCCTGATTCTGCTCCTCTACCTGAATAACAACCACTACCCTTCTCTTTGTTAGTTTAATACGTGATCTTTCCTTTTCCTCATTTTTTTTTTAAATATAATATATTCCACCAAATATTGGAGTGCCCATCTGTACGTCTTTCTGATGTTCACTAGATGTAGGTGTTGTATATTGCATTTCTATCTAGTTAACCCTTATAAGTAAAATATTATCAAGTTCACTAAGAGAGCATCGGAAAGGTTACATCAAATGCGGTATCAAACACATAGCAAAAAGTTACCATGATACAGTAGGTTCAGACAGTCACATTACAGGCAAGGGGGCACAGGGCATCGTGTCATAGCTATAGTAGTAAATGTTATAAAACTAGAAGATGTTTTGTCTGGTGAACTAAGGGGAGAGTCATACCTGGCAGCCTTAAGGTGCTTGGGTAGGCTGGCTTTTGCAGTAGTACAAATGGCGGCATACTGATAGCTGCCAGAGCATGCTGACACTTGTAGAACACACATTATATTAAAAACTGTTTATTAGAAATAAATACATCCTTACACAAGCACTTTTCACCAAATTATTGCCATACTCATTCTTGGTGTGTGTGGTTCCTCTTCTCGTTTTCTGCTTGGCAAGTCATAAGTTTAAAAAAAAAAAAACCCTCCCAAAAATTTGCACAGTTAGGAACTGCGGTGACAATGACAGTGAAATGGCCTATACACCCTTTTTATTGCAGAGCACCACTCCTTAATTCATACACTGCTTGTACTGGCCTACATAAGAATCAGTGATGTGCGGTGGGGTGAGGCAGGTGTGGCAGAGCCTTTCCTGTCATACTAACATATGAGCCAGAATTTTGACTATATGCAGTATACAAAAAATACAAAGAATATATTAGACATATATTCTTTGTATTATTCTAATCATTTTTATAGTCCTAAACTCTGGAGTAAAAAAAGTCTAGCAGGTGAGGCACCTGTCTTTACCACACCTCTCTGATCAAAACTCACCAAATTTCCTACTGCTGTATCTGTGTATAATGCAATACAGAAAGAGGACTACTCCTGATTGGCGCTTGTTAGATAACACCCACATAAAACATTATGATTGAGCCATGATTGGTAGGAAATAAGGCATGTGTCTAGTGTTATGTAAAAACAATCTCTGTTTTAATTTAAACAAACACTTAAAATCAAAACACATATAAAATGGAAGTAGATAACACAGAGAATCCTACCAAGATGGTGGCCGGAGCCGCAGGTGTTATATGCAAGGTATACCCGGGAAAGATACCCTGCATAAGGCTCCGGAAGGCGAGATTTTCCCTGTGGTATAAACTGAGTCCAAAAACGTCCTTGGAAGTCCAGAGCACTGGTAGGCAGACGGATTGGCCATTGCCTGTACCGGGGAGGTCCCCGGTGGGCCGAGTGGCGTGTGGGGCCGCTTCTCATATGAGGCTCCGCCCCCCCTATGTGTCACCCTGCGTCGCGGCCGCCAGCAGCTCCAGCAGTTATAGGAAACACAGCCCCTACCTGTGGAGGCGGAGGTCCGCGTCGGCGTTTGGCGCGTTCAGCAGGAGAGACTGTGCAGCAGCGGGGCCTGCAGCAGAGCCGGCCCCAGCCATAACGCAAACTGGGGCCGACTTTGACTTCTAATGGTGCTGGCCACAGTGGGACAGATCCTTACTGCAGCGCCACCATCTCCTCTTCCAGGCTCCAGCCTGCAGCTTGCTATGGGTTTTTTTTAAAGGGGGCGTGGCCACGGGGCGGTCCGTGATTTGGCCACGCCCCCACCTTTGCATGGGGTCAACTGATAGTCTGTGTGGCCCGTAGCCTGCCTGCCTCCCTCCGTGCTGTGTGGACCTGGAGGTAACATTTGACTTATATGTATGTATGCATGCATACATACATATATGAGCTTGTGTGGAGGGTGGTGACCCCAGGGAACGGGGTGGATGGGTGTGTGTGGTGACTGGGATGTAATATGCTGTGTGTGTGTCTGTGAAGTGTCACCCCCCAGTGTTCTGTGAAGTGTCACCCCCCCTCCCCACTGTTCTGTAAAGTGTCACCCCCCCCCCAGTGTTCTGTGAAGTGTCACCCCCCCCCAGTGTTCTGTGAAGTGTCACCCCCCCCAGTGTTCTGTGAAGTGTCAGCCCCCCAGTGTTCTGTGAAGTGTCACCCCCCCCCCCCAGTGTTCTGTGAAGTGTCACCCCCCCAGTGTTCTGTGAAGTGTCAGCCCCCCAGGGTTCTGTGAAGTGTCACCCCCCAGTGTTCTGTGAAGTGTCACCCCCCCCAGTGTTCTGTGAAGTGTCAGCCCCCCAGTAATCTGTGAAGTGTCACCCCCCAGTGTTCTGTGAAGTGCCACCCCCCCAGTGTTCTGTGAAGTGTCACCCCCCCAGTGTTCTGTGAAGTGTCAGGCCCCCAGTGTTCTGTGAAGTGTCACCCCCCCAGTGTTCTGTGAAGTGTCACCCCCCCCCCAGTGTTCTGTGAAGTGTCACCCTCCCCCAGTGTTCTGTGAAGTGTCACCCCCCCAGTGTTCTGTGAAGTGTCACCCCCCCGGTGTTCTGTGAAGTGTCACCCCCCCAATGTTCTGTGAAGTGTCACCCCCCCAGTGTTCTGTGAAGTGTCACCCCCCCAGTGTTCTGTGAAGCGTGTCACCCCCCCGTTATATTAGTGTCACCCCCCAAAGTGTTCTGTTATTGTGTCACCCCCCCAGTGTTCTGTCACTGTGCCCCCCCCACCGGTGTAATGTTAGCGTCACCCCGCAGTGTTTTGTCGCTTTGTCACGCCCACCTCTGTGTGTTCTGTCTCAGTCACTGTGTTCTCCCCCCCCCCTCTTCCTGTCTGTGTTCTGTGTCTGTACAGGTCAGGGCCGTAACTAGGTGTGTGCTGATGGTGCCTTGCCCACAGTGCAAGTACAGTGAAGGCGCACCATATGGCAGCACACCCCTACCTACGGCTGTTTTGGTCAGTGTTGAAGTAGTGAAATTTCTGCTGTCCGCCGGTGCCTGCCTTTGTAAGCGACAGGGAGCACGCCATTTGGTGTTGCCCGTCGTGCGGTAATTCTGGCTGTGAGCTCCGCCGCCACCTCTGAAGTGGAGAGGGAGCACTTCTTCAGCCACCTGGTCCTGTATAGGAGCCGCCGCTGCCTCTATTGATGCCGCCAGGGAGACCCGCCGCCGCCACCTCTGAAGTGGAGAGAGAGCGCTCCTTCAGCCGCCTGGTCCCGTATAGGAGCCGCCGCTGCCTCTACTGTGACACCCGCAGCAGCCTGAGCACTGGAGAGGGGACTGTGAGTGCCAGTAAATGAGTGTCTGCGCCTGGTAGTCCTGGATGCCGCATCGCCCTAACAGGTGACTTGAGACACACACACACTCTCACTCACTCTCACTCTCTGCTGCTGTAATGTGTAAAATGGTACTCGACATGCCATACTGTGCAAAATACCTGCCGTACTGTGTAAAAGGGGACTCTACCTGCCGTACTGTGTAAAAGGAAGCTCTGCCTGCCTTACTGTGTAAAAGGGAGCTATGTGGACACGCCCCTTCCCCATAAAGCCACGCGGGTCAACCTGCCTCACAGGCACCATGCAGAAGCAATGCCTGGCATGCGCTGTCTCTTCGGCACGCTGTCCCTTTGTGAAGTATGGGAGGGAGGGCGCAAATTTATAGTTTGCAGGGGGTCGCCGAACACCTTAGCACCGGCCCTGCCCCTATAAGTAAAGTCTAGATCTGCCACTGGTATAAGTCTACTTTGACCTCTGCCTGCACTGCGCTCCCAGCCACCACCAGACTGTAATGTCAGCCTGTCTGCAGGGAGGGGGAAAGAAGCTGGAAGAAATGGTGACATGGTACCTGTCCTGATTGCAGCAGTCAGACAGATCTCCATGTACTACTATCAGGTACTGCAGTTTGTAGGACATTTTTTTTTAAAGATTGAGAGCTGCAGTGCCAGTGTAACATGGAGATCTGGATGGGGGGGGGGGGTGTAATAGTATGCAGAAGAGGAATACTCTCAGTTCAGTTTCCTCCAGCCCACTTTGCCTGACCATGAGAATTCTTTAGTGCAGCGCTGTAGTGTAGCCGCAGCTCCCACACAAATAGAATGGACGGTGGGCAGGCGGCGCTAGACTGATACCCTTAGCCCGCCTTCCCCAGTCCCCCTCCAATGGTGCTGCACTGCGGAGGGAATAAGGAGCTGGTGGCGCACTGAGAGCAGATACCACTGAGAGATGAGGCAAGTGGGGTGGGGGTGACATTTATTATGTGTAAAAGGGGCATTGCTTCCGTGGACATGTGTATAAGCAGCACTGCTACAATGGCCATTATTATGTGTATAAGCAGCACTGCTACCATGGGCATTATGTGTATAAGCAGCACTGCTACCGTGGGCATTATGTATACAAGCGGTACTCATACCGTGCCAATTATGTGAATAAGCGCCACTGATACTGTGCCCATTATGTGTATAAGCAGCACTGTTACTGTGGGCATTATTATGTGTTTAAGCGGCACTGCTACCGTTGACATTATGTGTTTATAAGCGGCACTGATACTGTGGTCATTATGTGTATAAGCGGCACTGATACCATGGCCATTATGTGTATAAGCGGCACTGCTACCGTTGGCATTATTATGTGTACAAACGGCACTGATACTGTGGGTATTATTATGTATGTAAGCAGCACTGATACCATTTCCATTATTATGTGTATAAGCGGCACTGTTACCTTGGGTATTATTATGTATATAAGTGGCACTGATACAGTGGGCATGTGTATAAGGGGCGCAACGGTGTAGCATAGCGTGAATATGGGGCAACACTCTGTGGTGTAATATGAAATAGAGGCACTATGGGGGTATTTCCCAGTTGATCGCTCCTATTTAAACAGGGTGGCTGCATGCTTCCAATTGTGGCTGCCCCATTGGCGCAGAAGCCCTGCATCTAGTGAATGGACGTAGCTTGTCAGATAAAAGGGGAGAGAGGCAGAAACTGTGCAGAAGGAGAAAGGCAGAAGGTGGTCAGTGAATAGACAGTAGAAAACATGCATAAGGGAAAATGATATACTGTAGGTGTGAAAATGAGAAAAGAGAGGCTGGGAGAAACATGCAGGAGATGGACTGAGAGGGAGGAGGAGACGCACGCAGAAGATGGACTAAGAGAGCAAACATATGCAGAAGATTGACTTAGTGGGGGAGATAGACTAAGGGGTTCATTCAATTCAACGTGGATTGTATAGCACCGGGAGGGAGTTTCTGGAGCTATTCAATGCAGCGCGATGTTAAGTCTGAGAATACACATATTCCTGGACTAAATAAGGTGTTTAGTCGCGAGAACGGGCATTCTCCGACTAAACTGCCTCGCCGTGGTGCTGTTTGCACAGCGTTAGGTCACACAGCAGCACTGCGGACCTAGTTTTGTTGAATTTCGGCTCGCATCCTTAGAAGGGTGCAAGAAGAAATACTCTAGTCAGGGACAGCATCGCTCTGAATTGAATAGCACCAGGAGCTCCCTCCCAGCGCTATTCAATCCGTGTGGAACTGAATTGACCCCTTAGAAGCAGAGAAAAATGAAGGAGATGGGCTGAGAGATGAGTGTGCAGAGAATTAAATGTCACCCCAGTTTTAATTTAACTACTCCTGCTACAACACAATACTTTCTAAACTTTTAATGTGTTAGGTCCAGCTAATTTGACATGCTCTGCCTTTTGTTGGTGTAACTCCGCCTACGTTAAATTTTGAAGTAATCCCGCCTACTTTGGTATTGGCTCCGCCTGCAGTTGGTTTGGTGCCGCCCACATGAGGCAACTTCTAGAAACTTTTCCAGGGCCACTTTTGTTTCTCAATCCGTCCCTGATAATGCCCATATGCTCACCTTCGGCTCATATACAGTATTGTGTGTAAATCTGTCTCTGGTACTAACAAGTACCTCCTGAGCCATTTACCTCACCACACATCCCTGATAAGTATACAGTTGTACATATGCTTACCATACTATCCCTTAAAACCCAGACACTCTTGAAATACACAGGTTCTTTAGCTGATTAAAACCAGGTGAAATGCAGGCTTGACGTCAGCCATCCAGCACTGGACTGGGGAATGAAGGGCCCACTAGGGGAGTGCAGTGGTAGGAGACTATGCTTAAGGGTATTGTCAGCCTCCAAAGGGGGGGTGGCCAGCTACCACAGTGGTACCCCTTATACACAGTTTTCTACCATCTGCACATCTGCCAGTTACAAATTTAGGTACTTGTGTACTTTACAGACTCATTACCTTATTATATAGAACTTTCGGGAGCCAAAAACTGGAAATATCTTCTAAAATCACTTTGCAAGGATCACGTTTATTTAGGCTAGTCCTCCACATAATTTTTTCTTCATAAAGTGACTGGGAACCCCAAATAGTGCACCATATCCCCTCGCATGGCTCGCTTAGCTCGCCATGCTTCGGGCACGGTGCCTCGCTGCACTCGGCATAGGTTACTATTCACAATCGTAGTCCATGTGGATTGTAAAGTATGAAAAAGTTCGCATTTTTTTTTAAAAATGTGGAAAACTCATGTCTCTGCAATGAGACTGTAAATGAGTCAGTAAAGTACACAAGTACCCACATTTACACAGTAATACCCCTTTCACACAGAAAATGAAATTACAGGGTAAAGCAATTCCACCTGGTAATTTCATAAAACACATAGGTCCTTTTTCTGTGTGAAAGGGTCGACCCGGGTTGTAATTCCCGGGACTTCGACCCTGGATTCTTCCCACCCTGGGAATTATGACACGGGTTGACCCTATCACACAGACAAAATACCCGTGTTGATCTGCAAATTACCGGGTCAAAATTCTCGACCTGGTAAATTTCTGTGTGAAAGGGGGGGTCAGGCAGGTCCCTGCAAAATGACCCGACATAATTGCTGGGACTTACAGACATTTCTGTCTGAAAGTGGTATTAGTGGGTCCATGTAAGAAAAACTTGCACAAGAGCCTTCTCATTATTTAAAAGGTCCCTGCTTCAATCTTTTTTCCGACCCACTAGAAGAACACTCACTACAGGATGAAAATCTTTTTCCTATATAAGAACAGGAGTAAGGAGGGTAATGTATGGCGGTGAAGGAACTGATAATATACGGTACTATATTATCAGGCTTTCATATATCCCTTTCACATCTCCAATGCTGGATCCCACCCGGGAATTGGAAATGGGTCCTTCCCGGGTGGGATCCGGCTTTGGAGTCTCTTACCCCTTTCGCTGACTTCCAGACCCGGCAACATGCTGGGTCGGTTGCTATAGCGGCGGGAGGTGGAGCCGGCGGTGGGGGCGGAGGTGGAGGTGGCGCTGGGAGATGAGATCATTGCCGCGCCACCTCACCCTATCTAGTAAACGGATCTCGTGCGCAACGACCCGGGAATCCGTTTATGCAGCCACTGACCCGGTGTTCAACCCAGGAATAACACTGTTTATAACTCGGGTTGAATTACTGGGTCAGGCAACCCAGGAATTCGGACTTGGCGCTTTCACACCGCACACTGACCTGCATCGACCCGGCAAAATGCCGGGTCGATACCGGGTTATTTGTGCGGTGTGAAAGTGGTATTAGGGCTGCACATACTGATCCAGGATGCAGTTAGTTTATTGGCAGTCACTATGTCAACAGTCACTTTGCTGATGCCAGAATACAGGCACCACGATGTTGTCATGGTCAGCATTCTACATGGAGCATTTGAACTATATTGACATTATAACTTAACTATGCTTAAGGCTATAATGCTGATACAGTTAAAATGCACTAAGCAGCATGTTAGCTGTGTCAACTTCAAGACGCCTGCATTCCAGCATCTACATAGTCACTGTTGACATAGTGACTATCGATAAAATGTATCAATCCCACTGAGTCCACATAATACAATAGACTTTCTTTTAGTAACTTACTCCATACTGTCAGCATACCCAGGGCCGTCTTTTCGTATGGGCTCAATGGGCACTTGCCCAAGGGCCCCAGGAGTATAAGGGCCCTACGCTGATAGTTGAGGGTCCCCTCTTTCCAGGGGTACCAGATATTTGAAAATCGGCCCTGGGGAACCAGAGATATCAGACTTCAAAGCAGTGGTCCCCATCCAAGCCTGTTAATTGCTCTTCCCAGCCAGATATCTCGGGTTCTGTCTGACTTAGAGTTTTTCTAAGAGTATACTCCAAAAGCTGGGGCTCTCTCCTTTTAGTGGACACTGGAAACTTGTCTCTACTATTGCCAGAAACAGAGATAGCAGCCTTCAAGCAGCTGGTCCTTGCTCCAGCTCCACACGCCTAATATGCAGTTTTATATTTTTGTCGGTGGATTGCTTTGGCTCCTTAACTCTTATCCCCAAGTTCCTAGTACCTTTTGAAAGGTGGAACTCTCTAGTTTTTTTTATCCAATTCAAAGCTAAGAAATCTATATCCAGGAACTGGAGATATCTGTGGTCAAGCAAGCTGCTCTCCCACCAGAAAATGATGAATATTAAGACCACTCCACTATCCACCCCTCACCTACGTATTAAACACCCCCTCCCAACCTGGAAGTCATGTACCAGGGCCCCTTCATTCAGCCCAATGCCCCCTTCTACAGTTTAGTGTTCTCCCTCCCGCCCCATCTGTGCAGTAAAGGAGTAATTAGCAGAAATTACTGCTCCAGGTCCTACATGCTGAGCAGAACATAGAACACCCCCTACCGCCTGCAGGACATCAAAGATGCTGCTGATAGCTCCCCCCACCCCCACCGCTGGAGCATGGGTAGAGGCCCCAGTGCATTGCTGTGCCCAGGGGCCTACACTGCTGTTAAGATGGCCCTGAGCATACCTCTGAACTGTCCCACTTTCGACAGGACAGTCCCATTTTTCTGGCACAGTCCCACCGCCCCACCCCAGTATCCCACTGTGGGAAAAGTTGGGGGAAAGCGCTGTCACCGCTGCTCTGTATAGCAGTGCAGGGAAAGCCTGGAGGCAGCCCAACATCTCCGAGAGTGCTGAGCACACCCCCACAGTGATGTAACGCAGGGTGTGTTGAGGCTCCACCCACTTTCCAATGAGGACCTGCCCCTTTTTCAGGTGCGCACAGGTTACTGTTTCTAGTGAGAGGTATACTGTCAGTGAAAGAGGAGAAATTAACCCTTTCCTCGAATATGACAGACTCACTCTGCCACAGTTGGTAAAATATTTTTAAAGATTGGCAAATGGCTATCCTGACAACAAAAGTCTGCAAATGCAGCAGAAAAGTATTGAGCCCTAAGTGGAGCCTTGTTCTCTTAGTACATTTTAGTT
Organism: Pseudophryne corroboree; assembly: GCF_028390025.1. Taxonomy (NCBI): domain Eukaryota; kingdom Metazoa; phylum Chordata; class Amphibia; order Anura; family Myobatrachidae; genus Pseudophryne; species Pseudophryne corroboree. The sequence goes on from NC_086448.1 coordinate 638,853,425, forward strand.
AATACAAAGAATAACACAAATAGTGAAACCATCTGAAAAGAACAAAACAAAAAGTAGTCATAGACAACGTATGTAGAAATGTACAATTTTCCAGTGTAAAGTTCAGTATATGCAAGATTTTAAGACATTTTTAATAAAGCAATGAGAAAAAGAAATACAAAGAGTTAATGTACCTGAAAAAAGACAAAAATAAATACTCCTAGGCAACTTATGCAGCAACATGCTATTTTCCGTTGTTTGAGCATCAAGCTTCACATATTTGTGGGAGGACATTGGTGATGACCATTAATTTGCGGTGTCCGAGAATCTATACTCGAGAAAATGACAAAATAGAAAACAATTTTTATATTGCGAGACATAACCATGGAAAAAAATCAGCGACAGCTACAGGGTGTAAGTTAACAACGGGTTTGAAATGCTATTAACATACCAGAAGGAAAAATAGATGAAATGAACTGTGGAATGAAGCAAAAGATATCATCCTGAAAACAGCATGATGCATCTGGGACTGGGAAATGGCACAAAAAGCAGGAATTATGACAAATAAGCCGTTGGACTTTATGAAAAAGGGCTGGGAAGCTGTACGACTGCTGCTGCAATACAATAACCTTGATTGAGGTACATAACAGGTGGTGAGATAAGACAAACCATTATGCAGATTTCCAGCTTTATAGACAAGAACAGAATAAAATATACAAGTTTTACTTATGTATGGTAATTCCTACCTTTCCTTTAAATGAGACTTTATTTTCATTTATCACTCCACGTGTGCGACATATTTATATATTTCTATTTTATTGCAGATAAATGGCATTTCCCACACATATATTCTCCATTCAGATACATAAGCCATATTAGCATACTTTTCTTAGGGAGAATCGCTCCGAAGGCTCCATAACTCTTCTTATTGCGGTCTCTATGGTGTTTCACATGCTAACTGTTAGAACCTATGCTGCAGGATCTGTTAAAACCTATCCAGAGACAGTTCTACTGGATATCCATAGGGTACAATCCTGACCAACTGCACTGTTTCTTTTTCAAAACTAGTTTTTAACATATAAATAGGCTATAGTGCAGAGATTCTCAAACGTGGTCCTGACTGTGCGTTGCGAGTGTGCACCCGCTCTTCCAAGTCCAGCTCTGTTGCAGGCAGTTACGGGGCATGGTAGCAGCTCCACTGACCAGGATTCTCAGGCCCAGCTCTGGCTTCTTCTGGTGGGGGTGAGGGTCACATGGTACCTGCTGTGTGGTATTCTGGTCTGGATACTGGGAAGTGCAGCGTAGGTGAGTCTCTCCTTGGGGTAAGAGGGCTTTGGGAGGCGCCGGGGGAACTTGAGTTGGAGGAAGGAGAGATGTACATATTTATATATGTATATAAATATATATATTTATTAACAATTTCTTATATAGCGCAGCAAATTCTATTGCGATTTAAATTTATATATATATATATATTATGAGGGAGCCTCAGTGATATCGCTGTCATGGGCCCCGAGATTTCTGTTGACGGCCCTGCATGAAGGCACACCAGTTAAACATCTTATCAGTGCGAAGTTATTAAATTCAAGCATTATAGAAAAACACAAAGTCATATGAAAAACTATGTAACAGCTGAGATAGTGATAAAACAAATAGATATGACATAACTCCAGAGAGGGATGAACTTCAAAATACAACCATACCAAACAATGATGTAGAGAGAGAACATGCATAGAGGTGGTGTGTGCGTACAATACACTTTGTAGAAAATGTAAGACCGAGAAGTCCAGGTCTAGGGCATACCTTGTGGAGCACCACAGAGACCATACTTTAGCAAATGTTAAGGGGCATTTATGCTTAGCGTGCATAAATCTCCCATGAGCCACTGTAGAATTGACCAACCCTACCCAATTGACCAACCCTACCCAGGAAGAGCCTTGGGGCCTAATTCTGAGTTGATCGCAGCCTCAAATTTGTTAGCAGTTGGGCAAAACCATGTGCACTGCAGGGGGGGGCAGATATAACACGTGCAGAGAGAGTTAGATTTGGGTGGGGTGTGTTCAAACTTAAATCTAAATTGCAGTGTAAAAATAAAGCAGCCAGTATTATTTACCCTGCACAGAAATGAAATAACCCACCCAAATCTAACTCTCTCTGCAAATGTTATATCTGCCCCCCCCCCCCTTCCCGCAGTGCACATGGTTTTGCCCAATTGCTAACAAACTTGCTGCTGCGATCAACTCAGAATTACCCCCTTGGTTCTTCCACCTTCTCCCATCTTGTCTCTGAGATGGGGATGGTTGATGCTTGGTGTCCTAAAAATCCTCGGTTGTGCATTTATTCTTGCTTCTCTTCATCTCCTCAAACCTTTTTTTTTTATTTTGTATTGATATGGAATTGGTCTCCCATTATTTACCCCCTGCAATACTGTATCAGCATAATTTCTTATTTTTCCTGCAGTATTTCAGACCACTCCGCTCTGTTGCTGGTCCTTGATTTCAGTTCCCCCAGAGGTGCTTCATTCTATAGGTTTAACCCATTCTAGCTGGCACAGATGGAGGCGGCTTCTGAACTTCAAGTTGCTTGGAAAGGTTACTATACTGATAATTATACAGTAAGTAGTGCTCTTATACTTTGGGATGCTTTAAAGCTTTTCTTCGAAACACCTTCATTTCTTGAATTTCGCAAATTAAGATCTTTCATAGAAAATGGGATTTGGAGTTGGAGCAGAGAAGCTGGGACTTGGAGCAGAAATATCTTCTGAGCCATCAAGCCGCTGATAGTGTTGAATGGCTTATTATATACAAAATTGGACTGACTTTCAGTTAGCCAAATCCAAGCATCAGCTTCACTTTTTGCCCCATGAACACTATATACAGGCCTATAGGATTAGTATGTTTTTAGCTTATATAGCTCGAGATGGGGTTACCCTGCCTGCTCTGCACAGGTTGTTTGATGCTGGTGTTACTATTTATACTATTACCCAAAAGTATGTAAGCTCCTACAAGCAGGGCCCTCCTCCCCCTCCTGTCTCATCTATGTTTACTCCTGCTCGCCAGCCTCACTCTCCAATTCCTCCTAGAATTCTCTGCCCCTATTATGTGTCTGGTTTGCATCTCTTTCAGCGGCTCTAACTTGTTAGCTGCACCCAAACTTATGAGTACAGGTTTCACAGACACTGAATATTATTTACCCTCCCTCCCGCTTATACCAGTGGCAGTGTCGAGTTCTGTAGTACTATTTAGTAACTTGTGTACTGTATTATACTGTCTGTTTTGTATTGTCCTGTTTCCCCTCTACGGCACAGTGTACCACTTGTGACGCTCTATAAATAAAGATTATTATTATTATTATTATTAATAATAATAATAATAATAACAACAACAATGATGATCTATAGCTGGGGTGTTTTACAATTATTTTGTAATGTCAATGCCTCCCAGACCCAGTATTCTCAGGAGAAATTGATCACTTATTTGAAGCAAATATAGCTGCCATCTTTGTCCCCTGCCAGCTGTTAATTTTTGGATTCGCCCATCTTCTTAGAAGAGACCGAGGACGCAATTAAATCTTTTCCTGACTGAAAGGCCCTCGGAATGGATTGCCTCCCTATTGAGCTGTATAATGCATACTTTAGATTTCTGGCCCCTAAGCTTCTTGAGATTTTTAATGACCTATTTGATGCAGGTTTTTGCCTCCTTCTATGGAAATGGCTTTGATAGTGGTCCTTCCTAAGCCTGGTAACGATCCATCTTGCCCAGATTCCTATCTTGCTGTCCACTGTCGTTGAAATATTAGCAAAATTTTTTGTTATCCGCCTAACAAAGTTATGTTGGAGATTGTTCATCCTGACCAACTGCCGTTATGCCTGGTAAATTCACTATTAATAATGTTCAATATATTTACGCCTATACCCAGTTACAGCATGTGGACAGTCTGTTGAATGTCTGTTTTTATGGGCTGTGCACTCTCGATTTGGGGTACTGTATGTTATCAGTTGGTTTATACTTCTATCTTCCTCTTTGGCAGCAAGAGTCCGTGTTCACTGGCATATCTATAATGGGTGCAGTGTGCACACACCCTGCACCCATTTTTCAATACTTACCCTTTGGAGTCACGTGTCGGAGGCAGCAGCGCTGCAGAAACCACTGGGAAGATGGTGTGGCAGCCATTCAGTAGGACAATCACTGGGAAAATGCCTACTTCACCATTTTCCCAGAGAGCTGAACATTCACATTAGACTCAGGGACAGCTCTAGGTTCTTCTAGTGACCCTAGTGCCCAGAGTCTATTGCTCTTCCAGCTAGAGAGGAGTGGGCTCAGTTGGAGACTACACATGGGCATCCTCCTCTCTTGATGTGCCACTGTCTGTGTTAATGGTTTGTTATTGATTCTTCTACATTAGTCCACAGAAGTCATCAAGGGTGTCCACTGTTTCTATCCTTGTTTGATCTTGTCATTGAGCCATTAGCTTGTGCGATACATGCTTCTACAACTATTTCTACTCTAGATTTGGGTTCAGAAGAGAAAACTGCCTATTACTATTTTTTGCCTAGGCAAGCACTTTGCGTCCTGCTCTTTTGGCAACAGTGGATATATTTGGTACTCCTTCAGGTATTTGTATAAACTGGAATACATCTGTTGTTTTTCCTTTACTACCCACTTCAACATAGCCAGTTGATTATAGTCTCCCCTGGTGTTCTCAATTTAAATATTTGTGTGTCCTTATTTCTCATACGGTGACTAATTATATGTCTCAATATAGTCAATCCTTTAAATGTTAAGAGTATGTTTGATAAAAGATTTTGCTTTCTATTATGGGTCGGATCAATATGGTGAAAATTATTAAACAGTCTAAGAAGTTATATGTCTTACAGCATTCCCTAGTTTATCTCCCCATGACTTCATTTTCCACTATTGGCAGACATGCGCTGTTGTTATTTGACTGAACAATTAATGCAAATTTGTGACTGGGTGGCATTGTAGAGTGTGGGGATGCTCATTGGGCACTGCTTCAGCAGGCTGGTCTAACTTTAACTCATCTGCAGTTTCTACTTGCCTCATCATACCTTGTGGTCTGTATACACATTTTGGTACAGGCAGAAAGGGTTTGGTTGCTTATACACTTTTGAGTTCTTATGGCTTGGACCATTGCTTTCTGCTCTGGGGTAATGCACTTTTTATTGCATTCCTAAGATGGTAGTTCTTTATGGTTGTTTTACAGTGTGTACATGTTGATCATATTTATAAACACAGGGCCTATGCTCCTTTACTACTGTGTCGCACAATGTAAATAAGGGGCACTACTGTGTGGTGTAATGTGAATTAGAGACACTTCTGTGTGGTGTAATGTGAGTAAAGGGCACTACTGTGTGGTGTAATGTGAGTAAGGGGCACTACTGTGTGGTGTAATGTGAAAAAGAGACACTTCTGTGTGGTGTAATGTGAGTAAGGGGCACTACTGTGTGGTGTAATGTGAATAAGAGTCACTTCTGTATGGTGTGGTATAGTGTAATGTGAGTAATGGGCACTACTGTATGGTGTAATGTGAATAAGAGACACTTATGTGTGGTGTGGTATAATGTGAGTTAGGGACACCACTGTGTAGTGAAATGTGAATAAGATACACTTCTGTGTGTTGTAATGTGAGTTAGGGGCACTACTGTGTGGTGTAATGTGAATAAGAGACACTTCTGTGTGGTGTAATGTGAGTAAGGGGCACTACTGTGTGGTGTATTGTGAATAAGATACACTTATGTGTGATGTAATGTGAGTAAGGGGCACTACTGTGTGTTGTAATGTGAAGAAGAGACACTTATGTGTAGTGTAATGTAGGTAAGGAGCACTACTGTGTAGTGTAATGTGAATAAGATACACTTCTGTGTGGTGTAATGTGAGTAAGGGGCACTACTGTGTGGTGTAATGTGAATAAGTTATACTTCTGTGTGATGTAATGTAAGGGTACTACTGTGTGTTGTAATGTAAATAAGAGACACTTCTGTGTGGTGTAATGTAGGTAAGGGGCACTTCTGGGTTGTGTAAATTGCATAAGATACACTTCTGTGTGGTGTACTGTGAGTAAGGGGCACTACTGTGTGGTGTGGTGTAATGTGAATAAGATACACTTCTGTGTGGTGTAATATGAGTAAGGGGCACTACTGTGTGATATAATGTGAATAAGAGACACTTCTGTGTGGTGTAATGTGAGTAAGGGGCACTACTGTGTGGTATAATGTGAATAAGAGCCACTTCTGTGTTGTGTAATGTGAGTAAGGGGCACTATTGTGTGATGTGGTGCAATGTGAATAAGATACACTTCTGTGTGATGTAATGTGAGTAAGGGTGCACTACTGTGTGTTGTAATGTAAATAAGATACACATATGTGTGATGTAATGTAAGTAAGGATCAATACTGTGTGGTGTAATTTGAATCAGATACACTTCTGTGTGATGTACTGTGAGTAAGGATCAATACTGTGTGGTGTAATTTGAATCAGATACACTTCTGTGTGGTGTACTGTGAGTAAGGGGCACTACTGTGTGGTGTAATGTGAATAAGAGTCACGTCTGTGTGGTGTAATATGAGTAAGGGGCACTACTGTGTGGTGTAATGTGAATAAGATACACTTCCGTGTGATGTAATGTGAGTAAGGGTACTACTGTGTGTTGTAATGTAAATAAGATACACTTATGAGCGGTGTAATGTGAGTAAGGATCAATGCTGTGTGGTGTAATGTGAATAAGAGGCACTTCTGTGTGGTGTAATGTGAGTAAGGGGCACTACTGTGTGGTGTAATTTGAATTGGGGGTACTATTGTGTGGCCATATTCTTTCCCCACAAGACCATGCCCCTTCAGCAGGGTGCTGATTTTTTTCAATTTAAATATGAGGGGCACCAGTCCCTTACACTTGGACCCCTAGATTCAACCCTGCACCTCACTTTAAAGTATTAAGCACCACCATGTTGCCACTATTATATAATAACTCACCATAAACTAAATAATCCCTACCAATAAATGTATCCACCACAATATTAAATGAATTGCCCTGGTACATATACATGACCTTCAATGATGAACCGATACCCCCAGTACATTAAATGTTTAACTCCCACCCCATTATATTAAATGATTAACCTCCACTACCATTATATTAAATGATTAACCGTTACCACCATTGTATGAAGGTCTTTCTCACCTCCCCCATTTAACTTCTTCCATCCTTCTTCCATAGATGTCTTGAAAGTTAATTTAATAGTATACAATAAAGAAAAATTCAAGGAACCCTATAGGAACAGTTGATCTTAATATGAGGTTAATCACAATCACGTTTATTGCTGGCAGATATATGCTAATTACTTTTTCACATGATTTTCTATGTGATGAATGCAACTAAAGCCCCAGTTTGAAAGGATGTGCACTAGGGTTACCACCTACCAAGTTTTCAGCGGCATTATCCCGGGATTTAACGTATTGTCCCGGATCCCGGACCAAGAGCATATTGGCCTACTCCCATCAGCCACCACTGCGGTCTGCTGCTGCCTTGCCTGTGAGAGCCCTCTCTACCTGCTCTAGCTTTGCAGTCCCAGGCCGCAGCACTCCTATTCCCTGCTGGGATCGCAGTTCTGCCTCCACTCAACGCAGGTGCACAGATGCCGGCACCATCTTAGATTCCAGCAGGCTGGCGTTGGGTGGCAGTGAAGTTTGCACAACATTTCATGTTTAAGTGAAAGTTATTACAAGCCATTTATGCAATTTTCGGGCATGGTTGTCCATGTGTTATTTTATAATGACGAGTTTGCATACACTAGTTGTTCTGCCGTTATTTACTCTGGAGTTTCTGATTTTCACGGTTGTAAATATAAATGAGTATTAAAAATTTGGTAAATCTATGCAGATGTAAATTTGAGACGTCTTACTGTAAGTAAATATTAGTCCATGGTTCTTGGCGTTACCCGAGGAGCACCCATAGCAGATACGGTAAAAAGTGACAGGACCTTTTCTGTAGTTTATTAAATTCTATACACTGAAGGTGCAATTAAAATTTTGATCTGATTGTCCGTTTGGGCGTTATCATTCATGCAACACAAGCCACGCATCGGTAATGACATCATGATGTCAACCCCCTTTTCATCCCCCATAAGAGAGGTTTATTAAAATTCTAATTACATAGTTTTCCTATTTCCCATCTGCAGAATACCTATGTTAATTTTCATCTTCCTAGCATATCGGGAAGTAAGAGAATTAGTGATGAGTCAGTGAGTGAGGGCTTTCACATTTATATATATAGATAGTCCTAATGTCTGCCATACAATACACAGAGCATTATAGTAACTGCAAGACAACACAGAGAGCATAGTAGTGAGTAGGGCCCTAGTACTTAAAATGTCCCACAGCAGTGCTCCCAGTTCCAAAAATTCACTAGTTCCTATTATAGGGATAAACGGGTTCGGTTCCTTGAGAACCGTACCCACCCGAACATCACGTACCAAGCCTGGCTCGAGACTTCCCGCTGGGCTCAGAAATCAGAACGAGGCAAAACGTCATCATCCCGCTGTCGGATTCTCGCAGGTTTTGGACTCCATATAAGGAGCCGCGCGTCGCCACCATTTTCACTCCAGAATTGGAGAGTTTAGCGAGAGGATGTGTCTCCTCAGTGTCTGTGCGGGAAAGTGGTGTGGTGCATGGGGTGACGACCTGCTCATATGTGTCATTCCAGTGCTGTCTTGTGCTGCATCAGTCCAGTGGTGGTGTCTTGTGCTGCATCAGTCCAGTCACAGTGGTTGTGTCCTGTGCTGCCATAAGTCCAGTGCTGCTGCATAAGTCCAGTCTAGTGCTGTGTTGTGCTGCATCAGTACAGTGGTGGTGTCCTATGCTGCCATAAGTCCAGTGCTGCTGTATAAGTCCAGTCCAGTGCTGTGTTGTGCTGCATCAGTCCAGTGGTGGTGTCCTATGCTGCCATAAGTCCAGTGGTGGTGTCCTGTGCTGCCATAAGTCCAGTGGTGGTGTCCTGTGCTGCCATCTAAGTCCAGTGGTGCTGCCGTCTAAGTCCAGAGGTACTGCCGTCTAAGTCCAGGGGTACTACCATATAAGTCCAGTTCAGGGGTACTGCCGTATAAGTCCAGTGGTGCTGCCATATAAGTCCAGTCCAGTGGTGCAGCCATATAAGTTCAGTGGTACTGCTATATAAGACCAGTGGTACTGCTGTATAAGTCCAGTCCAGTAGTACTGCCGTATAAGTCCAGTCCAGTGGTACTGATGTATGAGTCAAGTGGTACTGACGTATAAGTCCAGTGGTACTGCCGTATAAGTCCAGTGGTACTGCCGTATAAGTCCAGTGGTACTGCCGTATAAGTCCAGTGATACTGCCGTATAAATCCAGTGGTACTGGTGCATAAGTCCAGTGGTACTGCCGCATAAGTCCAGTGGTACTACCGTATAAGTATAGTGGTACTGCTATATAAGTCCAGTGGAACTGCCGTATAAGTCCAGGAGTACTGCGTATAAGTCCAGTGGAACTGTCGCAAAAGTCCAGTCCAGTGGAGCTGTCTGTTAAGTTCAGGGGTACTGCTGTATAAGTCCAGTGGTACTGCCGTATAAGTCCAGTGGTACTGGCGCATAAGTCCAGTGGTACTGCCACATAAGTCCAGTGGTACTGCCGTATAAGTCCAGTGGTACTGCCATATAAGTCCAGTGGAACTGCCGTATAAGTCCAGGAGTACTGCCGTATAAGTCCAGTGGAACTGTCGTAAAAGTGCAGTCCAGTGGAGCTGTCTTTTAAGTTCAGGGGTACTGCTGTATAAGTCCAGGAGTACTGCCGTATAAGTCCAGTGGAACTGTTGTAAAAGTCCAGTCCAGTGGAGCTGTCTTTTAAGTTCAGGGGTACTGCTGTATAAGTCCAGTGGTACTGCCGTGTAAGTCCAGTGGTACAACCGTATAAGTCCAAGGGTACTGCAGTATAAGTCCAGTCCAGTGGTGCAGCCATATAAGCTCAGGGGTACTGCCATATAAGTCCACCAATATTGTGCGTACATTACATCTGGGCAAAATCCAGCACGTCCCATGTTTTGCACATACAATTAATTTTGTGGTGCAGAATTTTTTTTAAAATGACAGGGGCGTGCAGGAGATGCTGTCGGTGGCCAGAAAAATTGCGGGCCACTTTCAATTTTCAGCCACTGTGTGCCACTCCTAGATGGGACAGGTGTTTGTGCTGCACACATGTGTCGCTTAGCTTAGCCATCCAGCTACCTCATTGCACCTCTTTTTCTTCTTTGCATGATGTGCTGTTTGGGGCCTATTTTTAAAATCTGCCGTCCTGTCTGACACTGCAATGCCACTCCTAGATGGGCCAGGTGTTTGTGCCGCACACTTGTGTCGCTTAGCAAAGTCATCCAGCGACCTCGGTGCAACCTTTTGGCCTAAAAACAATATTGTGAGGTGTGAGGTATTCAGAATAGACTGGAAATGAGTGCAAATGAATGTTATTGAGGTTCGTAATACCGTAGGATCAAAATTACCCCAAAATTCTGTGATTTTAGCTGGTTTTGTGTTTTTAAAACCGGAAAGGGTGGTTTTGGCAAAACCAATCCAGATCCAAACCATAAGCAAGGATCCAAATACAAAACCAAAACACAAAATGCGAAAAGTGCCCGCCCACATCTGAAATGTGTCACAGTAGTGCCCTCAGTTCTTAAAATGGGATGTAGTCACCATCCCAGCGGTCGAGATCCCGGCGGTCAGCATACCGACGCCGGTATCCCAGATGCCAGAATGTCGGCAGGGACGAGGACTATTCCCACTCATGGGTGTCCACGACACCCATAGAGTGGAAATAGAACTGAGCCCACAACGTGGCCAGCGCAGCGTTGTGAACGCAGCGTTGTGAGTGCAGTGTTGCAAGTGCAGCGAGCACACAATGGGCTTCGTTGAGCTCGCCACCTTGCCCGCATCCTGGCGGCTGGGATCCTGGCATTGGTATGCTGACCGCAGGGATCCTGGCCGCCGGTCACCCATACCCAACGCCTTAAAATGTCCCAATGTAGGGCCTGAGGGGACAAATTAGAGAGTAGATAGGAGCCGAATAAACTGGTAGAGAACTAACTGAAAAGCGGGAGCTGAACTATATAATGGGCAGAACTATTAAACAGACAAAAGAGAGATTGAAAAACCAACAGAGAAAAAAGTAATCTGGATACTTGGTTTGCTGCTCTGTATGTGAAGCTCATAGAAAGGTATTGTGTGAGGCTTGCTGCTACAAGACTGATAATCATCAATTTCTTCAGAGGATGAATTTTTACTAGAGGAAGAGATAGAGTGTAGTTATATCTATATGTATTCAACACTGCATCCGGTTTCCAACTGTCACAACCCCCTGGCTAATATTAGAGGGTTAGCCTTATTAGGTGTGAGGGGGAATAGTTCCTTTTGCAGTGCCTTAGAAACTCCAGCAATGGCTCCATAAATTGTGGCCCAATCTTGCCGCAGACATGCTGATTTTTTGTACGCAGCCAAACTCATTGCTAATAGGATAGAGCCCTGTTATGAGAGTCTATTTGAGTACTATATTATCAATTTGCACAGATACTGGAGCATCAGCTCTCCTGCACATATAGAATATTTTCAAAGGCCAATTTATGAAATTCTGTTTGGCATTACTGTCATCATCTAACTTAATGTAAAGACATATTGGGGGATATTAAATTGTTTGAAAAGTCGGTTGGGTGTCTGTTTTTTCCTATCTAATAGACAGATGGGAAAAAACAGACACCCAACTTTTTAAAACAATTGAATACCCCCCAGTGAGTGCACCATTGAAAGCAGCCAAACTTTTATTAATTGTGTTGAAATTAGCTTATTGGATGAATGTGCCGGTGTTAGTGACTTTTGGAATGTAACCGGTGTTCATAACAGACATAGTAAATGGTTACTATTGTATAATATAACCAACTGTGTGTACCTAGGTGATACCCATGCATTAGGAGTGGGTTTTATATCACAATTTCTGACACCTCATACTGTGTATTAGGATTACTGTTATTTTGTATGTTTAATAAGACCTAGAATCTGTACCATAACTACCTATCTGGTGAAGTACTATTCTGAGATAGATAAAAGAGGACGTGGTTATTTACTGTATCTACACTTCGGGAAATAAGATAAACTATAGCAAATTTTACATTTCCTATGTGTTATTTTACTTTACAATTGAAATAAAAAATTTAACAGTGGTTTACCAACAAGCTAAAATGTTAGTGTATGTGTATGTAATTTACTTTCTCTTACTGGGGTGGGAGGTTTCCTGGTCGCCCATGGAGCTTGAAGCACAATGCCAAGGTTAAGATCTATATTCAGGTGAGGCTCCAACAACTGTACAGCTGAGAATGTACTAAAATATCAAGTATATATATATACTAGCATCCATTGATGAAGTAATAACACAGGAAAGGGGTCTTACATATGTAACCCAGGTATGGTTGCAAATTAGAGGCCTATAGCATGACAGGTCTGCATTCAGACATTTCTTATGGATTCATAGTAGAATCTTATTGTCACCCAAACAATGAACCAAATATTTTTTATTATTGTTATGTGCAACAGAAATGATAATTATTCCTATATATCCTTAGAATTGTTGTTGTATAATACACTTGATTGAATATTTTTAAATAATCCTAAAATTTTTGTTGTAAATCACCATATTTTATTTACATTTTTTTTTAGGGTACAGTTTAATCTGTATTAACTTTTTCACTTTGGGAGCCCTTGTTTGGTGTTTAAGGGGTCTATGTACTAAGGCAGCCTTGGAGAGAGCAAAAGTGGACAGAGATAAAGTACCAACCAACCAGCCCCTAACTGTCATTTTGCTCAGCCTGTAAGATGGCAGTTAGGAGCTGGTTGGCTGGTACTTTATTTCTGTCCACTATCTCTCTTCAGGGGCATTTTAACAGAGGACGGGGCCCGTGACCAGACTCTGGCTGGGACCCCTCCACTCCTTAGCACAGTAGGCTCTGGCATTGTACCAGAGTCTACTGCACATGCGCAGGTATCTAGAAGCATGATGCCCGCCATGTCCTGGAGACTAATTTCACTACTGCGCATGCGTAGTGGGCATTTTGGCTGTGAATTTTACCGCAGATGCAACGCCCGACACTGGACTCAGGAAAGAGGTATTAAAACATGGGTGCAGTGTGTGCGGTGTGGGCCCCCCTGGTCCCATGGACCCATGTGCGCCACACACATTGCAGCCATTAGTGCCTATATTCAAAAAGGGAAGTAAAGCTGAACCAAGTAATTATAGACCAGTTAGTCTTACATCTATAGTGGGGAAAGTATTGTAAGGTATTCTAAGAGATAGTATTCAGAAGTTCCTTGAAGTCAATAAGGTCATTAAAAGGAATCAACATGGGTTTATGAAGGACAGATCCTGTCAAACCAATTTACTTGGCTTTTATGAAACAGTAAGCGCAAACCTAGATCAGGGTAAAGAGGTGGATGTAATCTTTTTAGATTTTGCCAAAGCATTCGACACTGTACCACACATGAGACTTATCTACAAGCTACAAGAATCAGGGCTAGGAAGCACAATATGCACTTGGGTCAAAAACTGGTTAGATAATAGGGAGCAGCGCGTTGTGGTTAATGGATCTTTTTCAACTTGGACTGAAGTGCTAAGTGGTGTGCCGCAAGGCTCAGTATTAGGACCGCTATTGTTCAATATTTTCATTAACGACCTAACAGAAGGTCTAAAGAGCATGGTGTCAATTTTTGCAGATGATACCAAATTGTGTAAAGTTATAAATGCGGAGGGGGATGCTGAGTCGCTTCAGAACGACTTAGCTAAATTAGAAGCTTGGGCAGCGAAATGGAGAATGCGCTTCAATACAGACGTGTGTAAGGTAATGCACTGTGGTAACAAGAACAAAAATAACACCTACCTACTAAATGGGGTAAAATTAGGGGATTCTGTACTGGAAAAGGACTTAGGTGTCCTCATAGATAGCAAACTAAGCAGTAGTACCCAAAGTAGGACTGCAGCAAAAAGGCTAATAAGATATTAGCATGCATAAAATGGGGAATTGATGCTAGGGACGAGAGTATTATACTCCCATTATATAAATCACTTGTGAGGCCACACCTTGAATACTGTGTACAATTCTGGGCACCTTACTACAAAAAGGATATCCTGGAGCTAGAAAAGGTTCAAAGGCGGGCGACCAAACTAATTAAGGGTATGGAGACACTGGAATACGAGGAAAGGCTTGCAAGACTAGGCATGTTTACACTGGAAAAGAGGAGATTAAGAGGGGACATGATCAACATTTACAAATATATAAGGGGACATTATACAGATCTTGCGCAGGACCTGTTTTTGGTTAGAACAACACAGAGAACTCGTGGACACTCGCTCAGGTTAGAGGAGAGGAGATTCCGCACAATACGGCGTAAAGGCTTTTTTTACGGTAAGGACGATACGTGTTTGGAATTCCCTGCCTGAGGCAGTTGTAATGGCAGACTCAGTCAACACCTTTAAGAATGGGTTAGATAAATTCCTAATGGATAAGGATATCCAGGGTTACGGGGCATAGTCACGCACTATGGTTATTATAAAAAAGAGGGGTAAAACGTAACGGCAGTCATCAACTTCAGTCAAAATTTTCTACAAAATAATCGTGCATAGGAGACCACAAATAGGTTGAACTCGATGCACAATTGTCTTTTTTCAACCTTAGATACTATGTTACTATGTATTATAGAAACTCCAATGTCTCTCTCCAAGGCTTAGTACATTGGGGGTCATTCAGATCTGATCGCTAGGCTGCGTTTTCGCACAGCAGATGATCAGATCCAAACTGCGCATGCGTATGCACGGCATTGTCGGTCAGCGACGGGATGGTGCAAAAAATCCATTTGCACAGGCAGTTGCAAGGTGATTGACAGGAAGAAGCCATTTGTGGGTGGCAACTGAGCGTTTACAGGGAGAGTTCGGAAAAACGCAGGCGTACCAAAGCAATTTAAGGAAGGGTGTCTGACGTCAGCTCCGGCCCCGATCAGCAGGATTCAATCGCACTGGAAGGAAGAGTAAGTCCTGGGCTGCGCAGAGACTGCACATACTGATTTTTAGCAGCTCTGCTAACACATAGGAATGCACACTTGCACAGTGAAAATACACTCCTCGTGTAGGCAGCGACTATCTGGTCCCAGGACAGCAAAAAACGCAGCCCAGCGAACAGATCTGAATTATATACCATAGACCCATAAACCTTTCTGACGCACCTAACATATATGCTTGTAAATGATGAGGTCCATATGCACATACCTCCCAACTGTCTCAATTTTCACAGCACAAGTCCCATTTATTGGGACTGTCCCTCTGGCCCACCTGTGGGCAGCAGTGTCCCGCAGTAGGGGAAGGGGGTTTAGTTGGGAAGCTCCAGTTACTCCCTACTCTACAGCGGTGAATACACGCTGTGCACATAAGATGGACTGGGGGCATGCCAGCAGCTCATAGAGTGCAGGACATGCCCCCTAAATTATGAAAATGGGGTGTGGCTCAGAAGCATGCTTTCCCACAAAGCAACGCCCCCATTTCCATAGGCCACACCCCCTTTTGTCATGTGTGACTCCAACATGTGAGTGGGTCCCGCTTTCACAGGACCTGATGTTGGGAGGTATGATATGTGTAAACATTATATAAATTCACTTCCCCTTTATATAATAAGATATAGCACAGATACTAGTTTTTCAGCCAACTCGGACATGGGTTGGAGTCCAACAAAGGCCATATATGTGTGGAGTTTGTATGTTCTTCATGTGCTCGCAAGAAGTTCTATTAGGTACTCCGGCTTCCTACCAAAATACGTCCACCTCACCCCCACCCTAAAGAAATGAAAAAGAAAAAACATACTGGAACTTTAATTGGCTTCTGACAAAAATGAACCCTAGTCTGTTTTCAGGGCGTTGGCTAAATACCTTTATCAAAAATATAATTGAAAATATACGAGAAGTGGCACCACTCAATGCAAAGGGAGATCCTTTGTGATAGATAATATAGAGCAGAAGTTCCCAAACTGTGTGCCGTGGCTCCCTGGAGTGCCTCGGGACACTTGCAGGGGTGCCATGGGTTGGTGGTCCAGGACCAATTCAAATTATTCATGGTTAATATAATAGGCAAAACCAGTGCTGGTGGCTGCCAGTCATAAAATATGTGGCCGAACAGAAGCAAATCTTGTCCCTCACCACACAACTGACCCTAAGGATGACATATAAACTAGAGATGAGCGCCTGAAATTTTTCGGGTTTTGTGTTTTGGTTTTGGGTTCGGTTCCGCGGCCGTGTTTTGGGTTCGAACGCGTTTTGGCAAAACCTCACCGAATTTTTTTTGTCGGATTCGGGTGTGTTTTGGATTCGGGTGTTTTTTTCAAAAAACACTAAAAAACAGCTTAAATCATAGAATTTGGGGGTCATTTTGATCCCAAAGTATTATTAACCTCAAAAACCATAATTTACACTCATTTTCAGTCTATTCTGAATACCTCACACCTCACAATATTATTTTTAGTCCTAAAATTTGCACCGAGGTCGCTGTGTGAGTAAGATAAGCGACCCTAGTGGCCGACACAAACACCGGGCCCATCTAGGAGTGGCACTGCAGTGTCACGCAGGATGTCCCTTCCAAAAAACCCTCCCCAAACAGCACATGACGCAAAGAAAAAAAGAGGCGCAATGAGGTAGCTGTGTGAGTAAGATTAGCGACCCTAGTGGCCGACACAAACACCGGGCCCATCTAGGAGTGGCACTGCAGTGTCACGCAGGATGGCCCTTTCAAAAAACCCTCCCCAAACAGCACATGACGCAAAGAAAAAAAGAGGCGCAATGAGGTAGCTGTGTGAGTAAGATTAGCGACCCTAGTGGCCGACACAAACACCGGGCCCATCTAGGAGTGGCACTGCAGTGTCACGCAGGATGTCCCTTCCAAAAAACCCTCCCCAAACAGCACATGACGCAAAGAAAAAAAGAGGCGCAATGAGGTAGCTGTGTGAGTAAGATTAGCGACCCTAGTGGCCGACACAAACACCGGGCCCATCTAGGAGTGGCACTGCAGTGTCACGCAGGATGTCCCTTCCAAAAAACCCTCCCCAAACAGCACATGACGCAAAGAAAAAAAGAGGCGCAATGAGGTAGCTGACTGTGTGAGTAAGATTAGCGACCCTAGTGGCCGACACAAACACCGGGCCCATTTAGGAGTGGCACTGCAGTGTCACGCAGGATGTCCCTTCCAAAAAACCCTCCCCAATCAGCACATGATGCAAAGAAAAAGAAAAGAAAAAAGAGGTGCAAGATGGAATTGTCCTTGGGCCCTCCCACCCACCCTTATGTTGTATAAACAAAACAGGACATGCACACTTTAACCAACCCATCATTTCAGTGACAGGGTCTGCCACACGACTGTGACTGATATGACGGGTTGGTTTGGACCCCCCCCAAAAAAGAAGCAATTAATCTCTCCTTGCACAAACTGGCTCTACAGAGGCAAGATGTCCACCTCATCATCACCCTCCGATATATCACCGTGTACATCCCCCTCCTCACAGATTATCAATTCGTCCCCACTGGAATCCACCATCTCAGCTCCCTGTGTACTTTGTGGAGGCAATTGCTGCTGGTCAATGTCTCCGCGGAGGAATTGATTATAATTCATTTTAATGAACATCATCTTCTCCACATTTTCTGGATGTAACCTCGTACGCCGATTGCTGACAAGGTGAGCGGCGGCACTAAACACTCTTTCGGAGTACACACTTGTGGGAGGGCAACTTAGGTAGAATAAAGCCAGTTTGTGCAAGGGCCTCCAAATTGCCTCTTTTTCCTGCCAGTATAAGTACGGACTGTGTGACGTGCCTACTTGGATGCGGTCACTCATATAATCCTCCACCATTCTATCAATGTTGAGAGAATCATATGCAGTGACAGTAGACGACATGTCCGTAATCGTTGTCAGGTCCTTCAGTCCGGACCAGATGTCAGCATCAGCAGTCGCTCCAGACTGCCCTGCATCACCGCCAGCGGGTGGGCTCGGAATTCTGAGCCTTTTCCTCGCACCCCCAGTTGCGGGAGAATGCGAAGGAGGAGATGTTGACAGGTCGCGTTCCGCTTGACTTGACAATTTTGTCACCAGCAGGTCTTTCAACCCCAGCAGACTTGTGTCTGCCGGAAAGAGAGATCCAAGGTAGGCTTTAAATCTAGGATCGAGCACGGTGGCCAAAATGTAGTGCTCTGATTTCAACAGATTGACCACCCGTGAATCCTTGTTAAGCGAATTAAGGGCTCCATCCACAAGTCCCACATGCCTAGCGGAATCGCTCCGTGTTAGCTCCTCCTTCAATGTCTCCAGCTTCTTCTGCAAAAGCCTGATGAGGGGAATGACCTGACTCAGGCTGGCAGTGTCTGAACTGACTTCACGTGTGGCAAGTTCAAAGGGCATCAGAACCTTGCACAACGTTGAAATCATTCTCCACTGCGCTTGAGACAGGTGCATTCCACCTACTATATCGTGCTCAATTGTATAGGCTTGAATGGCCTTTTGCTGCTCCTCCAACCTCTGAAGCATATAGAGGGTTGAATTCCACCTCGTTACCACTTCTTGCTTCAGATGATGGCAGGGCAGGTTCAGTAGTTTTTGGTGGTGCTCCAGTCTTCTGTACGTGGTGCCTGTACGCCGAAAGTGTCCCGCAATTCTTCTGGCCACCGACAGCATCTCTTGCACGCCCCTGTCGTTTTTTAAAAAATTCTGCACCACCAAATTCAAGGTATGTGCAAAACATGGGACGTGCTGGAATTTGCCCATATTTAATGCACACACAATATTGCTGGCGTTGTCCGATGCCACAAATCCACAGGAGAGTCCAATTGGGGTAAGCCATTCCGCGATGATCTTCCTCAGTTGCCGTAAGAGGTTTTCAGCTGTGTGCGTATTCTGGAAACCGGTGATACAAAGCGTAGCCTGCCTAGGAAAGAGTTGGCGTTTGCGAGATGCTGCTACTGGTGCCGCCGCTGCTGTTCTTGCGGCGGGAGTCCATACATCTACCCAGTGGGCTGTCACAGTCATATAGTCCTGACCCTGCCCTGCTCCACTTGTCCACATGTCCGTGGTTAAGTGGACATTGGGTACAGCTGCATTTTTTAGGACACTGGTGACTCTTTTTCTGAGGTCTGTGTACATTTTCGGTATCGCCTGCCTAGAGAAATGGAACCTAGATGGTATTTGGTACCGGGGACACAGTACCTCCAACAAGTCTCTAGTTGGCTCTGCAGTAATGATGGATACCGGAACCACGTTTCTCACCACCCAGGATGCCAAGGCCTCAGTTATCCGCTTTGCAGTAGGATGACTGCTGTGATATTTCATCTTCCTCGCAAAGGACTGTTGAACAGTCAATTGCTTACTGGAAGTAGTACAAGTGGGCTTACGACTTCCCCTCTGGGATGACCATCGACTCCCAGCGGCAACAACAGCAGCGCCAGCAGCAGTAGGCGTTACACGCAAGGATGCATCGGAGGAATCCCAGGCAGGAGAGGACTCGTCAGAATTGCCAGTGACATGGCCTGCAGGACTATTGGCATTCCTGGGGAAGGAGGAAATTGATACTGAGGAAGTTGGTGGGGTGGTTTGCGTGAGCTTGGTTACAAGAGGAAGGGATTTACTGGTCAGTGGACTGCTTCCGCTGTCACCCAAAGTTTTTGAACTTGTCACTGACTTATTATGAATGCGCTGCAGGTGACGTATAAGGGAGGATGTTCCGAGGTGGTTAACGTCCTTACCCCTACTTATTACAGCTTGACAAAGGGAACACACGGCTTGACACCTGTTGTCCGCATTTCTGGTGAAATACCTCCACACCGAAGAGCTGATTTTTTTGGTATTTTCACCTGGCATGTCAACGGCCATATTCCTCCCACGGACAACAGGTGTCTCCCCGGGTGCCTGACTTAAACAAACCACCTCACCATCAGAATCCTCCTGGTCAATTTCCTCCCCAGCGCCAGCAACACCCATATCCTCCTCATCCTGGTGTACTTCAACACTGACATCTTCAATCTGACTATCAGGAACTGGACTGCGGGTGCTCCTTCCAGCACTTGCAGGGGGCGTGCAAATGGTGGAAGGCGCATGCTCTTCACGTCCAGTGTTGGGAAGGTCAGGCATCGCAACCGACACAATTGGACTCTCCTTGTGGATTTGGGATTTCGAAGAATGCACAGTTCTTTGCTGTGCTGCTTTTGCCAGCTTGAGTCTTTTCATTTTTCTAGCGAGAGGCTGAGTGCTTCCATCCTCATGTGAAGCTGAACCACTAGCCATGAACATAGGCCAGGGCCTCAGCCGTTCCTTGCCACTCCGTGTCGTAAATGGCATATTGGCAAGTTTACGCTTCTCCTCCGACAATTTTATTTTAGGTTTTGGAGTCCTTTTTTTTCTGATATTTGGTGTTTTGGATTTGACATGCTCTGTACTATGACATTGGGCATCGGCCTTGGCAGACGACGTTGCTGGCATTTCATCGTCTCGGCCATGACTAGTGGCAGCAGCTTCAGCACGAGGTGGAAGTGGATCTTGATCTTTCCCTAATTTTGGAACCTCAACATTTTTGTTCTCCATATTTTAATAGGCACAACTAAAAGGCACCTCAGGTAAACAATGGAGATGGATACTAGTATACAATTATGGACTGCCTGCCGAGTGCAGACACAGAGGTAGCCACAGCCGTGAACTACCGTACTGTACTGTGTCTGCTGCTAATATAGACTGGTTGATAAAGAGATGTCTATGTAACTATGTATGTATAAAGAAGAAAGAAAAAAAAACCACGGTTAGGTGGTATACAATTATGGACGGACTGCCTGCCGAGTGCCGACACAGAGGTAGCCACAGCCGTGAACTACCGCACTGTACTGTGTCTGCTGCTAATATATAGACTGGTTGATAAAGAGATAGTATACTCGTAACTAGTATGTATGTATAAAGAAAGAAAAAAAAACCACGGTTAGGTGGTATATACAATTATGGACGGGCTGCCGAGTGCCGACACAGAGGTAGCCACAGCCGTGAACTACCGCACTGTACTGTGTCTGCTGCTAATATATAGACTGGTTGATAAAGAGATAGTATACTCGTAACTAGTATGTATGTATAAAGAAAGAAAAAAAAACCACGGTTAGGTGGTATATACAATTATGGACGGGCTGCCGAGTGCCGACACAGAGGTAGCCACAGCCGTGAACTACCGCACTGTACTGTGTCTGCTGCTAATATATAGACTGGTTGATAAAGAGATAGTATACTCGTAACTAGTATGTATGTATAAAGAAAGAAAAAAAAACCACGGTTAGGTGGTATATACAATTATGGACGGGCTGCCGAGTGCCGACACAGAGGTAGCCACAGCCGTGAACTACCGCACTGTACTGTGTCTGCTGCTAATATATAGACTGGTTGATAAAGAGATAGTATACTCGTAACTAGTATGTATGTATAAAGAAAGAAAAAAAAACCACGGTTAGGTGGTATATACAATTATGGACGGGCTGCCGAGTGCCGACACAGAGGTAGCCACAGCCGTGAACTACCGCACTGTACTGTGTCTGCTGCTAATATAGACTGGTTGATAAAGAGATAGTATACTCGTAACTAGTATGTATGTATAAAGAAAGAAAAAAAAACCACGGTTAGGTGGTATATACAATTATGGACGGGCTGCCGAGTGCCGACACAGAGGTAGCCACAGCCGTGAACTACCGCACTGTACTGTGTCTGCTGCTAATATATAGACTGGTTGATAAAGAGATAGTATACTCGTAACTAGTATGTATGTATAAAGAAAGAAAAAAAAACCACGGTTAGGTGGTATATACAATTATGGACGGGCTGCCGAGTGCCGACACAGAGGTAGCCACAGCCGTGAACTACCGCACTGTACTGTGTCTGCTGCTAATATATAGACTGGTTGATAAAGAGATAGTATACTCGTAACTAGTATGTATGTATAAAGAAAGAAAAAAAAACCACGGTTAGGTGGTATATACAATTATGGACGGGCTGCCGAGTGCCGACACAGAGGTAGCCACAGCCGTGAACTACCGCACTGTACTGTGTCTGCTGCTAATATAGACTGGTTGATAAAGAGATAGTATACTCGTAACTAGTATGTATGTATAAAGAAAGAAAAAAAAACCACGGTTAGGTGGTATATACAATTATGGACGGGCTGCCGAGTGCCGACACAGAGGTAGCCACAGCCGTGAACTACCGCACTGTACTGTGTCTGCTGCTAATATATAGACTGGTTGATAAAGAGATAGTATACTCGTAACTAGTATGTATGTATAAAGAAAGAAAAAAAACCACGGTTAGGTGGTATATACAATTATGGACGGGCTGCCGAGTGCCGACACAGAGGTAGCCACAGCCGTGAACTACCGCACTGTACTGTGTCTGCTGCTAATATATAGACTGGTTGATAAAGAGATAGTATACTCGTAACTAGTATGTATGTATAAAGAAAGAAAAAAAAACCACGGTTAGGTGGTATATACAATTATGGACGGGCTGCCGAGTGCCGACACAGAGGTAGCCACAGCCGTGAACTACCGCACTGTACTGTGTCTGCTGCTAATATAGACTGGTTGATAAAGAGATAGTATACTACTAATATTATATATACTGGTGGTCAGGTCACTGGTCACTAGTCACACTGGCAGTGGCACTCCTGCAGCAAAAGTGTGCACTGTTTAATTTTAATATAATATTATGTACTCCTGGCTCCTGCTATAACCTATAACTGGCACTGCAGTGCTCCCCAGTCTCCCCCACAATTATAAGCTGTGTGAGCTGAGCACAGTCAGATATATATATACATTGATGCAGCACACTGGGCTGAGCAGTGCACACAGATATGGTATGTGACTGAGTCACTGTGTGTATCGTTTTTTTCAGGCAGAGAACGGATATATTAAATAAAACAAACAACTGCACTGTCTGGTGGTCACTGTGGTCGTCAGTCACTAAACTCTGCACTCTCTTCTACAGTATCACAGCCTCAGGTCAATCTCTCTCTCTCTCTCTCAACCCTAATCTAAATGGAGAGGACGCCAGCCACGTCCTCTCCCTATCAATCTCAATGCACGTGTGAAAATGGCGGCGACGCGCGGCTCCTTATATAGAATCCTAGTCTCGCGATAGAATCCGAGCCTCGCGAGAATCCGACAGCGTCATGATGACGTTCGGGCGCGCTCGGGTTAACCGAGCAAGGCGGGAAGATCCGAGTCGCTCGGACCCGTGAAAAAAAACATGAAGTTCGGGCGGGTTCGGATTCAGAGAAACCGAACCCGCTCATCTCTAATATAAACGCGATCTACTTAATGTAATATTTCTTTCTAAATTTCTGAATAAGAAATTTTTGGCCTAGGGGTGCCGTGAAAAAAATTCTGATATTCTAGGGCGCTGTGATTCAAAAAAGTTTGGAAATCACTGATATAGAGCATGCATGGTAGTTATAACAGAGGACTACAGCTCCGTGCAGAGGGGGGGGGGGGGGGGGGGGGCACCTGGAGGTGCACACGGGCCCCCTCCTCTGCACGGCGCTGTAGTCTCTGGCAATATAGTCTACTGCACATGCACAGGTCTCTGGAAACATGGCAACCGCCATGTTCTGGAGACCAATTTAGCTATTGCGCATGCGCGGCTTCCATTTTACCTGCGCTTTTCGCTACGAAAGCAGCGGTCGGTGCTGGATGCAGAAAGGTGAGTATTAGAATATGAGTGCAGTGTGTGCGGTGTGGGCCCCCCTTGACCCAGGGGCCCGTATGCACCGCATACATTTCACCCATTATAGAAACACCAGTGAGAGCATGGGTCTTCAAACTGGGGCCCTCCAGCGGCTGTGAAACTACGCATTCCAGCATGCCCTGACACAGTTTTGCTATTAAGGCATGCTAAAACTAAGGCAGGGCATGCTGGGAGGGCCACAGGTTGAAGAACCATGAATAGCGTGTATCTCCACTGGGACAGGAACTATTGTGAATGATTAAAAATTCTTTGCAAAGTCCTGCATAACATGTGCGCACTCTATAAAGAACGGATAATAAATAATAATATGCCCATAATGTCTATATACTGTAAGAGAAAGCCCATACAAATGACATACATAAATCTTTTCATAGATTACATACAGGAAAATAATATGTGCTCGTTATGAAACTCATGAAAGTGATAAATATTTATACATGACAGTAAAAACACGTATGTGCTAATAATAACAAACAGCAAATTATTCCTCTCTTTGGCATTTGATAAAGTAGAATTTAATGGGGGTTTTAAGTTCTCACATACTGTTTAAGTTTGTGTCAATAATGCAAGGACGCTGGATCTCACTGGTGTCACCATTCTTCAGCTCAATTAGCTGGTAATTTATCTTCATCATTAAGACTGAATATCTACATAATTATAAACATTAACCGTATCACTCATTATCATCTCTCCTCAAACAAACTGGTAGCTTCTTGAACCATTGATATTTTGTTAATTGTTATATTTTTAATTCATGTAACAACCGAGGGATTATAAGCAAGCATATGATATATATTTGTTAGATAGTTACATAGTTTGTGAGGCTGAAAAAAACACATAGGACCATTGAAGCTGGGTACACACTGGAGCATTGTCGGGCCGATATGGCATTTTGTTTCGACATATCATCTACATCATTCAGTGTGTACACATGATTGCGCGCTCCTCCTGGTCACTAGCAACTGTCGTTGGTCGTCCGAACTGCACATTAAACCTAGCAATATAACTAGCGATCTTGGGGGTTATTCAGGTCGCATCGATGCGACCGCAATAACTCAGTTCCTGGCGCTACTGCGCACGTGCAGATCCCGTCCTGTATGTCGCTCGCAGCCAATGTGATCTGATCACATTGGCTGTGAACGCCTCTGCCTGATTGACAGGCAGAGGCATTCGTAAGGCGGGCGAGAGGTGGCGATGGAGCGTTGCGGGGGCGGCGCATCAAAAATGGTGGTGGGTCGGCAGCATTTTCGGTGACGTCACACGCAGTCGCTCTGATCAAGAAAATGGCGGCGGTCCGCCTGCATACGCAGCATAGGGTCATCCACAGTTGCTGCGACCACAATTAAAAATTCCAGCATGTGAAATATCGGATTGCAAATTCTGCTTTTTAGCAAAATTTGCAATTTGTACAGAATAACCCCCTTTGTGCCTATTGTGCAGTGTGAATGGCGAACCGAACGCCAAACTATATGCAGGACTGATTTCACGTCACCTTCATGCCCGAGAACGGAGTGGCATGAAGGTTGTACTAGTGTGTACAGGAGCAACGATAAATCGCTAGTGACCAAATGATGCCATACTGTATATCGTATTGGCAAGATTGCAGTGTCTTCAATATATTGTCATTGGCAAGATTGCAGCTCAATATCACTTGTTCTGGGCTCAAGGGAATGTCAGAACCATGGGGGTAATTCAGAGTTGATCGCAGCAGCAAATTTGTTAGCAGTTGGGCAAAACCATGTGCACTGCAGGGGAGGCAGATATAACATGTGCAGAGAGAGTTAGATTTGGGTGGATTATTTCGTTTTTGTGCAGGGTAAATGCTGGCTGCTTTATTTTTACACTGCAATTTAGATTTCAGTTTTAACTAGAGATGAGCGGGTTCGGTTCTCAAAGAACCGAACCTTACCGAATTTCACATCCCGAGCCCGGATCCGAGCCTGGCTTGGTTTTTTCCGCCTGACTCGGAAACCAGAACGAGGCAAAACATCATCATCCCGCTGTTGGATTCTCGCGGGGTTTGGTTACCATAAAAGAAGCCACGCGTCGCCGCCATTTTCACTCCAGTCCTGGAGAGTGTTGCGAGAGGACGTGTCTCTGTCCTCAGTGTCTGTGCGAGCGGGAAAGTGGGGTGGTGATTATAGTGCTGTTTTGTGCTGCTCAGTCCAGTGTAGTGTCTTGGCTGCATCAGTCAGTCCAGTGACCAGTCACAGTGGTGGTGTTCTCTGCTGCCATATGTCCAGTGCTGCTGTATAATAAGTCCCATACAGTGTTGCTGTGTTGTCCTGCATCAGATCAGTGGTAGTGTCCTGTGCATCAGTCAGTCCAGTGACCAGTCACAGTGGTGGTGTCCTCTGCTACCATATGTCCAGTGCTGAGTTATAATAAGTCCCTTACAGTGTCGCTGTGTTGTCCTGCATCAGACCAGTGGTAGTGTTCTGTGCATCAGTCAGTCCAGTGACCAGGCATTCACAGTGGTGGTGTTCTCTACTGCCATATGTCCAGTGCTGCTGTATAATAAGTCCCATACAGTGTTGCTGTGTTGTCCTGCATCAAACAGGTGGTAGTGTCCTGTGCATCAGTCAGTCCAGCGACCAGTCACAGTGGTGGTGTCCTTTGCTGCCATATGTCCAGTGCTGCTGTATAATAAGTTCCTTACAGTGTCGCTGTGTTGTCCTGCATCAGACCAGTGGTAGTGTCCTGTGCATCAGTCCAGTAACCAGTCACAGTGGTGGTGTCCTCTGCTGCCATATGTTCAGTGCTGCTGTATAATAAGTCCATTACAGTGTCGCGTGTTGTCCTGCATCAGACCAGTGGTAGTGTCCTGTGCTGTATATTATTTACTCCAAATAAAGGGGTTATTAACATTTAATACAAATATAATTTTTACAGGGTTTGCCCTGTGTGGTGTAGGGGTATGCTCGCCTGTGCTGCATATTATAATAACTCCAAATAAAAGGGTTAAACTTATTATTATCCAAATTAATTTTACAGGCTTTGGTGTGTGTGTGTGTGTGTGTGTGTGTGTGTGTGTGTGTGTGTGTGTGTGTGTGTGTGTGTGTGTGATTTAGGGGTACGCTCTCCTGTGCCATCAATATTGTGCATGTATTACATCTTGACAAATTCCAGCATGTCCCACTTTTGTCGCTTAGCTTAGTCATACAGCTACCTCATTGCACGTCTTTTACTTCTTTGCATGTGCTGTTTAAGGCCTAGTTTTTTTTTTTTTTAAGTGCCATCCTGTCTGCAACTGCAGTGCCACTCCTAGATGGGCCAGGTGTTTGTGCTGCACACTTGTATCGCTTAGCTTAGTCATACAGCTACCTCATTGCACCTCTTTTTCTTCTTTGCATGATGTGCTGTTTGGGGCCTAGTTTTTAAATCTGCCATCCTGTCTGACACTGCAATTAGCGGTAGCTCCAGTGTGTACCCAGCATTAGTTGAACCTCTTTAAATAGTGGAATAAATAAATAAATAAATAAATAAATACATACATACATACATACATACATACATACATACATACATTTATAGGAAGGTATAACATAAATCTTATGGGCCTCACCCACTAATAGATTTCACTGAACGATATGAACATTCTCATTCATTAATGAACGAGAACTCGTTCATATTGTTCAGTGTGTAGGCACCAACGATGAACGATGCGCAGCCCAGTGCTCGTTCATTGTTGGTGCCAGGTCGCTTATGCATGCTGGCCAGTATGGACAATCTCGTCCATATTAGCATGCACTGTTATTGAGCCAGGTGATGGGGGGAGTGAATAAACTTCACTCCCCCCGTCACCTTTCCCCCTGCCGCCGGGTCGCCCATCGGCCGTATCTGCCGTCGGGCCGCTCGGCGGCGGATCGCCGATTGTGTAGGGGGCATAAATGTAACAGTTACCAGTTATCAGTTTAAAACATTGTATACTTGAGATGAGAAGACTTTATCTATAAAAGTATTTACTAAACAAGAATACATTTCCAGATGTACAGAACACAAAAGTAGAAAAACATTTTGGTTTTAAACGTACTCACTAATTATCACTTTATTGTGTAAATATAAATTTTAATAGGAATTTGAGTGTATAAAATGGTCTTACTTCTCCAGAAAATATTTAGATTTACTCCTATGTAATATCGGAAGACATCCTTCTTTTGATATGGAATGGCTCTGCTGAAAGGCATCATTTTCAATTTACAAAACTCGATTTAGTCACATTTGAATTTTGTGCAAATTTCTTAGACTCTGCAATGCCAAATAATTTGCAAATCACCAGGATACAATACTTACAGTTACTTATATGCAAACTTTATAGCGCCTCTGAGCATATTACATATTTCACTGAATCTCTAAAATGTTAACACAACCTCTATAGGATGCAAAATTGAATCTGGCATATTTCTTAATGTTACTCTGCAATTACTATGTATTTGCTGAATTTAACAGACTGAAAAACACAAAAAAAAACATTGAATATGGTAAAGTATGTGCAAAAGTTCAGACCACCTTCCAGCTTTCTTATTAATATGTTTTTAAGTGTTCAACATTTGAATTGAGTCATTAGGAATTACATTAACCCAGGTAATAATTCCAGAGTTGAGGTGATAATTTCAGAGTTGAATAAATATTGTGATCCATCTAAAATCTGGGAATGTTGTGATTCCTCTCAACAATAATGAGCTTCTCTGGGCAGTTGACTAAGGATTTTAAAATAAACATAATTAATGACTGTCAATACAAAATAAAGGTAAGGCAGATTCAGGATTTCTGGACGGGGGCTCCAAATATTTGATTTTCGAGTGATTGCCGCCAACCCATGAAGGATGCATAATTAGCATGTAACAAGCTACAGGGGGTAATTCAGACTGCATCGCTGCAGCGGCAGCGATCGCAGTCTGAATCCTTTTGTGGAGTGCGCACACCGGGAGCCCAGTGAGATGCTAACAGCATCTCACTGGTGCGATTGCCTCTGCCTGATTGACAGGCAGAGGCGGTCGCGGGGCGGGAGGGGGCATGCCAATGATGTTAGAACACAGTTGGCGGGACACGGTCCGGACAACAGAGGCGTGTCTGGACCACTGGGGCGGCGGACTGCGGCAACCCGGGGTGTGGCGAGTAGCAGCCTGCCAGCACGCAGGAACTGCGCTGGCAGGGAGCTACTTGCTGGATACAAAAGCATTGCCACTGTGCTGGGCATCCCCCCGCATGTCAGAGTAAATGATCGTAGATGTGCTAAATTTAGCACATCTACAATCAGATCTGAATGACCCCAACAGTCTGCCCCAAGCAAAGTGAATTTTATGTACAGTACTCAGACATATGCGGGCCCAGTGTCGGACTGGGGCATGAAGGGCCCACAAGGGAAATGCAATCACAGGGGCCCACTAAGGGTCGTTGCCATATGCTGGAAGGGGTGTGGCCATGTGACCAGAGAGGAGTGGCCAGCCATCATAGGCACCATCTAGAATTGTATATAAAGAAAAAGAGCTCTACTTCGCTGCCCACTTTAAGCTGTTGGGTTAAACCAGGAGAGAGCAGTAGTATATGTGCCTTCATTACACCAGGATGGAGCAGTAGTATATGCACCTTGCTTACACCAGGAGAGAACAGTAGACCCCATACACATAAAGACCCCAGTATAGTGCCAGATACAAATAATGACCCCAGCAGTGCCAGATACAAATACGCCCCCAGTAGTGCCAGATACATATACGCCCCCAGTAGTGCCATATACATATACGACACCGCAGTGCCAGATACACATATGTCCCCACTGTGCCAGTTACATATACTGCCCCTAGTAGAGTGCCAGATACACATATGCCCCCAGCAGTGCAGTGCCAGATAAACATATGCCCCCACAGTGCTGCTCACCGGCGCCACCCGGGCTCTGCTGCTGCTCCTGTGTTTGAGGGCCGGGGAGGAGAGCGCAGCGCGCCTCTCCTGCCCTTCAGTTCGACTCTACTGCTGGAACATGGTGGTGCTCTGACCTACCGGCCCGAGCCTAATTTTTTGGGTAAGCGAATATAGATTTTGGCGCCCCTCACTATGGATATTGTGGGTGAAGCTACAATGTGGGTGGGACGCAAACTGGTCCCCCACCCACATAAAGCCAGATCCATATAAACACTGAAAAAGCCAGATCCACATAAAAAAAAATAAAACATTGTCTCCATGGCTGGGGTGAAGTGGACTTTGGGCACAACAAAATATTTCCAAATGTGAGTTGTTTAAATAAAAACTTAATTTAATAAGAGTCTAAAATGTGTACTGTATACACTCTTAAAACCATTATTTCAAAGCATCATATGTTGGTTCTAGAAAGTAAAATGGCTTATAGTCACAGTTAAGCACAATCCTTAATAAATCACATATTATTATTATTATTATTATTATTATTACATTTTATTTATAAGGCGCCACATGTGTTTCGCAGCGCCGTACAAAGAACAGTACAGGGGACAAAACATTGCATTACAGTAAATAAATAACAGAAAGAGTACAGGTAACAGAGCACCACACGTTCTCAAGACATAATACAGCTAAGATGTAAGTATTGATGGAGTGATCATCGTACTACTAGAAGCTGGTGGCAATAGATGGAGATGAGCCTTTACTAGCAGGATAAAGATGGTCGTTGAGTAGGGGAGAGCTGCGAGTGAAATGTGTCGAGACGAGGGCTTAGATAACAAGAGGAAAGAGGGCCCTGCTCGGAAGAGCTAACTATCTAGTGGGGAGGGGCGACAGAAAGATGACAAGAGGTGCAGGCAAGTGGGAGGTAGCCTGATGGCAGTATTCAAGCAAAACTGAGATGTTCACGGCATGAGGCAGGGGGGTGGAGGCGCGGCTTCAGCACTGGGTTATGCATCGGGAGGGTATGCTTTGATGAATAGGTAGGTTTTTAGTGCCCGTTTGAAGCTTTGCAAGGTCGGGGAGAGTCTAATGGAGCGGGGGAGTGCATTCCACTGAAGGGGTGCAGCACGGGCAAAGTCCTGAACTCTTGCATGGGAAGCAGTGACCAGGGCGGTGGAGAGGCGATGGTAATTAGTCGACCGTAGGGGGCGGGAGGGAGTATGAAGGGAAAGGAGGTTGGAGATGTAGGGAGCAGTGGAATTAGATATGGCCTTGTATGTGAGGGTGAGGAGTTTGAAGAGGATTCTGTAGGGGAATGGGAGCCAGTGTAGATTTTGTCGAAGGGGAGTGGCAGATGTGGTGCGGCGGGAGAGGAAGATAAGCCTAGCTGCGGAGTTCAGGACAGATTGGAGGGGAGCAAGATGGGAGCAAGCGAGGCCAGTGAGGAGAACATTGCAGTAGTCAAGTCGTGAGATGACCAGTGAGTGGATGATGAGTTTAGTTGCACTCTGGGAGAGATATGGCCTGATACGAGCAATGTTGCGTAGCTGGAAACGACACGATTGTGCCAGAGCTTGGATGTGGGGTGTAAAGGAGAGGGAGGAGTCAAGAGTGACACCCAAGCAGCGGAGTTGGGGAACGGGGGAGATGGTGGTGTTGTCAACAATGATGGAAATATTGGTCGGGGGTGTTGCTCTGGATGGGGGGAAGATGATGAGTTCAGTTTTGTCCATGTTGAGCTTTAGAGAGCGTTCAGACATCCAGGAGGAGATTGCAGAGAGGCAGCTGAAAACCTGAGAGAGGACAGAGGGGGACAGATCAGGAGATGAGAGGTAGAGTTGTGTGTCATCAACATAGAGGTGGTATTGAAGGCCAAATGAGTTAATGAGCGCACCCAGGGAAGAGGTGTACAGGGAGAACAGAAGGGGTCCAAGGACAGAACCCTGAGGGACACCAACAGGAAGGATGGAAGGGTGTGAAGTGGTGCTGGAGGCAGACACAGAGAAGGAGCGGTTAGTGAGGTAAGAAGAAAACCAGTCAAGGACAGTGCTAGAGAGGCCAGCATTTTGGAGTGTGCAGAGGAGGAGAGGATGATCTACGGTGTCAAAGGCAGCAGAGAGGTCCAGAAGGATGAGCAGAGAGAAGTGGCCCCTGGATTTGTCCGAAAGCAGGTCATTGGTGACTTTCATCAGGGCAGTCTCAGTTGAGTGGAGAGGGCGAAAGCCAGATTGTAGTGGATCGAGGATGGAGCTGTCAGAGAGGTAGCTTGTGAGACGGCTGTAGACTAGTCGTTCAAGTAATTTGGAGGCGAAAGGGAGAAGAGTGATGGGGCGGTAGTTAGTAGGTGATGAGGGGTCGAGGTTGGGTTTTTTGAGAATAGGTGAGACCAGAGCATGTTTGAATGGCGAGGGGAAGATTCCGGTAGAGAGGGACAAGTTAAAGAGGTGAGCAAGGTGGGAGCAGGCAGTGGGGGAGAGGGAGCGGAGAAGACGGGAGGGAAGGGGGTCCAGGGGGCAGGTGGAGGGGGGGGGGAGGATAAGATGAGGGAGTGGACTTCCTTTTCTGAAGTGGGACAGAAGGAGGACAGGGTGGGATAGATGGAGGGGAGGGATAAAGGGGGCAGGGGGGTAGCAGAGGGGTGACGGCGGGAGATGTCGTGTTGGATGTCCTCAATTTTGGAGATGAAGAAGGAGGCAAAGTCATTGGCAGTGAGGGAGGATGGGAGGGGAGGAGGAGGGGGTCGAAGGAGAGTGTTGAAAGTTTCAAAGAGACGGCGTGGACAGGAGGACTGAGAGGAGATGAGTGCTTGGAAAAAGGATTGCTTGGCGAGGGAAAGAGCAGAGCTGTAGGAGGAGAGAATAAACTTGAAATGGAGGAAGTCCGGCAGAGAGTGAGATTTCCTCCAGGAGGAAGTCCGGCGGAGCGTGAGCATTTTTGTAAGAAACGTGTTAGTTTGGTGTGCCAGGGTTGGGGTTTGGAGCGGCGGAGGGGGACAGCGGAGAGGGGGGCCACAAAGTCGAGAGCAGCGGTTAGGGAAGAGTTATAGAAGGAGGCTGCCTGGTTGGGACAAGTTATAGTGGAAAGAGGAGATAGGAAAGTCTCGAGGGAGTACATGAAAGTGGGGTTGAGAGACCCGAGATTGCATCTGGTGGTGGTGGGTCTGGGCGTGGAGAGGAGGAAGGAGGATGAGAGGGTGAAAGAAAGCAGATGGTGGTCAGAGAGAGGGAAGGAAGAGTTTGAGAAGTCAGAGAGATCACATCGGTGGGTGAAGACAAGGTCGAGGGAGTGGCCGAGATTGTGAGTAGGGGTGGAGGTCCATTGAGGAAGTCCAAAGGAGGTGGAAAGGGCAAGAAGATTAGTGGAAGCAGCATTAGTGATGTCAATAGAGATGTTAAAGTCACCGAGGATGACAGAGGGGAGGTCAGAGGAGAGAAAGTGGGGAAGCCAGGCAGCAAAGTTGTCAAGGAAAGGTGAACAGTGGCCAGGGGGGCGGTAGATCACTGACACAAGGAGGTGAATGGGGTAGAAGAGGCGGATAGTGTGGACCTCGAAGGTGGAGAAGGTGAGGGAGGGCTCAGGTGGGATGACACGAAAGGTGCAGTTAGGGGAGAGAAGAATGCCCACGCCTCCACCCTGGCGACCATTAGGTCTGACCATGTGGGTGAAAGAGAGGCCTCCGTAGGAGAGGGCAGCAGGGGAGGTGGTGTCAGAGGAGGAGAGCCAGGTTTCAGTGATGGCGAGAAGGTTAAAAGAGTGGGAGATGAAGAGGTCGTGGATAGTTGGCAGCTTGTTGCAGATTGATCTAGCATTCCAGAGAGCACAGGAGAAAGGAAGGGAGGGGACAGGGGAGATAGGGATAAGGTTGGCTGGGTCCCGAGTGTTTGTGGGTGATTTGGAATTTGGGGGGTGAGACCTGGCAGTGAGGATTGGTATGTGACAGGATCGAGGAGCCATAATTTGGTACAGTAGTGTTCAGAAAAATAGCATGGTGTGGGTGTAATATAGGATGAACACGGAGAATGTGGGGTGTAATGTAAGCAAAAGACAGTGCAAACAGAATTTTAAGAAATAATGGAAGGAACGGAAAGGCTGAGATGGATACACAGTGGTTGTAGATTGTGTAAATGAGAGTGTGAGCAATGTGTGAGAGCAGTAGGGCTGTTACTTAATCAGACAAGTAGTTCAGTGTCCAGGCTGTGCAGGCTGCAGTCGTTGCTGGCAGTGGTATAGGTAACTCACTGTAGTCTGTTGTTTGCAGTTCTTTTGTGGAGGTGGGGGAGATAGTCTGCTGTCCTTCTGTTTCTCTCCTGTTTATCTCTGTATATCTCCAAAAATGATATCACACTTTGCACTAACATACTTAGCAACTAAGATGCTTGCAGCCTTGATCTATACTAGTTAAATAACCATGCAGACATGGATACAGGGTTAATTGATAGCAGCAGCCACCCTCTGAAAACTCCACCCACAACAAAAGGTTGCCTCAAGGTGTGAACAAACCACTATACCCACTAATACACAGTGAGAACAGACAATAGTCTGGCCTAGAAATCACTAATTAAAGATAAAATTGGCAATACCTAGCATAGTTCAAAAAGCATGTTATGGATGGATGTGAAAGTTGTACATACTGTAAATAAACCACATATAAACATATAATTACGCAACCATGGGGGTCATTCCGAGTTGATCACTCGCTAGCTACTTTTAGCAGCCGTGCAAACGCATAGTCGCCGCCCATGGGGGAGTGTATTTTCGCTTAGTAAGTGTGCGAACGCCTTTGTAGCCGAGCTCTGCAAAAACATGTTGTGCAGTTTCTGAGTAGCTCTGGACTTACTCAGCGCTTGCGATCACTTCAGTGTTTTTGGTGCCGGAATTGACGTCAGACACCAGCCCTGCAAACGCCCGGACCTGCCTGCGTTTTCCCTACCACTCCCAGAAAACGGTCAGTTGACACATAAACGCCCTCTTTCTGTCAATCTCCTTGCGATCGGCTGTGCTAATGGATTCTTCGCTAGATTCATTGCACAGCAACGATGCTCTTTGTACCCGTACGACGCGCCCGCGCATTGTGGTGCATACGCATGCGCAGTTTTGCCGTTTTTTTTACCTGATCGCTGCGCTGTGAAAATTGGCAGCGAGCGATGCACTCGGAATGACCCCCCTAATACATTAATGCAGTGAATGTCTGATGTTCTTGCCCCACCTCTTAAGGGTGGCACTTAGTGCTGTAACAAAATAGTGCAAACTGATTTCTATTTAAAGTACTGCAATTAGTTCATAATATGCAGTTCCTGTTAAATTGTGGACATATAAATATACTTTACTGTGGGAAAGGAGGCTGGTAACCGCTCTGATTTTAACCTCGCCAGTGTGAAAGCCTAGCCATCAAAAGTGTATTGGGGACTCAAAGTGAAAACATAAACACGTATGGCTGAGGGCAGGCTGTGACAAGTAGGGGGCAGAGGGCGTGATGTGACAGATATGGGACAGAGGGCGGAATGTGACAGGTAGGGGGCAGAGGGCAGGATGTGACAAGTAGGGGACAGAGGGCGGGCTGTGAGAGGATAGGGGCACGGGCTGTGACAGCTAGTGGGCATAAGATGGACTGTGATAGGTAGGGGATAGAGCGCGGGCTGTGGCAGCTATTGGGCAGAGGGCAGACTGTGACAGGTAGGGGATAGAGCGTGGACTGTGGCAGCTATTGGGCAGAGGGCAGACTGTGACAGGTAGGGGATAGAGCGTGGACTGTGACAGCTATTGGGCAAAGGGCAGACTGTGACAGGTAGAGGATAGAGCATGGACTGTGGCAGCTAGTGGACAGAGGGTGGATTGTGACAAGTAGAGGCAAGTAGAGGATAGAGCGTGGGGACAGAGGGTGGGTTATGACTGATAGGGGGATAGAGTGCGGGCTGTAGTAGGTAGAGTGCAGGCTGTTCAGAGTCTTCCAGTGCCTGGCTAACAGCACATCAGGCTGTGTGGTGGGGGGCAAGGGGGGAGGAACATGGATGGTATGGAGGAGCAAGGTCGGGGGTATTTGGGAACAAGGGGAGAGAAGAAGAAAGGGCTGGGGAGCTGGAAGGGGAAGGCTTCCCCTTCGGCAGGTGCTGCCCTCCATCTGTCTGATGTGGCTGCAACCCGTAGTAGCTGCAACTCTTCCTCTGTACATCCCTGTTCCTGCATCTAGAAATAGATGGCACATACAGAGCCAGTGGGGAAGCCTGGAGAAGAAGACCGCGTGGGAAGCTGTGCAAGTACCGAGGCGCCAGGTTGGAGGTTGTGCCTACCTGCAGAGCTGGGTCCTAGTGCCCGCCGACTACTGTCTGTAAGTAACAGAGGCAGCGCAAAGCGTGCCTCTAATGCTATCGGACAGAATTTGGTGTGACTTATTTCCATAGTGGGGAAATCAAGTCCAGGTTGCAGCATGGGGCATGGTCCAGGCTGCCCGGCGTCCTACCCACTCTGGCACCTTAAGGTTTGTACACACGGTGAGATATTTGCAAAGAAAGTTAGTGCAGATCGCAATGTGAAAGTCACCTTGCGATCCCGATGCGATGCCGATGTGTGGTCCCGCAAGGTCGGTATCGCAAGCCTAGATAGACTGTGCAGGCAAGTCAATTTTGACTACATAGTATAAAAGTATAATCAAAATTGACACTTAGCCAAAATCGCACATAGTCAATATCGCAAGCACAGTCATCTAGGCTTGCGATACCAACCACAGTCCCTATTGCGCAGTGAGAATCGGGCATAGCCCAAGTCTCACCGTGTGTACACACCTTAACTCTGTTGCGAATGCAGCGTGATGATCGGGCTGGCCCTGACAACACTCCTATTACCCCCACACAGTATTGCTATATCAGCTTAAATGTAATATACCTTCATTATTAATAATACAACCCCCCCATTCAAATTAACATACACACCCACAGGTGACAATGACAGTAATCCACCCACACCCCCAGACTCAGACCTAGAGCCGGATTAAGGCAGGGGCGAGAGGGGTGGCGTCCCGGGGCCCCCACACATTAGGGGGCCCCACACCCTACGTTTTGTAGGAGTCTTCCATCAGCGGCTCAGCTGTTCAATAACAGCGGCCGCCGAGGAGCTCCTGTACAGTCAGTCTCGCGGGACTGGTTAATCCCATGAGGCAGTGACTGCAAGCCGCCGGACAGCCTGCACTCCCTGCTGCACTCTAAGTGAAGGCGTGTGTGTGTATGTGTGTGCATGTGTATGTATGTATGTATGTATGTGTGTGGGTGTGTGTATGTATGTGTGCGCATGCGTGAGCATGGCCCTGGGAGGGGGGGGCGAGACTTTTCCAGAAATCATAGGTGGGGACCCCACAATCTATGTTGCCCTGGGCCCCCACCACACTTAATCCGGCCCTGCCCAGACCTCATTAATCCACACATTGCTCTCCCCGTGCACTTACCTCACCGTGAAGAAAGCTGCCTGGTCTCACTCTCTGCACAAAGGGGGAGGAGCGAGCCGGTGGACACACATAGAAGCTGCCAGTCAGAGGGGAGGATGGGGTAGGGACTAGGGGATGTGATTAGGGACAGGTAGAAGAACAGAGTGGCTAGAAGATGAAAAGGGGCGGAGACTCACGGAGGAAAGGGGGCGAAGCTTAAAACATATGAAGAAGCAGGGACATTCCTCATGTCACAGTAGGGTAGCGTCTAGATTCTCTTCATGCAGAGGACCTTTCCGATAACACCCTGGGTCCATGTCACAATCTATTTGGAATAGAAAAGTGTGGCGAGCAAAGCGAGACACCGAGCCCTATGAGTGAATAGAAAAAAAAAATACCCCAAACGAACGGAGAACGAAGAAAACATTTAGGAGCTGTAAGGGCGGAAGTTGTCTCCTGCCAACTCGTTTTGTCACGTCTAGGTCCTTTGCACGAAGGCAACATAGACACAACCGTCACAGCTGTGGCCAGCCCGATAAAGACAGCAGTCATGTGAACCACTGGGCGACCTGGGGGGGAGGTTAATTACATCATCGTGGTTGCAGTCTTCACCCCTCCAAACGCAGCCCACCAAGCCCCAGAAGCAGAAGTAGAAGGAGTACATCGGGGAATTACTCGGATCCCCAGCCCCTGTACGAACCCGTGCTCTGCTGATGGCAGACAGAGATCTGATGCTGCTGGGGATGGAGGAGCAGCCAGATGGGGGCCTCCCTCCTATGTGTAAGGGTCGGACAGCTGACGGGACTGGCTGCAGCAGGTATGCTGTGCACAGAGGGCCGGGCAGGAGAGCGCAGCGTGCCTCTCCTGTACCTCGGTCCAACTCAGATAGGCCCCGCCCTCACACAAAAGAGGGCATGGCTACAAACCAGTAGGGCCTACCAGTGATCTCCTCGGCTCCCCGGTGGCCCAGTCCGAGCCTGTGCAGGCCCAGTGATCACAGTAAGCCACCTTCCAGATTCTCTATCTTGTGCGATGATTGAGCACTCAGATCCATAGACAGGCCCAGCACTACCCGCTCTGCAAAGGGATGCAGAGCAGGTAGGCCCCAGGCTGGAGAGGCGCTCTCCCTGCTCTGCATCTCTTCAGCTGTGCCTGTCTTCCCTGATGCTGCTGCTGCTTGAAGCTCCCCTTAACCCCCTGACTGTGTCAGCTTCAGTGTCCGTGTCCAGACTACAGGCAAAAATGGGGCGGAGCTACATGGGATTAAGAAGCGGAGCTACATATGATGAAGGGGTGGAGCTAAACAGGTCCAGGCTGCTACAGATTCAGCCAGCCAGACTACTATAATAGGTAAGTAGTGGATAGAAAGACTGTTAGTGTGTGTGTGTGTGTGTGTGTGTGTGTGTGTGTGTGTGTGTGTGTGTGTGTGTGTGTGTGTTTAGCCATTATGTGTATAAGTGGCACTTCTGCGGGCATTATACATAAGCGGCACTACTGCTGGGGTCATTATACATAAGCAGCACTAGTACTGGGGGCATTATACATAAGCGCACTACTACTGGAGGCATTATACATAAGCAGCACTAGTACTGGGGGCATTATACATAAGCACACTACTACTAGGAGCATTATACATGAGTGGCACTACTACTGGGGCATTATACATAAGTGGCACTACTACTGGGGGCATTACACATAAGTGCACTACTACTGGGGCATTATAAATAATCGCACTACTACTGGGGGCATTATACTGTACATAAGCAGCACTAGTACTGGGACATTATACACAAGTGGCACTACTATTGGGGGCAGTATAAATAAGCACACTACTACCGGGCGCATTATACATAAGCGTACTTCTACTGGGGACATTACACATAAGCGGTACTACTACTGGGGGCATTATACATAATCACACTACTACTGGGGTCATTAAACATAAGCGCACTACTACTGGGGGCATTAAACATAAGCGCACTACTACTGGGTGCATTACACATAAGCGGCACTACTACTGGGATCATTAAACATAAGCGGCACTACTACTGGGGGCATTATACATAAGCGCACACCTACTGGAGGCATTATACATAAGGGCACAACTACTGCGGGCATTATACATAAGCATACTACTACTGAGGGCATTATACATAAGGGCACAACTAATGGGGGCATTATACATAAGCAGCACTACTACTGGGGGCACTATGTGTATAAGTGGCTCTACTACTGGGGGCATTATGCATAAGCAGTGCTACTACTGGGGCATTATGCATAAGCGGTGCTACTACTGGGGGCATTATGTGTATAAGCAGCACTA
This sequence comes from Pseudophryne corroboree, assembly GCF_028390025.1. Taxonomy (NCBI): domain Eukaryota; kingdom Metazoa; phylum Chordata; class Amphibia; order Anura; family Myobatrachidae; genus Pseudophryne; species Pseudophryne corroboree. The sequence goes on from NC_086448.1 coordinate 638,892,837, forward strand.
ATACGTGCGGTGTAATGTGAATAAGATTGTGCTACTGTGTGGCGTAATTTAAAATGGGAGTACTATTGTGTGGCCCTGCCCCTTCCTTGTGAGACCACACCCATTCTAGGCATCCCTATGTAAAGTATGGAAGGGCGCAAATGTATAGTTTGCAGGGGGGCATCGAACACCCTAGCATCTGCCCTTTTCCACAGACCCACACACCTGGTAGGAAAATCTGTTACCACTGGGCATGTGCAGCAACTACATTCTGCCCTTTATACGGCATGTAGTGGCCACTGGCCAGGCTAAGGGTTTTTTCCGGTCAATAGGAAACCCCACCACCACCCCTGCATTTGCCTATGTAGGGCTATAGAAATGTAGATAAATTCTTAAAGCAAGGACTGGAGGACATTATTTCTGATGGAAGTGCCTGTAACTAGTGAGATATGCAAGCAGAACCCATGTATTGCTGCAAAGCAGGGCCATCTTAACAGTGTAGGCCCCTGCGTAAAGCAATGCACTGGGGGCTCCCTACCCATCCTCCAGCAGTAGAGGTGGGGGTGCTATCAGCAGCAACTTTGATGTCCCATGGGGGGGGGGGATAAGGGTTGTTCTATCTTCCCCTAAGCATGTAATACCTGGAGCAGTAATTTCTGCTAATTACTCCTTTACTGTACAAATGGTGGGAGATGGGATGGGAGAACACTAAACTGTAGAAGGGGGCATTAGGCTGAATGAAGGGGCCCCGTTACATAACTTCCAGATTGGTAGGTGGTGTTAATCATTTTCCAGTGGGAGGTCAGCTTGCTTGACTGCAGATATCTCCAGTTCCTGGAAATAAATATCTTAGGTTTCAATAGGATAACACACTAGATTGTCCCACCTCTCAGGAAGTATTGGGGATTTGGGGATCAGAGTTCAGGAGCCAGAGCAATCCAGTGACGAAAATATAAAACTGCATACCAGGCGTGTGGAGCTGGAGCAGGGACCAGTTGCTGGAAGGCTAATAACTCTGTTCTGGGCATAGAAGATACAAGATGCCAGTGTCCAGCAGAAAGGGGAGAGTCCCAGCTTTTGAAGTATACCCTCAGAAAAGTCAGACAAAACCCAAGATATCTGGCTGGGAAGAGCAATTAACAGGCTTGGATGGGTACCATTGCTTTGAAGTCAGATATCTCACGTTCCCTAGGGCCGATATTCAAAAATCTGGTACCCCTGAAAAAAGGAGACCATCAGCTATCAGCCTAGGACCCTTATACTCCTGGGGCCCTTTGAGCCAATTGAGCCTATATGAAAAGACAGCCCTACTTGCCAAGGACATACGGAAAGGATTAGCTGACACAGAGTAGTTGTCTACAGGTCCATCATGTCGTTGTGCTTGCACAAACATAATCTGCAGAAGAGGTGTCAGAAGGATACCTTTCTTACCACTTCATCACAAAATTCAAAAGGAGAGAATTCTGAAAAATAATTTGAAATAACAACACATCACTGGTAGTATTCACTTCCAAACCATCGGATTTACTATTCAGATATTTCAAGGCTGTCTACAAGTGATGTGGTCAGCATCCTGGTGGTCAGGATGCCGACTGTCATGTGACTGTCTACAATATGGGTATTCAAATAATGGCAAAACCACCAGCAAGTTAGATAAACTGCCAATTAGCCAATCAGCAAATTTGGATGCACAATACACAATTATTTTTTATTGATTAATGAAGCAGAAATAATTACTAAATATCAAATGGGCCTAATACTGTATTGGTTGATACTTAGGGGGGGGGGATAAATTAATGTGTAATGTTATCAAGAGAACAATTGTCATAATTCAGGATGAGTTGCAGGAAATTGCAAATCTACAACTCCTTTCTCTAGTATACGAGGGCCACCCAGCACAGGGAAAGGCCGTCCCACATGCTGGGTACCCACCTTCCCCATTAAACAGCGATGCGGTCACATCTCAAGGGTGCCCCCCTGCCTCGCCAGGCCGCCATGTTTTGGGTGTGACGTCACGCAGCCAACGCGGCCCATCACACAAACAGTCCGGATGCACCTCCGTTGTCCGGACCGCCCCCCACCACCCTCCCAAAGCCACGATGCTGCCCATAAAATGCTGTGACTCTGCCCCTTCACCACCCCCCACTGGGACTTAGATTGCAATCGCGTGCCATTGCAATCTAAGTCTTTGCGCATGCACACAGCGGCAAATAGCGATTTCTGCACTTCAGCAACCGAAGCTGAATTAGGCCCAATATTAGTATCTTTCTTGTTATTTGGCCTCCACTATAAATTCACTTAGGTATGGATCCAGCATGCTCCTATGAGTGTCCCAGGACACAGGAGGTCGCTGGCGGATAATGGCAGCAGCGGGCAGATAACTGGAAAGATAAAATGTTGGGTAAATAACATTAAAGATCCCAATATTATTTATTAATTATAACAAGGGGCATAAATAATTCATAATAATCGATTGTTAAATGGGGGCATTAAAAATGTATTTGTGACTGGGGCAGTTATTTTTATTTTATGATGTAGGCACCCTTTACAATCAATTAAAATTGCCTTCTTAAAAAAATAAAAATATATAAAATTGCTCTTATAGGGTACAATAATTATTAATGATTTTTGCCTCTTTAATCAGAGAACTATATCTATACAGATAACTTTGTAAATATATTTTTAGTCTAATAAGTACAACAATAGGTGGTTCTAATTTTTGTAACTTATAATATACAAATTATGAAATATGGCTGTTCACCAACTCTGATTAAGATATTTTGTTAAATCACTGCAATAAGTGGTTCTAATTGAAGTAATTATACTGAAAGCAACAAACAATTGTTTATTCACCAAGGGCCTATTTATTAAGGCAGATTTTCATAAAATTATGCAGAAACTACTAGTACATACGTAACAGGGATATTTTCATTCAAAATGCAAATATCAATTGCAATACTGACTGTTAATAATATCAGCGGCACTACATTCATTAATACATAGGCCCCCAAGTTTTCTTATGTGTGACTTTTACAGTCTAACGGAAAAAAAAATATCATAAAAACAAACAGCAGCAAAAAAACTGTGATTTCATAAAATTTTCTAAAACCTTCTTCAGCCTTATAAATACCAAAATAGTTATAGTTTCTATGGAAATTTGTCTTTATACTAAATCGTATTAAAATGTTTTGTCCAGTCAATAAGTACTCACAGCTATAGTGTGTGGTATTAGATAATTTTCCTCAATAATAAAATTAGCATGTCTATTTTTTTTTTTTTGTCTCATTTGTTTGATTTGGTTCTCTTCATCTACTTTTAGGACGTGTGTGAAAATCTTAGGTAGTTTTAGGCCAAATTTCAGCAGAAATATAGTAAATTCTGAAGGGTTCACAAACTTTCAAGCATCACTGTAAATACCAATTATGACCATAATTTATTAAGAGTTACGCAGTTAGTTTGAGATGAAACTTTTTAATATTTGTTAATGACTTGGTGATGTTACGCAACAGGGAATATTGCTGCACTACTGTAACAGATCCATAACAGAATAAATTTAATGATAATATAAATATGATGTTACATTAAAGTGCTCCCACAAGGGGGTTAGTTAACCATAGCCACCCCCCTCTGAGGGTTAGCCATAGCAGCCACCCCCAGAGGGTTAGCCATAGCCGCCCCCCCCCCCCCCCCAGAGGGTTAGGGTAGGAGAGTGGAGAGGGTTAAAATACCCCATCCGCAGTAGGGATCTTCAATGTCGGGATGCTGCTGTCGGTCATGTGAACGCCGGCATTCCGACTGACTGCCGGTAATAAATACCAAACCTGTAGCACCCAATGGTGAAAAATGTATATAACAAACGGAACTTTGACAAAGAAAGTGGGCCCTGCTCAGCTCTGGGCTCCATAGCAGCTGCACTGCCTGCACCTACAGCAACTACAACCTTGACAAGGAGGACACAGCTAAGAAACTAAATTAGATTAAATAGATCAAAAGAAAAATGGAACCGCAAATAAAATTTTAGTAGTTAAAATGAATCAAACAACAACAAACAAATATTCTTAATTAAGTTCTACAGGAAAGTTTCTGCTCATTTAATACATATAATAAATATTATTATACTATAGGCTATATGGATAACTCCGGCCTCTCCATTTCCTAATGCATAATGATATAATGTGTACAGTATAATACTGTATGAGTTATAAATAATCGTAATGGTATACTTACCGGTGATAACTCTATTTCTCCTAAGTCCACAAGATCCACAGGATATACATTGGGATATGAGGTAGCGACAGCAGATTGGCACCAACGATCAAAGCTTTCGGCCTCCCAGAATGCAACGGGCCCATCTTCTATATCCCCGCCTCCTGGCTCAGGCAATTCAGTCGTTTTACAAAGCTCAAGGCAGGAGCATCATAGAGAGCCCTAATCAGGCGAGAAGAACACACATGCACACCCTTCCGTACAAGAAGGAAGAAGTTAGTATGTGAAAGGATCCTCAAATCAGGTGAATCAGGGTGGGATCCCTGTGGATCTTGTGGACTTAGGAGAAATGGAGTTATCAACGGTAAGTCTACTATAACAATTATTTCTCCTGCAGGGTCCACAGGTTATCCACAGGATATACATTGGAAGGTCCCAAAGCAGGTTTAGTGGTGGGTATGATCCTGATTGGACAGGAGAGTCCTTCGCCAGAATTCAGCATCCTGAGAGACAAAGGTATCAAAGGTATAATGTCCAATGAATGTGTTAATGGAAGACCATGTGGCTGCCTTTCATATCTGCTCAGCTGAAGCACCACGCCCATGAAGGACCTATCTTATGAGTAGAGTGAGCAGAGACATTAGCTGGAATCGGGAGATCAACTTGAGAATATGCTTCTGAAATCATCATCCGAAGCCACCTCGCCAGTGTCTGATTGTCAGCAGGCCATCCTCTCTTGTGAAATCCGTAGAGAACAAAGAGAGTGTCTGTTTTTTGATGGCACTGGTACGTTCCACGTAGATCCTTAAAGCACGGACTACGTCCAACGATGCATCTCCCGCAGAAAGGTCCAGTCCTTGGAAGGCCGGGACTACAATTTCTTCGTTAAGGTGTAATTTAGATACAACCTTAGGAAGATACCCAGATTTGGTTCTGAGAACCGCTCTATCTGGATGAAAAATCAGAAAAGGAGGGCGACATATTAATGCCCCTAAATCTGAAACTCTTCTAGCTGAAGCAATAGCCAGTAGAAAGAAAACTTTAGCTGTTAGCCATTTAAGATCCACTTGCTTTAGTGGTTCAAATGGAGCAACTTGAAGTGCCTTTAGGACTAAATTTAAATCCTAAGGCACTGCAGGAGGAACAAAAGGAGTTCTGATGTGGAGCATTCCCTGTTAGAAAGTGTGAACATCCTGTAGGATAACAATTTTATTTTGAAACCATACAGTCAGTGCTGACACCTGCACTCTCAAGGAAGCCACCCATAGACCTTTGTCCATTTCTGCCTGAAGGAATTCTAGGACTCTGGAAAATCTGAAAGACCTAGGTTCAAATTTCCGGTCACCGCACCATTGAATATAAGCTTGCCACATTCGGTGATAAATGCAAGCTGAGGAAGGTTTCCTTGCTCTGAGCATTGTTTGTATTACCTGTTGTGAGAATCCTCTTGCCTTCAGGATGGACGTCTCAAGAGCCATGCCATCAAAAACAGTCGATCCAGATGCTTGTAATAGCAAGGACCCTGGGACAGTAGATCTGGACGTTGATGTAGCAGGAATGGAGAATCCATCGACAGCCTCAGCAGATCTGTGTACCAATGTCTTCTGAGCCAAGCCGGAGCTATTAGTATCAAGGCACTCTTTCCTTGTTTTACCTTTCTCATCACCCTGGGTAACAGCGTGATCGGTGGAAACACATAGGCCAGACGAAAGTCCCATCTCACAGACAGGGTATCCACAAAGGTTGCTCTGGGATCCTTTATTCTTGACCCATATGTGGGAACTTTGTTGTTCTGATGGGACGCCATGAGATCTATCTCCGGTAACCCCCACCTGTCTACCAGAGTCTGGAAGACCTTTGGGTGTAAAGCCCATTCGTTTGGATGAATGGTGTGTTGACTGAGAATATCCGCTTCCCAGTTTAGGACTCCCGGAATGAATATGCAGACAAGGCTGGATGATGAAGCTGTGCCCACCTTAACGTGCGACTTACCTCCTTCATTGCTTTTTGGCTGCACGTTCCTCTCAGATGATTTAGGTACGCTACTGCCATCACATTTTCCAAGCGACTTTGAACTGGTTTCCCCTGGAGGATGTCCTTTTCCTGAATAAGTGCCATATGTATTCCCCAAAGTTCCAATATAATTATTGGCAGGCAACTTTCTTCCTTGGTCCACTGCCCCTGGAAGCAACTTCTTCCTGACACTGCTCCCCAGCCCTGAAGACTGGCATCTGTTGTCAGAACTTTCCAATCTGATATCCAAAAGGGTCTCCCTTTGTCCGGATGGGATGTCTGTAGCCCCAAGGCTAATGACCTCCTTACTTCCAGAGGAAGGACCATAGTCTGTGTTTTCATTGTCTGAAAGGATCAGACGTTGCAGAGGCCTTGAATGGAATTGAGCATACTCCGCCATGTCAAATTTTGACACCATAGATCCCATCACACGCATTGCTGTGTGAATAATTATCCTTTGACTGTGTAGCAGTTCGTGGATCCTCGACTGAATTTTGGATATTTTGTTCAGAGGTTAAATTACTCTCTGAAGACTCAAATCCAACACAGCCCCCAAGTGAGTCATCCGTTGTGACGGAACCAGGGACGACTTTGCCCAATTTATGAGCCAACTGTGTCTCTGCAAACAATCTATTGTCTGTTGCAGATGACACTGAAGCAATTCCTGAGACTGTGCCAGGATTAATAAATCATCGAGGTATGGAAAAATTCTTATCCCCTGCTGACGGTGATAAGCCGCCATAACCACTATGATTTTGGCGAACACTCTGGGAGCCATAGCCAGTCCAAATGGTAGGGCCTAAAACTGAAAGTGTTGCTGGAGGATAGCAAACCTGAGATAGCATTGATAGACAGTGCTATAGGTACATGTAGGTAAGCATCCTGGATATCCATGGATACCATAAAATCCTCCGGCTCCATGGCCAAAATAATGGAACGTAAAGTCTCCATATAAAAACAAGGCATCCAAATGTGCTTGTTTAGCACCTTGAGATTGAGTATGGGCCGGAATGACCCATTTGGCTTCTGAACCAAAAACAGGTTGGAAGAAGAACCTTGTCCTCATTGCACAGAAGGAACTGGAATTATCACTCCTGACTGAAGCAATTTGTGAACTGCCTCTTGCAAAGCCCTGGCCTTCGTTTCCACTGAAGACGGGATGGTAAAAAAAAAACCTTTGAGGAGGGTGTTTCATGAAGGCAAACGCATAACCGTGAGATACTGCTTCTTGCACCCAGGCATCCGTGGTAGACTGCTGCCAGATCTGTGCAGAATAAAGAAGTCGGACCTCTAGCTTATCTTCTGGCTTAGAAGCCGGCCTTCTGGTAGCCCAATGCTTTTTAGTCTTTTCAGATTTGTCAGATTGAGACTGTTTGTCATAACCCTTTCCTTTTGCTTTTCCTTGAGTCCAAAAGGGCCAAAAAGCTGGAAAATAAGAATTTACTTACCGATAATTCTATTTCTCATAGTCCGTAGTGGATGCTGGGGACTCCGAAAGGACCATGGGGAATAGCGGCTCCGCAGGAGACTGGGCACAAAAGTAAAAGCTTTAAGACTACCTGGTGTGCACTGGCTCCTCCCCCTATGACCCTCCTCCAAGCCTCAGTTAGGATACTGTGCCCGGACGAGCGTACACAATAAGGAAGGATTTTGAATCCCGGGTAAGACTCATACCAGCCAAACCAATCACACCGTACAACTTGTGATCTGAACCCAGTTAACAGCATGATAACAGAGGAGCCTCTGAAAAGATGGCTCACAACAATAATAACCCGATTTTTTTGTAACAATAACTATGTACAAGTATTGCAGACAATCCGCACTTGGGATGGGCGCCCAGCATCCACTACGGACTATGAGAAATAGAATTATCGGTAAGTAAATTCTTATTTTCTCTGACGTCCTAGTGGATGCTGGGGACTCCGAAAGGACCATGGGGATTATACCAAAGCTCCCAAACGGGCGGGAGAGTGCGGATGACTCTGCAGCACCGAATGAGAGAACTCCAGGTCCTCCTCAGCCAGGGTATCAAATTTGTAGAATTTAGCAAACGTGTTTGCCCCTGACCAAGTAGCTGCTCGGCAAAGTTGTAAAGCCGAGACCCCTCGGGCAGCCGCCCAAGATGAGCCCACTTTCCGTATGGAATGGGCTTTTACAGATTTTGGCTGTGGCAGGCCTGCCACAGAATGTGCAAGCTGAATTGTACTACAAATCCAACGAGCAATAGTCTGCTTAGAAGCAGGAGCACCCAGCTTGTTGGGTGCATACAGGATAAACAGCGAGTCAGATTTTCTGACTCCAGCCGTCCTGGAAACATATATTTTCAGGGCCCTGACTACGTCCAGCAACTTGGAATCCTCCAAGTCCCTAGTAGCCGCAGGCACCACAATAGGCTGGTTTAAGTGAAATGCTGAAACCACCTTAGGGAGAAATTGAGGACGAGTCCTCAATTCTGCCCTGTCCGTATGAAAAATTAGGTAAGGGCTTTTATAGGATAAAGCCGCTAATTCTGAGACACGCCTGGCTGAGGCCAGGGCTAACAGCATTACCACTTTCCATGTGAGATATTTTAAGTCCACAGTGGTGAGTGGTTCAAACCAATGTGATTTTAGGAACCCCAAAACTACATTGAGATCCCAAGGTGCCACTGGAGGCACAAAAGGAGGCTGTATATGCAGTACTCCCTTGACAAACGTCTGAACTTCAGGAACTGAAGCTAGTTCCTTTTGGAAGAATATTGACAGGGCCGAAATTTGAACCTTAATGGACCCTAATTTTAGGCCCATAGACAGTCCTGTTTGCAGGAAATGCAGGAAACGACCCAGTTGAAATTCCTCTGTAGGGGCCTTCCTGGCCTCACACCACGCAACATATTTACGCCAAATACGGTGATAATGTTGCACAGTTACATCCTTCCTGGCTTTGATCAGGGTAGGGATGACTTCATCTGGAATGCCTTTTTCCTTCAGGATCCGGCGTTCAACCGCCATGCCGTCAAACGCAGCCGCGGTAAGTCTTGGAACAGACATGGTCCCTGCTGGAGCAGGTCCTTTCTTAGAGGTAGAGGCCACGGGTCTTCCGTGAGCATCTCTTGAAGTTCCGGGTACCAAGTCCTTCTTGGCCAATCCGGAGCCACGAGTATAGTCCTTACTCCTCTCCTTCTTATGATTCTCAGTACCTTGGGTATGAGAGGCAGAGGAGGGAACACATACACTGACTGGTACACCCACGGTGTTACCAGAGCGTCCACAGCTATTGCCTGAGGGTCCCTTGACCTGGCGCAATATCTGTCCAGTTTTTTGTTGAGGCGGGACGCCATCATGTCGACCTTTGGTTTTTCCCAACGGTTCACAATCATGTGGAAGACTTCTGGGTGAAGTCCCCACTCCCCCGGGTGGAGATCGTGTCTGCTGAGGAAGTCTGCTTCCCAGTTGTCCACTCCCGGAATGAACACTGCTGACAGTGCTATCACATGATTTTCCGCCCAGCGAAGAATCCTTGCAACTTCCGTCATTGCCCTCCTGCTTCTTGTGCCACCCTGTCTGTTTACGTGGGCAACTGCCGTGATGTTGTCCGACTGGATCAGCACCGGCTGACCCTGAAGCAGAGGCCTTGCCTGACTTAGGGAATTGTAAATGGCCCTTAGTTCCAGGATATTTATGTGAAGTGACGTTTCCATGCTTGACCACAAGCCCTGGAAATTTCTTCCCTGTGTGACTGCTCCCCAGCCTCTCAGGCTGGCATCCGTGGTCACCAGGACCCAGTCCTGAATGCCGAATCTGCGGCCCTCTAGAAGATGAGCACTCTGCAACCACCACAGGAGAGACACCCTTGTCCTTGGAGACAGGGTTATCCGCTGATGCATTTGAAGATGCGATCCGGACCATTTGTCCAGCAGATCCCACTGAAAAGTTCTTGCGTGGAATCTGCCGAATGGAATCGCTTCGTAAGAAGCCACCATTTTTCCCAGGACCCTTGTGCATTGATGCACTGACACTTGGCCTGGTTTTAGGAGGTTCCTGACTAGGTCGGATAACTCCCTGGCTTTCTCCTCCGGGAGAAACACCTTTTTCTGTACTGTGTCCAGAATCATCCCTAGGAACAGCAGACGTGTCGTCGGAATCAGCTGCGATTTTGGAATATTTAGAATCCATCCGTGCTGTCGTAGTACTACTTGAGATAGTGCTACTCCGACCTCTAACTGTTCTCTGGACCTTGCCCTTATCAGGAGATCGTCCAAGTAAGGGGTAATTAAGACGCCTTTTCTTCGAAGAAGAATCATCATTTCGGCCATTACCTTGGTAAAGACCCGGGGTGCCGTGGACAATCCAAACGGCAGCGTCTGAAACTGATAGTGACAGTTCTGTACCACAAACCTGAGGTACCCTTGGTGAGAAGGGCAAATTGGGACATGGAGGTAAGCATCCTTGATGTCCAGAGACACCATATAGTCCCCTTCTTCCAGGTTCGCTATCACTGCTCTGAGTGATTCCATCTTGAATTTGAACCTTTGTATGTAAGTGTTCAAGGATTTCAGATTTAAAATAGGTCTCACGAGCCGTCCGGCTTCGGTACCACAAACAGCGTGGAATAATACCCCTTTCCCTGTTGTAGGAGGGGTACCTTGATTATCACCTGCTGGGAATACAGCTTGTGAATGGCTTCCAATACCGCCTCCCTGTCGGGGGGAGACGTTGGTAAGGCAGACTTCAGGAACCAGCGAGGGGGAGACGTCTCGAATTCCAATTTGTACCCCTGAGATACTACCTGCAGGATCCAGGGGTCCACTTGCGAGTGAGCCCACTGCGCGCTGAAATTCTTGAGACGGGCCCCCACCGTGCCTGAGTCCGCTTGTAAGGCCCCAGCGTCATGCTGAGGACTTGGCAGAAGCGGGGGAGGGCTTCTGTTCCTGGGAAGAGGCTGTCTGCTGCAGTCTTTTTCCCCTTCCTCTGCCCCGGGGCAGATACGAGTGGCCTTTAGCCTGCTTGCCCTTATGGGGACGAAAGGACTGAGCCTGAAAAGACGGTGTCTTTTTCTGCTGAGAGGTGACCTGGGGTAAAAAGGTGGATTTCCCAGCCGTTGCCGTGGCCACCAGGTCCGATAGACCGACCCCAAATAACTCCTCCCCTTCATACGGCAATACTTCCATATGCCGTTTGGAATCCGCATCACCTGACCACTGTCGCGTCCATAACCCTCTTCTGGCAGAAATGGACAGCGCACTTACTCTTGATGCCAGAGTGCAAATATCCCTCTGTGCATCTCTCATATATAGAAATGCATCCTTTAAATGCTCTATAGTCAATAATATATTGTCCCTGTCCAGGGTATCAATATTTTCAGTCAGGGAATCTGACCAAGCCACCCCAGCACTGCACATCCAGGCTGAGGCGATTGCTGGTCGCATTATAATACCAGTATGTGTGTATATACTTTTTAGGATATTTTCCAGCTTCCTATCAGCTGGTTCCTTGAGGGCGGCCGTATCAGGAGACGGTAACGCCACTTGTTTTGATAAGCGTGTGAGCGCCTTATCTACCCTAGGGGGTGTTTCCCAACGCGCCCTAACCTCTGGCGGGAAAGGGTATAATGCCAATATTTTTTTAGAAATTAGCAGTTTTTTTATCGGGGGAAACCCACGCTTCATCACACACCTCATTTAATTCATCTGATTCAGGAAAAACTACGGGTAGTTTTTTCACACCCCACATAATACCCTTTTTTGTGGTACTTGTAGTATCAGAAATGTTCAAAACCTCCTTCATTGCCGTGATCATGTAACGTGTGGCCCTACTGGAAAATACGTTTGTTTCCTCACCGTCGACACTGGAGTCAGTGTCCGTGTCTGGGTCTGTGTCGACCACCTGAGGTAACGGGCGCTTTAGAGCCCCTGACGGTGTTTGAGACGCCTGTACAGGTATCAACTGATTTGCCGGCTGTCTCATGTCGTCAACAGTCTTTTGTAAAGTGCTGACACTATCACGTAATTCCTTCCATAAGACCATCCAGTCAGTTGTCGACTCCCTAGGGGGTGACATCACTAATACAGGCAATTGCTCCGCCTCCATACCATTTTCCTCCTCATACATGTCGACACAACGTACCGACACACAGCACACACACAGGGAATGCTCTGATAGAGGACAGGACCCCACTAGCCCTTTGGGGAGACAGAGGGAGAGTTTGCCAGCACACACCAGAGCGCTATATATATACAGGGATAACCTTATATAAGTGTTTTTCCCTTATATAGCTGCTGTATAGATTTATCTGCCAAATTAGTGCCCCCCCTCTCTTGTTTTACCCTGTTTCTGTAGTGCAGGACTGCAGGGGAGAGTCAGGGAGCTTCCCTCCAACGGAGCTGTGAGGAAAAATGGCGCCAGTGTGCTGAGGAGATAGGCTCCGCCCCCTTCTCGGCGGCCGTTCTCCCGCTTTTTTATGGAAAAACAGGCATGAGTTAAATGCATCCATATAGCCCAGGAGCTATATGTGATGCATTTTTTGCCCCCTAAGGTGTTTATATTGCGTCTCAGGGCGCCCCCACCCAGCGTCCTGCACCCTCAGTGACCGGAGTGTGAAGTGTGCTGAGAGCAATGGCGCACAGCTGCGGTGCTGTGCGCTACCTTATTGAAGACAGGACGTCTTCTGCCGCCGATTTTTCCGGACCTCTTCTGCTCTTCTGGCTCTGTAAGGGGGACGGCGGCGCGGCTCTGGGACCCATCCATGGCTGGGCCTGTGATCGTCCCTCTGGAGCTAATGTCCAGTAGCCTAAGAAGCCCAATCCACTCTGCACGCAGGTGAGTTCGCTTCTTCTCCCCTTAGTCCCTCGATGCAGTGAGCCTGTTGCCAGCAGGTCTCACTGAAAATAAAAAACCTAAAACTAAACTTTTTTCTAAGCAGCTCAGGAGAGCCACCTAGACTGCACCCTTCTCGTTCGGGCACAAAAATCTAACTGAGGCTTGGAGGAGGGTCATAGGGGGAGGAGCCAGTGCACACCAGGTAGTCTTAAAGCTTTTACTTTTGTGCCCAGTCTCCTGCGGAGCCGCTATTCCCCATGGTCCTTTCGGAGTCCCCAGCATCCACTAGGACGTCAGAGAAATCTAGGTTTGGACTTGTATGTGGAAGGAAACTTTACTTTCTTGGAGTCTGCTTCTGATTCTAAAATACTGTTTAATACTTTACAAAAAAAAATATCTCCAGTAAAAGGCAAAGACTCTAGAACCTTCTTAGATTCTGAGTCAGCTTTCCATGTATGTAGCCAAGTTGCTGCTACTGCTGAAGCTGGTATTTGAGAGGCAATTGTACCCATATCCAAGGCTGCTTCTTCCATAAAATTAGCCGCCTATTTAATATGTGCAATATGGGATTTTTGCTCTCTAGGTGACAATGAAAGATCATCCTCCAATGAATCAGCCCAGGCTGCCACTGCTTTTGCCATCCAGGCTGAAGCCATGGCTGGTCTTACAATTGCTCCAGACAAGGAGAAAATGTTTTTTTTTTAATCCATCTATTTTCCTATCCATGACATCGTTAAATGATGTAGAAGTCAGAGGTAATGTAGATTTTTCCACTAATCGAATGACATGCATATCTACTTTGGGAGCCACCTCCCTCATTAAACAGTCCCCAGCTGGAAGAGGATAATTGGAATTCCATTTCTTTGGAATTCTAAACTTATTACTGGGTGTAACCCAAGCCTCTTGCATAATTTCCGTCAGCTGTACTGACCCAGGAAATTCAGTCCTAATGCTTTTGGGACGTTTAAACACGGGTGCCTTAGATTTTAACAAAGGCGCTGCTGCTTCCTCTAAGGATAGAATGGCTTTCATATCGCTAATTAGCTCAGGCATGTCCACTGAGATGAGGCCTTCATCCTCGTCTCTGTATGCAGACCCGGAGTGCGATGAATCCCCATACTCTGACGAGTCCCCATCCTCTGACGAGTCCTCATCTGAAACATGTGTAGACTGTGAAGATGTTGTATCATGCCTATGTGATTTAATTACCACCAGCCTATCAGCCTGTTTTTGTTGAGAGGCTGCAGATTCCTGTACTCGATGTGATAAACCACAGGGGGAATGTTGCAAGTAAGGGTTAATAGAGTAACCTATGCCTGGTATAGGAGCTGGCATTAGCCACTCAACTATATTGGATAATGTCTGTGCAAAAGTAGCCCATGTGGGTTCAACTTGAACCTGTGCCTGCCTCGGCTTATTCAGGAGGCTTTGGTGAAAGCTAAAACAGTTTGCACATAATCCATTTTGAACCGGATCCTAAGAGGTTAACCCAGCTTTGCAAGATAAACATGACATGAGTGCTGCTGTGGAGAGTATATCCTCCTCACCCTTGCCTCTCTTAGACATGATAAATAAAGCACACATCTGTACAGTATTAACTACACAATTTGTGACTGCAATCACTTTAAAATTTGTTAAAGTGACATACAATCTGATCCCTCACTGTTTTGCACCAGCCTTGAGGAACAGAACCCACAGAAACTGACAGAATATAGTAAAGTCATCAATCACACTAGCAATCAGTCACACGTTATACATTAGTATAACAAGCAATATGAGCACACAATCAACTACAGATACAATTCAAGTATGTAGGAGAAACATATTACTGCATTACCTTATATAGGACTTTAAATGTATTCTGTCACACAGCGAAAGAAACAGCAGCAATAGTTTACAGACTCATATGCATCAGGCACTTATCCAACTATTCGTACTCGAAGGTAGATAGAGACTTAAGGGTACATTTACTAAGCAGTGATAAGAGCGGAGAAGTGAGCCAGTGGAGAAGTTGCCCGTGGCAACCAATCAGCACTGAAGTAACATCTAGAATTTGCATACTATAAAATGATACAGAGCTACTTCTCCGTTCTTATCACTGCTTAGTAAATGTACCCCTTAGTGCTGTATTACCCGGCTCAGGAGAGTGGGATACAGGGACACTTTACCCCGCTTCCAGGATTGATCAATACGGTAGTGAACGCTTAGTGTATCTAGATGCTATTAGTGTACACAACTGCCCTGTGAACCTACAGTGAACACAGAGGCCCAAGTGAGCACCGACACACCAGTTATACAGCCGCCTATGCTGCAACTGGGTCCTTTAAGTACACAGCATCTCAGACGGAAGCGGAAACTCAGTTCATGCCGGGAAACTCAGAGGAAACTGGTCATGAACTGGGGGGGAGGGGCGACCAAGGGAGCATTTACTCCCCACTGCTGACATCAATCCTAGGGATCGCGGCCTCATATTAAACCATGAGCCTATGATCCCTGAGGCCTAGCACTGGAGCACCTGAGGTGGCAGCCGCGTCAGCGACTGTTCGGTAGTCTCCATCCTGAAACAGTGCGACTGTGTCTCGTGATTCCCCTAATAAGCGGAACCGATGCCTTACCTTCTCACCATGCTCCGGCCACAGGCTGGTAATGTCTGCTGGACTTGCTAGTACATCCTACATAGGCGCCCTCCGAAACAGCACTGTGCACGTGGGTAAGCGTTGTCGCAACCCGGCAGGGAGTTGTTGGAGTGACTCTTTCTAAGGTACATATAAGAAACTTTTTAGAAAGATCGCTCAAAAAATAGTAAGACTATAAAAAATAACATAATAAAAAGCTTATGGCTGCTAAAAGCCATCAGCCAATTGACCATGGTCCGGCTCCTGCCGCAACAAACAAAAAACTGGGTTGCATGAGCCAGGAGGCGGGGATATAGTAGACGGGCCCGGTGCATTCTGGTAGGCCGAAAGCTTTGAATCCGCTGTCGCTACCTCATATGCCAATGTTTATCTTGTGGATAACCTGTGGACCCTGCAAGAGAAATATCAATTCAGATTTTTCTACACAGAAACAATCATTTGCCTAAGATTAATGACCTAACTGCAATTCTATTGTTATCTTAACAATAGCCCAAATGTGAGACACTTTTATGACACTTATATTCAAACTATGATAAAGTACATGGCTGCTTTAGGGCTCCCAAACCCTTATGGGGTTAAGTTATTCTTCACACTACCCACCCCAGGTATAAGGTAATTTTTGTCACCACCAATTAAAAACTTTTATGAATTAGAACTGTTATAAAACAATTAAGCTTCACAAATGCAAGTGTCTCAGGGAAGGAAATCCTAGTGGAAATTCTTCTTATTAAAACTGTAATTTTAATTTCCATTAAATGGAGAGTAAGACTTTAACAGACGATAGGTTGACAAATTATTCCTTAATGTCAGGTGAGCTTATTTGAAATGAGATAATATATCTACATCGTTCTAAAATCAGTACATCCACATCTCTTCCCACTAATTAATCTAATTCAGTCATCGTGATTACCACTTCATAGACTTCATTTTTCAAGAAAAGTATTTTGTAGCAGCCCACACTCCTCCATGCTTATTACTGTGCTGCAAAGGCTAATTAGATGGTATATTAACAGAACACCAAAGCAAATACAAATTGCTGTCTTCTACAGTTTGTAAATTATATATGGGTATATAGTGGGGGAGGATGTGTCCCATTAATTTATCGTGATGATCATCTATTTGTTTAACTAAATGGAGTATCAGTGTACTGTGGTCATGAGCAACATTTGTGGGTCTATGAATATGCTAAGTCTTAAGATTGTACTTAAAGCACAATATTACACAAATACTGTACATATAAGCCATGGCTAAAAAACAAAAACACAAAGTACCTACTGTAACAGAAACATTTAGTTTTAAGGAAGTCTAACAAAGAAATAGGGCAGCAGGGTGCCCAGTGGTCAGCAACGCTACATCACTGCGCTAGGGTTGTGGTTCAGTTCTGTGCATGCAGCCTGTATGTTCTGCCACTGTTTGTGTTAGTTTCCTCTCGGTGCACCAGTATCCTCCCACAGTTCTAATTGGTACTTGGGTGCTGACAAAAATGGACCTTTGGGCCTGATTTAGATATGGTCTGAGCAATTATCATCCAGCTGTGAAGGCATCTTAGCCACAATGCGCATGCACAGCATGTGAATTGCGATCAAATGCATCTATGCTTGCAGTGAGGATTTATTCACAAGTGATTGACAAACTTTGGACGTGTTGTGGGAGGTAGCGGCATGAATGTGGGTGTGTTGTGACCATTTTCAGGACAAGTACGTATCTGCCATCCTGTATGCGGTAACCATGGTGCTAGCATCTCAGTTCCCGCAGCCATTTTGCGTGAACATAGGGTAACTTATGTGGCCGATTACCAAAAAGATCTGCAACCACCATTGCATATTTATACGTAGTTGCTTGGATCTGTGAAGTCGCCAGTGGGCGTCTCAATACATTTTCAGGCGACTGTAGCACTAGTATATTTTCACATGGCAGGTGCGTAAAAGTGAGCAAATATACGCTAAACCTTGTCTATTTGTGTGCGACAAGCGCAATAATTATTGTGCACCCACAACAATTTACGTCAGGTGCCCATTAATTATTGCTATTAAAACAATTTATTCAAACCCCCCCCCTCCCCTCAAGATCTAATGGGATAGCAGCTGAAGTGGATGAATTGATTATTTTCTGCACCGAATACTATAGTAGCACATGTCATTTAGAATAGCAAGTAAGTTGGTATGTTTAAGAATAATGTTGAAAGTAGTGGTAAAATAGTGCTATAACGCAAAATACTCTTTGTTTAAAATAAGTAAAGATGGGTTCAAAGTATACTTGATGAAGGGTATCATACAAATTCCAAATAACTACATGTGATATTGAATGTTCACAGCCGGCATGTTGACATAGCATTTAGCGGATTTGAAACACTATATATTTCAGAAAAGGCAGCCCCAACACTGACACTGCTGGCGCTGTGATTAATAATTCTACAAATATAGATGTAAATAGATATTCACACTCTAAGAGTGCATTAATCCACCTCAGCTGCACGTAATAAGGGTTTGGTTAGGACCCCTGTTAGGCTGACAGAAAATAAAATAAAAAGATAATTACTGCGCTTGTGGATGCTTGTTACTTATATCACATCAAATATATATATATAGGGTGGTATTCATGTGACCGCCGGTCAGCTGACCGACAGTCACATGACCTCCTCCACCAGCCCGACGGCTCACTATCCCGATGGTCGGCATGCCGACCAACAGGGACTATTTTCACTCGTGGGTGCCCACGACACCCATAGAGTGGGAATAGAACCCGTGGCGATCGCAGGTCGCCACCGAGCCCGCAGCGTGGCGAGCGCAGCGAGCCCGCAAGGGGCTTGCTGCACTCGCCCCTCCCCGCCGGGATCCCGGCGTCGGTATGCTGCCGGGATCCCGGCGTCGGTAAGCGGACCGGCGGTCTCCTGACCGCCGGTCAGCAGTACTACACCATTTATATATATATATATATATATGAGATTTTTTTGTATAACCATTGGTCCTCAGACATGAATAAGTATTCAAAATTAATATTAGGAAGGCCTGTATTTATATAATATCACATTTAATATGCAATCACAATCAGAAATATGCATCAAAAATATACATCAATAAGCAACAATAAAATGGTAAAATTGAGAGTGATAAGATCAATTATTTGTTCTCTCCTTCATATGTATACATTAAAACAGTAATTTGATTCCTATGATAGTATAAAATACTTTGGAAATAGTAACTATTGACAAACTCCCAGACTTTATCCTCCTCCAAAGAATGAAAATAATGTATTTTAGTTAATTTGTAACAATGATGTACACAGCGGCTGTTTGTGTCCAAATAGTATCATTAGTAGCTGATATGCACCTTGGAGCTGGATGTATATAATAGTGCTGCTATTGCCGGTGTCCCGGCTAATAAGTTAGTTTATCCAAGCACTATACACTGGTATAATTACCCTTCCTGATGCCTCTAGTCAATCAGCCATATGTATCTCCACTGCACGGCCCTTTCTCCCGATGGTGATGCACTCACCGCTGGCGGGACTTCTGGCTGGTCACGGCTGTCTCAGTATTGCGTTTCCCAATAGCGCCAGGTGATCTGACCAAGGATGCTGCTATCTGCTCACGAGCGCCTGCTCGCTATGGCTTTCCCGGTGATGGTAATGATAACTACTGCTGGAACTGGTTCGGCTGTATAAACTTATGGGCCCTACACACTGGCAGATAGAACGATATGAACGTTCTCGTTCATAAATGAATGAGAACTCGTTCATATCGTTCTGTGTGGAGGCACCAGCGATGAACAATGCGCAGCCCCGCTCTCGTTCATTGCTGGTGCCCTGCCGCTTGTACATGCAGGCCAATATGGACGATCTCGTCCATATTTGCCTGCACTGCTATGGAGCCGGATGACAGGGGGAGTGAAGAAACTTCACTCCCCCTGCTGGGTCGCCCGTCGGCCGTATTCGCCGTCGGGCAGCTCGGTGGCAGATCGGTATGTGTGTAGTTGCCCATTAGTCCACCGGCAAGATGTGTGTAAGAGCTGTGGTGGGCGCAATAGGTGCTAGGAGGAAGTCTGGAGTATAGCAATTGCTGTTCTGGTCTTAATATTTATTCATTTCTGAGGACCAATGGTTATACAAAAACTCTCATATATATATATTTGATGTGATATAAGTAACAAGCATCCACAAGCGCAGTAATTATCTATTCATTTAGTGGATTTGAGCCATAACCCTTCACTAATGCTTACCACAGCTTACCCTAACCCTAACTGCAGCTCAACCTTAACCCTAACTCTGAATATAAATATATATATATAAGAATGTTTGGTGACTAGTACTGCGCTTATACATTTTAATGATAATAATAGTATGTGTAGTAAAGGTTTCTATATCCAGGTATTTTTTAAATGTAGTCAGCAGCAACCCCACAGAATGGTCCTCTACCTGAAAGGACCTCTTGATTAGATATATGGGGATTGTTTTCTTTAGTGGGTGCCTGATGGTTATAGGTTTCTAGGGGTTAGTGCCCTTTGGATTTGTATCATAATACAAAGATTATCCATTCCTTTATAACAGGCTATTTAGTGAGTACAACCGCATCAGTCTTTTCCAAGGTATACATATATTTATTAAAATACTTTCTTAAAATATTCATAAAAACTATAGAGGCCTTGTTGCAACAAGACAATTGTTAATACATAGATACAATTGCGTTTTTCTACAGGTTCTTAATAGGCAGCTCTTTTCTTTCGTTTATGAATCCAGATACTGTATTAGCCAACGCATTTCATCATCTATGACTTCATCAGGGGTATCATAGTAGATAAGGCTAGAACATAAAAAGCGTTGTCTCAGTAAATACAGCACAAAATATATAGAATACGTATACAAAGTATACAAAATAAACAGTTTTGACATATTTCATAGTTTAAGATCAATCCAGAAGATAAGGTGTACAGTTGGTTCACAAGTTCAAAAAACCCCACTAAATTCATAGTGGGTAAATTAATATTAGACATGGACTTCATAGTATACAATATCTACAGGATTTGAATATATATGAACTTAAATATGTTCATTTTTTTGGCTTTTCTAGGAGCAAAAAAAGCAGCATTACAGAGTAATACAATTGGCAATTCCAACAATGAGGAACAACTATATGACATAATAGTTGTTCCTCATTGTTGGAATTGCCATTTGCATTACTCTATAATGTGTGCAAATACCCTGTTATAAAGGATTGGATAATCTTTGTATTATAGATACAAATCCAAAGGGCACTAACCCCTAGAAACCTATAACCATTAGGCACACCCTAAAGAAAACAATTCATATATATATACTGTACTATATATATATATATATATATATATATATAAAACATCAGAAGGAAATGATGAGGCGGCACTCGGAGTCTTGTGAAAATACCAACAACTTGTAATAGTGCAGAATCAACGTTTCGGGGTTTCCCCCTTCTTCAGGATAAGTGCAATACAAAATACAGTGTGTTTAAATACAACTTACCCCCTCCTACAGTACATCCCCTTCTGGCCGGTGTCGCAGGCCGCGCCGTCCCGGACCTCAGACTGACGTCACCAACGTCTCACCGGAAGTGACGCGTCGGCGCCGGGAGGCGCGTCCATAGCAACCCAGTCTGAAAGCCAAACAAAAATCATTGGATACTATTGTAAACAAATGCCGTGAACCCTACACAATACGACACGGCTCAGTGAAAACCAATACACAGTTCATCATATATTGACTATTAAAACAACTATAAGTATTAAAATATTAAAAAGTGTTTCCCTACAAAACCACATAAGTGCGTTATCCAGTGCAAATCAATGATGTGTATTACCCTATAGAAATATATAGATATATACTACCGAACTCCTGTCCGTTACCAAGATGCCTCAATTTACACTACAGCCTACTACTCATTTCTACCATATATTTCTAACCTATTAGAATAACAACATAAATCCCTTTCATCAGCTTTGTTGTTCACATATATTACCTTAAGTAATGGGTCCCTATACATACACTGAGGACCAATCGTACTTGAATTATTTATACTCCGAAACTAAACAAAATTAATGAGACCTAAATTATCATTCAGACCGGCCGGTCTGAGGGTATTCAACCTGTGAATCCACATGGATTCTAACTGCAAAAGTTTCCTACCCCTATTACCTCCCCGCATAGATTCTGGCACATGGTCAATAATTCTATGTTTAAAAGTGTCCATCGTGTGTCTATATTCCACAAAATGTTTAGCCACAGGTTGATCCCCCTTGCCTGAAGCAAGGGCATTTCTTATAGCCAACCTGTGCTGTGCCATCCTAATTTTGAACGAACACTCGGTTTTACCGATGTAGTACCTGCCACAAGGGCAGATAATCGCATAGATGACGAACTTAGTAGTGCAGGTCAGGGGCCATCTGATTAAAAACTTCTTACCTTAACACGGATGTACGATGTGATCTCCCACTGACATGTGCGAGCACGTCGTGCATCCTGTGCACTTGAAACAACCATTTTTACGTTTCAGAAAATGCTCAGGTGCCACTTTGAACTTAGCCATGTCAGTTTTGACTACCAGATCTTTAATGCTCCGGCCTCTGACAAAACTGGGCATGATCCTTTGGTGACGAAACACGGTAATTCCGGATCATTTGCCACCATGGGCCATAATCGTTTGACCTCCTTGCATGTCTGGTTACTGTGAACATCAAATTCACAGACCCAGGGGATAACTCCACCCAGTTCTTTCACCTTCTTGGGTTTGAGACTCTCGTCTCTGTTAATTTTTTCAGCTTTCCCTCTTGCTTGGGTCAGTAACTGTCGTGGGTAACCTCTAGCTCTCAAACTCAGCTCCATCTTATCTAATTGTGTATCTCTCTGTTGTGTGCAGCTGTTACTTTTACAAACTCTCAAAAATTGGGAATAGGGCACACTTCTGACTGTGGATGCTGGATGACAGCTGTCATACCTCAGTATGGTATTGCGGTCAGTTGGTTTCCTAAACAAAGACGTCATCAACTGGCCTTCCTGGATTTTTATTTTAAGATCCAGGAAACAGATTTCCCTGGGGCTGCTACTCATTGTTAATTTTACTGGACTGTCAGAGATGTTATGCTTCAAGATAATATCTTCCAGATCACCCACCTCTCCATGCCACATTAGAAGCAGGTCATCTATATATCTATAATATAGAAATAATCTGCTGGATATCTTACTGTCGATGAAGAACAGACTCCGCTCTACCTCCCACATAAAGGCATTCTCAAACAAGGGTGCCACGGAAGATCCCATGGCAAACCCCGTTAGCTGCCTATAAAATTGGTAATCAAAGCTGAAAAAATTATGAGTTAACGTGAAATTCAGTAATGCCATGAAAAAATCTATATCCGGGCCCACATATGCAGAGTTACCTGTGGTCAATTGCCTAACCGCCTGCAGCCCTTGCCCATGGGGAATGCATGTGTACAAACTTGTGACGTCAATAGTGGCCAATGTAATATCGGTCGGAATCTGGTCAAATAATGAAAATTTATGTAATAACGTAGTTGAATCCTTAAGGTGAGTAAAAGTACCCTGTATACAGGGTTGCAAATAGCTATCCAAAAAGATCGCAATTGGCTCACACAGAGACCCCCGGGCCGATATGATTGGTCTGCCCGGTGGTCTCTGTGCGTCCTTATGGACCTTAGGGATGGTATAAAACAATGGGGACACAGGTTATTCAGTCACCAATTTCTGTAACACTTCAGCTGAAATAATTTCCTCATCCCTCGCTTGCTGCAAAATACATTTTAATTCAGCCAAATACTCGGGTGAGAGATCATGAGGTAGTTTTCTGTACGTCTGTTCGTCATTGAGAAGCCTCTGGCACTCAACCTTGTAGTCAGTCACCTCCTGAACCACTATGGCTCCTCCCTTGTCCAGGGCCGTCTTAACAGCAGTGTGGGCCCCTGGGCACCTCAATGCACTGGGGCCCCTACCGATCCTCCATGGGGGGTGCTATCAGCGGCAGCTTTGATGTCCCGTGGGCGGTATGGGGTGTTCTATCTTCTGCTCAGCATATAAGACCTGGAGCAGTAATTTCTGCTAATTACTGCTTTACTGCACAGATGGGGAGGGAGGGAGAACACTAAACTGTAGAAGGTGGCATTGGGATGAATGAAGGGGCCTCGGTACATGACTTTGAGGGTGGTATGGGGTGTTTAATATGTAAGGGAGGGGTCGATAGTGGAGTGGGCTTCATTTTCATCATTTTCTAGTGGGAGGGCAGCTTGCTTGACTGCAGATATCTCAAGTTCCTGGAAAAAGATTTCTTAGCTCTGAATGGGATAAAATATTAGAGTGCCTCACCTGTCAGGAGGTTCTGGGGACTTGGGGATCAGAGTTCAGGAGCCAGAGCAATCCACCAATGAATATATAAAACTGCATATTAGGCGTGTGGAGCTTGAGCAGGGACCAGCTGCTTGAAGGCTGATATCTCTGGTTCTGGGCATAGTAGAGAAAATCTGCCAGTGTCAACCGAAAGTGGAGAGTCCCAGCTTTTGAACTGTACCCTCAGAAAACTCTTAAGTCATACAGAACCTGAGATATCTGGCTGGGAAGATCAATTAACAGGCTTGGATGGGGACCACTGCTTTGAAGTTCGATATCTCTGGTTCCCTATGGCTGATTTTCAAAAATCTGGTACCTCTGGAAAGAGGGGACCCTTAGCTATCAGCCTAGGGCCCTTATACTCCTGGGGACCTTGGGCAAGAGCCCATTGAGCCCATACGAAAAGACGGCCCTGCCCTTGTCCGCGTTACGGATCACAATGTCCTTTCTCCTACTCAACTTTTGAAGATCCTCCCTCTCTTCTCATTGTAGAATGTGATGTCTTGGAGTCTGTCCCCTGCTGCTGGTAGCCTCCAGCATCCTATGGAATGTCCTGAGAGAGGCATTGTGGGAAATGGGATCAAACCGGGACTTGGGGCCTAATTTCTGGATCCAAGGGGGTAAAGGTGCTTTTTGTTTGACCGGTGGCTGTTTGCTGAAATGTTCTTTCAATTTTAAAGTGCGGTGCAGTTTGAAAGTGTTGATCTGCCTTTTAAAGTCATCACCATAATTCGTGGGTACAAATGAGAGCCCCCTACTAAGGACTTTAGTTTCTGCTGGAGAGAGTGTAGTTTTAGACAGGTTGAATATCAGTGTTTCTTTCCCCTGGGCAACTTTGGCCGGGTTCTGTCTTTTGTTTTGTCCGCCTCGTCTTGTACATTTCTGTTTCTTCCCCGTGCCGGAGCCCCAGCAAGGGGTCTCACGTTGTGAAGAAGACGGTGAAGAATCAACGTTTCGGGGTTTCCCCCTTCGTCAGGATAAGTGCAATACAAAATACAGTGTGTTTAAATACAACTTACCCCCTTCTACAGTTCATCCCCTTCTATGGACTGCTATGGACGCGCCTCCCGGCGCCGACGCGTCACTTCCGGTGAGACGTTGGTGACGTCAGTCTGAGGTCCGGGACTGCGCGGCCTGCGACACCGGCCAGAAGGGGATGAACTGTAGGAGGGGGTAAGTTGTATTTAAACACACCCCGAAACGTTGATTCTGCACTATTACAAGTTGTTGGTATTTTCACAAGACTCCGAGTGCCGCCTCATCATTTCCTTCTGATGTTATGCAAATGGTTTGTACCCCTGGAGGAGGGCACCTGAGCAAGTTAGCCCCATAGCAGGGGCAGAGCCGAGTGCCGGAGCAAAGCGTGTTTGTATCAGGTCCTGGGGTGCCGTGCAGGCACATAGGTCCTCAGCTCATGGCACAGGACGATCTTTATTGGATATAGACTTTCCATTCCTCAGGAACATTTCTTCTGCACGTGTCACTTATTTGTATATTTATCACAAAGCACTTTTTTGGTCTGCACTAGCACTTTAACTGCACAAAAGGATGACGGCTCCTGCCATGGATCAAGGTGATTTTACTTCTTTTTTACTACACTGCGATACCTATGATATGTTGAGCTTCTCTGATATAGAAGCAGAGAACATCTTACACAAAGATCCTATTTTTTCCGAAAAACAAGTCACCACAAATGAGGATGCTTTTAAAGATCTTTTACGTTTGAAGAAAAGGGAATTAGACTATTTATATCACAGCCACACTTTATCAGACTATTATAGAGCTAAACAGCTGCCCAGGGGGTTCAGAGTGCACAACGTGCCTACGATAGGCAGATACAGTATAGAATTCTGCAAAAAGTGGATTTCCATACTGAATAAATGTTCCATGGATTTGATCCTGCTGGTTATTGATGAATCAACGAGGAACATATCAAAACCATAGAATTGATTGACACGTTTGAAAAGGAACATATGCAATTATTGGCAGCTGAGCAGTCCGTGAGTTGGCTCACCAGACTTAAAGAGCAAGTGGACCAATACAAAAACAACTTGCTAAAATTCAAGAAAGAAAAACTTGGTAAAGTGCAGCTTGATTATGCTCACCATCGCGTATACCCATGGTTGGGGTCCACGATTACTGCCCACTCAGGAGGGAAGTTTCAACGCTACCGGAGGGAGAGACAGTCAGTCCGGTTCGAAAATACGTCGGCTAGTGAATCGGATGATGCCCGCAATTCTTCACTGTCTTCTTCACAACGTGAGACCCCTTTAGGGGCCAACACCCTTGCTGGGGCTCCGGCACGGGGAAGAAACAGAAATGTACAAGACGAGGCGGACAAAACAAAAGACAGAACCCGGCCAAAGTTGCCCAGGGGGAAGAAACACTGATATTCAACCTGTCTAAAACTACACTCTCTCCAGCAGAAACTAAAGTCCTTAGTAGGGGACTCTCATTTGTACCCACGAATTATGGTGATGACTTTAAATGGAAGATCAACACTTTCAAACTGCACCGCACTTTAAAATTGAAAGAACATTTCAGCAAACAGCCACCGGTCAAACAAAAAGCACCTTTACCCCTAGGATCCAGAAATTATGCCCCAAGTCCCGGTTTGATCCCATTTCCCACAATGCCTCTCTCAGGACATTCCATAGGATGCTGGAGGCTACCAGCAGCAGGGGACAGACTCCAAGACATCACAATCTACAATGAGAAGAGAGGGAGGCTCTTCAAAAGTTGAGTAGGAGAAAGGACATTGTGATCCATAACGCGGACAAGGGAGGAGCCATAGTGGTTCAGGAGGTGACTGACTACAAGGTTGAGTGCCAGAGGCTTCTCAATGACGAACAGACGTACAGAAAACTACCTCATGATCTCTCACCCGAGTATTTGGCTGAATTAAAATGTATTTTGCAGCAAGCGAGGGATGAGGAAATTATTTCAGCTGAAGTGTTACAGAAATTGGTGACTGAATAACCTGTGTCCCCATTGTTTTATACCATCCCTAAGGTCCATAAGGACGCACAGAGACCACCGGGCAGACCAATCATATCGGCCCGGGGGTCTCTGTGTGAGCCAATTGCGATCTTTTTGGATAGCTATTTGCAACCCTGTATACAGGGTACTTTTACTCACCTTAAGGATTCAACTACGTTATTACATAAATTTTCATTATTTGACCAGATTCCGACAGATATTACATTGGCCACTATTGACGTCACAAGTTTGTACACATGCATTCCCCATGGGCAAGGACTGCAGGCGGTTAGGCAATTGATCACAGGTAACTCTGCATATGTGGGCCCGGATATAGATTTTTTCATGGCATTACTGAATTTCACGTTAACTCATAATTTTTTCAGCTTTGATGGCCAATTTTATAGGCAGCTAACGGGGTTTGCCATGGGATCTTCCGTGGCACCCTCGTTTGCGAATGCCTTTATGTGGGAGGTAGAGCGGAGTCTGTTCTTCATCGACAGTAAGATATCCAGCAGATTATTTCTATATTATAGATATATAGATGACCTGCTTCTAATGTGGCATGGAGAGGTGGGTGATCTGGAAGATATTATCTTGAAGCATAACATCTCTGACAGTCCAGTAAAATTAACAATGAGTAGCAGCCCCAGGGAAATCTGTTTCCTGGATCTTAAAATAACAATCCAGGAAGGCCAGTTGATGACGTCTTTGTTTAGGAAACCAACTGACCGCAATACCATACTGAGGTATGACAGCTGTCATCCAGCATCCACAGTCAGAAGTGTGCCCTATTCCCAATTTTTGAGAGTTTGTAAAAGTAACAGCTGCACACAACAGAGAGATACACAATTAGATTAGATGGAGCTGAGTTTGAGAGCTAGAGGTTACCCACGACAGTTACTGACCCAAGCAAGAGGGAAAGCTGAAAAAATTAACAGAGACGAGAGTCTCAAACCCAAGAAGGTGAAAGAACTGGGTGGAGTTATCCCCTGGGTCTGTGAATTTGATGTTCACAGTAACCAGACATGCAAGGAGGTCAAACAATTATGGCCCATGGTGGCAACTGATCCGGAATTACCAGTGTTTCGTCACCAAAGGATCATGCCCAGTTTTGTCAGAGGCCGGAGCATTAAAGATCTGGTAGTCAAAACTGACATGGCTAAGTTCAAAGTGGCACCTGAGCATTTTCTGAAACGTAAAAATGGTTGTTTCAAGTGCACAGGATGCACGACGTGCTCGCACATGTCAGTGGGAGATAACATCGTACATCCGTGTTCAGGTAAGAAGTTTCCAATCAGATGGCCCCTGACCTGCACTACTAAGTTCGTCATCTATGCGATTATCTGCCCTTGTGGCAGGTACTACATCGGTAAAACTGAGTGTTCGTTCAAAATTAGGATGGCACAGCACAGGTTGGCAATAAGAAATGCCCTTGCTTCAGGCAAGGGGGATAAACCTGTGGCTAAACATTTTGTGGAATATAGACACACGATGGCCACTTTTAAACATAGAATTATTGACCATGTGTCAGAATCTATGCGGGGAGGTAATAGGGGTAGGAATCCTTTGCAGTTAGAATCCATGTGGATTCACAGGTTGAATACCCTCAGACCGGCCGGTCTGAATGATAATTTAGGTCTCATTAATTTTGTTTAGTTTCGGAGTATAAATAATTCAAGTACAATTAGTCCTCAGTGTATGTATAGGGACCCATTACTTAAGGTAATATATGTGAACAACAAAGCTGATGAAAGGGATTTATGTTGTTATTCTAATAGGTTAGAAATATATGGTAGAAATGAGTAGGCTGTAGTGTAAATTGAGGCATCTTGGTAACGGACAGGAGTTCGGTAGTATATATCTATATATTTCTATAGGGTAATACACATCATTGATTTGCACTGGATAACGCACTTATGTGGTTTTGTAGGGAAACACTTTTTAATATTTTAATACTTATAGATGTTTTAATAGTCAATATACTATATGATGAACTGTGTATCGGTTATCACTGAGCCGTGTCGTATTGTGTAGGGTTCACGGCATTTGTTTACAATAGTATCCAATGATTTTTGTTTGGCTTTCAGACTGGGTTGCTATGGACGCGCCTCCCGGCGCCGACGCGTCACTTCCGGTGAGACGTTGGTGACGTCAGTCTGAGGTCCGGGACGGCGCGGCCTGCGACACCGGCCAGAAGGGGATGAACTGTAGGAGGGGGTAAGTTGTATTTAAATACACTGTATTTTGTATTGCACTTATCCTGACGAAGGGGGAAACCCCGAAACGTTGATTCTGCACTATTACAAGTTGTTGGTATTTTCACAAGACTCCGAGTGCCGCTTTATCATTTCCTTCTGATGTTATGCAAAGGGTTTGTACCTCTGGAGGAGGGCACCTGAGCAAGTTAGCCCCATAGCAGGGGCAGAGCCGAGTGCCGGAGCAAAGCGTGTTTGTATCAGGTCCTGGGGTGCCGTGAAGGCACATACTGTAGGTCCTCAGCTCATGGCACAGGACGATCTTTATTGGATATAGACTTTCCATTCCTCAGGAACATTTCTTCTGCACGTGTCACTTATTTGTATATTTATCACAAAGCACTTTTTTGGTCTGCACTAGCACTTTAACTGCACAAAAGGATGACGGCTCCTGCCATGGATCAAGGTGATTTTACTTCTTTTTTACTACACTGCGATACCTATGATACGTTGAGCTTCTCTGATATAGAAGCAGAGAACATCTTACACAAAGATCCTTTTTTTTCCGAAACACAAGTCACCACAAATGAGGATGCTTTTAAAGATCTTTTACGTTTGAAGAAAAGGGAATTAGACTATTTATATCACAGCCGCACTTTATCAGACTATTATAGAGCTAAACAGCTGCCCAGGGGGTTCAGAGTGCACAACGTGCCTACGATAGGCAGATACAGTATGGAATTCTGCAAAAAGTGGATTTCCATACTGAATAAATGTTCCATGGATTTGATCCTGCTGGTTATTGATGAATCAACGAGGGAACATATCAAAACCATAGAATTGATTGATACGTTTGAAAAGGAACATGCGCAATTATTGGCAGCTGAGCAGTCCGTGAGTTGGCTCACCAGACTTAAAGAGCAAGTGGACCAATACAAAAACAACTTGCTAAAATTCAAGAAAGAAAAACTTGGTAAAGTGCAGCTTGATTATGCTCACCATCGCGTATACCCATGGTTGGGGTCCACGATTACTGCCCACCCAGGAGGGAAGTTTCAACGCTACCGTAGGGAGACACAGTCAGTCCGGTTCGAAAATACGTTGGCTAGTGAATCGGATGATGCCTGCAATTCTTCACCGTCTTCTTCACAACGTGAGACCCCTTTAGGGGCCAACACCCGTGCTGGGGCTTTGGCACGGGGAAGAAACAGAAATGTACAAGACGGGGCGGACAAAACAAAAGACAGAACCCGGCCAAAGTTGCCCAGGGGGAAGAAACACTGATATTCAACCTGTCTAAAACTACACTCTCTCCAGCAGAAACTAAAGTCCTTAGTAGGGGGCTCTCATTTGTACCCACGAATTATGGTGATGACTTTAAATGGAATATCAACACTTTCAAACTCCACCGCACTTTAAAATTGAAAGAACATTTCAGCAAACAGCCACCGGTCAAACAAAAAGCACCTTTACCCCTAGGATCCAGAAATTAGGCCCCAAGTCCCGGTTTGATCCCATTTCCCACAATGCCTCTCTCAGGACATTCCATAGGATGCTGGAGGCTACCAGCAGCAGGGGACAGACTCCAAGACATCACAATCTACAACGAGAAGAGAGGGAGGCTCTTCAAAAGTTGAGTAGGAGAAAGGACATTGTGATCCGTAACGCGGACAAGGGAGGAGCCATAGTGGTTCAGGAGGTGACTGACTACAAGGCTGAGTGCCAGAGGCTTCTCAATGACGAACAGACGTACAGAAAACTACCTCATGATCCCTCACCTGGGTATTTGGCTGAATTAAAATGTATTTTGCAGCAAGCGAGGGATGAGGAAATTATTTCAGCTGAAGTGTTACAGAAATTGGTGACTGAATAACCTGTGTCCCCATTGTTTTATACCATCCCTAAGGTCCATAAGGACGCACAGAGACCACCGGGCAGACCAATCATATCGGCCCGGGGGTCTCTGTGTGAGCCAATTGCGATCTTTTTGGATAGCTATTTGCAACCCTGTATACAGGGTACTTTTACTCACCTTAAGGATTCAACTACGTTATTACATAAATTTTCATTATTTGACCAGATTCCGACAGATATTACATTGGCCACTATTGACGTCACAAGTTTGTACACATGCATTCCCCATGGGCAAGGGCTGCAGGCGGTTAGGCAATTGATCACAGGTAACTCTGCATATGTGGGCCCGGATATAGATTTTTTCATGGCATTACTGAATTTCACGTTAACTCATAATTTTTTCAGCTTTGATTGCCAATTTTATAGGCAGCTAACGGGGTGTGCCATGGGATCTTCCGTGGCACCCTCGTTTGCGAATGCCTTTATGTGGGAGGTAGAGCGGAGTCTGTTCTTCATCGACAGTAAGATATCCAGCAGATTATTTCTATATTATAGATATATAGATGACCTGCTTCTAATGTGGCATGGAGAGGTGGGTGATCTGGAAGATATTATCTTGAAGCATAACATCTCTGACAGTCCAGTAAAATTAACAATGAGTAGCAGCCCCAGGGAAATCTGTTTCCTGGATCTTAAAATAACAATCCAGGAAGGCCAGTTGATGACGTCTTTGTTTAGGAAACCAACTGACCGCAATACCATACTGAGGTATGACAGCTGTCATCCAGCATCCACAGTCAGAAGTGTGCCCTATTCCCAATTTTTGAGAGTTTGTAAAAGTAACAGCTGCACACAACAGAGAGATACACAATTAGATGAGATGGAGCTGAGATTGAGAGCTAGAGGTTACCCATGACAGTTACTGACCCAAGCAAGAGGGAAAGCTGAAAAAATTAACAGAGACAAGAGTCTCAAACCCAAGAAGGTGAAAGAACTGGGTGGAGTTATCCCCTGGGTCTGTGAATTTGATGTTCACAGTAACCAGACATGCAAGGAGGTCAAACAATTATGGCCCATGGTGGCAACTGATCCGGAATTACCGGTGTTTCGTCACCAAAGGATCATGCCCAGTTTTGTCAGAGGCCGGAGCATTAAAGATCTGGTAGTGAAAACTGACATGGCTAAGTTCAAAGTGGCACCTGAGCATTTTCTGAAACGTAAAAATGGTTGTTTCAAGTGCACAGGATGCACGACGTGCTCGCACATGTCAGTGGGAGATAACATCGTACATCCATGTTCAGGTAAGAAGTTTCCAATCAGATGGCCCCTGACCTGCACTACTAAGTTCGTCATCTATGCGATTATCTGCCCTTGTGGCAGGTACTACATCGGTAAAACTGAGTGTTCGTTCAAAATTAGGATGGCACAGCACAGGTTGGCAATAAGAAATGCCCTTGCTTCAGGCAAGGGGGATCAACCTGTGGCTAAACATTTTGTGGAATATAGACACACGATGGCCACTTTTAAACATAGAATTATTGACCATGTGCCAGAATCTATGCGGGGAGGTAATAGGGGTAGGAAACTTTTGTAGTTAGAATCCATGCGGATTCACAGGTTGAATACCCTCAGACCGGCCGGTCTGAATGATAATTTAGGTCTCATTAATTTTGTTTAGTTTCGGAGTATAAATAATTCAAGTACGATTGGTCCTCAGTGTATGTATAGGGACCCATTACTTAAGGTAATATATGTGAACAACAAAGCTGATGAAAGGGATTTATGTTGTTATTCTAATAGGTTAGAAATATATGGTAGAAAATGAGTAGGCTGTAGTGTAAATTGAGGCATCTTGGTAACGGACAGGAGTTCGGTAGTATATATCTATATATTTCTATAGGGTAATACACATCATTGATTTGCACTGGATAACGCACTTATGTGGTTTTGTAGGGAAACACTTGTTAATATTTTAATACTTATAGATGTTATAATAGTCAATATATGATGAACTGTGTATTGGTTTTCACTGAGCCGTCTCGTATTGTGTAGGGTCACGGCATTTGTTTACAATAGTATCCAATGATTTTTGTTTGGCTTTCAGACTGGGTTGCTATGGACGCGCCTCCCGGCGCCGACGCGTCACTTCCGGTGAGACGTTGGTGACGTCAGTCTGAGGTCCGGGACGGCGCAGCCTGCGACACCGGCCAGAAGGGGATGAACTGTAGGAGGGGGTAAGTTGTATTTAAACACACTGTATTTTGTATTGCACTTATCCTGACGAAGGGGGAAACCCCGAAACATTGATTTTGCACTATTACAAGTTGTTGGTATTTTCACAAGACTCCGAGTGCCGCCTCATCATTTCCTTCTGATGTTATACAAAGGATTTGTACCCCTGGAGGAGGGCACCTAAGCAAGTTAGCCCCATAGCCGGGGCAGAGCCGAGTGCCGGAGCAAAACATGTTTTTATATATATATATATATATATATATATATATATATAAAAACAACACTAGATTCCGGCACTCCAGTCTCCCAATTATCCGGCTTCGGTGCCATCCTCCGGGGAATACACCCCAGATGTATGCAAAGTATCAGAATGGTAGGCGGCACTCAGAGACTCTTTAGATGATATAAATAAGGTGCATAAAAGCCCCGTGGGGCACGCTTTATTAGTGACGTTTCGGGGATAGCTTCCCCCTTCTCAGACAAACAGTGAGTTTAAATACATGGATGGACTTACCCCCTCCCCGTCTGTCACAGCAGGCTCCCGGTCCCTGTGGCCGCCTTCTGCAGCAGGCACTTCCGGACGCGGCTGGGCTCATCGCGCCAGAAGTGACATCACTCGTCCGGCGCCCGGGGCCATGGTAACCAGCTGTCAACAAAGCAGGGGATAGTGTAAACATCCTCACAGTGCAGAAACATAAGAGCAGGAACAATAAGCCCCGCATTAAGTGAACACAACAAAGATATAAGTGAAAACATACGGATGCTAAAATGTGCAGAAGCATAGGAGCAGGACCAATAAGCCCCGCATTAAGTGAACACAACAAAATATGTATGTGAAAAATACAATTGCTAAAATACATAATCGTGACATATTAAGCATCTTGTAGCTGCACAACTTCAATCGACACTGCTTATGTCGGTACCAATAATGAAAATATGTTACATTTAAATATGACCCAGTATTAATCTGCTAGAGGCATAATAAGGAACAAAGTGTGAAAGGGTCCCCCTATCTTGAAGAAAGCAAAAATGCTCTCTCGAAGGGGGGAACCCCTCAACACAATGGTCCCCGCAATACTATCTGACTAACAGGTATACATTTTACTTATGCAACACCACCAACTACTGGCACAAATGTAAACCGCATGAAAAACTCTATATAGGGCTAGAGAGCAGATACAAAAGCACTGGCAATAGTTATCGACTGTACCAATATGGACAAATATGCCAATAACCTCAAAGGACCTCACCCGTCTAGTCTAGCTCAAAAACTTTACAAAAAAATTACTTAAAACGAGTGATTTATTTAGGCCCTTGGGGGCAACACAGTCCAAGTGGAAAATCCATCTGGATTCTAGCTGTAATAGTAATTTCCCCCATAGCCCCCCCACCCCCACCCCGTCGGGGTGCTAGAACATGGTCAATGGCCTTTTACTTTAAACTGGCAAGATTGTGTTTGTGTGTTAAAAAATGGCGGGCTAACGGTTGGTCACTCTCGCCCATGGCTATTGCTGCTCGAATGGCTGATCTATGTTGGGTAAGACGTCGCTTAAGTTGGCATTCTGTCTTTCCAACATAGTACTGCCCACAAGGGCAGATAATAACGTATACCACATATCTACTGGTACAAGTCAGTGGCCATTTGATGCTAAATCTCTTGCCAGTGTGGGGATGGGGGATAGAATCTCCTGTTATCAAGTACGAACAAGTCGTACAACCCAAGCAACGAATGCAGCCATTCTTTCTACTAAGAAAATGTTTAGGGGTCTGGCTGTCAAGAAAACCCGTAACATCTGTTTTTACTAATAAATCTTTCAGATTCTTCCCCCGTGTATAACTGGGCATTAGTCGGCTTTTGTGAAAGCAGCCCAAATCAGGATCTGTGGCCACTATTTGCCACAGCTCTTTGGCCTTACTCGAGGTACATGGGCTCTGTGTGTTCAATTCATTTAACCAAGTTATGGTGTTGCCTTTCCTGGTAGTATGGATCCTAGCCTTACTGAGATGATTGGCTACTGCTTTCTTACGTGCCTTGGAGAGTTCTCGAATGGAGTATCCCCTCTCTGAAATTTTTTTTGTCATGGTGTCCAATTGTTTTTCCCATGTGTCAGGATTGCTGTTGTTTCTTCACACCCTAATAAATTGAGAGTAGGGGAGGCCACGAATCGTGGTTTTTGGGTGGAAACTGTCCACGTGCAAAACTGTGTTGTGGTCTGTGGGCTTCGTGTATAGGGATGTATGAATCTGACCCTCACTGAGCTCAATCTGTATGTCCAAAAAAACAGATCTTATGCTTATCTTTTGTCATGGTGAACTTTATCGGACTCTCAGACTCATTCTGCTTAAGAATGATCTCCTCCAGCTTGCTGATGTCTTGTTGCCAAATCAGCAGCAAGTCGTCTATATATCTAAAATATAAACACAGTGAGTTGGAAATAGTCACATCCTCAAAAAACAGCCCTTTCTCGACCTCCCACATGAAGCTATTAGCGAAAGAGGGTGCGACGGAAGAACCCATCGCACACCCCGTTAACTGTTGGTAATAAATACCATTGAACATAAAAAAATTATGTTCCAATGTGGAGGCTAGAAGTATGAGAAAAAGATCCACATCTGGGCCCTGATATATGCAATTTCCTTGTAATTAGTAATCGTACTGCTTCCAGCCCCACTTTATGCGGAATGGACGTGTATAAACTGGTTACGTCCAATGTAACCAGTGTAAGGTCATCCGGGACCGTCTGCATCATCTTAAGTTTCTCTAGTAATGTACCTGAATCCTTGAGGTGTGTGAACATATTTTGAATGCATGGCTGCAGAAATGTATCCAAGTACACCGCTATTGGCTTGCATAGAGACCCCCGGGCAGAAATAATAGGTCTCCCCGGGGGACTCTGTGCGTCCTTGTGTTTCTTGGGCAGCGTGTAAAATATGGGTAAAATAGGATGGGCTGTGGACAACTTTTCACATATTACCTGAGACAGCAACCCACCCTCTTTAGCCTGTTTTAGGATGGCATCCAATTTCAATTTGTAAGCATATGTGGGATCTTGATCCAGCTTACAATATGTAGAAGAATCACTTAATAAACAATTACACTCCGTGATATACGCTACTGTGTCCTGTATTACAATAGAGCCCCCTTTATCCGCTGATCTCAGAATAATGTCTTTAGGACTTTGCAGCTGAATGAGGGCTCCTTGCTCCTCCCTGGATAGGTTGCGTCTAGTGGGCCCTTCACCCATATCCATACTGTCCTCCAATAACCGATGCAACGTCTTTAGCGAGGCATTGGACGACTGTGGTTCAAATTTTGCTCTTGGGCCCAATTTTTGTATCCTGGTAGGCATAGTGTCTGTGGTGGTGACAGGATGTTTGAAGACATATTCTTTTAACTTAAGGGATCTGTTTCATTCATACATGTCAACTTTCCATTTAAAACGGTCTGGTCTGTTCATAGGAACAAAAGACAGTCCTTTACTCAATAACTGCGGTTCTTGTGCAGTGAGAGTATGTGAAGACAAATTGAAAATGACATTTATTTGTTTCTCCCCGTCTTTCTTCCCTGCCTGCCTCCGCGACTGCCCCCCCCCCCCTCCGCGTTGGCCTCTTTCTCTGGCTCCTGCCCGGGTGTTTACCCCTAAAGGGGTCACAGAGGATGAGATATTAGCTGTATTTTGAGCCTGTTCATCTGACTCACTAGCAGAAGTGCTTGTAAATCTTACACGTTGTTGCTGTCTTCGATGCTGTGGGAAATGTCTTTTGCCCATAGAATTACCCAACTGGTGCAACCATTGATACACCCGGTGTTGGGTATAATCCGCCACTACTTTTTTATATTTCTCTCTTTTATACTTCAAGAGGTCATTTTTGTAGGTGTCCACTTGTACCTGGAGTTTAGCTAGCCAGTCTGTAGATGTATCAGTGGATAAGGTAACAAGATGTTCTTTCTCAAATGTGACAATATTAAGCTTAGTGGCATTCCATTCCCGGGTGGACTCCTCAATTACCAGGAGTATAAGGTCCATGGAACATTTGTTTAAGATTGAGATCCATCTTTTGCAAAAGTTGACATTGTGACGCCCTATTGTGGGGGTATTGTGGATCCTGAAGCCCCGCGGGATCTGTTTGGCCCGGTGATAGTCAGAAAGCGCCCTACTGCGGTATGAAAAATCAAGTTCTATTTTCTTTAATTTGTATAATTCCTTAAATATATCATCATGAGACTCTGTGGGTACATCAGTGAATGCTGAGTCTTTGTACAAAATATTTTCTGCATCGATATCAGAAAAACTGAGAGTTTTATAATTATCCCATTCAATGAGGAAGGATGTAAAATCTCCCTCTCCTTCAGATGTAGCCATCAATAATTCGGTTGCAGAACAGTTTGAATCTCTTCCAATATGCTGATGCAAAAAGTGACAGTGCTTGAATTAAAGTGCTAGTGCATTACAGCAAAAAAAAGTGCAAAAAGAGATCAATTGAAAAATGTGCAAGTGCTCAGTGAGGAACTGTAGAAGGGTAAGTTTTCTTTGCCGGGTGCCTTGAACTGGGAACAATGAACTTACCTACTGCAGCAGAGCATTGTCCCTTTAACATATAAACAACACTAGATTTCGGCACTTCAGTCTCCTAATTACCCGGCTCCGGTGCCATCCTCTGGGGAATACACCCCAGATGTATGCAAAGTATCAGAATGGTAGGCGGCACTCAGAGACTCTTTAGATGATATAAATAAGGTGCATAAAAGCCCCGTGGGGCACGCTTTATTAGTGACGTTTCGGGGATAGCTTTCCCCTCCTCAGACAAAGCTTAAATGACAAACAGTGAGTTTAACTACATGGATGGACTTAGCCCCTCCCCGTCTGTCACAGCGGGCTCCCGTTCCCTGTGGCCGCCTTCTGCAGCAGGCACTTCCAGAAGCGGCTGGACTCATCGCGCCGGAAGTGACATCACTCGTCCGGCGCCCGGAGCCATGGTAACCAGCTGTCAACAAAGCAGGGGATAGTGTAAACATCCTCACAGTGCAGAAACATAAGAGCAGGAACAATAAACCCTGCATTAAGTGAACACAACAAAGATATAAGTGAAAACATACGTATGCTAAAATGTGCAGAAGCATAGGAGCAGGACCAATAAGCCCCGCATTAAGTGAGCACAACAAATAATGTATGTGAAAAATACAATTGCTAAAATACATAATCGTGACATATTAAGCATCTTGTAGCTACTATTTTTTATATATTTATTTTATTTGGATATATTAAATACACGGCTGCATTTTATGTACTTTTGAAAAAATAAATGTTACTTTTTTAACATAAGTGACAGCATGACCTCTGCTTACTGATCCTGTTGGAATTTGGAGGAACTATTTTATGGTGTCCTGATTAAAGGTTGACTGCATCCAAAAGGACAAAGCTCTTGTACGATATACGCAATTGATCTTACCTTTTGTTACGCACATTACCTATAGGAGGGTTATTTACATACCCATGTTTCTGTAAAGTTATTGCACCATGAGGTGTATTTCTGATCTTTATTGATTTCAGGTCTTCTCTAAGATTGGGGTCGGCCATGTACAAGGTGACGAGACTATTAGAGGTGATATGCTCAACTGAACTTATTATCTGGTACACAGATTATCTATATGTGCACAGTGTGTATGTTCAACATATTGAGAAGTTAGTGCACCATGAAGCGTTTGTTCCATCTCCTTTGCCAGCTGATATAGTTGTAGCATTTAAGAGCAATATTATCAAGGCCTGCAGTCAGGACTTGGCCTGCTTGCATTTCTGAAGAATGCATTTGTTCAGAATGTATTTTAAGGATGAAGTTAGAACCAGAACTGAAAACCATCTCTCCTCTCTTCGCAGGTAAAAACACCATCCTCATGCTTGTATATCTGAGTCTCTCATCTCTCTCTCTGGCTACACTTTTCACACCCCAAGAAAGTTTGTCTGCAAATGTCTGTGATCCTTCTTTAATGCAAAATCCCCTCTATTAATTAGCTGAACTTCTGATTGCAAACCTCCCCCTTTGCCAGCTGATTTAGATGCAGCATCTAAGAGCAATATTATCAAGGCCTGCAGTCAGGACTTGGCCTGCTTGCATTTCTGACGAATGCATTTGTTAAGGATGTGTTTTAAGGATGAAGTTAGAACAGGAGTTTGAACTGGATTTGGACTACGCTAAAATCTCTAATTAAACTAGTTCCCCAAACACTGCAACTCAGGACCATTATGTAGCCTCTCCTTACCTCTGCCATGAGAACACCAGGACAAATGCCTACTACTCCTCAGTCCAAAAACATCATGACTGCCCCTGGGACTACCCCTTAAGCTGAGCAGGGAACTGAGAGGCGTGCACACCAGGACCAGACTTTGCTGGGTCACTTCCATTGGACATTAGTGTGCTCCCCACACTCTCACACCCACCCGCACTGCTCTCATGAGACCAGGACATTTATAATTTTCACAAAATAATGTTAGTACAGTTTTCCTGCAAATGTGTTTTTCTCTTCTCTTTCTTCTTACAGCGTACTTCCACCCCACTGTGTGCTATTCCTGTAATGTTTAACTCCATTGGTTGCACACCCTGCCAGCAGTAACCTATGCAGTGCGCCCCATATGGCTGCCTCGGATGGTTCCTCTGTGGGCAGGGTGTGCTTCAATTGGATCTTTCCATGCAGGGTATAGCATACTCCTACACACGTTTCAGTTTTCCCATACATGCATTTGGCCCTTGTATGGCTCATCACCCACTGTGTAACCTTCGTAGTGCGCCCAACATGCCTGCCTTATCTGGTGCGCATGTGGATGCGATGAAAAATACATGGACCTGATGGTTTTGTTGGAACCCTACTCTGAACTTAAGGACTCTGCAATCTCCCCATTTTGTGTTCTCTTCTAGGGGTGGACTATTCCACCCTGGGTAATCCTATGCAGTGCACCTAAGATGGCTGCCGCACCTGGTACCTTGTGAGGGTGGAATACACAACCCTTGGAGGTTATTACCCAAAATGCCTTTACCAATCATGCATTATTCTTTCTGTATGCTCAAGGTTTTTTTTTTTCTTTTTTATTGTCTGTGTGGTTTATCTTTTGATGTAATACTTAAATCTTCTGTATTATGTGCATTGTTTGAGTTCTAGTTGGTGCCACGGATGGCTGCCTTGGTGCTGCTCTGCCAAGCAGCCTTTGTTTTTAGTCTTACATGTATAATATGTCTAATATGTCAAGTCTATTGTACAGTTGCAATGTGCAGTATGAACTCATACGTGTAATGTTTGTAATGTATGCTACGTTTTTCCCCCCTTCTTATGCTATGAATTCCCCCTTCATGTTGCTGCTTGGTGATGCATTGTACCACAAAGACTTCCTAGTGTACGTGAGTACACCTGGCCAATAAAGCTGATTCTGATCCTGATATATATATATATATATATATATATATATTATTATTATTATTATCCTTTATTTATATGGCGCCACAAGGGTTCCGCAGCGCCCAATTACAGAGTACATAAGCACATAATCAAAACAGGAAAACAGTGACTTACAGTTGAAGATAATATAGGACAAGTACAGGGTAACTAAGCATAACTACACCAGTAAATGACAGAGATAAGTTCCAGGTGGCCAAAAACTGCGAGATTTGGGAAGTTGAGGATTATTAAAGTAAGAAAAGGATAAGCACATGAGGGAAGAGGGCCCTACTCGTGAGAGCTTACATTCGCTTACATATATCACTGCATATCCCAATCTACTTGCCCCGTGATTAAGAGCTGGTCGCAGCAACTCCAATGCATAACAGAATATGTACGGAGCGGCACTCGGGAATAATGTCATGTACACCAGCTGGTTACTGCCAATGTTTTAATGCGTCTGTAGTTTTCGTCAGGGCCATACACAGAATCGAAAGCTGACCATATATGTGCTCAGCCTTCACTGCCATAGCCACACAGCCGTCGTCTCTTCCGGTATGCTGGGTGCAGGCTAGTGACATTACCACGTGCACCTATCACCATGGTTACATCTAGACAATACAAAATACACTGAAAACAGCACCAATACAAATAATGTTCCTAGGATTGCAGAGCATAGTATAAAAGCTGTAAATTGTTACTATGTAAACATTACTGTACTTGTTACACTGAAGTTATAATAGATACACCAAAGTGGATACATGTAACTGGAAACACTAGAATGGCTATTCTACCATATAAACAGCATTATAAATACATGCAGATAAAGCTGCTAAGGTCATTATTCTCATTCATTCCACGAAGACTCAAGGTATCTTGCAAGAAAATCCATTTTACTTCCCGTTGGAGAAGCATTTTACACCGATTACCGCCCCAAGGTAACACAGGAATATGGTCTGTGATTTTATGTCTAATTGATGTAGAAGAGTGACCTGCTGTGGCAAAGTGCCAGGCTAATGGTTGTTCGCTTTTGCTTCTCTAATCGCATAACGGTGCTGGCCCATTCTCACCTTATATTGACACTCTGTTTTACCGATATAATACTTGCCACATGGGCAGATAAGGACATATATCACAAATTTATATTTACATGAGAGACGATGACAAATCTTAAAGCTTTTATTTAGCCAGGGATGTTTTATAGTCACCAGTGACACAGCCTGTGCATTTAAAGCAAACTATTTTAGGGGTTCAGTATGATTTACCGACGGACACAATACCGACGGTCATAATCCCGACAGCCATTGACCTACAGTCAAAATACCAACATGACCAAATACCAACATTCATTATGTCGACATGTTCAACATGCAGACATAGTCAGAATACCAACATTTGAAATGCCGACATGTCAAAATAACGTCATGAGTCTTTCGGGGGGTGCAAGTGTCGACATAAGTCGATATGGACACCGTCTAAGTGTACCGCATCCCCTCTTCGGGCACGGTGCCTCGCTGCGCTCTGTACACTATTATATTCCCCCTCCAGATCCACTGGGATGGTAAAGTATGAACAAGTTGTTTGTGGGCAAAAATTCCTTAAATACACATGTCAGCATTTTGACATATCGGTATTTGAAATGTCAGTATTCTGTCTATGTCGACATTTTTAACATGATGGCATAATGAATGATGGTATTTTGACTGTAGGTCAATGGCAGTCAGAATTATGACCGTCGGATTGTGTCCGTTGGTAAATCATACTGCTACCCCATTTTAGGGCTTGCTAGAAAATCACAAATGTTTCTTTCCCTGGAGTAGCTCAGAGTGCCGCACCATATGTTTCTTTGTTTGGTGATCTATTGCTCCTTGTGATGGTACCGGATCAAGTATAGATTCAGAAGCTGAGAGTGCCAGGACCATTCCTTATATATACTATATATATATATATATATATATATCTATATATATATCTATATATATATATATCAAACACAACAATAGTGAAATTGGCGCTCTAGGAAAGGTATACTCCTGACCTCTCTTATGTTAGTATCTCTTTCAATATGTCTTCCAGAGAGCATAAAACACAAAGTGAGTTCCAATATACAGATTTTTTTATTAAAACATTGCTAAAATATCAATTATGTCCTTATATCCTTAAATGCTTTAACAGATGACAGCCTCCTCACATAACATGGAGGTTTGATTTCTCATAGATCAAACCTCCATGTTATGTGAGGAGGCTGTCATCTGTTAATGCATTTAAGGATATAAGGACATAATTGATATTTTAGCAATGTTTTAATAAAAAAATCTGTATATTGGAACTCACTTTGTGTTTTATGCTCTCTGGAAGATA
This sequence comes from Pseudophryne corroboree, assembly GCF_028390025.1. Lineage (NCBI taxonomy): Eukaryota > Metazoa > Chordata > Amphibia > Anura > Myobatrachidae > Pseudophryne > Pseudophryne corroboree. The sequence continues at coordinate 638,935,882 of NC_086448.1, forward strand.
TATTGAAAGAGATACTAACATAAGAGAGGTCAGGAGTATACCTTCCCTAGAGCGCCAATCTCACTATTGTTGTGTTTGTTGTGTGTTTTGGTTCTGACTAGCAGATATATATATATATATATATATATATAGAGAGAGAGAGAGAGAGAGAGAGAGAGAGAGAGAGAGAGAGAGACAATGTGGCAAAGAGAGCTCTGCACCTGGATTTCTAGTGTTAATTGACCTACAGGCAGGGCGGTAGGAGGTATTAGGAATAGACCTACCATGTCAACCTCCTGAAACCCTGGCATTAAGCCAGAAAGGGCTGGATTGGTCAGTACCATAGTTGAACAGGCAAAGGTGGCAGCAGGGTCAACTCTGTCATTAGATCAGTGACAACAAGCTGATGACATGGTACGATGGGACCAAGATGTGTTCTCAGCCCATCCTTTGCGTATCACTATGATAAAGCCTGACATCACCCCTTCAAGGCTAGTTGTCAAGCTAAATCTCTGTCATATCACTGAGCAAGATGGTTGGCAGCAAGAAGGGAAGTACTGAAAATGCTAGAGTTGAATGCAGTGGAAGAATTCACCTTCAAATGGAACAGCCCAATTGTATGCATTGCCAAACTAGATAGAAACATACATTTCTGAAATAAATTTCACCAGATTATATGAGGTCTCCTGGTTCTATAGCTATCATATGCTTTGAGCTGATGAGTAAGCAAAGAATCTGGCCAGCAGCTGTTACTTAACCACCCTTGACCTTACAAAGGGTTAATGGTAGATCCCACTTACTGTGCACCTTCAACTAGAGCTAAGTACACCTTCTCTACCCTAGATGGACTATCTCAATAAAAGGTCCCCCCGTTTGGTTTACACGGTGCTTTGGTTACATTTCAACAGGACATTGACAAGCCTTTGCAGGTCGCAAAGTGCATACCCCTCAGCTTACTTGGATGATATTATCATTCATATTCAGTACTGGGAATCCAATCTCCAATTCAAACGTCAAGGCTGTGCAAGCAACCTTTTGTGCAAACAGCTTAACTGCTAGCCCAGACAAATGTGTGGTGTGTATGCAGGAAGCCAAATACTTGGGTCAAAGCGAGGTAAAACTACATTTGGACCATAGGCACCAGGGGTGTGGATTATAGGGTCGACAATACTTAGGTCAACAGTCATTAGGTTGACCACCTTGGGTTGACACCTGAAATAGGTTGACACAGTCATTAGGTCAACATGAACAAGGTCGACATGGAAAAAGGTCGACATGAGAGTTTTTTTGTTTTGTTTTTTTGTGTTGTTTTCTTTTGAAAGTGATCATAAACCGCAATTAGTGCACCATGTCCCCTTGTATGGCTCGCTTCACTCACCATGCTTTGGGCAAGGTGCCTCGCTGCACTCGGCATAGGTTACTATTCCCAATCGAAGTCCATGTGGATCGTAAATTATGAAAAAGTAAAAAAAAATTAAAAACTCGTGTCGACCTTTTACCATGCTGACCTAGTACATGTCGACCTATAGACCATGTCAACCTAATGAATGTCGACCAATAGTGGTCGACCTATTGACTGTTGACCTAAGTGTGATTGACCAGGAGACTGAATACCGGCACCAGAATGGAGGGGGGGGGGGCAGGGTGGCAAGGGGGCAAACAAAACATTTGGGAGGCGCCAGTCTTAGGTCAGAGGAGATGCAGCCATGGATGGTCAGGGGCTGTGTATTATAGGAGTAAGCTGCACTGAGCAGAGGAGGAGGTGTAATGTATGTGGGGTCAGACTGGCCCACCGGGGTGTAGGGGAAACCCCCATGGGCCCCACTGCTTATTTCCCTGGTGAAGAAAAACCCCTTCACAACAGTTGCCCTGATCAAGAGCACTCTCCAGGAGGTAGGTGTATATGTGTCAAAGTCAACAATCAAGAGAAGACTTCATAAGAGTGATTATAGAGGGTTCACCACAAGATGTAAACCATTGGTGAGCCACAAAAACAGGAAGTCCAGATTAGAGTTTGCCAAACAACATCTAAAAAAGCCTTTACAGTTCTGGAACAACATCCTATGGACAGATCAGACAAAGATCAACTTGTACCAGAGTGATGGGAAGAGAAGAGTATGGAGAAGGAAAGGAACTGCTCATGATCTAAAACATACCAACTCATCAGTGAAGCATAGTGGTGGTAGTGTCATGGCGTGGGCATGTATGGCTGCCAATGGAACTGGTTCCCTTGTATTTATTGATAATGTGCCTACTGATAAAAGCAACAGGATGAATTCTGAAGTGTTTCAGGTAATATTATCTGCTCATATTCAATCAAATGCTTCAGAACTCTTTGGACGGCGCCTCACAATGCAGATGGACAATGACCCAAAGCATACTGCGAAAGCAACCAAAGAGTTTTTTAAGGAAAATAAGTGAAATGTTATGCAATGGCCAAGTCAATCACCTGACCTGAATCTGATTGAGCCTGCATTTCACTTGATGAAGACAACACTGATGGGAAAATGCCCCAAGAACAAGCAGGAACTGAAGACATTTGCAGTAGAGGCCTGGCAGAGCATCACCAGGGTTGAAACCCAGCGTCTGGTGATGTCTATGTGTTCCAGACTTCAGGCTGTAATTGACTGCAAAGGATTTGCAACAAAGTATTAAAAAGTTAAAGTTTGATTTAGGATTGTTTAGTTTGTCCAATTACTTTTGGTCCCTTAAAAAGTGGGAGGCACATAGAGAAACCGTTGTAATTCCTACACCATTCACCTGATTTGGATGTAAATACCCTCAAATTAAAGCAGAAAGTCTGCAGTTAAAGCACGTCTTGTTTGTTTCATTTTAAATCCATTGTGGTGGTGTATAGAGCCCAAAATATGAGAATTGTGTCGCTGTCCCAATATTGATGGTCCTGACTGTACATATTTCCATTATACTGCATGGGAATTTGTTGTATACACTAATGGTTAGTTACACTAATGGTTAGTCAAGCCTCTGTGGAGGCTGGCCACACCTCCTCTTGAGACTAGTCACACTCCTAAGTATGGGCCCCTATCACTGCATTCCCCACTGAGCTCTTCATGCCCCAGTTCGATACTGAATGTACGGCCTGTTAACTTAATAGACCCCACATTGCACCACTTCCTCTGTGCAGTGCAGGTGCCGTGCAGCATATCCCTGTAATGATACCACAGCCTCTACCTCCTGCTCAACTGTGGTGCCACCTACTCCTCTCTGGTGATTCCTCCCTTCTCTTCTCCCATGGTGGCAGTTTCCGCGCCCGTGGCAATGCCTTCCTGATGACAGAGAAGGCTCAGTACCAGGAGCATCATTGTGACAACAGGCCAGTTGGAAGGTAAGGGGCGGGGGTAGTCAAAATCATTTATGATGTATTACAAAAGGCAGTTTCTGAAGAGAGAGAGTCTTAACTCATTTATATGGTGAATTGTATTCTCCTGCTTTTGGCATCTGACTGGCGAATGCACATATACCGGTCAAAAGTTCCCAGCGGCACCCTCAGTTTATTGAAAAAAACTATATTTATTATTTTTTGTAAGCACACTCCCTGGCTGCATATTCCAACAGCCAAGGACAGTGTTATCCCCATATAGTTGTTGCAGCTCTCCACCACCAAGAGCCACTATGATGGCTGAGACTAGCATCCGGAGATGGAAACCAAAACTGCTTGGATTAACCACAACCCCTGGTAGCATATTCCGACAGCCAGAGACAGTGCTGTGAATTCAGCAACAACATCAGCAGCTGTCGAAATAAACAGTTGCAGTTGTTGGAACAATCAGTACCGCTGCTATTTATAACTTTCCAAACCTGATTGCCAACGTATCGTGGTATAGCGACGATAATGACATTCCTATCACTCCCCTGCGTTATTACATTCAGGGAACTTGTAACTGCAGCACATAATGTGCGCAGTTACCGGATATATACAGTAGGTAACACACACCACCTTATATATCTCCCCAAGTTTTTCTCTGGCCATTGGGATTATAAGTGTTCCACGTCCTAATGTCCCTTCTCATTCTCACAAATATTTTTCACCATGAATGAATAGTGTAATGTTAACAACCATAGGGCACGATTCAATTCAGCGCGGATTAAATAGCTCCAGGAATTAGCTCCTGAGGCTATTCAATTCTGCGTGCTGTCATGTTGGGGAAGGATGGTTCTCGCAGACATGAGATTGGGCATTCTCCGTCTGAAGCACCCAACGTGATGCTGTTTTGTCCGCACTGCGGCACAAAACAGCATCGCGGACCTAAGCTTTGTCAGACTTTAACTAGAAGAAGAAATCCTCTAGTCGGGGATGATAGCGCACTGAATTGAATAGCTCCGGGAGCTCCCTCCCAGCGCTATTCAACCCATGCTGAATTGAATCAAGACCATAATTACAAAGTAAACAAAAAAAGAGTGCATTTTTCTATAACTGTGTAATATGTGTATATATAGTAGTGCATGTCTTCTTATACAAAAGATTTGTATTGTGCACTATAATAAAGACTATCTTTATATATGAGTTTAGTATGATTATTATATAAATTTATGTATAAAATTGTCCTGTCTCTGAACACATCACATTATTCTACAAAACTGGATATGAAGTAGATATTTGCAGGTATAGTACAATGAAATATTGATTTGATCTACGGTTTTAATTTCACTACACTTTGCACGGCATTTCCGCCTACAGCAATACGTCAAGAAAAGTAGCTCTCTAGAGTGGAATTTAAATGTGAATTTTCTACTAAAATAAAGTTATTAGGTAAAGGTTGTAAGCTGGTGCAGCTGGTAATGGTCATATCGACATATCATTTCCATAGCACATAGTTTGGAGAAGAGAGCTTTACATGCAGAGGAGTAGCTTTCCTTAAATTTCATAAAGATTCAGATATTTCTGCAGATCTCCAGTGTGTAACGATCTGCGCATGGGCAGGAGCCGCACCACATATGTGCAGATCAGGTCCCGTGGTGTCAGCCGCAGTTCGGGTCAGACGTCGTATGAGTGACAGTCTGCAGCCATTTGGGGGAGTAGAGGTGGCCTGTTCCAGAAAATAGAGGCGCCAGCGGATGTAGTTTTAGGGTGCAGGACAGTGTCAAAAACGAAATTTACTAAAGTCTAGATAAGTTACATCTACGCCCCCCCATCTGTTATTTTTGTCACCCAGTCAAAAAGGTCAATAATATTTGTTTGACATGATCTTCCTCCAATAAATCCATGCTGTTTGGGTCTTTGGGATCCTGTATGTTGCTGGAGTTGAGATATTCTACAACTCTTTCTTTTAAGAGTGTTTCCATCAATTTGACCACTACTATTATAAGACTCACTAATCGGTAGTTACTTGCCTCTTTCTTATGTCCACTTTTGTGCAGCGGGGCTACATTCACCCTTTTCCAGTCCACTGGAATTACTCCTGTAGCTAAAGAGTCATTGAATAATTATGTTAATGGTGATAAGGCCAGTACACACTGCGCAATGTGTGCTGAGCGAGGGGGGTGATGAGGTGGGGATGCCCAGCGGGTGAAATGAGCGATGTGCTAGATGCATGCAGGCCAATCTAGCACCGGCGATAGCGACGGGTGGGGCCGCACATCGCTATCGTTGTGGCGCTTATACACAGAGAGATCCGTGCTTAACTTCTAAGCAATCTAGTCACATTGCTTAGAATTTAAGCATGGATCTCTCTGTGTGTACTCCCCTTTAACCATGGTGCTAAACAGATCAAAACAGACTAAATATATGAAATGGTGCATGCAATAATGAAATGTGATTTAATCATTACCATACAGCCTGTTTAAACTAGAGATGTGCGGCGGACACTTTAAGAGTATTGTGTTTTGGATCTGGATCCCCGCTCGTGTTTTGGATCTGGATTGGTTTTGCCAAAACAACCCTTTTGGGTTTTGGTTTCGGATATGGATGACTTTTGAAAGAAACATAAAAACAGCTAAAATCACAGAATTTGCGGGTAATTTGGATCCTACGGTATTATTAACCTTAATTAATTTCCACTCATTTCCAGTCTATTCTGAACACCTCACAGTATCGTTTTAGGCCAAATGGTTGCCCCGTGGTAGCTGCAAGGGCGTCAGAATGTTTTTCAGTTGGGGGGGCAAGATAAAATCTCAATTTGGCGCCCCTAATTTATGGCCACCTTAGATAGGTCACACGTACCTGTACGAAACTCTATGGAGTAGCAGTTGAGTGAGTGACCCCTTATATACATTATGTATGGTAGAACTCCCTTACACACAAGGGCCCTTATTCAGAGTTGTTCGCTCGCAAGCTGCTTTTAGCAGCTTTGCACACGCTAAGCCGCCGCCTACTGGGAGTGAATCTTAGCTTATCAAAATTGCGAACGAAAGATTCGCAATATTGCGAAAAGACTTCTCTGTGCAGTTTCTGAGTAGCTCGACACTTACTCTGCCACTGCGATCAGTTCAGTGCTTGTTGTTCCTGGTTTGACGTCACAAACACACCCAGCGTTCGCCCAGACACTCCTCCGTTTCTCCAGCCACTCCCGCGTTTTTCCCAGAAACGGTAGCGTTTTTTCAAACACTCCCATAAAACGGCCCGTTTCCGCCCAGAAACACCCACTTCCTGTCAATCACATTACGATCACCAGAACGATGAAAAAACCTCGTAATGCCGTGAGTAAAATACCTAACTGCATAGCAAATTTACTTGGCGCAGTCGCAGTGCGAACATTGCGCATGCGCAGTTAGCGGAAAATCGCTGTGATGCGGAAAAAAAATACAGCGAACAACTCGGAATGACCACCAATATGCATTTTAAAGGGCCTAATTCAGATCTGATCGTAGATGTGCTAAATTTAGCACATCTACGATCAGTTTCTCAGACATGCGGGGAGATGTCCAGCACAGGGCTAGTCCACCCCGCATGTCTGGCTCTGCCCCCCCCCCCCCCTCTCCTGCACGGGTGCGAAAGCATCGCACAGTGGTGATGATTTTGCACCTGGCTAGTATCTCCCTTCCAACACAGCCGTCGCGGCCCGCCCCTGCAATGGACCAGACACACCTGTGTTGTCTGGACCACACCCAGCCAATGGTGTTCTTACGCCATTGGCACACCCTCTCCCGCCCTGCAACCACCTCTGCCTATCAATCAGGCAGAGGTGATCGCAGCCCAGAGATGCTGTCAGCATCTCACTGGGCTACCGGGGTGCGTGCGCACTCCACAAAGAGATTCAGACTGCGATCACTGCCGCTGCAGCAATCCAGTCTGAATTACCCCCAACGCCCCTTATATACATTATGTCTGGTGGAGCCTCTTACACACATTATGCCTGACAGTATCCATTATATACACTGTAGAACGTCCCCAGTGCCAAATATACATATGCTCCCAGTGCCAGATATACATATATGCCCCCCGTGCCAGATATACACATATGCCCCCCGTGCCAGATATACACATATGCCCCCCGTGCCAGATATACACATTTGCCCCCTGTGCCAGATATACAAATGCCCCCAGTGCCAGATATACAAATGCCCCCAGTGCCAGATATACAAATGCCTCCAGAGCCAGTTATACATATATCCCCCCAGTGCCAGTTATACATATATCCCCCCAGTGCCAGTTATACATATATCCCCCAGTGCCAGTTATACATATGCCTCCAGAGCCAGTTATACATATATATCCCCAGTGCCAGTTATACATATGTGCCCCCAGAGCCAGTTATACATATGGGCCCCCAGTGCCAGTTATACATATGCCCCCAGAGCCAGTTATACATATATGCCCCCAGAGCCAGTTATACATACAGTATGTGCCCCCAGTGCCAGATATACATATATGCCCCCAGTGCCAAATATACATATGCTCCCCGTGCCAGATATACATATATGCCCCCCGTGCCAGATATACATATATGCCCCCCGTGCCAGATATACACATATGCCCCCTGTGCCAGATATACAAATGCCCCCAGTACCAGATATACAAATGCCCCCAGTGCCAGTTATACATATATCCCCCAGTGCCAGTTATACATATATCCCCCCCAGTGCCAGTTATACATATGCCTCCAGAGACAGTTATACATATATGCCCCCAGAGCCAGTTATACATATGTGCCCCCAGAGCCAGTTATACATATGGGCCCCCAGAGCCAGTTATACATATGCCTCCAGAGCCAGTTATACATATATGCCCCCAGAGCCAGTTATACATATGTGCTCCCAGTGCTAGTTATACATATGCCTCCAGAACCAGTTATACATATATGCCCCCAGAGCCAGTTATACATATATGCCCCCAGAGCCAGTTATACATACAGTATATGCCCCAAGTGCCAGATATACATATATGCCCCCAGTGCCGGATATACATATATGCCCCCAGTGCCAGATATACATATGTGCCCCCAGTGCCAGATATACATACATGCCCCCAGTGCCAGATATACACATATGCCCACTGTGCCAGATATACAAATGCCCCCAGTGCCAGATATACAAATGCCCCCAGTGCCAGTTATACATATATCCCCCCAGTGCCAGTTGAACATATATCCCCCCAGTGCCAGTTATACATATGCCTCCAGAGCCAGTTATACATATGCGCCCCCAGAGCCAGTTATACATATGTGCCCCCAGAGCCAGTTATACATATGGGCCCCCAGTGCCAGTTATACATATGCCTCCAGAGCCAGTTATACATATATGCCCCCAGAGCCAGTTATACATATGTGCCCCCAGTGCTAGTTATACATATGCCTCCAGAGCCAGTTATACATATATGCCCCCAGAGCCAGTTATACATATATGCCCCTAGAGCCAGTTATACATACAGTATATGCCCCCAGTGCCAGATATACATATGTGCCCCCAGTGCCAGATATACATATATGCCCCCAGTGCCAGATATACATATATGCCCAGAGTGCCTGATATACATATGTGCCCCCAGTGCAGGATATACATATGTGCCCCCAGTGCCAGATATACATATATGCCCCCAGTGCCAGATATACATATATGCCCCCAGTGCCAGATATACATATGTGCCCCGAGTGCCTGATATACATATATACCCCCAGAGCCAGTTATACATATGTCCCCAGTGCAAGATATACATATGTCCCCACAGTGCCAGGAACACATACCCCCACAGGATGCCGGGCGGGCGGACGGACAAGCAGGAGCGGGCGGCCCCCGCATTTTCAAACAAGTCTCCTAGTCTCTGTATCTCCGCTGCGACGTTCGGGACGGCCCCAGCACAGCTTGCGCATATGTAATGAGCGGCTTGACGTCATGACGCTCCGCCGCTCATTACATATGCGTGATCATCAGAGCACTACACGGGAAGAGGGGAGCAGCAGCACTGGCTGTCACTGTCAATGACAGTCAGTGAATCGTGGTCCGCGTGCGGCGCCTATCTCAGCCGCGTACTGTACAGGGATGGAGCGCCGTGTAGGGACTCTTTCATGTTTGGGGGGAGCGAGCTGCCCCTTACACCCCCCCCCCCCCATTCCGACGCCTCTGGGTAGCTGGATGACTTTGCTAAGCGATACAAGTGGGCGGCACAAACATGTGGCCCACTTAGGAGTGGCACTGCAGTGGCAGACAGGATGGAAGTTTTAAAAAAAATAGGCCCCAAACAGCACATAATGCAAAGAAGAAGAAAAAAGGTGCAAGATGGAATTGTCCTTGGGCCCTCCCACCCAACCTTATGTTGTATAAACAGGACATGCACACTTTAACAACCAATCATATCTGCAACAGGGTCTGCCACACAACTGTGGCTGAAATGATTGGTTAGTTTGTGCCTCCACAAATAAAGAAGCAATTAATCTCCCCACCAAAAAAAAAAAAAAGCAATTAATCTCTCCTTGCACAAACTGGCTCTACAGAGGCAAGATGTCATCCTCTTCCTCATCCTCCGATTCCTCACCCTTCAGTGTGTACATCCTCCTCCTCACAGAGTATTAAGTCATCCCCACTGGAATCCACCATCACAGGTCCCTGTGTACTTTCTGGAGGCAATTGCTGGTAAAGGTCTTCCTGGAGGAATTTATAATTCATTTTGATGAACATCATCTTCTCCACATTTTGTGGAAGTAACCTCCTACGCCGATTGCTGACAAGGTTACCAGCTCCACTAAACACTCTTTCAGAGAACACACTGGAGGGGGGGGCAAATTAGGTAAAATAAAGCCAGTTTGTGCAAGGGCCTCCAAATTGCATCTTTTTCCTTCCAGTATACATGCGGACTGTCGGACCATTCTTTTAATGGTGACAGCATCATAAGCAGTGACAGCAGACATGTGTGGGTGGGCTCGGAAATTTTATCCTTTTCCTCGCTGCCCCAGTTGTGGGAGAAAATGAAGGAGGAGCTGTTAACGGGTCACGTTCCGCTTGAGTTGACAATTTTCTCACCAGTAGGTCTTTGAGCCTCTGCAGACTTGTGTCTGCCGGAAAGAAAGATAGAACGTAGGCTTTAATCCTAGGATCTAGCACGGTGGCCAAAATGTAGTGCTATGATTTCAACAGATTGACCACCCTTGAATCCTTGCAAAGTGAATGAAGTGCTCCATCCACAAGTCCCACATACTTAGCGGAATCGTTCCATCTTAGCTCCTCCTTCAAATTTCTCCAGCTGCTTCTGCAAAAGCCTGAGGGAAATGACCTGACTCAAGCTGGCAGTCTCTGAACTGACTTCACGTGTGGCAAGTTCGAAGAGTTGGAGAACCTTACAAAACACGGAAATCATTCTCCACTGCACTTGAGTAAAGTGCATTCCCTCTCCTTTGCCTATATTGTAGGTGGATGTATAGGCTTGAATGGCCTTTTGCTGCTCCCCCATCGTCTGAAGCATATAGTGTGTTGAATTCCACCTCATTACCACCTCTTGCTTCAGGTGATGGCAGGGCAGGTTCATGAGTGTTTGCTGGTGCTCCAGTCTTCGGCATGAAGTGGCTGAATGTCGAAAGTGTCCCGCAATTTTTTTGGCCACCGACAGAACCTCCTGCACGCCCCTGTCATTTTTAAAAAAATTCTGCACCACCAAATAAATTGTATGTGCAAAATATGGGACGTGCTGGAATTTGCCCAGATGTCATGCACGCACAATATTGGTGGCGTCAGATATCACAAATCCCCAGGAGAGTCTAAGTGGGGTAAGTCATTGTGCAATGATGTTCCTCAGTTTCCGTAAGAGGTTGTCAGCTGTGTGCCTCTTACAGAAACCAGTGATACACAGCGTAGCCTGCCTAGGAATGAGTTGGCGTTTGCGAGATGCTGCTGCTGGAGCCGCTGCTGTTGTTGCAGGAGGCAATACATCTACCCAGTGGGCTGTCGCAGTCATGTAGTCCTTAGTTTGACCTGCTCCACTTGTCCACATGTCCGTGGTTAAGTGGACACTGGGTACAACCGCATTTTTCAGGACACTTTTCTTTCCGGGAATCGCTTGCTTAGTGAAGTGGAATCTAGATGGGATTTGGTACCGGGGACACAGTACGTCCATCAACTGTCTAAATCCCACTGCACTAATGGTGGATACCGGACACATGTCTAACACCAGCATAGTTGTTATGGCCTCAGTAATCCGCTTTGCAGCAGGGTGACTGCTGTCATATTACCTTCCTCGCAAAGGACTGTTGGAGAGTCAATTGCTTAGTTGAAATAGTACAAGTGGTCTTCCAACTTCCCCTCTGGGATGACAATCGACTCCCAGCAGCAACAACAGCAGCGCCAGCAGCAGTAGGCGTACCACTCAAGGATCCTGCAGAAGAATCCCGGTTAGGAGAGGACTCATCAGTCATGCCAGTGACATGGCAGGACTACTTACGTTCCTGACTGAGGAGGAAATTGACGTTGAGGGAGTTGGTGGTGTGGCTTGCAGGAGCTTGGGTACAAGTGGAAGAAAGGATTTAGGTGTCAGTGGACTGCTTAAGCTCTTACCCAAAGTTTCTGAACTTGACAATGACTTCTGATTAATGCGCTGCAGTCGTCCTTACCCCTACTTATTACGGATTGACAAAGGCAATAGATGGCTTGACACCTGTTGTCCATATTTGTGGAGAAATAATTCCACACCGAAGAGGTGGCTTTTTTTGTATTTTGCCCAGGCATGACAATGGCCTTTCTCATCCCATGGACAACAACTGTCTCCACTGTGACATCCTCCAGTGACGTCCTCAATCTCAATATGAGCAACTGGCGGTGTTCCTCCCAGCACTTGCAGGGGGCATGCAAATGGTGGTAGGAGCCTCCTCTTTTCATACAGTCTTGGGAATGTCAGGCCTAGACATCGCAACTGCAGACACATTTAGATTCTCTTTGGGGATTTGTGATATCTCAGAACGCACAGTTTTTTTTCCTGTGCTTTAACAAGCTTAATATTTCAGATAATTTCTTTTTTTTCTCTGATTATTCATTTTCACTTCTTGGATTTTACATGCCCTCTATGACAGTGGGCACCGGCCTTAGCAGACGACGTTGATAGAATTGCATTGTCAATGTCATGATTGGTGGCTTCAGCACTAGTACTAGGAACTGGAAGTCGTTCCTGATCTTACTCTATTTTTTCCTCCAAATTGTTGTTTTCCACTTCACAGGACAGAACCTCTTATTATTACAGCACACAGAACAGTGCCCCTTTATTTTCACAGCACCCCTGTATTCTTACAGCACACAGGACCAGTGTGCTTTTATTTTAACAACAGAAGCACCCCTGAATTATTACAGCATGCAAGACTGGGCCATCACCCCTGTATTTTCACAGCATACAGGACCAGTGTGCTTTGATTTTAACAACTGTACCCCTGAATTTTTACAGCATACCGGGCCAGTAAAATATTATTTTAACAGCAGCACCCCTGTATTTTTACAGCATACAGAACCAGGGTGCTTTGATTTTAACAACTGCACCCCTGAATTATTACAGCATACAAGACTGGGCCAGCACCTCTGTATTTTCACAGCATAGAGGGCCAGTGTGCTTTTATTTTAATAACTGCACCCCTGAATGTTTACAGCATACAGGACCAATGTGCTATTATTTTAACAGAAGCACCCCTGTATTTTTACAGCATGATTTTAACAATGCACCCCTGAATTTTTACAGCATACAGTGCCAGTGTGCTTTGATTTTAACAATTGCACCCCTGAATTTTACAGCATACAGGGCCAGTGTGCTTTTATTTTATCAACTGCACCCCTTAATTTTTATAGCATACAGGGCCAGTGTGCTTTGATTTTAACAGAAGCACCCCTGCATTTTTACAGCATACAAGACTGGGCCAGCACCCCATAATTTTTACAGCATGCAGGACCAGTGTGTTTATTTTAACAACTGCACTCCTGAATTTTTACAGCATACAGAGCCAGTGTGCTTTGATTTTAACAACTGCACCCCTGAATTTTGACAGCATACAGGGCCAGTGTGCTTTCGTTTTAACAACTGCACCCCTGAATTTTCACATTTTACAGAGCCAGTGTGCTTGCATATTAACAAGTGCACCCCTAAATTTTTACAGCATACAGGGCCAGTGTGATTTTATTTTAACTGCACCCCTGAATTTTTACAGCATACAGGACCCAGTGTGTTTTTATTTTAACAGAAGCACCCCTGAATTTTTACAGCTTACAATACTAGGCCAGTGACCCTGTATATTCACAGCATACAGGACCAGTGTGTGTTTATTTTAACAACTGCACCCCTGAATTTTTACAGCATAAAGGACCAGTGTGCTTTTATTTTAGCAGTAGCATGCCTGAATTTTTACAGCATACAAGACTGGGCCAGCACTCGTTTATTTTCACAGCATACAGGACCAGTGTGCTTTGATTTTAACATCTGCACCCCTGAATTTTTACAGCATACAGGGCTAGTAGCTACTTTGATTTTAACCACTGCACCCCTGAACTTCTACAGCATACAGGGCCAGTGTTTATATTTCATCAACTGCACCCCTGAATTTTCACAGCATACACGACCAGTGTGCTTTGATTTTAACAACTGCACCCCTGAATTTTTACAGCATACAGGACCAGTGTGCTTTTATTTTATCAGAAGCACCCCTGAATTTTTACAGCATACAAGACTGGGCTAGCACCCCTGTATTTTTGCAGCATACAGGAACAGTGTGCTTTTTTTTTTTAACAACAGCACCCCTGAATTTTTACAGCATACAAGAGGACTGTGTCCCTGCCCCCTGTACAACACAGTGACAGCCAGGACAGCAACACCCATGTACAGCTGCAGCACCCCTAACAGCATATGATGATACACCAGTGACAGCCAGGACAGCACCCCTAACATCAGTGACAGGACAGCAGCCCTAACAGCACCCCTAGAGAGCACACTCTGACCCCACCCGATGCCACCACCCACAGAGAGACAGAGGTCTCTCTCCTTCACTCTCCAAGTCCGGAGTGAAAATAGCGGCAACACGCAGCTGTTTAAACGGAATCCAAAACCCGCGAGAATTCGACAGCGGGATGATGACATTTTGCCTCGTTCTGTTTCCAAGTCTGGGGGGAAGTCCCGAGCCGGGCTCGGAACGTTAAGATCAGAGGGAGGGGGTTCGGTTTCCGCTCGTCTCTAGTTTAAACATTATATATGATACTCAATATTATCTATTAAACTGTATATTGGACTTTAATTCTGTGTAGCAGCACTTCAATAGAGATGAGTTTAAAGCTATTAGGTAGACATAGGACAGGATCAGTGGCGGCTTCAGAGGTGGGTCCAAAATTCAAAAAGAGTACCCTCACTAACTGCCAATGAATCCCAGATGGCGATATTTGGCAGTGTTTGGGGTGGCAGTTGGATTTTGGACTGTGCTGCAGCACCATCTCTCTTTTTGGTTCTGGCAATTTATTGTCAGATTTATTGTCACTAATGCACTTTACTATCTATTACTTTAAAAACAATATTACACTATGTTTTTTTGTTTTTTTAAATATTATGGAGGCTCCAATGTCACAGGGTCATGCTGGCAATGGCAGCTCCCCACTGGTCATCAGTTAAAGTTAAATTCTGCAGAAATAGTCAAGCGACCCAGGCCAGGGAAAACAGGCACTCTATCTATTCTTCGGCCAGCACCAAGCGTTCATGTCAAACTCAATAACATATGATATTGTCACTGAACTGTGAGGTCCCAGATGTAAACAGCCTAAACAGGAAGTCCATGATTACATATACGGCTATTGAGATTGATTCTAGGGGGTACATATAGATCTACTGGGCACATTGATATTCACCCACCTGATAAAGTTCAGCAATTAGGCACACATATGTAGTGTGTTGATAATTGGCAGGAAGTCTACCCTCACTTTCACCATGGTGTAGGGAAGGGTATCCATTCACATGGTCGACCATGTTATGGTCGACAGTCATTAGGTCGACCACCATTGGTCGACATTGACATGGTCGACATGGACACATGGTCGACACGTGAAATGACGACACATGAAAAGGTCGACATGAGTTTTTTTTCTTTTGGGGAACTTTTCCATACTTTACGATCCACATGGACTACGATTGGAACGGTAATCTGTGCCGAGCGAAGCGGTAGCAGAGCGAAGGCACCATGCCCGAAGCATGGCAAGCGAAGCGAGCCTAGCGAGGGGACGCGGTGCACTAATTGGGGTTCCCAGTCACTTTACGCAAAAAACGACACTAAAAAGTTAAAAAACTCATGTTGACCTTTTCATGTGTCGACCTTTCATGTGTCGACCATTTTCATGTGTCGACCATGTCAATGTCGACCAATAGTGGTCGACCTAATGACTGTCGACCATAACATGGTCGACCATTCATACCGGAACCGTAGGGAAGTAGGACTGGTTGTCTTTCATACAAGCTATTTTTCAATTGTTTTGATGTACAGGCATTTTGTATTATTTTTAATATGTGAATAAAACTGTATAAACATGATATACTACAGTATATACTTTTTCAGCCTTTGTGTTCTAATGAATTTGGACATTTTGGAGGACATATTCAAGAAAAGCACCATTTACATTTATGTCTTGTACGAGTTCAAGCACTTTCATTATGGAAGCAATGTTTCAGTTATATTCTTGATCAATTTACATATTTGGTATGAGCACAAGCACTTTATTTATACATTTATTCTGTGGCTTGCGGTTCCACTTTTTCACTGTAACAGGTATACAGTTGTTCAAAGTGGTGCCTGTATCACATTGGATCGCATGTTTTGAATTGAGGTTCTCTTAGCGCAAAGGAAAGAATTTTTGGTTCTGGCAATTTATTCAGATTTATTGTCACTAATGCACTTTACTATATATTACTTTAAAAACAATATTACACTATGTTTTTTTTTGTTTTTTAAAATATTGTGGAGGCTTAATGCTGGTTCAAAGAAGAAACTATTGCTTGTCAATCACTGACAATCTGCTGCCGTCCTAAGTCACAGAACCTAATCGAACATGCACAGTGTTTAGGCACTATAATCATACAAAAGTATGAAAAATGACATACAATTCCAATTTCTTAATTGCATATCATTTTTCAAACTTTTGTATTTTTTTTTCTTTAATTTTTTTTGGTCAATATCCTGGTGATTAATATAATTTCATATATCTATTTTAATGGTTAATGGGTTTCAATGTTTTTTAAACAAAGGGGGAGTGATATAGTTAGTTGCTTGGGGGACATGTAGCCACTTATATCCCATGGCCTGTTAAGGGTCATCTTTGTGATTTAAATTATGTGATTAATTTTACAGTATAATAGGGAGTATTGGTCATCTATTTCGGTACAGTGCATAGTAAGGTTACACACTGATTTGGATAGTAATGACTGAATTTTGGTTATGCGTGCACATTTGCCATTTACTGTACCCAAGCCGGCACATAGTGATGGTATACATTGTTTGGATAGTGGTGATTGACTTCTGGTCTCACTTTCCAAGGCTTGGAATGATTGTCAGAGTGCCATTTCTATTAAACCCGCACTCTTTTTGAGGTGATTCACTTGTACTGTAGTTCCTGGGGTACGGAGTTGCAGCCTGATTCTGACTTGCAGCTGTTTTGTTAGCCTTGTGAGGATAATATTGATGTGGTATGTACCGACTCTGGACTGCTGTTGTGTACTCCAGCTGAAGCACAAACCGGAAGTGGCCATAACCCGCAGTTTGAAGTGTTGGTTTTTTTTTGTGTGTGGTCGCTGTTGAACTGCCTCTATGGGTAAGTGATGGTTATTGAAAATTATACAGGTGAAACTCAGAAAAGGAGAGTTATGGTAGACTTACCATGGTTAACTCTCTTTCTGCGAGGTACATTGGGTTCCACAGGGAAACATCGGGGTCCAGAGTGGATCATAATCCAGAGGCACCAACAGGCTAAAGCAGGCATGTCCAACCTGCGGCCCTCCAGCTGTTGAGAAACTACACATCCCAGCATGCCCTGACACAGCTTTAGCATTCTCTGACAGCAAAACAGTGTCAGGGCATGCTGGGATATGTAGTTTCACAACAGCTGGAGGGCCGCAGGTTGGACATGCCTGGGCTAAAGCTTTAGGCTGTCCCAGGATGCATTGGGGCCTCCTCTATATCCCCACCTCCAGGCAGTGTGAGCTCAGTTTTGTTAACCAGTCCAATGCAGGATCAGGTAAGAGAGAAGGTAGATGTTAGTCACATAGAACCACATTCTCATGACAGGAGAAAGGACCAGCGGCTAATGCCATACAAACCCAGATTTAACAACGGTAAGTTCTTACCATAAATCTCGTTTTCTGCTGCGGGGTACACTGGGCTCCACAAGGATTCACATCGGGGATGTCCTAAAGCAGTTCCTTATGGGAGAGGATGCACTGTAGCCGGCACAAGATTCCGGCGTCCAAAGGAAGCATCCTGGGAAGCGGCGGTATCACAGGCATAGAACCTTAAGAACGTGTTCCCGGAAGACCACGTTGCCGCCTTGCACAATTGTTCAAGGGTCGCACCACGGTGGGCCGCCCAAGAAGGTCCAACCGACCGAGTAGAATGGGCCTTGATGGTAGCAGGAGCTGGAAGGCCAGCATGTACTTAAGCATGTGCAATCACTATTCTAATCCCTCTGGCCAGGGTCTGCTTGGAAGCAGGCCAGCCACGTTTGTGAAAACCAAACAATACAAAAAGAGAATCAGATTTCCTAACGGAGGCAGTTCTCTTCACATAGATACCACAATCTCCTGGTTAAGGTGGAAGGAAGACACCACCTTAGGTAAATAACCTGGCCGCGTTCTAAGAACCGCCTGGTCACGGTGAAAAATCAAATAGGGAGACTTACAGGATAAGACACCGAAGTCCGGGACCCTTATAGCCGAAGCAATCGCCAGCAAGAATAGGACCTTAAGGGAAAGCCACTTAAGGTCAGCAGAGGCAAGAGGCTCAAACAGAGACACTTGCAAGGCCTCCAAAACCACCAACAAGTCCCAAGGGGCCACAGGCGGCACAAAAGGAGACTGAATCCGCAACACACCCTGAGTGAATGTATGGACATCAGGTAGGGTAGCAATTTTTCTCTGAAACCAAACCGAAAAGGCAGAGATGTGAACATTGAGGGAGGCCAGACACAAGCCTAAGTCTAGGCCCTGTTGTAGAAAGGCCAATAGTTTGGCCGTACTAAACTTGAAAACGTCATGATTGTGAGACGCACACCAAGTAAAGTAAGCATTCCAGACCCTATGGTAGATCCGAGCAGAAGCCGGCTTACGGGCCTTCAACATAGTTTGAACGACCGCCTCAGAAAAACCCTTGGTCCTCAGGACGGAAGCCTCAAGGGCCATGCCGTCAAAGCCAGACGGGCCAAATCCTGGTAAACACAAGGGCCCTGAACAAGGAGGTTTGGTCGTTGTGGAAGTAGAAGAGGACGATCCCATGAGAGACCCAGTAGATCGGAGAACCAGTGACGTCTGGGCCACGCTGGAGTGATCAGAAGCAGGTTTACTCCTTCTTGCTTGAACTTCCGTATTACTTTGGGCAGGAGTGACACTGGAGGGAACACGTACGGTAGCTGAAAGTTCCATGGAATTGCCAGAGCGTCCACGAACGCAGCTTGAGTATCCCTTGTCCTTGCTCCGAAGACCGGAACCTTGTGATTGTGTCGAGACACCATCAGATCCACATCTGGAAGGCCCCACATGTCCATGAGAAGTTGAAACACCTCCGAATGGAGGCTCCACACTCCTGTGTGTACGTCCTGATGACTGAGATAGTCCGCTTCCCAGTTCAGGACGCCCAGAATGAGCACTGCCAATATGGCCGGCAGATGGCGCTCCGCCTATTGAAGAATCCGTGATACTTCCCTCATTGCCATACGGCTTCGAGTGCCGCCTTGATGATTTATGTACACCACCATGGTGGCATTGTCCGACTGTACTTGAACAGGTCTGTTCTGTATTAGATGCTGGGCCATTGTCAACGCGTCGAACACTGACCGCAGCTCCAGAATATTGATCAGGAGTAGAGACTCCCCCTTGGTCCACCGACCCTGAAGAGCGTTGTTCCAACACCACTCCCCAACCTCTCAGACTATCATCCGTTGTCAGAAGGACCCAGTCGGATATCCAGAAGGGACGGCCCCTGCTCAACTGTTGGTCCTGTAGCCACCAGCTCAGTGACAGGCGGACCTCCGGAGACAAGGAGATCATGTGAGATCTGATCCGGTGAGGCAGGCCGTCCCACTTGGTCAGAATTAACTTCTGCAGAGGGCGAGAGTGGAACTGAGCATACTCCACCATGTCGAAAGCCGACACCATGAGACCCAGCACTTGCATTGCCGAATGTATCGACACTTGCGGACGAGATAGGAAGCATCGAATCCTGTCCTGAAGCTTCAGGACTTTCTCTTGAGACAGGAACAACCGTTGGTTGTGAGTGTCCAATAACGCTCCCATATGTAACATGCTCTGAGCAGGAACCAAGTAGGATTTCTTCCAGTTGATCAGTCACCCGTGGGCTTTCATGCACTAGACCGTCAGATCGAGATGACACAGGAGAAGTTCTGGGGAATTTGACAGGATCAACAAATCGTCCAAGTATGGTAGGATACTGACCCCTTGACGGCGGAGTGTAGCCGTCATGACCGCCATAACTTTGCTGAAAACTCGGAGAGCCATTGTCAAATCAAAGGGTAACGCTGAAATTGGTAATGAAGGTTGCCCACCGCAAACCTCAGATACTGCTGATGAGATACCGCAATAGGAATATGTAGGTAGGCATCCTGTATGTCCAGGGAGACCATATAGTCCCCAGGCTCCATGGCCAGAACAATAGAGCGCAGCGTTTCCATACGAAACTTGGAGATCCGCACATGCTTGTTCAAGGACTTCAGATTTAGAATAGGCCGCGAGGACCCATTCGGTTTTGGGACAAGAAATAGCGGTGAATAGTACCCCTTGCCTCTCTGAGCCAGAGGCACCTGTACTACCGCTCCTGTGGTCAGGAGGGAATGTATCACCGAGTGCAAAGTGTTTGATTTTGACGGATCCAGAGGCACATCTGTCAGGTAAAATCGCTTCGGGGGACGATTCTTGAAGGGTATGCCGTAACCTCGAGCGACGACTTCCCTTACCCAGGTATCTGAAGTGGTCTTCAACCATTCCTGGGCAAAACCTAGAAGTCGGCCCCCCCGCCCTGGGATCCCCCAGATGGAGGCCCGCCCCGTCATGCGGCAGGCTTGTCAGTTTTGGAAGCTGGCTGACGGGCGGCCCAAGCACGCTTTGGTCTGAGCTTGGCAGGTCTGGAAGCATGAGCTTGCTTTGGGTACGCCTGACCATTTGCTTTTCCTGGAGGACTAAAGGGCCGAGGGAAAGTACTTTTAGCCTTCTGCGCTGAAGAAGCCGTACTAGCTAGGAAAGCTGTTTTAGCAGTAGCCAGATCAGCCACAATCTTATTGAGGTCTTCTCCAAAGAGAATGTCTCCCTTGAAAGGAAGCACCTCCAGGGTTTTCTTGGAATCCATATCCACCGACCAGGATCTCAACCAAAGGATACGTCTGGCCAAGACGGACGTAGTAGCAGCCTTGGCCGCGAGCATCCCGGCATCGGAGGCCGCCTCCATAAGGTACAGAGAAGCCGTGGCAATATACGAGAGACATTGTCGAGCATGCTCAGATGCGTTGGAAGGCAGTTCCGCCTCAAGCTCCTGAGCCCACGTCTCAACAGCTTCAGCAGCCCAAGTTGCTGCAATTGTTAGGATATAAATCGCTTTTAAACAGCCCTCCACACGTCTGTCCGTTGGTTCCTTCAGAGAGGTGATGGTAGTTACTGGCAGAGCAGAGGAAACAACCATACGCGCCACATGAGAATCTACAGGCGGAGGGGTTTCCCAATTTATACTGATCTCCACAGAGAGAGGATAGCGAGCCAACAGTCTCTTATTCGGTGTGAATTTTGTCCCCGCATTTTTCCAGGATTCCTGACGTATGTCAACCAGGTGTACAGAATGAGGTAAAACTTGTTTACCCACCTTCTTGCGTTTAAACCTATCCGGTTTCTTGGAGACCGTCTCAGGCTCAGGATCATCAGACACCTGAAGAATGAGCCTGATCGCCTCAATCAAATCCGGGACATCCACAAATGACTTCCCTTCCCCATCAGAAACATCTGTGTCAGTGTCTGTGGGGTCAGTATATGCACCGTTCTCGTCAGAGGACGTGTCTGGAATAGCAGTGGATTGGGAGGAGGTAATGGACCGTTTACAAGATGACTTAGTCTTAGGCGGGCGAGAGTGACACTTAGATTTAGTCATAGATCGGTTCAAATGCTGTAACTGAGTGGAACGGTGATCCGCCCATGGCGGGTTAACAGCAGGGACCATAAACTGTTGCAGTGGCACAGGTGTTCCCACAGGGGGCGTCAATTTAGGTACAAGCCTGTTTAACAATGTGGAAAATGTATCCCAAGGTGGGTCTTGTGATGCCCGAGGTGCTGCCGACCCACCGGGGGCATATTATACTCCATTACTTCCGCGGCCTCACTACCACGCTGTGTGGGAGAAGCCCCAGCGTCGTTGCCACATGTAGCAGACATAACTATGTGCACAATAATGGGCAACCTGGTACAAAGTGTAGCAGCACTATACCTATCAAGAACTCTCAGTAAAGTGTGCCTATGATAGCACAGACCAGGAGTTCAAGAGATATAGTCTATATAATGACTATAAATCACAAGTAAAAATACACCATCAACATATCTTGTGAATCCTATATTAAACAGAAAGAAAACCTGAAACACTTGGCCCCCTCAGGTATAGCAATATAGGAATAGCCCACTGAGTGAAATACCCTGTAATAAGGCAACCACGCAGCAGCTACATGCACACACACAGATATAGTCACAAGCGTACCATGCAGAAATGATGTACCATAAAATTGCACTGGACTAGCAATACAAAGTAATACTCAGTATGGCTATATGTGTTAACAATAGATATATCAAAGCACAGTAAACACTGGATGTATATCACAGGGTGTTTGTACCACACAACCCTGAATGTATGCACTCTTTCTTAACTGTCCCAGTGACAGGTAGAATACTTAAGTGTCCTGTAAGAAGCACAGCACTAGCAATCAGGTGGTTCTACAGAGGAGGATTTGCCCCAGCAGTCCTAGAAACAGCTCAGCTCAATCTATGATGGCCGCTGGTCAGGAGTGAGGGAGAGACAAGCAGCTCCAGGGCAAGAGCATTGCTGAAATGGCACCCTGGGGCAGGGGGGGAGGGGCCTCAGGTTCGACCTGCTCCCCCTGCTGGCATCCCCAACGGGTACTGCGGGCGGTGAAAACGGGGTTAATATAAAGAAAAAAAACCTGACCTGTGCCCCTGAACTTCCCTGGTGGCTATTGCAGCGGCTGCCCAGTAATTAGTGTCCACGACAGTGCGCGCACACGGACGGCCCGCCTGCTACGGCCGCGCTGGATCGCAGTAAAGTGCGGGCACAGAAGCCACTTACCTCCCCCTTGTCAGCGGCCCCACGATCCGGGAGGTCGGCGTGTGTGTTACTGACTTTTTAGAAGAAACCAGAGCCTCCACTGCAGTGACCCGGCAACCAGGGCGCAGGAGTATACAGCGCCGCTGGGGGTGACGGAGCCGCACGCGGGGAAGTCTATGAGACTCTGCCTGCTGCAGCCCTGGTAGTATTCTGTATTCTTTAAAAAATTGAAGCTCTGAATAGGCTGTCTGAGGCAGCCCCCTGTTAAGTGCCTGCATACTGCATGGCACCAACTTACAAACTGAGCTCCCTGTGCATGGAGGCGGGGTTATAGAGGAGGTGGCGCTGAGCATCTTGGGAACAGTCAAAAGCTTTGAGCCTGTTGGTGCCTCGGATCAAGATCCTACTCTACACCACAATGTGAATCCTTGTGGATCCCAGTGTACCCCGCGGCAGAAACAGTCGTTGACCGTGTCCAGGAGTGTCCCAAGGTGCCCCATGCTCTGAGCTGGGACCAGCGAGGATTTCTTCCAATTGATGAGCCACCTGTGGGCTTGAAGGAAGCTTACCGTCAGTTGCAAATGACTGAGGAGGACATCGTGGGAGTTTGCCAGAATCAGCAGGTCGTCCAGATACGGCAGGATCCTGACTCCCTGGCGATGGAGATGGGCCGTCATTACGGCCATGACCTTGGTGAAGATCCGAGGAGCCATAGCCAGTCCAAATGGGGGAGCCTGGAACTGATAGTGGAGGCCGCCAATAGCAAACCACAGATACTGCTGATGCGACATGGCGATAGGTATATGCAGGTATGCATCCTGTATATCCAGGGATACCATATAGTCTCTGGGTTCCATAGCCAGTATAATTGAGCGCAGTGTTTCCATATGGAACTTGGACACTCTCACAAACTTGTTCAGTGATTTGAGGTTGAGTGTAGGCCGGAAAGACCCATTGGGTTTCGGAACCAGAAACAGGGTTGAGTAGAAACCTCTGTCTCTCTGGGCCAGAGGAACCGGCACTATCACTCCTGTATTCAGGAGAGAACTCACAACCTTTTGCAAAGCTTGCGCCTTTAACGGATCCAATGGGATAACCGTGGTGCAAAACTGGTGAGAGACAACTTCTCGCATCCATGCGTCTGAAGTGGTCATTAACCAGACCTGGGTAAACTGCAGAGGTCAGCCTCCCACCCTGGGTTCCCCCAGGGGGAGGTCCGTCCCATCATACAGCAGGCTTGTCTTCTTTAGAAGCAGGCTGACGGGCCACCCAGGACTGCTTTGACTTGGGCTTAGTGGTTTTGGGAGCACAAGATTGTCTCCGGTATGCCTGATCTTTTTCTTTCCCTTGAGGCCAAAAGGAACAAAAAGGGGTACCTTTAGCCTTCTGTGCAGAAGGATTAGTATTTGGGAGAAAGGCAGTCTTAGCAGCCGCCAATTCAGACACAATTTTATTTAGGTCTTCCTCAAACAAAATGTCCCCCTTAAATTGGAGTACCTCCAAGGTCTTTTTGGAGTCTAGGTCCACTTTCCATGACCTCAACCACAGAATACGGCGAGCCAGGACAGACGTAGTCGACGCCTTGGCTGCCAACACACCCGCCTCAGAGGATGCCTCCTGAATGTAATAGGCGGCGGTGGTAATGTGAGGCAGGTATTGTCTGGCATTTTCAGATGTATCCTCGGGCAGCTCTTCCTCTAATCCCTGAACCCATGCTTTCATTCCTTTTGCAGACCAAATGGCCGCAATAGTGGGTCTATGTACAGCACCTGTAAGGGAGTAAATAGATTTCAGGCATCCCTCCACACGCTTATCTGTCAGTTCCTTCAGTGAAGTGACAGTGGTGACAGGCAGAGTGGATAACAACCCTCGGCAGGTGACATGAGAATCCACTGGCAGTGAATTTTCCCACTTCTTACATAACTCTGCAGGGAGAGGATAACGAGCCAAGGCCCATTTAGACAGGGAATTTCATCCCTGGATGAGATCAGGGCTCCTGCCTGATGTCCACCAAATGGTCAGAATGGGATAATAGATTTTTAATCACCTTCTGCCATTTATTTCTTAGCCACAGTAGTGGAATCGTCATCATTAGTGATTTGCAGGATTTGATTAATCAATTTGCAATGGAGAAACCTCATCAGAAACACCTGATTCAGTCTTACAGGACAGTATGCTCCCCCTCCTCTTCAGATGAAACATCTGAGAGATTTGTGGAGTGACCGGAAGTAGATTTTTGTCTGACCAAGGAATGATTTAATTGCTGCAACTGGTTAGACAAATTTTCAGCCGAAGGCGGATTAACCAGAGTACCCAGTAGGTTTGTAAACGCAGACCAGGGTGGCTCCTGATTACAGGAGCTGCACACTGACTGGAAGATGTATGATACATAGTACACAGACCATCATACACAGCTTCCCCCTCTGGACGTATGATACATAGTACACAGTCCATCATACACAGCTTCCCCCTCTGGTAAATCTTCGGCGCATGCTCTGCATGATGCAGGAGCATCCACAGACTTACTGCCCTTCTTGTTAGACATTGTACACAAATGCAACAACAGAGCGAATTAGTACGATAAAGCCAGAGTACAATACCTGCGAATAAATCCGTTAGTATGTGACTGTAGACACAGTACACAACACCAGCGAAAAAATCCGGTATTATATGACTGAGTACACAGTAGAATACACAAAATATGTAAATACTGTAACGCACTATATATATATATATATATATATATATATATATATATATACACACACACTGTTCAAAAAAATATAGGGAACACTTAAACAACACAATGTAACTCCAAGTCAATCACACTTCTGGGAAATCAAACTGTCCACTTAGGAAGCAACATTGATTGACAATCAATTTCACATGCTGTTGTGCAAATGGATAGACAACAGGTGGGAATTATAGGCAATTAGCAAGACACCCCAAATAAAGGAGTTGTTCTGCAAGTGGTGACTACATACCACTTCTCAGCTCCTATGCTTTCTGGCTGATGTTTTGGTCACTTTTGAAAGCTGGCGGTGCTTTCACTCTAGTGGTAGCATGAGACGGAGTCTACAACCCACACAAGTGGCTCAGGTAGTGCAGCTCATCCAGGATGGCACATCAATGCGAGCTGTGGAAAGAAGGTTTGCTGTGTCTGTCAGCGTCGTGTCCAGAGCATGGAGGCGCTACCAGGAGACAGGCCAGTACATCAGGAGACGTGGAGGAGGCCGTAGGCGGGCAACAACCCAGCAGCAGGACCGCTACCTCCGCCTTTGTGCAAGGAGGAACCGGAGGAGCACTGCCAGAGCCCTGCAAAATGACCTCCAGCAAGCCACAAATGTGCATGTGTCTACTCAAATGATCAGAAACAGACTCCATGAGGGTGGTATGGGGGCCCGACGTCCACAGGTGGGGGTTGTGCTTACAGCCCAACACCGTGCAGGACGTTTGGCATTTGCCAGAGAACACCAAGATTGGCAAATTCGCCATTGGCGCCCTGTGCTCTTCACAGATGAAAGCAGGTTCTCACTGAGCACATGTGACAGACGTGACAGAGTCTGGAGACGCCAAGGAGAACGTTCAACTGCCTGCAACATCCTCCAGCATGACCGGTTTGGCAGTGGGTCAGTAATGGTGTGGGGTGGCATTTCTTTGGGGGCCGCGCAGCCCTCCATGTGCTCGACAGAGGTAGCCTGACTGCCATTGGTACAGAGATGAGATCCTCAGACCCCTTGTGAGACCATATGTTGGTGCGGATGGCCCTGGGTTCCTCCTAATGCAAGACAATGCTAGACCTCATGTGGCTGGAGTGTGTCAGCAGTTCCTGCAAAACAAAGGCATTGATGCTATGGATTGTCCCGCCCATTCCCCAGACCTGAATCCAAAAGAGCACATCTGGGACATCATGTCTCGCTTCATCCACCAACGCCACAGACTGTCCAGGAGTTGGCGGATGCTTTAGTCCAGGTCTGGGAGGAGATCCCTCTGGAGACCATCCGCCACCTAATCAGGAGCATGCCCAGGCGTTGTAGGGAGGTCATAGAGGCACGTGGAGGCCACACACACTACTGAGCCTCATTTTTACTTGTTTTAAGGACATTACAAAGTTGGATCAGCCTGTAGTGTTTTTCCACTTTAATTTTGAGTGTGACTCCAAATCCAGACCTCCATGGGTTAATAAATTTGATTTCCATTGTTAATTTTTGTGTGATTTTGTTGTCAGCACATTCAACTATGTAAAGAACAAAGCATTTAATAAGAATATTTCACTAATTCAGATCTAGGATGTGTTATTTTAGTGTTCCCTTTATTTTTTTGAGCAGTGTATATATATGACCCTGACGCACCTAGTCCCTTAGGGTACTGAATATAGTTATAGATATATCTGGGAAACACTGAAAGTGAAACCAAACAGCAGATACAGGCACACACAGTCACAGGCAATGCAGATATTTATTATGACAATAAAACTGCACTGGACTAGTATACGTATGTACAGAATAAATATAAATATAAATATATATATATATATATAGATTTCTAAATGGAACGGCACTCAGAGGCTTTTTCTTTGCAGCAATAGTGTATTAAAAATTTCAATAATACATCAATTCATTATCAACGTTTCGGTGCCGACGCGCACCGTCGTCAGGATATGATGCATAGAATCAACATGTAACGACAAACACATACGTATGTGTTTGTCGTTACATGTTGATTCTATGCATCATATCCTGACGACGGTGCGCGTCGGCACCGAAACGTTGATAATGAATTGATGTATTATTGAAATTTTTAATACACTATTGCTGCAAAGAAAAAGCCTCTGAGTGCCGTTCCATTTAGAAATCTACATCAGCGGTGAATTCCGTTTCTGGATCAGGACACCGGGGTAATTGAATCATTTATTGAGTGCCGGACTCAGCTTTATTATATATATATATATATATATATATATTAGGAAAAACCAGATACCCAACTGACTTTTCAAACAATTGAATAACCCTTGCAGAATACTCAAGTGTTTGTAAAGTCACAGCGCTGTATACAGACGGCTTTACAAGGAAGACCTTGCCCTGCAGTCCCAGAGACAAGCCGCAACTATGCTTATAAGATGGCACCCAGTGTCTCAGTCAGGGAGTGAGGGAGAGTGTGAGGCAGCTCCAGGGCGGGAAAATCTGCAGTAGATGTTGCCCTGGTCCGGGGAGAAACTACAGGTCAAACGCCAGCTCCCCTATGCTGGATTTCAATCCCAGGTACTAGCGAGCCTTATTAAATGGGGTATTAGTACACCCGACCTGTGCTCTATTGCTCTGGTGGTCTAGTAGTCTAGCGCCACGACCCATCTCCCTAGGTCGTGGATGGAATACGATTTAATGGTGGGTCCCGCCTAAGGGACTCTCTTACCTCCTCCCCGTAGCAGCCACTCGAACCAGGAGAGCGACTGCGACCGTGTGCCTAGAGCCAGAGCGTCTCCGCCGCAAGTTGCCAGGAACAGGCCACGGGAGGTAATGGAGCTGCAGCGCTGAAGTGTCACCATGACATACAGTACTGACAGCCCAGTTTTGAAGAAATTTTCTGTCAGAAAAAGCTTTTTCAGGGCTGCCCAGTGCAGCCCACCTGTTAAGTGACCTGCTGTATGCAGACAAACTGAAACTTAGCTCACAGTGCCTGAGGCGGGGTTATAGAGGAGGCGCAAATCCATCCTGGCACAGCCTAAAGATTTAGCCTGTTGGTGCCTCTGGATCAAGATCCACTCTACACCACGATGTTTCCCTGTGGAAACCACTGAAACCTGCTGTAAATATACGTTATCGTAAGAACTTACCGTTGATAACGGTATTTCTCCTATGTCCACAGGATAACAATGGGATATGATGGAGCGATAGCGGATTGGCACCAAACGATCACAAGCTTTCAGTCCTCCCAGGATGCAACGGGCCCGTCCATATATCCCCGCCCACTGGCTCAGGCAAATCAGTTGGATTCCAAAGCATTTAGGCAGGAGCATCATGTAGAGCCCTAATCAGGCGAGAAGAACACACATGCACACCCTTCCATACAAGAAGAAAGAGGTTAGTGAGTAGAAAGATCCTCAAATCAGGTGCGTCAGGGTGGGATCCCTGTGGACATAGGAGAGATACCGTAATCAACGGTAAGTTCTTACTATAACGTATATTTCTCCGGCAGGGTCCACAGGTTATCCACAGGATAACAATGGGATTTCCCAAAGCAATTTTTAGTGGTGGGGACGTTCCTGATTGGTAGGAGAACCCTTCGCCCGAATTCAGCATCATGAGAGGCAAAAGCATCCAAGGCATAATGTCTAGGAGTGTGTTGATGGAAGACCATGTGGCTGCCTTACATATCTGTTCCTGCTAAAGCATCATGCTGTGCTGCCCATGAAGGACCTACCTTTCGAGTAGAGTGAACAGAGACATTAGCCGGAAGAGATAGATCAGCTTGAGAGTATGCTTCTGAAATCGTTATTTGAAGCCATCTTGCCAGCGTCTGTTCAGGCCATCGTAGAGAATGAAGAGAGAATCTTTCTTTCTGACGGCACTGGTACAACCCACGTAGACCCTTAATGCCCGGACTACGTCCAGCGACGCATTTCCTGAAGAAAGTCCCGATACCTGAAAAAAACGGGACTACAATTTCTTCATTAAGGTGGCTCTTAGACCCCACCTTATGAAGATACCCACATCTAGTTCTGAGAACTACTTTATCTGGATAAACATCAGAAAAGGAGATTTACATAACAGTTCTCCTAAATCTGATACTCTTCTAGCTGATGCCATAGTCAGCAGAAAGAGAACTTTAGTTGTTAACCATTTAAGATCCACTTTTTTAAGTGGTTCCAATGGAACAACTTGAAGGGCTTTGAGGACTAGACTACCGTCCCAAAGCACTGCAGGCGGAACAAAGGAAGGTTGAACACGCAGCATTCCCTGGAAAAAGTGCACCCATCCTGAAAATTGCCAATTTTCTTTCAGAACTATGCAGTCAATGCTGACACTTGCACTCTCAAAGAAGCCATCCTTAAACCTTTATCCACTCCCGCCTGAAAGAATGCTAGAACCCTGGGAATTCTGAAAGATTTTGGGTCCATAACTCTTCCATTACACCAATGATTATAGGCTTGCTATATTCGGTGGTAAATATGAGCCGAGGAAGTCTTTCCTGCTCTGAACATTGTTTGAATTACCTGTGAGAATCCTCTTGACTTCAGGATATAGATTTCAAGAACCACGCCGTAAGACAGTTGATCCAGATGTCTGTGATAACAAGGACCTTGCATTAGCAGATCTGGGCGTTGAGGAAGCGGAAGTGGAGCATCCATCGACATTCTCTGTGGATCTTTGTACCAACGTCTTCTGGGCCAAGCCGAAGCTATTAGAATCATGGCACCCTTAGCTTCTTTTATCGTCCTCACTACCCTGGTAGCAGGATGATTGGAGGAAAAAGATAGAGCACTTTTGTTGTATTTTCCTCACCATCCTGGGTTAGCAGGATGATCCAAGGATACACATAAGAGAAATGAAATTCCCATTTAATCCATAGTCCCAGAATAGTAATCTTTTGGACAATGGCACTCCCCAGCCCTGAAGACTGGCATTTGTTGTCAGTATATCCCAACTTGATATCTAACAAGGTTGTCCCCTTGTCTAAATGGGATGTCTGTAGCCACCAGGCTAATGACTTTCTTACCTTCTCTGACAGTACCACTTTGAAAATAATTACGGCAGCAGTGGGATCTGAACCCAAACCTCCGAAGAGATTGGAGCCTTAATAAAGCGCTTTAGACCGCTCTGTCATGCTACCACATCGTTTACTGTCCATCTGGCCCACGTACAACACCTGTTATTCACAGGTGGTCTCCTATCAGAGATTATAACACTGATTAACTTCCAACATCAGATGAGATTGGACCTATCCAGTGTGATGCGGCTGTTGACAAAATCAGAAGCTGCAGAAGTTTTCAGTGGAATTGTTCATTCTCCACCATGTCGAATATTGACACCATCAAACTCATCATTCGCATGCTGCGTGAATTGATATTGTTTGACTGTGTAACAACTCCTGAGTCCTTGACTGTACCTTGGATATCTTATTCAGAGGTAAATATTTTCTGCAGGCTTTGATTCAGTACAGCCTCCCCGTGAGTCATCCGTTGTAACGGAGCCAGGGATGACCTTGCCCCATTTATGAACCACCCGTACCTCTGCAGACATGTTTTTGTCTGTTCGGAATAGCACAGAAGCCTTTCCTGTGATTGTTCCAGAAAAGAAGGGTGGTTGAGGTATGGCAATTTCCTTATCCTCTGCTTGCGGAGATAAACTGCCATAATTATTTTGGAACATACTCTGGGGCTGTGGCTAACCCAAAGGGTAAGACCTAGAACTGAATGTTGCTGAAGGATGGTAAACCTTGAAATAACACTGATGGACAGTGCTATAGAAACCTGTAGGTAAGCATCCTGACTATCCAGGGATACTATGTAATCTACTGGCTCCTTACCAAACTATGGAGCACATCCATGTGAACCATGGTACCCAAACCTATCTGTTTAGGATTTTAGAGATTGAGAACGGAGAAAGAATCCTTCTGAATAAAACCCAGGTTGGAGTAAACCCCCTGTCCACATTGTTGGGTTACTGGGATGCCTACTCCTGACAAAACCAATTTCTGAACTGCTTCTTGCAAACCCCTTATCTTCTATCTGTTAGCAGCTGTTAAGGTTGATGCCCCAAAAGCATAACCCATATCTTTGCTGCCTGTTACATATAAGCTTTATGGGATTCTTGCTCCTATGCAGGTACTGAAGGTCTGTCTTCCAATACCTCAGCCCAGGCAGTTATTTGCTTTTATGCAAGCTGAAGTCCTGGCTGGCCTTATGACTGCCCTAAACAGAGACATTATGTTTTGTTTTTTTTAAATCCATTACTCTCTTGATGTTGACGGCAGAGGCCATAGATTTATGCACTATCAAATGATATGCATATGAGGAACTTCCCTTTTTTTATTTTTAACAATCCCCAGCTAGAAAAGGATATTGGGATGTAGCCCAAACCTTTTTCCTGATTCTCAGCTGTTGGCGTCCCCCTTGAGGAGGCCCTACCTGTTTTGAGACATTAAAATACAGGTGCCTTATAATTAACCAAGGCTCTGCTGCCTCTAAGAACAGACTAACCTTTACTGCTCTTATTGTTTCAGTTTATTTACTGAACTGATACCTTTTACCTGTTCTTCGTGTACCGAAGTAGAGTATATAGAGCTTTCATTGTCTGATGATCATCATGTGTAGCCTGTGAAGTGGATGAATTATTTATACTCGGTGTATCAGCTTGACTTATTCGGAGAAGCTGTTAGGGATATACTGTATGTAGGGAGCTGCATGTATGGATTCTAGTAAACCCCATTCCTGGAATCGAGACTGTTGGAATTAACCTTTCAGTCAAACTGAACAAGGTCTGTGCAAACATCACCCAAGAGAGTCTATCTATACCTGGTGTCAATCAGGGACCTGAACCTCCAACCATTTACACATAAACCATCCTGTACCAGATCAGAAAGGATAATACAATTTTTGCAAACATAATAATATGAGCGGTTGTTGGTGTTACTGCAAGTGTACCCTTGTCACTTTTACCGCTCTTACACATGATAATCAGAACTTTCAGTGTACTACACAATTTGTGACTGTAACCACTCTATCTCTCTAAAGTGATATCAATCTGACCCTACCCATGCACCAGCATTGAGGATCAGGAGATCAACTGACAAACATATTTAAAGTCAGCAGACTAGCAGTCAGTCACATGTTATATATTAGTCATATGAGCACATAATCAACGACAAACACATTTCAAAAGGATGTAGGAGTACATATTACTGAATTCTGTTTTATGCATTACATTAACGTATTCAGACGCAATGCGAAGAAAACCACAGTAATGTACAGACTCATATGCACTAAACTTAACTATTCATACTGACAAAGGTAGATAGAATTTTAGTGCTGTATAACCCGTACTCAGTAGAGTGGGATACAGGGAGACACGTCGATCTTGGAAGTGAGATCAATACATTAGCAAACGCTGAGTGGATCCAGACGCTACTAGTGTACACTGTCGCTCCAGGAACTTTAAGTGGACAGATGCACTGTGCATAGACGCACCGGTCATACAGACGCCTGTACTGCAACCGGGTCTCCTCGCGGTAGCGCTTAGTGAACACAGATGCAGCCACCTATGCTGCGACGAGACCCCTCGTGGTAGCGTCTGAGATGGAAGGGAGGCAACAGTTCATGGTGGGAGACCGACGGAAACTGGTCATGAACTGGGGGGGGGGGGGGGGGGGGGGGGGGGAGGACGACCAGGAGAGCATCTGACTCCCCACCGCTGACATCAACCCTAGGGATCGCAACCTCACACTATTCCTGGAGCCTTATGATCCCTAAGACCTAGCGCTGGAGCACCCGTGGTGGCGGCGGCGCACCAGCTACTGTTTGGTAGTCTCCTCCCAATACAGTGCTGCTGTGTCTGTTGTTCCCCTTCTAAGTGGAACCGATGCCTTACCTTCTCCCCGTGCTCCGACCACAGCCTGGTAACGTCTGCTGGACCTGCTAGTATATCTGACACAGACGCCCCTCAAGACAGCACTTGTACCATGGGTAAGCGTTGCTGCAACCTGGCGGAAAGTTGTTGGAGCGACTCCTTCCAATATGTGTATAAGACGCTGTTAGGAAAGATCACTCAGAAAACATAGTAAAAGACTATAAAAATAAAATAAGAAAGCTTAAATCTGCCAAACACAGCAGCCCTGTGACCATGGTCCGGCTCCTGCCGCACCAAACAAAAAACTGATTTGCCGAGCCAGTGGGCGGGGATATATTGACAGGCCCATTGCATCCTGGGAGGACTGAAAGCTTGTGATCATTTGGTGCCAATCCGCTATCGCTCCATCATATCCCATTGTTATCCTGTGGACCCTGCCAGAGAAAATTGGAATATTGTGCAAAACTTAATTTATTTCAGTAATTCAACTTAAAAGGTGAAACTAATATACTATATAGACTCATTACATGCAAAGTGAGATATTTCAAGCCTTTATTTCTTATAATTTTGATGATTGGGGATTACAGCTTAAGAAAACCCCAAACCCAAAATCTCAGAAAATTAGAATATTGTGAAAAGGTTCACCTGTAGCTGTGTAGCGAACAGGGACGTGCAGTGAGGTAAATGTTTCAGGAGGCACTGGCTAGTACCAGAACCAGATTTATATACAACGTAAGAGCCAAAGGGTTCATGTGGGCAATATACACAGGTGCAGCAGTATATACTGTACTGCTAGAAACTTGGCGAGTTTTAATCGGAGATACGCGGAAAAGATAAGCAGATGAGGCACTGCCCCACCTGCCATAGACTTTTTACTCCAGAGACTTGACTATAAAAATCATTAGAATAAAAAGAAAATATTTCTAATACATTGTTCATATTTGTCATATACTTTATATAATCAAATCTCTGGGTTAAACGTTAGTATGGCAGGAAAGGCTCTGGCTCACCCCACCGCAGACCACTGGTTGCCACTAGTCCTCTGTCAAGTATATGTCGTTTCTGAATGTGTTTGGATAAAAATTAGGTGATAACGTCACGTTCGGTGATGTCCCACCCTTAAAGCGCATACAGAATAAAAGTTCACAAGTAACAGCAGCATCATATCAAAATATACAATAAATGACCATTTCTATGTTACTATTTAGCAGCTTGGATATATATGTATCATAAAAACAAACTGAAGTGCAGAAAGTAGAAGACCCTAAAAACAGCAAAACAACAACAACAAACTATTATAAAAGTAATGGTAGAGATGAAGATAAAACTCCAGCAAAAAATCAGATACAGGATACTAATCTCAAAATAACTCCTAGATTAAAACTAAAGAAAAATAAAATTCAAGAAGACAATTAAATGATAAATCCTCATTAAGACCATATGGATGAACAGTGTGTAACAAAGATGCACCCAGAATTAAATTGAAGCAATGGGTGGGAAGGGTGGTTTTGCACATCAGGTGTGTCTTTGGATGCAGTTGCCGAGAAGAATATATGCCAATGGTTGAAGGAGGAGTCTGAAAGAAAAAGATACTTTCTGCGGGCATTGCAGATTTGAGTGCTACATCCGAAGAAGCAACATCAGATAGCCATTGTTGCACTTGATGGTTATCTGAGTAATCTAAAGAATACTTAGAATGGCCACCTCACGCTCGTTTTCAAGACAAGTCAATCTGGAAGATGCTGACACCTGTCTCTCCATTCTGATGTGCCAAATTACCAGTGTGTTGCCACACCTTTCCAATGACCATAGTGGCCTTCACTTTTAGGTGACTTATCCCTTAATCTACCTAAAATGACCAAACAATTAATATATTTTATTAAAAAGGCAAAATGTGTGTAATTATTTTAATAATAACCATCAATATACACTTTATGTTCTTCTTACATAAAACTGGTTGCCAGATTCCACAAATACCTGTAGGTTTGTATACTAAAATCTGCACGTGACATCCTTTAAACCAGGCATTCCCTTAAGGTCCTCAAGGCACACTAACAGTCCAGGTTTTGGAGATATCCATGCTTGAGCCCAGGAGACTTCATTAGTACCTCAGTTATTATTTAACCATCTGTGCTAAAGCCTGGATATCACTAAAACCAGCACTGTTAGTGGGCCTCATCCCTTGGTTGGGAATGCCTGCTTTAAACCGTTCATGAGCAGGGCTCTCTCTTCTCTCTCTCTTCGCTCACGTGCTTTAATCACTGACTTCTACCATTATCTCATCCTCACTGCCTGCAACAGCACCTAGTCTTTAAATTATGACACCCTGCAGCCTGAGTATTAGTTTATGACCATTGCTGCATCAGCAGTTCTATGTTCTGAAATGCTCTGTACTAGAAGTCACTCTTATCTTGTTTTGTTCAAACAGTTTCTGTATTTTGTAAGGCGCCGAGGACCCCTTGTGGTGCCATATAGAGGAAGAAGATGATTAAGAACACTTAACTGGCTAACTTTTGTTCCCAAAGAAATTGCAATATATATTTTTTTTAATACGAGGACAAGTATTTAAACATATCCAAACTATATAACAAAAAAAATAAAATTTGTAAAAACAAAACACTTTCAAAACATCAGACCACCATCGGAACATGGAAAACCATCACAACTTGGATTTCCCCAGCAGTGCATCATCTGAGCAGCCCCCAGGTACAAGCTTTGGGGGGGGGGGGTTCATTTACATTTCCTGGGCAGCTGCTCTTCTATGCAGCTGCCAGGTGGGGGTTCCTGCTGTGCTGACCGATCGGCAGCACTGTAGAAGAGTGCAGAGAGGCCGGGAGGTCCAACTGTGAGTGGCGGCTGCTAGAACATTATCTTTCGGCAGCCGGCCACTCAATCTGACTTGTTGCATCATTTGCGACCAGGTCAGATAACGCACTGCCTGGTGTCATCTTGAATTAAAGGTTTACAATCTATAAGAATCATAGCGTAGCCCAACAAAACATACCTAGAAAACATTACATGGTGTTATCCAGTCAGGTGGTCAACAGGTTAAAAGTGTCGACATGGATTTTAGAGCGACAACCAGTATATTGACATACAAAAAATTAAAAAACCAGAATGATCACATAAAAGGTTTTTACTTATTTTCAGAGTTAGGCTAAAATAACCAAAAACATGCGTTTAGCTTTCTGGTATCAACACGTTATATGGCGACATTACAGACATATCTGTTAAAGTCCATGATGACATTCTGAAGGTTGAGCCTCTAAATGTTAACACTTCAGGCCACATCCAACCCCTGTATTTATTGGATATAAGATGGGGGAGATTTGTGCCAGACAATACACCTACTGGGGCAGATGTATTACCCTGGAGAAGAAGTGATAAAGCAGTGATAAGCGCAAGGTGATAATGCACCAGCCAATCATTACAGATTTGAAAAATGACAGTTCGGAACTAACTGGCTGGTGCTTTATCACCTTGCACTTATCACTTCTTCATCCTATCTCCAGGCTTAATACATATGCCCCATAGTTTGAAAGTATGGGCTCCTCTTTGAAGTGACTGCATATATACCAGCATGGGGGAAGTAGGTACTCTACCCTACTGTAAAATGCAGATAATCTGCCAGATAATTGTACTTTATGCCCAGCTGTAGAATGCTCCAGGTGCCAAGCTTCTCCCTTTCTCCTTCCTACATCCCTTGAATGACGCAAACAGCTTGCTTAACCACTTAACTGACAATTTTTCCCTTCAAAAGCGTTAACATTGTTTATTAAATAAAATACATTTTAAAAAAAGTTGAAAAGGTATTTTTTTTTAAATAATATTTAAACACTATATTATGCACATCTGCAGAACGGATCTCCTCATCAAAAATAGGGGGGGGGGGGGGACACAGGGTGGGATGGCGCAGTTGCATGAAATCTGACCATGCCAGTTAAGTGGTTGCCAACAATTGAAACTATGCATACACATCTGTAAAATAATATTTTACTCACCGGTAAATCTATTTCTCGTAGTCCATAGTGGATGCTGGGTACTCCGTAAGGACCATGGGGAATAGACGGGCTCCGCAGGAGACTGGGCACTCTTTAAAGATTAGGTACTACATCTGGTGTGCACTGGCTCCTCCCTCCATGCCCCTCCTCCAGACCCCAGCCAGGGAAACTGTGCCCAGAAGAGCTGACATTACTAGGAAAGGATTTGGAATCCAGGGTAAGACTCATACCAGCCACACCAATCACACCGTACAACTCGTGATAACAATACCCAGTTAACAGTATGAACAACAACTGAGCCTCATTAAACAGATGGCTCAGAACAAAAAACCCTATAGTTAAGCAATAACTATATACAAGTATTGCAGAATTCCGCACTTGGGACGGGCTCCCAGCATCCACTACGGACTACGAGAAATAGATTTACTGGTGAGTAAAATCTTATTTTCTCTGACGTCCTAGTGGATGCTGGGTACTCCGTAAGGACCATGGGGATTATACCAAAGCTCCCAAACGGGCGGGAGAGTGCGGATGACTCTGCAGCACCGAATGAGCAAACTCAAGGTCCTCCTCAGCCAGAGTATCAAACTTGTAGAATTTTGCAAACGTGTTTGATCCCGACCAGGTAACAGCTCGGCAAAGTTGTAAAGCCGAGACCCCTCGGGCAGCCGCCCAAGAAGAGCCCACCTTCCTCGTGGAATGGGCTTTGACTGATTTAGGAAGCGGCAGTCCAGCCGCAGAATGTGCAAGTTGAATCGTGCTACAGATCCAGCGAGCCATAGTCTGCTTAGAAGCAGGAGCACCCAGCTTGTTGGGTGCATGCAGGATAAGCAGCGAGTCAGTTTTTCTGACTCTAGCCGTCCTGGAAACATAGATTTTCAGGGCCCGGACTACATCCAGCAACTTGGAAGCCTCCAAGTCCCGAGTAGCCGCAGGCACCACAATAGGTTGGTTCAAATGAAACGCTGATACCACCTTAAGGAGAAATTGGGGACGAGTCCTCAATTCTGCCCTGTCCATATGGAAGATCAGATAGGGGCTTTTACATGACAAAGCCGCCAATTCTGACACACGCCTAGCCGAAGCCAAGGCCAAAAGCATGACCACTTTCCACGTGAGATATTTCAACTCCACGGTCTGAAGTGGCTCAAACCAATGTGATTTTAGGAAATCCAACACAACGTTGAGATCCCAAGGTGCCACTGGTGGCACAAAAGGGGGCTGAATATGCAGCACTCCCTTAACAAACGTCTGAACTTCAGGCAGTGAAGCCAGTTCTTTTTGAAAGAAAATAGACAGGGCCGAAATCTGGACTTTAATGGATCCCAATTTTAGGCCCATAGTCACTCCTGACTGTAGGAAGTGCAGAAATCGACCCAGCTGAAATTCTTCTGTTGGGGCCTTCATATCCTCACACCAAGCAACATATTTTCGCCATATGCGGTGATAATGTTTTGCTGTCACATCCTTCCTAGCTTTTATCAGCGTAGGAATGACTTCAACCGGAATGCCCTTTTCCATCAGGATCCGGCGTTCAACCGCCATGCAGTCAAACGCAGCTGCGGTAAGTCTTGGAACAGACAGGGCCCCTGCTGTAGCAGGTCCTGTCGGAGCGGCAGAGGCCAAGGGTCCTCTGAGATCATTTCTTGTAGTTCCGGGTACCAAGTTCTTCTTGGCCAATCCGGAACGATGAGTATAGTTCTTACTCCTCTCTTTCTTATTATCCTCAGTACCTTTGGTATGAGAGGAAGAGGAGGGAACACATAGACCGACTGGTACACCCACGGTGTTACTAGAGCGTCCACAGCCATCGCCTGAGGGTCCCTTGACCTGGCGCAATATCTTTTTAGCTTTTTGTTGAGGCGGGACGCCATCATGTCCACCTGTGGCCTTTCCCAACGATTTACAATCAGCTGGAAGACTTCTGGATGAAGTGCCCACTCTCCCGGGTGGAGGTCGTGCCTGCTGAGGAAGTCTGCTTCCCAGTTGTCCACTCCCGGAATGAACACTGCTGACAGTGCTATCACGTGATTTTCCGCCCATCGGAGAATCCTTGTGGCTTCTGCCATCGCCATCCTGCTTCTTGTGCCGCCCTGTCGGTTTACATGGACGACCGCCATGATGTTGTCTGACTGAATCAGCACCGGCTGGTTTTGAAGCAGGGGTTTTGCCTGACTTAGGGCATTGTAAATGGCCCTTAGTTCCAGAATATTTATGTGTAGGGAAGCCTCCTGACTCTACCATTGTCCTTGGAAGTTTCTTCCCTGAGTGACTGCCCCCCAACCCCGGAGGCTTGCATCCGTGGTCACCAGGACCCAGTCCTGTATGCCGAATCTGCGGCCCTCGAGAAGATGAGCACTCTGCAGCCACCACAGCAGAGACACCCTGGCCCTCGGGGACAGGGTGATCAGCCGATGCATCTGAAGATGCGATCCGGACCACTAGTCTAACAGATCCCACTGAAAGATCCTTGCATGGAACCTGCCGAAGGGAATTGCTTCGTAAGAAGCTACCATCTTTCCCAGGACTCGCGTGCAGTGATGCACCAACACCTGTTTTGGTTTCAGGAGGTCTCTGACCAGAGATGACAACTCCTTGGCCTTCTCCTCCGGGAGAAACACCTTCTTCTGCTCTGTGTCCAGAATCATACCCAGGAACAGCAGACGCGTCGTAGGAACCAGCTGCGACTTTGGGATATTAAGAATCCAGCCGTGCTGTTGTAGCACTTCCTGAGATAGTGCTACTCCGACCAACAACTGCTCCATGGACCTCACCTTTATAAGGAGATCGTCCAAGTACGGGATAATTATAACTCCCTTCTTTCGAAGGAGTATCATCATTTCGGCCCTTACTTTGGTAAATACCCTCGGTGCCGTGGACAGACCAAACGGCAACGTCTGGAATTGGTAATGGCAGTCCTGTACCACAAAATGATGTTCAGTGATTCCATATAATCCCCCTCTTCCAGGCTTGCAATAACCGCCCTGAGCGATTCCATTTTGAACTTGAACTTCCTTATGTAAGTGTTCAAGGATTTCAAATTTAGAATGGGTCTCACCGAACCGTCTGGTTTCGGTACCACAAACATTGTGGAATAGTAACTCCGTCCCTGTTGAAGGAGGGGAACTTTGATTATCACCTGCTGGAGGTACAGCTTGTGAATTGCCGCCAGTACTACCTCCCTGTCCTGGGGAGTAGCTGGCAAGGCTGATTTGAGGTAACGGCGAGGGGGAGACGTCTCGAACTCCAGCTTGTATCCCTGAGATACCACTTGTAGAACCCAGAGATCCACCTGTGAGCGAACCCACCGGTCGCTGAAGTTCCGGAGACGGGCCCCCACCGCACCTGGCTCCACATGTGGAGCCCCAGCGTCATGCGGTGGACTTAGTGGAAGCAGGGGAGGATTTTTGTTCCTGGGAACTGGCTGTATGGTGCAGCTTTTTCCCTCTACCGCTGCCCCTGGGCAGAAAGGACGCGCCTCTAACCCGCTTGCCTTTCTGAGGCCGAAAGGACTGTACTTGATAATACGGTGATTTCTTAGGCTGTGAGGGAACCGGAGGTAAAAAAGTCAACTTCCCAGCTGTTGCTGTGGATACGAGGCCCGAGAGACCGTCCCCAAACAATTCCTCACCCTTATAAGGCAAAATTTCCATGTGCCTTTTGGAATCGGCATCACCTGTCCACTGCCAAGTCCATAATACTCTCCTGGCAGAAATGGACATTGCATTAATTCTAGATGCCAGCCGGCAAATGTCCCTCTGTGCATCTCTCATATATAAGACTACGTCTTTAATATGCTCTATGGTTAGCAATATAGTGTCCCTGTCAAGGGAATCAATGTTATCAGACAGGGAATCAGACCACGCTGCTGCAGCACTACACATCCATGCTGAAGCAATAGCAGGTCTCAGTATAGTACCTGAGTGTGTATACACAGACTTCAGGATAGCCTCCTGCTTTCTATCTGCAGGCTCCTTTAAGGCGGCCGTATCCTGAGAAGGCAGTGCCACCTTTTTTGATAAGCGTGTGAGCGCCTTGTCCACCTTAGGGGATGTCTCCCAGCGTAACCTATCCGTTGGCGGGAAAGGGTACGCCATTAGTAACCGCTTAGAAATT
The DNA here is from genome assembly GCF_028390025.1 of Pseudophryne corroboree. Lineage (NCBI taxonomy): Eukaryota > Metazoa > Chordata > Amphibia > Anura > Myobatrachidae > Pseudophryne > Pseudophryne corroboree. Next base: position 638,977,462 of record NC_086448.1, read on the forward strand.
ACTAGTTTCTTATCTGGGGAACCCCACGCTTCTTCACATAAATTCATTTAACTCATCAGATGGGGGAAAAGTCACTGGCTGCTTTTTCTCCCCAAACATAATACCCTTTTTTGTGGTAACCGGGTTAATGTCAGAAATGTGCAACACATTTTTCATTGCCGTAATCATGCATCGGATGGCCCTAGTGGATTGTACATTTGTCTCATCCTCGTCGACACTGGAGTCAGACTCCGTGTCGACATCTGAGGTAGCGGGCGTTTTTGAGCCCCTGATGGCCTCTGAGATGCCTGGGAAGGCGCGGGCTGAGATGCCGGCTGTCCCAAAGCTGCGTCATCGAACCTTTTATGCAAGGAGTTGACACTGTCGGTTAATACCTTCCACATATCCATCCACTCAGGTGTCGGCCCCGCAGGGGGCGACATCACACTTATCGGCACCTGCTCCGCTTCCACGTAAGCGTCCTCATCAAACATGTCGACACAGCCGTACCGACACACCGCGCACACACACAGGGAATGCTCTGACTGAGGACAGGACCCCACAAAGTCCTTTGGGGAGATAGAGTATGCCAGCACACACCAGAGCGCTATATAACAGAGGGATATACACTATACACAAAGTGAATTTTCCCCCGATAGCTGCTTATATCACAATTTGCGCCTAAATTTATGTGCCCCCCCCCCCCCCCCCTCTCTTTTTTACCCTTTCTGTAGTGTATACTGCAGGGGAGAGCCTGGGGAGCGTCCTTCCAGCGGAGCTGTGAAGAAAAAATGGCGCTGGCTGTGCTGAGGAAGATAGCCCCGCCCCTTCAGCGGCGGGCTTCTCCCGCTTTTTTTATGAAAATTATGGCGGGGGATTAGGCACATATACAGTTTAGGACTGTATTATGTGCAGTTTGCCATTAAGGTATACTAATTGCAGCCCAGGGCGCGCCCCCCCCCACCCCAGCAACCGGAGCGTGTGGTGTGCTGTGGGAGCAATGGCGCACAGCTGCAGTGCTGTGCGCTACCTTATTGAAGACAGGAGTCTTCGGCCGCCGATTTTCTCCAGTTTCTTCCGTCTTCTGGCTTTGCAAGGGGGACGGCGGCGCGGCTCCGGGAACGGACGATCGAGGTCAGGCCCTGTGTTCGATCCCTCTGGAGATAATGGTGTCCAGTAGCCTTAGAAGCACAAGCTAGCTGCAAGCAGGTAGGTTTGCTTCTCTCCCCTAAGTCCCACGTAGCAGTGAGTCTGTTGCCAGCAGATCTCACTGAAAATAAAAAACCTAACAAATACTTTCTTTATAGTGAACTCAGGAGAGCCCACTAAGTGCATCCAGCTCAGGCCGGGCACAAATTCTAACTGGGGTCTGGAGGAGGGGCATGGAGGGAGGAGCCAGTGCACACCAGATGTAGTACCTAATCTTTCTTTAAAGAGTGCCCAGTCTCCTGCGGAGCCCGTCTATTCCCCATGGTCCTTACGGAGTACCCAGCATCCACTAGGACGTCAGAGAAATAATGTTAAAAAAAAATTGCCTAGCGAAGCACTTATTCATTCTTAAACAACGTACTGTGAGAAAGACCTAACACCATAAATAATATTGTTAGACAATTCCAAAACCCGGCATAAAGACTTGAGAAATTGAATATACCTATTTATGTGTATAAAAACAATTAGTACGTCTTCCCTGAAGTTAGTTTTTTTGTTTTTAGTAAATCATGACACGCTGCACAAAACTCAATGGGGTTAATTTGTTGGGAAGGCCACGAAGTGGTGACGATATTGTGAAAACTCCGGCACATTGCACATATTCCCTCACGCTACTGGGGTACTGTAATTCCCCAGTGACACTGAGCCCAATGTGTTTGAAGTTATTTAGAGAATACCACAGTAGGGAAGCCATCTTAAAATTCCAAAAAATAAATAGAATTTTGTGTAAATAAAATACAACCCACACACATTTTACAACAAAAATAAAACTCAAGTCACAAATAATTTATTTTTGTAAAGTACATTTTAAATAGCAATGCTAGAACACCGGTGCAAGTTTGGCACAAAACCCATAAAACAGATGACAACAATACTGCCCGTACTAGGTTTATTTCATTTGTGTTGTGTGTTTTATTAAGTTTTAAACAGGAAAAATATTGGGCTGCATAATAAACACGTTAAATCTCTCAAGATTCTTTTTTTTTGGGGGGGGGGGGGGACAGAAAGAGACATACCTTTAACTTACAACAAATATTTATGTTGCTCAACTGTATTGCATAATGGTTACTCAATAATTGAGAATTATGATGTATTGCAGCTTGTGCTCTTTATTGTTTAAATAAAACTGTGTGCTGGTCAATAGATATGAAAATGTGACTGATCGGATCCCTGATGTGCTATAGCCAGATTTATTTCCTGGAAATTCAGAGATGTTGCAAAATAAATGCAGTGCATTCTTAATAACTCAAACACAGTTTTCCAGATTAAAAATAAAATGGAAGGAAGAGGTCACAAACATTTCAGGCTGCAACATTTTAGGAAAATCAGAAATGAAAGCGTAACAATTATTTTCCTGTTTTTAAATCCTATTGTCAGCATTCATAACATAGGATAGAATGTGTTCCTTAATTACTCACATTTATTAGCTAAATGTATCCTACAACATTTCAGTTTGTCTTGAACATCCTGTTCCCCACTTAATCGCACAGATTCGCTTTAACTTGTGACAAAATCCACAGAACAATCCTACCGTGATAGAAAAAGTAAATTTCCCCAAAACCATTTATGGGAAGTCTGTATGGTCTACGTTCTACATTAGACTGATATCCTGGATCGTGTGATGCAACATCGCCACCTAGAGTACATGACGTGAAATAGCTTGGCATGTGAATCACTGCAGTCTTCAATAATTAATCCATGTGGACCGAAAACTTAGAAGCTGCCATCAACTGACATTGTTTTCCCGAATGTAAAAGATAAAGTTAATAAACTCTTCAAAAGGAAGATGTCCACAGTTCCTGGGAAGCAATACAACAGCTACAAGGACTGGCTACAGGAACCCAAAAGTTTATTTTTATTTTATTAAATTTTTTTATGGTTTTTTTAAATTTTTTTTTATTGTTGGTAGTTTCCATACTGACCCTAAAATAAAGAAGAAAAAAAAAAAAAAGACAGGCAGTTAAGACCAGAATAAGTACATCAAGTTAATGATTTTCACATTAGAATAAAATAGGATTTTTGAGGGCAGATTCAATTCTGTGTGATCTGCCCACCGAATGGCAATGTTACGGTCTTTGCAAGTTTCCCTGAGCACTCTACGAAGAAAAACTTGTTACGTTGATAGAGACAAAGGTGGTCATTCCGAGTTGTTTGCTCGCTAGCAGTTTTTAGCAGCCGTGCAAACGCATTGTCGCCGCCCACTGGGGAGTGTATTTTCGCTTTGCAGAAGTGCGAACATCTGTACAGCAGGGATCAGTACTAAATGCCGGCGGTCGGAATCCCGGCGGTCGAAATACCGACGCCGGAATCCCGACCACAAAATCCCGACAGGGGTGGTAAGCGGAACGCAGCCCCTTGCGGGCTCGCTTCGCTCGCCACACTATTATATTCTCCCTCTATGGGTGTCGTGGACACAAACGGAGGGAGAATATGTCGGGATTGTGGCGGTCGGGATTCCAGCGTCGGTATTTCGTCCGGCGGGATTCCGTCCGGCGGCATCTTGACCGCATCCCGTACAGCAGAGCGCCTGCAAAAACATTTTGTGCAAAACAAGACCAGCCCTGAACTTACTGTTCGTGTGCGTTGATTCTAACGTTGGGGGGGGTTTGGCTTTTGACGTCACACACCCGCCAAGCCACGCCTGCGTTTTACTAAGCACTCCCTGAATACTGTCAGTTACCACCCAGAAACGCCCATTTCCTGTCAATCTTCTTGCAGCTGCCAGTGCGAATGAAAACATCGCTATAACCTGTGCAAAACCACAAAAGCTTTTGTACCCGTACGTCGCGCGTGCGCAATGCGGTGCGTACGCATGCACAGAAATGACCATTTTTAGCCTGATCGCTGAGCTGTGAATGACAGCTAGCGATCAACTCGGAATAACCCCCAATGTTCTGGTATGGACCAAAACATTGCAGCTACCGTGCAATGAATTGCCCTGTTGGCTTGCTAAATGAATTACAAAAAAATAAGATTTTACTCACCGGTAAATCTATTTCTCGCAGTCCGTAGTGGATGCTGGGAACTCCGAAAGGACCATGGGGAATAGCGGCTCCGCAGGAGACTGGGCACAACTAAAGAAAGCTTTTAGGTCACCTGGTGTGCACTGGCTCCTCCCACTATGACCCTCCTCCAAGCCTCAGTTAGGACACTGTGCCCGGACGAGCTGACATAATAAGGAAGGATTTTGAATCCCGGGTAAGACTCTTACCAGCCACACCGTATAACTCGTGATACTATACCCAGTTTAACAGTATGAAAACAACTGAGCCTCTCAGATGGCTCAACAATAACCCTTTAGTTAACAATAACTATGTACAAGTATTGCAGACAATCCGCACTTGGGACGGGCGCCCAGCATCCACTACGGACTACGAGAAATAGATTTACCGGTGAGTAAAATCTTATTTTCTCTGACGTCCTAGTGGATGCTGGGAACTCCGAAAGGACCATGGGGATTATACCAAAGCTCCCAAACGGGCGGGAGTGCGCAGATGACTCTGCAGCACCGAATGAGAGAACTCAAGGTCCTCCTCAGCCAGGGTATCAAATTTGTAGAATTTTGCAAACGTGTTTGCCCCTGACCAAGTAGCAGCTCGGCAAAGTTGTAAAGCCGAGACCCCTCGGGCAGCCGCCCAAGATGAGCCCACCTTCCTCGTGGAATGGGCTTTTACTGATTTAGGATGCGGCAGTCCAGCTGCAGAATGCGCCAGCTGAATTGTGCTACAAATCCAGCAAGCAATAGTCTGCTTAGAAGCAGGAGCACCCAGCTTGTTGGGTGCATACAGGATAAATAGCGAGTCAGTTTTCCTGACTCTAGCCGTCCTGGAAACATAAATTTTCAAGGCCCTGACTACGTCCAGTAACTTGGAATCCTCCAAGTCCCTAGTAGCCGCAGGCACCACAATAGGTTGGTTCAAGTGAAAAGCTGATACCACCTTAGGGAGAAACTGGGGATGAGTCCTCAATTCCGCCCTATCCATATGGAAAATCAGATAAGGGCTTTTACATGACAAAGCTGCCAATTCTGACACACGCCTGGCTGAAGCCAAGGCCAATAACATGACCACTTTCCACGTGAGATATTTTAGATCCACGGTTTTAAGTGGCTCAAACCAATGTGATTTTAAGAAACTCAACACCACGTTGAGATCCCAAGGTGCCACTGGAGGCACAAACGGGGGCTGAATATGCAGCACTCCTTTCACAAACGTCTGAACTTCAGGTAGTGAAGCTAGTTCTTTCTGGAAGAAAATCGACAGAGCCGAGATCTGTACCTTAATGGAGCCTAATTTCAGGCCCATAGTCACTCCTGCTTGTAGGAAATGCAGAAATCTACCTAGTTGAAATTCCTCTGTTGGGGCCTTTTTGGCCTCACACCAAGCAACATATTTCCGCCATATGCGGTGATAATGCTTTGCAGTTACATCTTTCCTGGCTTTAATCAGCGAAGGAATGACTTCCTCCGGAATGCCCTTTTCCTTCAGGATCCGGCGTTCAACCGCCATGCCGTCAAACGCAGCCGCGGTAAGTCTTGGAACAGACAGGGCCCCTGCTGCAGCAGGTCCTGTCTGAGCGGCAGAGGCCATGGGTCCTCTGAGATCATCTCTTGAAGTTCCGGGTAACACGCTCGTCTTGGCCAATCCGGAACCACGAGTATTGTTCTTACTCCTCGTTTTCTTATTATTCTCAGTACCCTTGGTATGAGAGGCAGAGGAGGGAACACATAAACTGACCGGTACACCCACGGTGTCACTAGAGCGTCCACAGCTATCGCCTGAGGGTCCCTTGACCTGGCGCAATATCTCTCTAGTTTTTTGTTTCGGCGCGACGCCATCATGTCCACCTGTGGCCGTTCCCATCGATTTACAATCAGCGTGAAGACTTCTGGATGAAGTCCCCACTCTCCCGGGTGGAGGTCGTGCCTGCTGAGAAAGTCTGCTTCCCAGTTGTCCACTCCCGGAATGAACACTGCTGACAGTGCTAGTACGTGATTTTCCGCCCATCGGAGAATCCTTGTGGCTTCTGCCATTGCCATCCTGCTTCTTGTGCCGCCCTGTCGATTTACATGGGCGACTGCCGTGATGTTGTCTGACTGGATCAGTACCGGCTGGTGTAGAAGCAGGGATTTTGCCTGACTTAGGGCATTGTAAATGGCCCTTAGTTCCAGAATATTTATGTGTAGGGAAGACTCCTGACTCGACCATAATCCTTGGAAGTGTCTTCCCTGTGTGACTGCCCCCCAGCCTCGAAGGCTGGCATCCGTGGTCACCAGGACCCAGTCCTGTATGCCGAATCTGCGGCCCTCTAGAAGATGAGCACTCTGCAGCCACCACAGCAGAGACACCCTGGTTCTTGGAGACAGGGTTATTAGGCGATGCATCTGAAGATGCGATCCGGACCATTGGTCCAACAGGTCCCACTGAAAGATTCTGGCATGGAACCTGCCGAAAGGAATTGCTTCGTAAGAAGCCACCATCTTTCCCAGGACCCGCGTGCAGTGATGCACCGATACCTGTTTTGGTTTCAGGAGGTCTCTGACTAGAGATGACAGCTCCTTGGCTTTCTCCTCCGGGAGAAACTTTTTTCTGGACTGTATCCAGAATCATACCCAGGAACAGTAGACGTGTCGTCGGAACCAGCTGTGATTTTGGAATATTCAGAATCCAACCGTGCTGGTGTAGCACCTCCTGAGATAGTGCTACTCCCACCAACAACTGCTCCTTGGACCTCGCCTTTATTAGGAGATCGTCCAAGTACGGGATAATTAAAACTCCCTTTCTTCGAAAGAGTATCATCATTTCCGCCATTACCTTGGTAAACACCCTCGGTGCCGTGGAGAGTCCAAACGGCAGCGTCTGGAATTGGTAATGGCAATCCTGTACCACAAATCTGAGGTACTCCTGGTGAGGATAGTAAATTGGGACATGCAGGTAAGCATCCTTGATGTCCAGGGATACCATGTAATCCCCCTCGTCCAGGCTTGCAATAACCGCCCTGAGCGATTCCATCTTGAACTTGAATTTTTTTATGTATGTGTTCAAGGATTTCAAATTTAAAAATGGGTCTCACCGAACCGTCCGGTTTCGGTACCACAAAGTGTGGAATAGTAACCCCGTCCTTGATGAAGTAGGGGCACCTTGATTATCACCTGCTGGGAATACAGCTTGTGAATTGCCGCTAGCACAGCCTCCCTGTCTGAAGGAGTAATCGGCAAGGCAGATTTTAGGAACCGGTGGGGTGGAGACGCCTCGAATTCCAGTTTGTACCCTTGAGATACTATTTGCAGGATCCAGGGATCCACCTGTGAGCGAGCCCACTGATCGCTGAAATTTTTTAGGCGGCCCCCCACCGTACCTGGCTCCGCCTGTGGAGCCCCACCGTCATGCGGCGGACTTGGAAGAAGCGGGGGAGGACTTTTGCTCCTGGGAACCTGCTGTTTGTTGCAGCCTTTTTCCCCTACCTCTGCCTCTGGACAGAAAGGACCCGCCTTTTCCACGCCTGTTTTTCTGAGTCCGAAAGGACTGTACCTGATAAAACGGCGCCTTTTTAGGCTGTGAGGGAACATGGGGTAAAAATGCCGACTTCCCAGCAGTTGCTGTGGAAACTAGGTCCGAGAGACCATCCCCAAATAACTCCTCACCCTTATAAGGCAAAACTTCCATGTGCCTTTTTGAATCTGCATCCCCTGTCCACTGGCGAGTCCATAAGCCTCTCCTAGCAGAAATGGACAATGCACTTATTTTAGATGCCAGCCGGCAGATCTCCCTCTGTGCATCTCTCATGTATAAGACTGAGTCTTTTATATGCTCTATGGTTAGCAGAATAGTGTCCCTGTCTAGGGTGTCAATATTTTCTGACAGGGAATCTGACCACGCAGCGGCAGCACTGCACATCCATGCTGACGCAATAGCTGGTCTAAGTATAATGCCTGAGTGTGTATATACAGACTTCAGGATCGCCTCCTGCTTTCTATCAGCAGGTTCCTTGAGGGTGGCCGTATCCAGAGACGGTAGTGCCACCTTTTTAGACAAACGTGTGAGCGCTTTATCCACCCTAGAGGGTGTCTCCCAACGTGACCTATCCTCTGGCGGGAAAGGGAACGCCATTAGTAACTGCTTAGAGATTACCAATCTTTTATCAGGGAAAGCCCACGCTTCTTCACACACTTCATTTAATTCTTCTGATGGGGGAAAAACTACGGGTAGTTTTTTCTCCCCAAACATAATACCCTTTTTAGTGGTACCTGGGTTTATATCAGAAATTTGTAACACCTCTTTCATTGCTTCAATCATGCAACGAATGGCCTTAGTGGACATTAGACTAGACTCATCATCGTCGACAGTGGTGTCAGTATCCGTGTCGACATCCGCGTCTGCCATCTGAGGTAGCGGGCGTTTTAGAGCCCCCGATGGCCTTTGAGACACCTGGACAGGCACGAGCTGAGAAGCCGGCTGTCCCGCATTTGGCATGTCATCAATTTTTTTGTGTAAGGAGTCGACACGTGCACGCAATTCCTTCCATAAGTCCAACCACTCAGGTGTCTGCCCTGCAGGGGGTGACATCCCTTCTATAGGCATCTGCTCCGCCTCCACATCATTATCCTCATCAAACATGTCGACACAGCCGTACCGACACACCGCACACACAGGGAATGCTCTAACAGAGGACAGGACCCACAAAAGCCCTTTGGGGAGACAGAGAGAGTATGCCAGCACACACCAGAGCGCTATATAATGCAGGGACTAACTGAGTTATGTCCTCTATAGCTGCTGTATACTGCGCCTAAATTTAGTGCCCCCCCTCTCTTTTTTACCCTTTTCTGTAGTGTAGACTGCAGGGGAGAGCCAGGGAGCTTCCTTCCAGCGTATCTGTGAAGGAGAAATGGCGCCAGTGTGCTGAAGGAGATAGCTCCGCCCCTTTTTCGCGGACTTTTCTCCCGCTTTTTTATGGATTCTGGCAGGGGTAATTATCACATATATAGCCTCTGGAGCTATATATTGTGGTATTTTTGCCAGCCAAGGTGTTTTTATTGCTGCTCAGGGCGCCCCCCCCTAGCGCCCTGCACCCTCAGTGACCGGAGTGTGAAGTGTGTATGAGGAGCAATGGCGCACAGCTGCAGTGCTGTGCGCTACCTTGGTGAAGACTGATGTCTTCTGCCGCCGATTTTCCGGACCTCTTCTTGCTTCTGGCTCTGTAAGGGGGACGGCGGCGCGGCTCCGGGACCTAACACCAAGGCCAGTTCCATGCGGTCGATCCCTCTGGAGCTAATGGTGTCCAGTAGCCTAAGAAGCCCAAGCTAGCTGCAAGCAGGTAGGTTCGCTTCTTCTCCCCTTAGTCCCTCGCTGCAGTGAGCCTGTTGCCAGCAGGTCTCACTGTAAAATAAAAAACCTAATTATATACTTTCTTTTTAGAAGCTCAGGAGAGCCCCTAGTGTGCATCCAACCTCGGCCGGGCACAATCTAACCGAGGCTTGGAGGAGGGTCATAGTGGGAGGAGCCAGTGCACACCAGGTGACCTAAAAGCTTTCTTTAGTTGTGCCCAGTCTCCTGCGGAGCCGCTATTCCCCATGGTCCTTTCGGAGTTCCCAGCATCCACTAGGACGTCAGAGAAATTCAATTTGCGGGAGGGTACTAAAGCAGAAATGCAGTAAAAACCCCACTTTCAGGGTTTTACAGCATTTCCACATGTACTAAAGCCCAGACACTCCAATGCACAAAGCAACGCAAGCTATAACTGGCATTACCTTATAGAAGCCTATGGGCTCCAATCGGATCCCTCCCGTGGCCGCCGCGTCCTTCTGCGCATGTGCAGACGGACTCCCTGGTCACAAACCCAGAAGTCCAGCGACCGGAGCGCATCGCAAAAGACCGCTCTTATCGAGAGAGCGGTTCTTTGCAATACTAATAGCATAAGTTAGTGCATATACGATTAATACCGATGCAATGTATGGCAGGCTATACACTGCAAGGTTAGTACATTCCGCCAAGGAACACTGAAAACTTAGATTTCACAGTACTCATTCTTTGTTTCTCCAACAGAAGCGCATTAACAAAATTATTCCATTAGATGTGGCATTCATACTAACCCATTGCATCCTACATTACAGTATAAAAGCAGGATCGTTAATAATTCTGCTCACAAACGGTTAATTGTAGCAAGAAAGGCATAGCATTCTCCTACCAATCACACTTCATATGCTGGGCATACATGTGCAGATAAAATGCCTGTCAGATGACAGGCACCTCATCTGGCAGCCTGTAACCCAGCAGATATTGTGGCCACACACAGATATCTCTCACATCGTATTGGACACAACATCTGTGCTCCTTCCCTGGAGAGGAAACATTTCCCCATATACTGGCGCATATACTGCCCGATGTGTCAGACTTTCAATTTAGAAAATATCGCACTGGATGGACAACACGGCATGCCTGACTTTTTTGGGGATCGATCGATCACATATATGTAACAATTATTTGGGCTGTACACCAATATCAGCCAGAACATATCAGTGTGCATGCCTAGTTTTAGCTATAATACTACAGCATGTCATCCAATTAAGGCCTAAAATTCCTGTTACTACTGTAAACTGAAAATACATTCTGATGACAGGCATAACAAACAAAGTATTATTCATTGAATTTTGGCTTACATTTGGTTGGTTGTTTTTTTGCTGGTGGTTTTACATAACCATTGGATGAAAAGGCTATACCTGATCATATCCATAAGGTCTCTGCTGCTGTGGCTGTGAAGGTCCTGGCTGTGTAGGTCTGTATGCCACATACTGCTGACCCTGTCCCTGAGTGTAATTGGGGTACTGAGGACCTGGACCACTTTGTGAAGGACCTAGAATACAGACAATAGTATAATAATTGTATCAATGAACAAAAAACATAAGCAGTGTATGTTATGAAAAGGAACTCCATGTCCGAGAAGACTTTTATTGAATGTTAGAATGTGGATATAGGATACAACTCAATAATAAAGGTAACAGGACAACTCTGGTCTTTCTGACTAGGAACCTCCTGTTTCAGGTGATACAGGCACCTGGAAGATAGGCAGTGCTCCATTCTTCTGTTTTGGTAAATCTCCTCCCACCAATCCTTACTTTGCCAATCATGAATGCACCAGATTGAGTTTTTGTTACTTACTGTAATGTACAGCTCTTGAGAGTAGGCCCCTGAAAAACTTTACACTCAGTTGTGAAAGTATTTACAGAAGAACATTAGAATGCATTTGTTCCATCAAGAGTATTAAGATTTGGAAACTAGGGTGAGGGAATACCAGATGTGAAATACACTGCTCAAAATAATAAAGGGAACACTAAAATAACATCCTAGATCTGAATGAATGAAATATTCTTATTAAATACTTTAGGCCAGATGTATTAACCTGGAGAAGGCATAAGGAAGTGATAAACCAGTGATATGTGCAAGGTGATAAAGGCAGCAGCCAATCAGATCCTAACTGTTAATTTACATATGGGAGCTGATTGGCTGGTGCCTTTATCACCTTGCACATATCATTGGTTTATCACTTCCTTATGCCTTCTCCAGGTTTATACATCTGCCCCTTTGTTCTTTACATAGTTGAATGTGCTGACAACAAAATCACACAAAAATGATCAATGGAAATCAAATTTATTAACCCATGGAGGTCTGGATTTGGAGTCGCACTCAAAATTAAAGTGGAAAAACACACTACAGGCTGATACAACTTTGATGTAATGTCCTTAAAACAAGTCAAAATGAGGCTCAGTAGTGTGCGTGGCCTCCATGTGCCTGTATGACCTCCCTACAACGCCTGGGCATGCTCCTGATGAGGTGGCGGATGGTCTCCTGAGGGATCTCCTCCCAGACCTGGACTAAAGCATCCGCCAACTCCTGGCAGTCTCTGGTGCAACGTGGCGGTGGATGGAGCGAGACATGATGTCTCAGATATGCTCAATTGGATTCAGGTCTGGGGAACGGGCGGGCCAGTCCATAGCATCAATGCCTTCGTCTTGCAGGAACTGCTGACACACTCCAGCCACATGAGGTCTAGCATTGTCTTGCACTAGGAGGAACCCAGGACCAACCGCTCCAGCATATGGTCTCCCAAGGGGTCAGAGGATTTCATCTCGGTACCTAATGGCAGTCAGGCTACCTCTGGCGAGCACATGGAGGGCTGTGCGGCCCCCCAAAGAAATGCCACCCCACACCATTACTGACCCACTGCCAAACCGGTCATGCTGGAGGATGTTGCAGGCATCAGAACGTTCTCCTTGGCGTCTCCAGACTCGGTCACGTCTGTCACATGTGCTCAGTGAGAACCTGCTTTCATCTGTAAAGAGCACAGGGCGCCAGTGGTGAATTTGCCAATCTTGGTGTTCTCTGGCAAATGCCGAACGTCCTGCACGGTGCTGGCCTGTAAGCACAACCCCCACCTGTGGACGTCGGGGCCCTCATACCACCCTCATGGAGTCTGTTTCTGATCGTTTGAGTGCACACATGCACATTTGTGGCTTGCTGGAGGTCATTTTGCAGGGCCCTGGCAGTGCTCCTCCTGTTCCTCCTTGCACAAAGGCGGAGGTAGCGGTCCTGCTGCTGGGTTGTTGCCCTCCTACGGCCTCCTCCACATCTCCTGATGTATTGGCCTGTCTCCTGGTAGCGCCTCCATGCTCTGGACACTACGCTGACACACAGCAAACCTTCTTGCCACAGCTTGCATTGATGTGCCATCCTGGATGAGCTGCACTACCTGAGCCACTTGTGTGGGTTGTAGACTCCGTCTCATGCTACCACACGAGTGAAAGCACCGCCAGCTTTCAAAAGTCACCAAAACATCAGCCAGAAAGCATAGGAGCTGAGAAGTGGTCTGTGGTCACCATCTGCAGAACAACTCCTTTATTGGGGGTGTCTTGCTAATTGCCTATAATGTACACCTGTTGTCTATTCCATTTGCACAACAGCATGTGAAATTGATTGTCAGTGTTGCTTCCTAAGTGGACAGTTTGATTTCACAGAAGTGTGATTGACTTGGAGTTACATTGTGTTGTTTAAGTGTTCCCTTTATATTTTTGAGCAGTGTATGTAATCCTCAATATGGCATGATTGCATTAAGACTGAAAGATTTGGGTTATTAGGGGTTTTTACACAAGAGCTAAACTTGGTGAGGAGAATATTTCTTTAAAGCATTAATTAGCTGTACTGCATATTAAACCTAGCCTGTACTGAGGTTTTATCACTTCTTTCAGAAATAAAACCTAACACTATAAAGTATACAGATCCCCATCTCTGCTTCTCTGTATCCGCATTGTATCCAAAAGTTAACGAGAAGCTACAGTTTCCTTTTTGTGACTAGTCCATAGACAAATCAATAGTGCAATACAAAGGCAAGGCTTATGGCAAACCGGAGCTATATAGGATTAGCACGGTTAGGAAGAGCATGTACTCAGCAGCTATGCCAACCCCACCACATCCGATTATGGATCAATGGGTCAACCTGAAAAAGATAGTGTCTAGATCAACCATGCACAAGGCTGACATGGTAAAAAGGAGGACACAGGGAAAAGGTAGACATAAGGTTCGTTTTGGGTGTTTTCCCTGCAAACAAATGGGAACACCAAATTAGTATCCCCTTGCATGGTTCGCTTCGATAGGTTACCATTTCCAATCACAGTCCACGTGGATGGTAAAGTATAAACATGTTGAAGATAAAATTGCAAAAAACATGTCGACCTTTTGACAATGTCTGTCCGTGTTAACCAATAGTGATCGACCCATCATCCGGATACCCCACAACCAATTCATGAGATTATCTGTACGCACACTACACTAAATACTCACCATAACCTTGCTGCTGGCCAGGATAACCTTGCTGGGTGGGGTACTGCTGTTGCTGGGTTTGGTAGGCTTGCTGCTGCGGCGGCCCCTGATAGGTTTCTTGCTGTTGACTATACTGTGCATTTCCTGAAGGTGAATTTACAAACGTAAACAAAAGGAAATTAAATACAACAATTTAAATTGTATACCTTTACAACCAACACCAAACAAAGAATTAAAAGAAAAACAAAAATACAAAAAACCAAAATATAAAAAAATAAAATAAAATATACACAACCAGTCAAAATACTAAACAACAAACGTAAAAATCAAACATAAGGAAATCAGCCCACAAACTTAATAAAAGCTAGCTTGGCAAGTTTGGACTGCAGCACTTTTTTTTTCTTTTTCTCAGCATCCTTGGCAAATGAGCAATACATTTACAAAGTGTCACAGTCTTATGACCATGACTGTAAGAGTAAAGAAAAAAACATGGAGACAGCTGAAGGAGCACATACTAGCTAGACAAGATCAGAAAGCTGGTTCCTAAAGACAAAATGTGTATGTGTATATAATAAGAATGGAAATATTAACTGGATTGTTTGGTTAGGTTTATTTTGCTGATAAGCTTTGGAAAATAAAACATGTTTTAGCCGTTTGTGGTCAGTAAGAGCTTGTGAACAATTATGGTGTTGAACACTGAAGCCTAGCTTTTTTGTGTAAAACAAATAAATAAGCCAGAACTAAGGTCTCAATCATAGACTGATATGGACATGTGTGGTGAAAACTCTCATTCCGGGATTGGCAAACGGAAAAAGATTTGATATATGTGAGTGTGTGTGTGTGAAGGTATATAGATACCTCCTTCGTAGTAATGTTGTGAGGAATCCTCGTAAGGCCTATCGTAGCCTTGTTCAGGGTACGACGGTTGCTGATAACCGTAATCATTATGACCTACATCAATTCGACAAGAAACAGGAAGAAACGTTAATGGCCTGTTGCTGGAGATGCATATAAGTAGTTTTACTTATTTCAGCTCATCAACCATATTTCACATTAAAGACTTACAGCAAACTGAAGCACAATAATGGCTGGCAATCCCTGCCCGTCTATCCAGTATAATGCATATTTATAAACTATATAAAAATAACTATTTCAACCTGCTTATGAGTTGGTTACAGGGCTTTTCTATTTTAGCACAACGGAAAAAGGATATTTTATTCTTGCATGGACCAAAAAATGAGATTTATGGTAAGAACTTACCGTTGTTAAATCTTTCTGCGAGGTACACTGGGCTCCACAAGGATTAACATCGGGGTGTAGAGTAGGATCTTGATCCGAGGCACCAACAGGCTCAAATCTTTGACTGTTCCCAAGATGCACAGCTCCGCCTCCTCTATAACCCCACCTCTGTGCACAGGAGTTCAGTTTCGTTAACCAGCCCAATGCAGTAGCAGGTACTAGAGACGACAATCGTTTATAGCCAATTACACCACACACTCACCACAGGAGAGGGTGTCAGCGGCTATGCCACACCAACCCAAAGAAGCTCAGTGCATCAGGGTGGGCGCCTTGTGGAACCCAGTGTACCTCGCAGAAAGATTTAACGGTAAGTTCTTACCGAAAATATCGTTTTCTGCTGCGGAGTACACTGGGCTCTACAAGGTTTAACATCGGGGATGTCCTAGAGCAGTTCCTTATGGTAGGGGGCGCACTGTAGCAGGCACAAGAACCCGGCGTCCAAAGGAAGCATCCTGGGGGGCGGAAGTATCAAAGGCATAGAACCTTATAAACGTGTTCCCTGAGGACCACATAGCCGCCTTGCACAATTGTTCAAGGGTTGCACCACGGTGGGCCGCCCAAGAAGGTCCTAAAGGCCGAGTAGAATGGGCTTTGATGGTAGCAGGAGCTGGATACCAAGCCTGTACATAAGCATGTGCAATCACCATTCTAATCCATCTGGCCAGGGTCTGCTTGGAAACAGGCCAGCCACGTTTGTGAAAACCAAACAGCACAAAGAGAGAATCGGATTTCCTAATGGAGGATGTTCTCTTCACATAAATACAGAGCCCGTACCACATCCAAAGACCGTTCTTTGGAAGACAACTCAGGAGAATTAAAGGCCGGAAACACAATCTCCTGGTTAAGGTGGAACGAAGACACCGCCTTGGGTAAATAACCCGGAGGCGTTCTAAGGACCACCCGGTCACGATGAGGCATTACAGGATAAGGCACCCAAGTCCAAGACCCTTCTAGCTGAAGTAATAGCCAGCAAGAATAGCACCTTAAGCGAGAGCCACTTAAGGTCAGCAGAGGCAAGAGGTTCAAATGGATACTCTTGCAAGGCCTCCAGTACCACCAACAGATCCCAAGGAGCCCCAGGCGGTACATAAGGAGGCTGAATCCGCAACACACCCTGAGTAAATGTATGAACATCCGGAAGGGCAGCAATTTTTCTCTGAAACCAAACCAACAAGGCAGAAATGTGAACCTTGAGGGAGGCCAGATGCAGGCCTAAATCCAGGCCCTGTTGCAGGGAGGCCAACAGTTTGGCCGTGCTAAACTTGAAAACATGATTGTGAGACGCACACAAAGTAAAGTAAGCATTCCAGACCCTATGGTAAATCAGAGTAGAAGCTGGCTTACGGGCCTTCAACATAGTTTGAACAACCGCCTCAGAAAAACCCTTGGCCCTCAGGACGCCATGCAGTCAAAGCCAGACGGTCCAAGTCCTGGTAAACACAAGGGTCTTGAACGAGTAGGTCTGGTCGTTGTGAAAGTAGAAGGGGATGATCTAGTGAGAGGCCCTGTAGATCAGAGAACCAGTGCCGTCTGGGCCACGCTGGAGCGATCAGAAGTAGGTTTCCTCCTTCTTGTTTGAACTTCCGTATTACTCTGGGCAGGAGTGACACCGGAGGGAACACATACGACAGCCGAACGTTCCATGGAATTGACAGAGCATCCATGAACGCTGCTTGAGGATCCCTTGTCTTTGCTTCAAAGACCGGAACCTTGTGATTGTGTCGAGACGCCATCAGGTCCACATCTGGAAGGCCCCACTTGTCCACGAGAAGTTGAAACACCTCTGGATGGAGGCTCCATTCTCTGGTGTGTATGTCCTGATGACTGAGAAAGTCCGCTTCCCAGTTTAGGACCCCCGGAATGAATACTGCGGATATGGCCGGCAGATTGCGTTCTGCCCACTAAAGAATCCTTGATACTTCCCTCATTGCCATTTGGCTTCGAGTGCCGCCTTGATGATTTATGTACGCCACCTGTAGCAGATGCTGGGCCATTGTCAACGCATTGAACACTGCCCGCAGTTCCAGAATATTTATTGGGAGTAGAGACTCCTCCTTGGTCCACCGACCCTGAAAAGAGAGTTGTTCCAATACCGCGCCCCAACCTCTCAGACTGGCATCCGTCGTCAGGAGGAGCCAGTTGGATATCCAGAAAGGACGGCCCCTGCTCAATCACTGGTTCTGAAGCCACCAGCTCAGTGACAGGCGGACCTCCAGAGACAAGGAGATCATATGAGATCTGATCCGGTGAGGCAGACCATCCCACTTGGTCAGAATTAACTTTTGCAGAGGGCGAGAATGGAATTGAGCATACTCCACCATGTCGAAAGCAGACACCATGAGACCTAGCACTTGCATTGCCGAATGTATCGACACTTGCGGATGACATAGGAAGCATTGAATCCTGTCCTGAAGCTTCAGGACTTTCTCCTGAGACCAGAACAACCGTTGGTTGCGAGTGTCCAACGCTCCCAGATGTAACATGCTCCGAGCAGGAACCAGGGAGGATTTCTTCCAGTCAATCAGCCACCCGTGGGCCTTTACGCACTGGACCGTCAGATTGAGATGACACAGGAGAAGTTCTGGGGAATTTGCCAGGATCAACAAATCGTCTAAGTACGGTAGGATCCTAACCACTTGATGGTGGAGTGTAGCCGTCATGACTGCCATAACTTTGGTGAAAACTCGGGGAACCGTTGTCAAACCAAAGGGTAACGCCCAAAATTGGTAACGAAGGTTGCCCACTGCAAACCTCAGGTACTGCTGATGAAACACTGCAATAGAAATATGCAGGTAAGCATCCTGTATGTCCAGGGAGACCATAAAAGTCCCCAGGCTCCAAGGCCAGAACAATAGAGCGCAGAGTTTCCATACGAAACTTGGAGACCCGCACATGCTTG
Source organism: Pseudophryne corroboree (assembly GCF_028390025.1). NCBI lineage: Eukaryota > Metazoa > Chordata > Amphibia > Anura > Myobatrachidae > Pseudophryne > Pseudophryne corroboree. Next base: position 638,995,657 of record NC_086448.1, read on the forward strand.
TTCAAGGACTTCAGATTGAGAATGGGCCGTGAGAACCCGTTCGGTTTCGGCACTAATAACAGCGGTGAATAGTACCCCTTGCCTCTCTGAGCTAGAGGCACCTGTACTACCACTCCTGTGGTCAGGAGGGAATGTACCACCGAGTGCAAAGTGTTTGCTTTTGCCAGGTCCAGAGGCACAAAATCGATGAGGGGGACGATTCTTGAAGGGTACGGCGTAACCTCGAGTGACTACTTCCCTTACCCAGGTATCTGAAGTGGTCTTCAACCATTCCTGGGCAAAACCTAGAAGTCGGCCCCCCACCCTGGGATCCCCCAGAGGGAGGCCCGCCCCGTCATGCGGCAGGCTTGTCAGTTTTGGAAGCAGGCTGACGGGCAGCCCAGGCACGCTTCGGTCTGGGCTTTGCAGGTCTGGAAGCACGAGCTTGCTTTGGGTACGCCCGACCTTTTGCTTTACCTGGAGGGCAAAAGGGCTGAGGGAAAGTATTTTTAGCCTTCTGCGTAAAAGGAGCCGTACTAGGTAGGCAAGCTGTTTTAGCAGTAGCCAGATCAGCCACAAGCTTATTGAGGTCTTCTCCAAAGAGAATGTCTCCATTGAAAAGGAAGCACCTCCAGGGTTTTCTTGAAATCCATATCCACCGACCAGGATCTCAACCAAAGGATACGTCTGGCCAAGACGGACGTAGTAGCAGCCTTGGCCGCCAGCACCCCGGCATCGGAGGCCGCCTCCTTAAGGTACAGAGAAGCCGTGGTAATACAAGAGAGATATTGTCGAGCATGGTCAGATGCGTTGGAAGGCAGCTCCGCCTCAAGCTCCTGAGCCCACACCTCAACCGCTTCAGCAGCCCATGTTGCTGCAATGGTTGGCCAATGCACAGCCCCAGTTAGGGTGTACATTGCTTTCAAACAACCCTCCACACGTCTATCCGTCGGTTCCTTCAGAGAGGTGACAGTAGTTACTGGCAGGGCAGAGGAATCTACCATGCGTGCCACATGAGAATCTACAGGCGGAGGAGTTTCCCAATTCTTACATAGTTCTGCAGGGAGAGGACAGCGAGCCAACAGTCTCTTATTTGGTGTGAATTTTGCCCCTGGATTTTCCCAGGATTCCTGACGTATGTCAGCCTGGTGTTCAGAACGAGGTAAAACCTGTTTAACCACTTTATGTTTCAACTTTTCCGGCTTTTTAGAGACCGCCTCAGGATCATCATACACCTGATGGATGAGCCTAATTGCCTCAATCAGATCAGGGACATCCACCAATGACTTCCCTTCCCCATCAGAAACATCTGAGTCAGTGTCTGTGGGATCAGTATATGCACCATCCTCCTCAGAGGACGTGTCCGGGATAGCAGTGGATTGGGAGGAGGTAATGGCCCGTTTAGAAGACGACAGTCTTAGGCGTGCGAGAGTGACACTTAGATTTAGTCAGTGACCCGTTCAAATGCTGTAACTGAGTAGAGATTTGATCTGCCCATGGCGGATCAATAGCAGGGACCATAAACTGCTGCATTGGCACAGGTGGTCCCACAGGGGGTGCCAATTTAGTTACAATCGTGTTTAATAGCGTGGAAAAGGTAGCCCAAGGAGGATAATTTGTTGCCCCCGATGCTACGGACCCACGGGGGTGGGGTGGGGGTATGGAAACCCCCCTGAACCTGAACTCTCCGCTGCCAAATTTTCCTCCAAAATGTCTGCATCATCACCACCATGCAGTGTGGGAGAAGCCCAAGCTCCGTTGCCTCTTGTAGCGGACATAATATTAAGCACAATATTGGGCAACCTGGTACAATTCGTAGCAGCGATATCCCTAGCAAGAACTCCCCGTGAAGTGTGACTGTGGCAGCACCATCACCGGGAATCCAAGAGATATATATGGTGACTATAAATCACAAGTAAAAATACACAGCAAGTATCTCTTGTGAAAAAAAATCCTATATTATACAGAAAACCTGATACACTTAGCCCCCACAGGTTATGGAATATACGAACAGCACGCTGAGTGAAATACCCAATAAGGCAGCCACGCAGCAGCTACATGCGCGCACACATATATACAGTAGTCACATGCGTACCATGCAGAAATTATGCACCATAAAACTGCACTGGACTAGCAATACAAAGTAACACTCAGTATAGCTATGTGTGTCAACAATAGATATAACAAAGCACAGTAAACACTGGATGTTTGTACCCACACAACCTTGAATATATGCACTCTCTTAACTAACACTATCCCAGTGACAGGTAGAATATTTAAGTGTCCTGTAAAATGCACAGCGCTGGCGAGCAGTCGGCTTTACAGAGGAGGATTTGCCCCAACAGTCCCAGGAACAGCTCAGCTCCGTTTGTGATGGCGGCTGACAGGGAATGAGGGAGAGATATGCAGCTCCAGGGTGGGAACATTCACAGAAATGGCGCCCTGGGGCTGAGGAAGGGGCTACAGGCTAGGCCTTCTACCCCTGCTGGCAGAATTGTGTTGCTCTTTGTTACCTGCACTCCATTTTTGTTATTTATTTACTGTTATGCTAAGTTTTGTCTCCCTGTACTGTCCTTTGTACGACGCTGCGAAACACTTGTGGCGCCCTATAAATAAAATGTAATAATACTAATAATAATAATAATAATAACCCAGTGGAGCAGCTGCCCAGTAACCCTGTCCACGCCAGCACGCGGCCCGTCTCCCACAGCCGTGCCGGATCGCGGTAAACAGCGGTCAAAGAGACCCCTTACCTCCCCCTTTACCTGCGGCCACGCGATCCTGGAGGATAGCGGCGGGTGTGTGACTGACAGGAAATACACTGGAGCCTCCGCTGTAGTTACCTGGCAACCAGGGCGTGGGAGTATACAGCGCCGCTGGGAGTGATGGAGCTGCAGCAAAGAATGTCTGACATCAAACACTGCAGCCCTTTGAAGTCTTAAAAGTATTTTCTTCTTTTCTTCAAATAAAGCTATAAATGGGCTGCAAAAGGCAGCCCCCCTGTTGATTGCCTGCTTACTGCATGGCACCAACTTGCAAACTGAGCTCCTGTGCACGGAGGCGGGGTTATAGAGGCAGCAGCGCTGTGCACCTTGGGAACAGTCAAAACTTTGAGCCTGTTGGTTCCTCGGATCAAGATCCTACTCTACACCCAGATGTTAATCCTTGTGGAGCCCAGTGTACCCCGCAGCAGAAAAAATATATACATCATGAAAACAATACATTCACATACAGTAAAATGAGACAGCATTTAACAAGATTGAGTCCCTGCAACAGATGAAGGATTCCTGTACACGCCAGTGTCACTGCTGGAACAGTGCAGAGCAGCTTTTTTCTTTAAGCTACGCGAACAAGATAAAGGACATTGGGGGGGAGGGGGTGGGGGGGAACAACATCTGATGTTACATATGTTATGGTATCCTGCTCTTACTTTATTTAAAATAGGCGACAATCATGTCCAAAGAATGTCCTTTGAAAGTAATTTTGGTAAAAGACGTAGGGCTGAACTAAACACGCATACATTTTACAGAGAATAAACTATGGTCCCATATTTTGGTAAAAATTAAAATATATTTTAACTGGATGCCATAAAAAATGGCTGCTTTTTGCATATGTTACATAGTTTCTCTTAGATATATGTTAATACTTTTTAGAATTTGTTAGGCTGTGTCAGGGCATCTAGCTTTTACTTTCAGTGTGTCATTTTATTTTTATTTTTTACTTCAAGTCCCAAAACTGTCCAGCTAATTCATTTTTAATAAGAATAATAAGTGAGAAGTTTTATTAGTTATAAAAATATGCCTTTCTTACTTGCGTGTCTTCATTATGTGTCTTGAGCAAGGATGTCATAGCACGTGTGTGTACAGCTTGGGGCAGTGTACTCGGACACGTGTATCGGACACTTGCTGCATCCTGTGATTCAAGGCACAAAGCAGGGCCGTTCGCATATAAATGGAGTCCAGTAAAAGCATTGACCTTCTTGTTTCCCCCTTTTGGCCATGCCTACAGAAGACAGGTGCAAAGTACGCCTTGCAACGGCATGGCACACAGCTATGTTGCAGCTACTGTATGAACAGACATTAAATGGTCCATGTATAAGATGCACCTTGCACAAAATACAGATTGCCTATTATAACGTAATAAGAAAACCATTAAATGGTGCTTTTTTATTTTCTAAATAAAATGACATACAAAATATTAGAGGGGTCCTGCAGTTGATTTGGCATTTGCTACACTCTTCCCCCACTATAATCCAAAGATAGTTTACCAGCCTCAGTCACGTCAGAGGAGATCTGAAGAGAGCAGAGTGACCACCAATATTACGGCTGAACACCTTAACTTTATGCAGAAATGTGGCATTGTAACTATGATCTGTGAGCATTTGAAATAATTCTCAAAGTAACAAATATCCCAAGTATGACAAAAAACAAAAAACAGTGATAGTTTAATTTCAATACATTGTAACATTTGCCAATTTAAAACAGAACTAGAACCACACAGTAATTCTTGATCATATGGCAAATAATAAGATTTTAAACCTACCGGTAAATCTTTTTCTCGTAGTCCGTAGAGGATGCTGGGACTCCGTAAGGACCATGGGGATAGACGGGCTCCGCAGGAGACATGGGCACTTTAAGAAATACTTTGACTCTGGGTGTGCACTGGCTCCTCCCTCTATACTCCTCCTCCAGACCTCAGTTAGTGAAACTGTGCCCAGAGGAGACGGATAGTACAAGGAAAGGATTTTTGTAATCCAAGGGCAAGATTCATACCAGCCACACCTTATAACTCGAGATATATTATCTAGTTAACAGTATGAAGAACATCATAACATCGGCCAAAAACTGATGAAACTATAACATAACCCTTATGAAAGCAATAACTATATACAAGTCTTGCAGAAGTAGTCCGCACTGGGGACGGGCGCCCAGCATCCTCTACGGACTACGAGAAAAAGATTTACCGGTAGGTTTAAAATCTTATTTTCTCTAACGTCCTAGAGGATGCTGGGACTCCGTAAGGACCATGGAGATTATACCAAAGCTCCCAAACGGGCGGGAGAGTGCGGATGACTCTGCAGCACCGATTGAGCAAACAGGAGGTCCTCCTCAGCCAGGGTATCAAATTTATAGAACTTTGCAAAGGTGTTTGACCCCGACCAAGTAGCAGCTTGGCACAGCTGTAGTGCCGAGACCCCTCGGGCAGCCGCCCAAGACGAGCCCACCTTCCTAGTGGAATGGGTCTTAAACGTTTTCGGTAACGGCAATCCTGCCGTAGAATGCGCCTGCTGAATCGTGTTACAGATCCAGCGAGCAATAGTCTGCTTTGAAGCAGGGCCGCCAACCTTGTTGGCTGCATACAGGACAAACAGTGCTTCTGTTTTCCTGATCCTAGCCGTTCTGGCCACATAAATTTTCAAAGCCCTGACCACATCAAGGGACTCGGAATCCTCCAAGTCACGTGTAGCCACAGGCACGACAATAGGTTGGTTCATATGAAAGGATGAGACCACACTTAGGTAGGAATTGAGGACGGGTCCGCAACTCCGCTCTATCCATATGGAAAACCAGATAGGGGCTTTTATGTGACAAAGCCGCCAATTCCGAAACTCACCTAGCCGAAGCCAATGCTAACAACATGACCACCTTCCAAGTGAGAAATTTCAACTCCACTGTTTTAAGTGGTTCAAACCAATGTGACTTAAGGAAACTTAACACCACGTTAAGGTCCCAAGGCGCCACCGGAGGTACAAAAGGAGGCTGAATATGCAGTACTCCCTTCACAAAAGTCTGTACTTCAGGTAAAGAGGCCAATTCCTTTTGAAAGAAAATGGATAAGGCCGAAATCTGAACCTTAATGGAGCCTAATTTTAGGTTCAAATTCACTCGTTTGTAGGAAGTGAAGAAAATGGCCTAGATGGAATTCTTCCGTAGGAGCATTTCTGGCCTCACACCAAGAAACATTTTCGCCATATTCGGTGATAATGTTTAAACGTCACGTCCTTCCTAGCCTTTATTAGCGTAGGAATGACCTCATCCGGAATACCTATTTCCGCTAGGATCCGGCGTTCAACCGCCATGCCGTCAAACGCAGCAAGTCTTGGAACAGACAGGGACCCTGTTGCAACAGGTCCTGCCTTAGAGGAAGAGGCCACGGATCTTCTGTGAGCATTTCTTGCAGATCCGGATACCAGGTCCTTCGTGGCCAATCTGGAACAATGAGAATTGTTCTCACTCCTTTTTCTTATTATCCTCAAATCCTTGGGTATGAGAGGAAGAGGAGGAAATACATATACCGACTGGAACACCCACGGTGTCACTAGGGCGTCCACAGCTACCGCCTGAGGGTCTCTTGACCTGGCGCAATACCTTTGTAGCTTTTTGTTGAAACGGGATGCCATCATGTCTATTTGGGGTAGTCCCCACCGACTTGCAATCTGCGCGAAGACTTCCTGATGAAGTCCCCACTCTCCCGGATGCAGATCGTGTCTGCTGAGGAAGTCTGCTTCCCAGTTGTCCACTCCCGGAATGAACACCGCTGACAGAGCGCTTACATGATTCTCAACCCAGCGAAGAATTCTGGTGGCTTCCGCCATAGCCACTCTGCTCCTTGTGCCGCCTTGGCGGTTTACATGAGCTACTGCGGTGATGTTGTCTGACTGAATCAGAACTGGTCGATTGCGAAGGAAGATCTCCGCTTGACGTAGGGCGTTGTATATGGCCCTTAGTTCCAGGATGTTGATGTGAAGACAAGTCTCTTGACTGGACCAAAGTCCTTGGAAATTTCTTCCCTGTGTGACTGCTCCCCAACCTCGGAGGCTCGTGTCCGTGGTCACCAGGATCCAGTCCTGAATGCCGAACCTGCGGCCTAGGGTGAGCACTGTTTAGCCACCACAGGAGAGATACTCTGGCCCTGGGGGACAGGGTGATCCGCTGATGCAATTGCAGATGCGACCCGGACCATTTGTCCAATAGGTTCCATTCCTTGCATGGAATCTGCCGTATGAAATGGCTTCGTATGTTGCCACCATCTTTCCCAGAACTTGAGTGCAATGATGTACTGACACTTGTTTTGGTTTCAACAGGTTCATGACTAGAGTCATGAGTTCCTGCGCTTTTTCCGTCGGAAGAAAAACCCTTTTCTGGTCTGTGTCCAGAATCATGCCCAAGAAGGGCAGACGAGTTGTAGGATTCAGCTGCGACTTCGGAATATTGAGAATCCAGCCGTGTCGCTGTAACAGTCAGTGAAAGTGATACGCTGTTCAGCAACTTCTCCCATGATCTTGCTTTTATGAGGAGATCGTCCAAGTACGGGATAATCGTGACACCCTGCTTGCGCAGGAGCACCATCATTTCCACCATTACCTTGGTGAAAATTCTCGGAGCCGTGGAAAGCCCAAACGGCAACGTCTGAAATTGGTAATGACAATCCTGTACCGCAAATCTCAGGTACGCCTGATGAGGATACATGGGGACATGCAGGTATGCATCCTTTATGTCCAGAGTTACCAAAAAAATCTCCCCCTTCTAGGCTGGCGATGACCACCCTGAGCGATTCCATCTTGAACTTGAACCTTTTTAAGTAAAGGTTCAGGGATTTTAAATTCAAAATGGGTCTGACCGAACAGTCCGGTTTCGGAACCACAGAGTTGAGTAGTACCCCTGCCCTCTTTGAAGCAGGGGAACCTCTACCACCACTTGTTGAAGACACAATTTGTGAATCGCATGCAACACTATCTCCCTTTCCAGGGGTTGTTTCGGTAGGGCAGATTTGAAAACCGGCGAGGAGGCACTTCTTAGAATTCCAGCTTGTAACCCTGGGCAACTATTTCTATTGCCCATGGATCCACCTGTGAGTGGACCCAGACGTGGCTGAACAGTCGAAGCCGTGCTCCCACAGGAGCCGACTCCCTCAGGGGAGCCCCAGCGTCATGCGGTGGATTTTGCAGAGGCCGGGGAGGACTTCTGTTCCTGGGAACTAGCTGTGTTATGCAGCTTCTTCCCTCTGCCCTTACCTCTGGCAAGAAAGGACGATCCACGTGCTCTCTTGCTTTTATTGGAACGAAAGGACTGCATTTGATAATGAGGCGCTTTCTTAGATTGTGAGGGAATATATGGCAAAAAAATGGATTTACCTGCCGTAGCGACAAGGTCCGAGAGCCCCTCTCCAAACAATTCCTCACCCTTGTAAGGCAACAACTCCATATGTCTCTTGGAGTCGGCATCACCAGTCCACTGTCGGGTCCATAAGACACGCCTAGCAAAAATAGACATAGCGTTTATCCTGGAACCCAGTAAACTAATGTCTCTTCGAGCATCCCTCATATACAAGACCGCATCTTTTATATGCCCTAGGGTCAATAAAATGGTATCCTTATCAAGAGTCAATATCCGTTGATAAGGAATCTGTCAAAGCTGCTACAGCACTACAAACACAGGCCGACGCAATAGCCGGTCTGAGTAACGTACCAGAATGTGTGTAAATGTACTTCAGGGTAACCTCCTGCTTGCGGTCAGCAGGATCCTTGAGGGTAGCCGTATCTTGGGATGGAAGCGCTATCTTTTTTTATAAGCGTGTCAAGGCCTTGTCCACCCTAGGGGAGGATTCCCACCGTATCCTGTCCTGCGACGGGAAAGGATACTTCGTTAGGATCCTTGGGTATCTGCAGTTTTTTGTCTGGAGTTTCCCAAGCCTTTTCACATACTTCGTTCAGCTCATGTGATGAGGGAAAGGTGACCTCAGGTTTCTTTCCATTATACATGTGTACCCTCGTGTCAGGGACAGGGGGTTCCTCAGCGATATGCAACACATCTTTTATTGCGATAATCATATCGAATACCTTTAACCACCTTTGGCTGTAATTTTGCATCATCGTAATCGACACTGGAGTCTGAATCCGTGTCGGTATCTGTGTCAACTACTTGGGATAGTGGGCGCTTCTGAGACCCCGAAGGTCCCGGCGATATAGGGACAGGCATGGGTTGATTCCCTGACTGTGCCCCAGCTTCGGCTTTGTCTAGCCTTTTGTGCAATAAAAATAAGATTTTACTCACCGGTAAATCTATTTCTCGTAGTCCGTAGTGGATGCTGGGAACTCCGTAAGGACCAGGGGGAATAGCGGCTCCGCAGGAGACTGGGCACAACTAAAGAAAGCTTTAGGTCACCTGGTGTGCACTGGCTCCTCCCACTATGACCCTCCTCCAAGCCTCAGTTAGGACACTGTGCCCGGACGAGCTGACATAATAAGGAAGGATTTTGAATCCCGGGTAAGACTCATACCAGCCACACCAATCACACCGTATAACTCGTGATACTATACCCAGTTAACAGTATGAATATAACTGAGCCTCTCAACAGATGGCTCAACAATAACCCTTTAGTTAGGCAATAACTATATACAAGTATTGCAGACAATCCGCACTTGGGATGGGCGCCCAGCATCCACTACGGACTACGAGAAATAGATTTACCGGTGAGTAAAATCTTATTTTCTCTGACGTCCTAGTGGATGCTGGGAACTCCGTAAGGACCATGGGGATTATACCAAAGCTCCCAAACGGGCGGGAGAGTGCGGATGACTCTGCAGCACCGAATGAGAGAACTCAAGGTCCTCCTCAGCCAGGGTATCAATTTTGTAGAATTTAGCAAACGTGTTTGCCCCTGACCAAGTTGCAGCTCGGCAAAGTTGGAAAGCCGAGACCCCTCAGGCAGCTGCCCAAGATGAGCCCACCTTCCTTGTGGAATGGGCTTTTACAGATTTTGGCTGCGGTAGTCCAGCCGCAGAATGCGCCAGCTGAATTGTGCTACAAATCCAGCGTGCAATAGTCTGCTTAGAAGCAGGAGCACCCAGTTTGTTGGGTGCATACAGGATAAACAGCGAGTCAGTTCTCCTGACTCTAGCCATCCTGGAAACATAATTTTTCAAGGCCCTGACTACGTCCAGTAACTTGGAATCCTCCAAGTCCCTAGTAGCCGCAGGCACTACAATAGGTTGGTTCAAGTGAAAAGCTGATACCACCTTAGGGAGAAACTGGGGACGAGTCCTCAATTCTGCCCTATCCATATGGAAAATCAGATAAGGACTTTTGTATGACAAAGCCGCCAATTCTGATACACGCCTGGCCGAAGCCAAGGCCAATAACATGACCACTTTCCGCGTGAGATATTTTAGATCCACGGTTTTTAGTGGCTCACACCAATGTGATTTTAAGAAACTCAACACCACGTTGAGAACCCAAGGTGCCACTGGAGGCACAACCGGGGGCTGAATATGCAGCACTCCTTTTACAATGTCTGAACTTCAGGTACTGAAGCTAGTTCTTTCTGGAAGAAAATCGACAGAGCCGAGATCTGTATCTTAATGGAGCCTAATTTTAGGCCCATAGACACTCCTGCTTGTAGGAAATGCAGAAATCGACCTAGTTGAAATTCCTCTGTTGGGGCCTTTTTTGGCCTCACACCAAGCAACATATTTCCGCCATATGCGGTGATAATGTTTTGCAGTTACATCTTTCCTGGCTTGAATCAGCGTAGGAATGACTTCCTCCGGAATGCCCTTTTCCTTTAGGATCCGGCGTTCAACCGCCATGCCGTCAAAACGTAGCCGCGGTAAGTCTTGGAACAGACAGGGCCCCTGCTGCCGCAGGTCCTGTCTGAGCGGCAGAGGCCATGGGTCCTCTGATATAATTTCTTGAAGTTCTGGGTACCAAGCTCTTCTTGGCCAATCCGGAACCACGAGTATCGTTCTTACTCCTCGCCTTCCTATTATTCTCAGTACCTTTTGTATGAGAGGCAGAGGGGGGAACACATAACCGACTGGTACACCCACGGTGTTACCAGAGCGTCCACAGCTATCGCCTGAGGGTCCCTTGACCTGGCGCAATATCTTTTATAGCTTTTTGTTGAGGCGGGACGCCATCATGTCCACCTGTGGCCTTTCCCAATGGTGTACAATCCTTTGGAAGACTTCTGGATGAAATCCCCACTCTCCCGGGTGGAGGTCGTGTCTGCTGAGAAGATCTGCTTCCCAGTCGTCCACTCCGGGAATGAACACTGCTGACAGTGCTAACACATGATTTTCCGCCCATCGGAGAATCCTTGTGGCTTCTGCCATCGCCATCCTGCTTCTTGTGCCGCCCCGTTGGTTTACATGGGCGACTGCCGTGATGTTGTCTGATTGGATCAGTACCGGCTGGTTTTGAAGCAGAGGCCTTGCCTGACTCAGGGCATTGTAAATGGCCCTCAGTTCCAGAATATTTATGTGTAGGGAAGTCACCTGACTTGACCAAAGTCCCTGGAAGTTTCTTCCCTGTGTGACTGCCCCCCAGCCTCAAAGGCTGGCATCCATGGTCACTAGGACCTAGTCCTGTATGCCGAACCTGCGGCCCTCTTGAAGATGGGCACTCTGCAGCCACCACAGTAGAGATACCCTGGTCCTTGAAGACAGGGTTATCAGCCGATGCATCTGAAGATGTGATCCGGACCACTTGTCCAACAGGTCCCACTGAAAAGTTCTTGCATGGAACCTGCCGAATGGGATTGCTTCGTAGGACGCTACCATATTTTCCAGGACTCGCGTGCAATGATGCACCGATACCTGTTTTGGCTTCAGGAGGTCTCTGACTAGAGATGACAGCTCCTTGGCTTTCTCCTCCGGGAGAAACACTTATTTCTGTTCTGTGTCCAGAACCATCCCCAGGAACAGTAGACGTGTCGTAGGAACCAGCTGTGACTTTGGACTGTTTAGAATCCAACCGTGCTGTTGTAGCACTTTCCAAAATAGTGCTACCCCGACTAGCAACTGCTCCTTGGACCTTGCCCTTATAAGGAGATTGTCCAAGTACGGGATAATTAAAACTCCCTTTTTTCGAAGGAGTATCATCATTTCGGCCATTACCTTGGTAAACACCCTCGGTGCCATGTACAGTCCAAACGGCAGTGTCTGGACTTGGTAATGGTAATCCTGTACCACAAATCTGAGGTACTCCTGGCGAGGATGGTAAATGGGGACATGCAGGTAAGCATCCTTGATGTCCCGGGATCCCATGTAATCCCCCTCGTCCAGGCTTGCAATAACCGCCCTGAGCGATTCCATCTTGAACTTGAATTTTTTTATGTATGTGTTTAAGGATTTTAAATATAAAATGGTTCACACCGAACCATGCGGTTTCGGTACCCCAAACCGTGTGGAATAGTAACCCCGTCCTTGTTGAAGTAGGGGCACCTTGAGTATTACCTGCTGGGAATACAGCTTATTAATTGCCTCTAGCGCAGCCTCCCTGCCTGAGGGAGTTGTCGGCAAGGCATATTTGAGGAAACGGCGGGGGGGGAGACATCTCAAATTCCAGCTTGTACCCCTGAAATACTACTTGAATGAAACAGGGATCCACCTGTGAGCGAGCCCACTGATCGCTGAAATTTTTGAGACGGCCCCCCACCGTACCTGGCTACACCTGTGGAGCCCCCGCGTCATGCTGTGGACTCAGAGGAAGCGAGAGAAGAATTTTGATTCTGGGAACAGGCTGACTGGTGCAGCTTTTTCCCTCTTCCCATGTCTCTGTACAGAAAGGAAGCGCCTTTGACCCGCTTGCTTTTCTGAAGCCGAAAAGACTGTACCTGATAATACAGTGCTTTCTTAGTCTGTGAGGAAACCTGAGGTAAAAATATTTCTTCCCAGCTGTTGCTGTGGATACGAGGTCCCAGAGACCATCCCCAAATAATTCCTCACCCTTATAAGGCAGAATCTCTATGCGCCTTTTAAAGTCAGCATCACCTGTCCAGTGACAGGTCTCTAATACCCTCCTGACAGAATGGACATTACATTCATTTTGGATGCCAGCCGGCAAAATATCCCTCTGTGCATCCCTCATATATAAGACGACGTCTTTAATATGTTCTCATGTTTGACAGGGTCACCGACCACGCTGCAGCAGCACGATCTGCAGGTCTCAGTCTAGTACCTGAGTGTGTAAATACAGACTTCAGGATAGCCTCCTGCTTTTTATCAACAGGTACCTTCAAAGTGGCCGTTCCTAAAACGGCAGTGCCACCTTTTTTGACAACCGTGTGAGCGCCTTATCCACCCTAGGGGATATCTCCCAGCGTAACTTATCCTCTGGCGGGAAAGGGTACGCCATCAGTAACTTTTTAGAAATTACCAGTTTCTTATCGGGGGGAACCCACGCTTTTCACACACTTCATTCATTCATCTGATGGGGGAACAAAACACAGCCTGCTTTTTCTCCCCAACATAAAAACCCATTTTTAGAGGGTTAATGTCAGAAATGTGTAACATTTTTTTTATTGCCGGGATCAAGTCACGGATGTTCCTAGTGGATTATGTATATGTCTCAACCTTGTCGACACTGGAGTCAGACTCCGTGTCGACATCTGTGTCTGCCATCTGAGTGAGCGGGCGTTTTTGAGCCCCTGATGGCCTTTGAGACGCCTGGGCAGGCGCGGACTGAGAAGCCGGCTGTCCCACAGCTGTTACGTCATCCACCCTTTTATGTAAGGAGTTGACACTGTCGGTTAATACCTTTCACCTAACCATCCACTCTGGTGTCGGCCCCACAGGGGGCGACATCACATTTATCGGCATCTGCTCCGTCACCATATAAGCCTCCTCATTAAATATGTCGACACAGCCGTACCGACACCGCGCACACACAGGGAATGCTCTGACTGAGGACAGGACCCCACAAAGCCCTTTGGGGAGACAGAGAGAGAGTATGCCAGCACACACCAGAGCGCTATATAATGTGGGGATTAACACTATAACTGAGTGAAATTTCCCCAATAGCTGCTTGTATATATAATATTGCGCCTAAATTTAGTGCCCCCCCTCTCTTTTTAACCCTTTGAGCCTGAAAACTACAGGGGAGAGCCTGGGGAGCTTTCTTCCAGCTGCACTGTGAAGAGAAAATGGCGCCAGTGTGTCCGAGGGAGATAGCTCCGCCCCTTTTTCGCGGACTTTTCTCCCGTTTTTTTCTGGATTCTGGCAGGGGTATTTACCACATATATAGCCTCTGGGGCTATATATTGTGGTATTTTTGCCAGCCAAGGTGTTTTTATTGCTGCTCAGGGCGCCCCCCCCAAGCGCCCTGCACCCTCAGTGACCGGAGTGTGAAGTGTGTATGAGGAGCAATGGCGCACAGCTGCAGTGCTGTGCGCTACCTTGGTGAAGACTGATGTCTTCTGCCGCCGATTTTCCGGACCTCTTCTTGCTTCTGGCTCTGTAAGGGGGACGGCGGCGCGGCTCCGGGACCGAACACCAAGGCTGGGCCTGCGGTCGATCCCTCTGGAGCTAATGGTGTCCAGTAGCCTAAGAAGCCCAAGCTGGCTGCAAGCAGGCAGGTTCGCTTCTTCTCCCCTTAGTCCCTCGCTGCAGTGAGCCTGTTGCCAGCAGGTCTCACTGAAAATAAAAAACCTAATTCTATACTTTCTTTCTAGAAGCTCAGGAGAGCCCCTAGTGTGCATCCAACCTCGGCCGGGCACAAAATCTAACTGAGGCTTGGAGGAGGGTCATAGTGGGAGGAGCCAGTGCACACCAGGTGACCTAAAGCTTTCTTTAGCTGTGCCCAGTCTCCTGCGGAGCCGCTATTCCCCCTGGTCCTTACGGAGTTCCCAGCATCCACTAGGACGTCAGAGAAATAAGATTTTACTCACCGGTAAATCTATTTCTTGTAGTCCGTAGTGGATGCTGGGAACTCCGTAAGGACCATGGGGAATAGCGGCTCCGCAGGAGACTGGGCACAACTAAAGAAAGCTTTAGGACTACCTGGTGTGCACTGGCTCCTCCCTCTATGACCCTCCTCCAGACCTCAGTTAGGATACTGTGCCCGGAAGAGCTGACACAATAAGGAAAGGATTTGGAATCCCGGGTAAGACTCATACCAGCCACACCAATCACACCGTATAACACGTGATACTATACCCAGTTAACAGTATGAAATATAACGGAGCCTCTCGACAGATGGCTCAACAATAACCCTTTAGTTAACCAATAACTATATACAAGTATTGCAGACAATCCGCACTTGGGACGGGCGCCCAGCATCCACTACAAACTACGAGAAATAGATTTACCGGTGAGTAAAATCTTATTTTCTCTAACGTCCTAAGTGGATGCTGGGAACTCTGTAAGGACCATGGGGATTATACCAAAGCTCCCAAATAGGCGGGAGAGTGCGGATGACTCTGCAGCACCTAATGAGCGAACTCTAGGTCCTCCTCAGCCAGGGTATCAAACTTGTAGAATTTAGCAAATGTGTTGGACCCCGACCAAGTAGCTGCTCGGCAAAGTTGTAAAGCAGAGACCCCTCGGGCAGCCGCCCAAGAAGAGCCCACCTTCCTCGTGGAATGGGCTTTTACAGATTTAGGATGCGGCAGTCCAGCCGCAGAATGTGCAAGTTGAATCGTGCTACAGATCCAGCGAGCAATAGTCTGCTTTGAAGCAGGCGCACCCAACTTGTTGGGTGCATGCAGGATAAATAGCGAGTCAGTCTTTCGGATTCCAACTGTCCTGGAAACATAGATTTTTAGGGCCCGGACTACGTCCAGCAACTTGGAATCCTCCAAGTCACGAGTAGCCGCAGGCACCACAATAGGCTGGTTCAAATGAAAAGCTGAAACCACCTTTGGGAGAAATTGGGGACGAGTCCTCAATTCCGCCCTATCCATATGGAAAATCAGATAAGGGCTTTTACATGATAAAGCCGCCAATTCTGACACACGCCTGGCCGAAGCCAAGGCCAACAGCATGACCACTTTCCACGTGAGATATTTTAAATCCACGGTTTTAAGTGGTTCAAACCAGTGTGACTTTAGGAAATTCAACACCACGTTGAGATCCCAAGGTGCCACTGGGGGCACAAAAGGGGGCTGAATATGCAGCACTCCCTTAACAAATGTCTGAACTTCAGGTAGTGAAGCCAGTTCTTTCTGGAAGAAAATCGATAGAGCCGAAATCTGGACCTTAATGGAACCCAATTTTAGGCCCATAGTCACCCCTGACTGTAGGAAGTGCAGAAAACGGCCCAGCTGAAATTCCTCCGTTGGGGCCTTCCTGGCCTCACACCACGCAACATATTTTCGCCATATGCGGTGATAATGGTTTGCGGTCACTTCTTTCCAAGCTTTAATCAGCGTAGGGATGACTTCCTCCGGAATGCCCTTTTCCTTCAGGATCCGGCGTTCAACCGCCATGCCGTCAAACGCAGCCACGGTAAGTCTTGGAACAGACAGGGCCCCTGCTGCAGCAGGTCCTGTCTGAGCGGCAGAGGCCATGGGTCCTCTGAGATCACCTCTTGAAGTTCTGGGTACCAAGCTCTTCTTGGCCAATCCGGAACAATGAGTATAGTTCTTACTCCTCTTCGTCTTATTATCCTCAGTACCTTGGGTATGAGAGGAAGAGGAGGGAACACAAACAGACTGGTACACCCACGGTGTCACTAGAGCGTCCACAGCTATTGCCTGAGGGTCTCTCGACCTGGCGCAATATCTTTCTAGCTTTTTGTTGAGGCGGGACGCCATCATGTCCACCTGTGGCCGTTCCCATCGATTTACAATCAGCTGAAAGACTTCTGGATGAAGTCCCCACTCTCCCGGGTGGAGGTCGTGCCTGCTGAGGAAGTCTGCTTCCCAGTTGTCCACTCCCGGAATTAACACTGCTGACAGTGCTAACACGTGATTTTACGCCCATCGGAGAATCCTTGTGGCTGCTGCCATCGCCGTCCTGCTTCTCGTGCCGCCCTGTCGGTTTACATGGGCGACCGCCGTGATGTTGTCTGACTGGATCAGTACCGGCTGGTTTTGAAGCAGGGGTCTTGCCTGACTTAGGGCATTGTAGATGGCCCTTAGTTCCAGAATATTTATGTGTAGGGAAATCTCCTGGCTTGACCATAGCCCTTGGAAGTTTCTTCCCTGTGTGACTGCCCCCCAGCCTCGAAGGCTGGCATCCGTGGTCACCAGGACCCAGTCCTGTATGCCGAATCTGCGGCCCTCTAGAAGATGAGCACTCTGCAGCCACCACAGCAGAGACACCCTGGTCCTTGGAGACAGGGTTATCAGCCAATGCATCTGAAGATGGGATCCGGACCACTTGTCCAACAGATCCCACTGAAAGATTCTTGCATGGAACCTGCCGAATGGAATTGCTTCGTAGGAAGCTACCATTTTTCCCAGGACTCGCGTGCAGTGATGCACCGAGACCTGTTTTGGTTTCAGGAGATCTCTGACTAGAGACGACAACTCCTTGGCTTTCTCCTGCGGGATAAACACCCTTTTCTGGTCTGTGTCCAGAACCATCCCCAGAAACAGTAGACGTGTCGTAGGAACCAGCTGTGACTTTGGAATATTCAGAATCCAACCGTGCTGTTGTAGCACCTCCCGAGATAGTGCTACCCCGACCAACAACTGCTCCCTGGACCTCGTCTTTATAAGGAGATCGTCCAAGGAGTATCATCATTTCGGCCATTACCTTGGTAAATACCCTCGGTGCCGTGGACAGACCAAACGGCAACGTCTGGAATTGGTAATGACAGTCCTGTACCACAAATCTGAGGTACTCCTGGTGAGGAAGGTAAATGGGGACATGTAGGTAAGCATCCTTGATGTCCAGTGATACCATGTAATCCCCTTCCTCAAGGCTTGAAATAACCGCCCTGAGCGATTCCATCTTGAACTTGAACCTTTTTATATAGGTGTTCAAGGATTTCAAATTTAAAATGGGTCTCACCGAACCGTCCGGTTTCGGTACCACAAACATTGTGGAATAGTAACCCCTTCCTTGTTGAAGGAGGGGTACCTTTACTATCACCTGCTGCGAATACAGCTTGTGAATTGCCTCCAGCACTGCCTCCCTGTCCGGGGGAGCTGTTGGCAAGGCAGATTTGAGGAAACGGCGAGGGGGAGACGTCTCGAATTCCAGCTTGTACCCCGAGATACTACTTATAGAATCCAGGGATCCACCCGTGAGCGAGCCCACTGGTCGCTGAAGTTCTTGAGACGGGCCCCCACCGTACCTGGCTCCGCCTGTTGAGCCCCAGCGTCATGCGGTGGACTTAGAGGAAGCGGGGGAGGGCTTTTTTTCCTGGGAACTGGCTGTATGCTGCAGCTTTTTTCCTCTACCTCTGCCTCTGGGCAGAAAGGACGCGCCTTTAACCCACTTACCTTTCTGGGGCCGAAAGGACTGTACCTGATAATACGGTGCTTTCTTTGGCTGTGAGGGAACATGGGGTAAAAATGCTGACTTCCCAGCTGTCGCTGTGGAAACGAGGTCCGAGAGACCATCCCCAAACAACTCCTCACCCTTGTAAGGCAAAACTTCCATGTGCCTTTTAGAATCTGCATCCCCTGTCCACTGCCGAGTCCATAAACCCCTCCTGGCAGAAATGGACATTGCACTTATTTTAGATGCCAGCCGGCAAATATCCCTCTGTGCATCTCTCATGTATAAGACTGCGTCTTTAATATGCTCTATGGTTAGCAATATAGTGTCCCTGTCTAAGGTATCAATATTTTCTGACAGGGAATCTGACCACGCAGCTGCAGCACTGCACATCCATGCTGAAGCAATAGCTGGTCTCAGTATAATACCTGAGTGTGTATAAACAGACTTCAGGATAGCCTCCTGCTTCCTATCAGCAGGCTCCTTTAGGGCGGCCGTGTCCGGAGACGGTAGTGCCACCTTCTTTGACAGGCGTGTGAGCGCTTTATCTATTCTAGGGGATGTCTCCCAACGTGACCTATCCTCTGGCGGGAAAGGGTACGCCATTAGTAACTTTTTAGAAATTACTAGTTTCTTATCGGGGGAAGCCGACGCTTCTTCACACACTTCATTTAATTCATCAGAAGGGGGAAAAACCACTGGTAGTTTTTTCTCCCCAAACATAGTCCCCTTTTTTGTGGTACCTGGGGTAATATCAGAAATGTGCAACACATTTTTCATTGCCGTAATCATGTAACGTGTGGCTCTATTGGAATGTACACTAGTCTCATCATCGTCGACACTGGAGTCAGTATCTGTGTCGACATCTGTGTCTGAAATCTGAGGTAGCGGGCGTTTTAGAGCCCCTAATGGCTTTTGAGACGTCTGGGCAGGCACAGGCTGAGAAGCCGGCTGTCCCACATCTGATATGTCGTCAAACCTTTTATGTAAGGAGTTGACACTGTCGCGTAATTCCTTCCACATATCCATCCACTCAGGTGTCGACCCCGCATGGGGTGACATCACATTTATCGGCACCTGCTCCGCCTCCACATAAGCCTCCTCAAACATGTCGACACAGCCGTACCGACACACCGCGCACACACAGGGAATGCTCTGACTGAGGACAGGACCCCACAACGCCCTTTGGGGAGACAGAGAGAGAGTATGCCAGCACACACCAGAGCGCTATATAAAACAGGGATACACACTACACAGTGATTTTACCCCTTATAGCTGCTTATATATCACAGATTGCGCCTAAATTTAGTGCCCCCCCTCTTTTTTACCCTATGTAGTCTGGAACTGCAGGGGAGAGCCTGGGGAGCGATTCTTCCAGCGGAGCTGTGAGGGAAAATGGCGCCAGTGTGCTGAGGGAGATAGCCCCGCCCCTTTTCCGGCGGGCTTCACCAGCTTTTTTTTATACAGTTATGGCAGGGGATTTTACACATATATAGTCTTAAAGGCTATATTATGTGTTAATTTGCCAAGCAAGGTACTTATATTGCAGCCCAGGGCGCCCCCAGCGCCCATCAGTGACCGGAGTATGTGGTGTGCCTGGGGAGCAATGGCGCACAGCTGCAGTGCTGTGCGCTACCTTAATGAAGACCGAAGTCTTCTGCCGCCGATTTCCAGGAACGTCTTCTTGCTTCTGGCTTTGCTAGGGGGACGGCGGCGCGGCTCCGGGACCGGACGACCGAGGCTGGGCCTGTGTTCGATCCCTCTGGAGCTAATGGTGTCCAGTAGCCTAGAAGCCCAAGCTAGTTGCAAGCAGGTAGGTTCGCTTCTCTCCCCTAGGTCCCTCGTAGCAGTGAGTCTGTTGCCAGCAGATCTCACTGAAAATAAAAAACCTAAATATTACTTTCTTTCTAAGAGCTCAGGAGAGCCCCTAGTGTGCATCCAGCTCGGCCGGGCACAAAATTCTATCTGAGGTCTGGAGGAGGGTCATAGAGGGAGGAGCCTGTGCACACCAGGTAGTCCCAAAGCTTTCTTTAGTTGTGCCCAGTCTCCTGCGGAGCCGCTATTCCCCATGGTCCTTACGGAGTTCCCAGCATCCACTTAGGACGTTCGAGAAATTAACATTTGCACTTAAAACATTCCACATATCCATCCAGTCCGGCGTCGGCACAGCCGACGGAGACCTAACATTCATAAACTCCCCCTCCTCCTTAGGGGAGCCCTCAACCTCAGACATGTCAACACACACACGTACCGACACACCACACATACACAGGGAAGCTCTTTTCTGAAGACAGGTTCCCCACCAGGCCCTTTGGAGAGACAGAGACAGAGTATGCCAGCACACACCCCAGCGCTATATATGACCCAGGAATAACACAGTAAATTAATGTTTACCCAGCAGCGCTGTTTTATGTATCTGCGCCAATTATGTGCCCCCCCCCTCTACTTTAAAACCCTCTGTCACCGTGTGTCAAGCAGGGGAGGAGTCCGGGGAGCTTCCTCTAAGCGGTGCTGTGGAGAAAAAATGGCGCTGGTGAGTGCTGAGGGAGAAGCCCCGCCCACTCGGCGGCGGCCTTCTGGCCCGCTCAATTTTTTCAATACATGGCAGGGGCTCTTTTTATACATGTACAGTATGTATATGTATATGTGTGTGTGTGTATGTATGTATATATATATATATATATATATATATATATATATATATATATATATATATCTATATATATATATCTATATCTATCAGTGGTCACATACAAAACCAACGTTTCGGGGTCCTGAGACCCCTTTGTCAAGGCGTGAGACAAAGGGGTCTCAGGACCCCGAAACGTTGGTCTTGTATGTGACCACTGTTATGTGTTTGATTTGAATACATATCTGATTGTTTATACCGACGGAGTGCAGCTGCTTCTTTCCTTTCCTGCATTATTGCCGACTGCGGAGGGCACCCGGTCTTTGCCACAGTACACTAGGAGTGCCGGGCATTGCTATACATATCTCTATATCTATATATATCTATATATATCTATATATATCTATATATATCTATATATATCTATATCTATATATATATCTATCTATCTATGACATAAGAGAGGTTTATATTGCTGCCCAGGGCGCCCCCCCTGCGCCCTGCACCCTTACAGTGACCGGAGTGTGTGAGGTGAAGGGGAGCAATGGCGCACAGCTGCAGTGCTGTGCGTTACCTCAGTGAAGATTCAAGTGTCTTTTCCTCACTCTCACCTTCTTTCTTCCGGCTCTGCGAGGAGGACGGCGGCGCGGCTCTGGGACGGGCGGCGAGGGGTGAGACCTGCGTAGCGATCCCTCTGGAGCTAATGGTGTCCAGTAGCCTAAGAAACAGAGCCCTGAACTCAGAGAAGTGGGTCTGTTTCTCTCTCCTCAGTCCCTCGATGCAGGGAGTCTGTTGCCAGCAGGCTCCCTGAAAATAAAAAACCTAACAAAAATGCTTTCTTACAGGAAACTCAGGAGAGCTCCTGAAATGCACCCAGTCTCCACTGGGCACAGTATCAAACTGAGGTCTGGAGGAGGGGCATAGAGGGAGGAGCCAGTGCACACCCAGAGTCAAAGTCTTTCTTAAAGTGCCCATGTCTCCTGCGGAGCCCGTCTATCCCCATGGTCCTTACGGAGTCCCAGCATTCTCTAGGACGTTAGAGAAATAAACATACTATATTTTAATTATAAAAATGTCATTGACTTTAAAAAGATTTATTGAGGAACTTATGTGTAAAAACATGCCTCATCCTAAAGCTGGCTCAGAGATAGCTGCACATTTATTAAAACAGCTTGGCATTACAGGTCCGCTACCTGGATTATGAGGTCAGGCTTTCAGATTATACCTTAACTTCCAATGTAGGTACCACAGTTAGAGACATGAAGGTGTGTGAGACATTTCATAAACGAGGTAGGTTTTGTATTTAAAAATGCCGAACACTGTAAACAGATTGTTTGGCACTCATTTTCCAGTTAAAAACATGCTCTACGTAACCTCGGCACATAATTACAAGAAAAAAAAAAACTACTATTTTGTATTACGTGTGAAATTTAGCAAGCTACACAAGTTCCAGTACAAGAGTTTCAGTACAAGAGTTTCATAAACCTCAAAGATGGGTAGCAATTAAATGAAAGTGTTTTAATGCGTATTTGTTCATAACAGTTTCATTCTCTAGCATACAGTTACCACTGACTAACAATTAAGCATGTATGTTATAACCTAAATATTAACTAGACAAGCCTAACTGTAGAAATAAAAATTATACACTAAATGTGGTTTACAGGTTGGATTGTATTGGATAAGTGTCAGGCTTAAAATGCTCTGCAATCCTTCGTACACAAATAGGCAGAGTATGGTTTAAATAAAAAATAAAAGCCTTCAAATCTAAAAAGGACAAAAACCAAACCAGAGTATGTGAGTAGTGTGGGACCAAACACATTTTTAACAGATATCAAATAGTTTTGTAAAGGATTTATCCAAACCAGATTTAAATGAGAAGCTAAATTTGTATAACCATTTTGGTGTGTCATAGGAAATCTATAGAAAAAAATAAGTAATTTTATACTAAAAAACAATTACCTTCGGGGTAATATTGTTGATTAATGCCTTCAGAAGGACCTTGACCGCTATGACTGTATTGGTCTCCGTAATAGTCTTCTTGGCCTGAGTACTGTTGTGGTGGACCTAAAAAATTGTTCATTTTATTATGGTTTGTTCATTTAAAGTCATTCATGACCTGTATCTCCTCTATATTAGAGACTGACCCATTCCAAAAGGTAGGTGACTAGAGCATATCAACACTTTTGAAGACAGGCTAATAATGGTTGCCTCGCTCTTTGATGCAATGGCACCAAGGCATTTCAACTGGATCCCAGCGATAAGACCTCTCATGTACACTGTTACTATACACTACTATTACAGTGGCCACAGTACGGTCCCCTTTTCCAGGCAAATGTAGAGGTCAGGATCAGGGTTGGATTGTGGATAGAGAGCAGTGCCAGTTATACATGGCAAAGTAGGGAGGAGTCTAAGAACTGGGGGCCAAATGTTAGTGCATTTCTGCATCTTGGATGCCGCAAAGCTATCACTATGTGAACTGCTTGTCAATTGCTACAATTTTGCAGGTTTTTAATTTTTGTGCCAACTTCAAGATTAATTTGCAGTCTTGCTCTATGCTCAGAAACGAGGACATTTTCATGAATTAAGACATAATATCATCCATCTACTATAGTTTTCATCAAGTGATATCAATGTATCAGTATGTCCAGCCACCTGACCCCCTGTTCTTGCAGTGTGTAAAAGACAGAGTGTACAAGGTTCTCACCTTGCTGAGGAGGTCTGTATGGCGGAATCTGCCTTTGACCAATCATGTGATTCCCTTGGTTAACTTGGCCCATCATTCCAATAGGTGGCTGCTGTCCCTGGTAATGCTGGCCACCACCCTGTGGCATGTTATATTGCTGTGAAGAAGGCTGCTGGTGCATCATTGGGCCTGAAAAATAGATATACATAGCTAGGTTATTTATGCTGCATACTAACACTATACAATTCATACAGTGATTCAGTAATAAGCCATTAGTACCTAGTGCAATCCTAGTGTCATTTGCCAATGGTACAGTAGTTGCTGACATAAGACTGAACCAAGACGTTCCACTTAGCAGCAGATATCAAGTGGTTTTACAAACTATGTTTTAGTAGAGGGTAGTGTCTTCTACATGAGGGGCAAGAACTGGGAGGTGCCATGCCTGTTTAGGTTGACACACAATGGGGGTGACTCAATTGTTTTTGGGCATCTATTTGTCCCATTTAAATGGTATGTTTTTAGGCTCAATTGTTTGGGCGCACATGTATCTCACAGCCAAACAGGTAGGGTTTAGCAGCATAAAACGGCTAAAGGCGTCTAAAGTCCTGCTTTGGATATTCAAATTCCCGCTCGGACACCCAAAGCGCCAACTTCACACACATTTCTTGTCACACCACGGGTGGCTGTGAGAAAAAAAAATGTCATCCCCACAGCTCCTGGGCGTTATGCGCCCCCCTAGTGGTAGTCACGTGGTACAACAATTGAATCGCCCCAATGTTTGGAGAGATTCTGTATACACGGTAATGGGTCCCTTCCAGGAGAACCAACAAATTATTTCCAACCCTCTTCAGTAAATTATATTTATTCTTATTGAGAACATGTATTTTAAAAATTCCCCCACGTTAACAATTCTAACCCAAAACCGTATCAGACATAGGGGTATATGCAATTGCGGTCGAATTGCCGCAAATGACGAAAAACAGGGCATTTTCGACACAAAAAAAAGATTTGACAATGCAATACAGTACTTTGACAAAAAAACAGCCGTTTCAAATTCGACTTTTTGCAATTCGACAGTAGTCAAATTCGACATGTCTGCAATGGTAAAAATGCGGCTTTTCGACAAAAGTATATTCAATTGAAGAATGTTGATTCGACAACAGTGCTTTTCGACAGTCATTTCGTCAATTTCAGTCCGCCTCATTTTGCTGGCGGGATCTAATAAAAAAAATTTTTTAAATGTTTTTTTGTGTGTTTTTTTTGGCTAATAGCATATCTATTTATATTAGAAGGGATTATGCACTTGGATTGTCTATTAGGAGCCACGACTACTATTATTTATATATTTTTTAAAAGAATATTTTTTTTTTTTTACTGACTAAAATAATATGGAGAGATCAGAGCATGTTTTTCAGTGGGAAGGGATGGGAATGGGTTAAAAATCCTTAAAAAAAAAAAATGTGTGGGGGTCCCCCCTCCTAAGCATAACCAACCTCAGGCTCTTTGAGCCGGTCCTGGTCGTAAAAATACGGGGGTGGGGGGGGGTGGGGAGGGGGAAATGACAGGGGATCCCCCGTATTTTCACAACCAGCACCTGGCTCTGCGTCCGGTCCTGGTGCAAAAAATACGGGGGACAAAAGACGTAGTCCCCCGTATTTTTCACACCAGCACCGGGCTCCACTAGCTGGAGAGATAATGCCACAGCCGGGGGACACTTTTATACCGGTCCCTGCGGCCGTGGCATTAAATCCCCAACTAGTCACCCCTGGCCGGGGTACCCTGGAGGAGTGGGGACCCCTTAAATCAAGAGGTCCCCCCCCTCCAGCCACCCAAGGGCCAGGGGTGAAGCCCGAGGCTGTCCCCCCCCCAATCCAAGGGCTGCGGATGGGAGGCTGATAGTCAAGTGACAAAAATAAAGAATATTGGTTTTTGTAGCAGAACCACAAGTCCCAGCAAGCCTCCCCTGCAAGCTGGTACTTGAATAACCACAAGTACCAGCATGCGGGGGGGAAAAGGGGCCCTGTAGTTCTACAGCAAAAAAAATACCCAAATAAAAACAGTACACTCACACCGTGAAAGTAAAACTTTATTACATACATGCACGCCGACACACACATACTTACCTATGTTCACACTAGTGATGAGCGGATTCTGTTTTACTCGGTTTTACTCGGTTCTCAAAACCGAATCTTATTGGCTCACTGATGTCACGTGTTTTGGATAGCCAATAAGATTCGGTTTTGAGAACCGAGTAAAACCGAGTAAAACCGAATCCGCTCATCACTAGTTCACACGCCGACTCTGTCCCCTCCTCCACGTAGAATCCATGGGGTACCTGAAAATAAAATTATACTCACCAAAAACCTGTGCAGATCTGTCATCTTCTCCTTGTAATCCACGTACTTGGCAAAATAAAAAGCATTACCCAGACCACGAACTGAAAGGGGTCCCATGTTTACACATGGGACCCCTTTCCCACGAATGCCGAGACCACCCGTGACTCCTGTCAGAGGGTCCCTTCAGCCAATCAGGGAGCGCCACGTCGTGGCACTCTCCTGATTGGCTGTGCGGTCAGCGGTTGACCGCGAGTAACCTCACCGCAAAGTTCCCACCATCGAATATAATGGAGCGGCATAGTGCTATGCGCCGTCTGACAGCTCAGACGCACACAGCCAATCAGGAGAGTGCCACGACGTGGCGCTCCCTGATTGGCTGAAGGGACCCTCTGTGACAGGAGTCACGGGAGGTCCCGGCATTCGGTACGTGGATTACAAGGAGAAGACGACAGATCTACACAGGTTTTTGGCGAGTATAATTTTATTTTCAGGTACCCCATGGATTCTACGTGGAGGAGGGGACCGAGTCGGCGTGTGAACATAGGTAAGTATGTGGGTGTCAGCGTATGTAATAAAGTTTTACTTTCACGGTATGCGTGTACTGTTTTTGTTTGGGTATTTTTTTTTGCAGTAGAACTACAGGGACCCTTTTCCCCCCCGCATGCTGGTACTTATGGTTCTCCAAGTACCAGCTTGCGGGGAGGCTTGCCGAGACTTGTAGTTCTGCTACAAAAAAAAAAAATCTTTATTTTTGTCACTTGGCTCCCATCCACAGCTCTTGGATAGGGGAAGGGGGGGGGAAGACAGCCTCGGCTTCACCCCCCCTGGCCCTTGGGTGGCTGGAGAGGGGGGGGACCCCTTGATTTAAGGGGTCCCCACTCCTCCAAGGTACCCCGGCCAGGGGTGACTAGTGATTTAATGCCAGGGCCGCAGGGTCAGATATAAAAGTGTCCCCCGGCTGTGGCATTATCTCTCTGACTATTGGAGCCCGGTGCTGGTGTTAAAAATACGGGGGACCCCTATGTTTTTTGTCCCCCGTATTTATGGCACCAGGACCGGACGCAGAGCCCGGTGGTGCTGGTTGTGAAAATACGGGGGATCCCCTGTCATTCCCTCCCCCCCCCCCCCCCCCCCCGTATTTTTACAACCAGGACCAGCTCAAAGAGCCGAGGCTGGTTATGCTTAGGAGGGGGAACCCCACTCATTTTTTTTTTCAGGACTTTTTTTTTTTTTTTTACACACTTTTGTGCCGTCCATGAAGTCGAATCCAAGACGCACACTATCGTCAATTGGTCCGTTTTTCGACAGCGGGACTGTCGAATCAGTTTATTGAATATGTCAAATTCGGGTCCCGGCGGGAGGGTGTCTGACTGTCGAACTGTGTCGAATTGAAAAACAGTCGAATTCCAGCAGGAATTCGACCGCAATTGCATATACCCCATAGAATGTTTGGCTGGCTTCCCAGTCATGTCAGGTAGGTTAACACTTTTGTCTCCAGAGACAGTATTT
Source organism: Pseudophryne corroboree (assembly GCF_028390025.1). Classification (NCBI taxonomy): domain Eukaryota; kingdom Metazoa; phylum Chordata; class Amphibia; order Anura; family Myobatrachidae; genus Pseudophryne; species Pseudophryne corroboree. Next base: position 639,022,962 of record NC_086448.1, read on the forward strand.
AGACTACCTAGTGTACTCTCTCGCTCTCAACTCTATGACGGTGAAATAATTCAGCACGATGTGCATGCCGAAACAGCACTCGGAGACCTCCAACATCAATGATTTTGCCTTGCACCATATAGATGTGCGCTGGAATGTCAGCTGTGCTGGGCTTCCAAACGCTATGGATCTGCATATTGTGAACATTGCTCTGCCATCCCCTCTATTCAGCCATATTCTATGGACAGGTGCAGCATTTTACTCAGAGACCAAATGCAGCATATATGAGGCAAGAAGGAAGAGGGGTGAGGAGGAAGGCAGCATTGGCCAGCAGATAACTGCTTTTCTTGGAAGGCAACAAAATGGTTTTCTCTGCATGTTAAAGTAAATTAGACTGCCACTGGCATTGTGGGTATATGAGTGTTTAACTCATGTGTCCTCTACCTCCCAACTCTTATTCTGTATTGTTTTTAGCCAGTCCTTCCAACACTTAGTTGTCCATATATGATGAGTTGCTGCATAGAGGGCAATAGCCACTAGATGGCGCCCAAATTGAGCTATTCAAATTGTAGCTGCTTTCGGGCGCGAAGGCTGCCAGCGTCTGCATTTCAGCTCGTACTCCCCCAGGGGTGGCGAGTTGAAATGCGCAAAAAGTGACCTGTTTGGGCACCCAAACTGCACTTTTCTCAAATCACATCCAGCACTTTGGTCGAGTTTAGCTGCTTTACGCGGCTAAACCAGACCTTTATGAGCGCGTTCAACGCAGAAAAAAAAACAAACAAAAAAACCCAAAACATTTGAATTACACAACGCGATCTCACTTTTTAGACGGGAGATCAAGGGCAAAACAACTCATAGCGCCCATAGTGGTGCCTTACAATAAAACTACTTCTCCGTTACCTTGGTTTGGCTGCATACTCATGCTTGGCCTGGGGCCGTAGTTGCCCATTGACTGGCCTTGATTCATAGTCATCGGATTCTGTACTGGAATATTTTGTGAAGATGGTACAGAATGGTTATATCCTCCCATGGAACCATGATTACTGGTAGGCATAGACATTGAGCTATTTGTCATGTTATGCTGATTAGGTCCTGGTCCTTGCATAGGCATATGGTTTGGTCCTTAAAAAAAATAAATAAAAAATAGAAGTTAACAAAATATTAAACTACAACCCCCTTCCCCCCACTAAATACATTTAGAAGGACAAATCACAAACATTAAGGCTATGATGTTTTTACATATCACCAGTTAAGCCACAACCCACTGTGCAGAATACTGGGAACATGCGTACAGGAGAGCTTACTTACTAGCTAGACACTATATACGGACAATCATCCACAATACTGTGCAACAATTAAAATACTGTCATAAAGGCTTACATTTCTAGCACTACATTAACATTTTGGAATGTATTGTTACCGTATTCTAGATTGAAAAAGCCAGCCTATATGCTATGATGCAGACAAAAGGTAGAGACAGTATATTACTATTTTACATGGCACTCTACTAGCAAACATCAAATCATGACCTGGCAGTGAAAGGGTTACAGGAGCAATAAAAAACATACCTCTGCTCTCATAAAGGGATTTATTTTTCTGAAGCCAATGGCCAATCTCTACAAAAAGCTTTTGAGAGCCAGCTGTACTGTGTGGTTTCACACAGACTAAATTTAGACGGTTCTGTACATCACAGCAATGCTGTGTGTCAGCCACATCAAAGCCCAAGGGCGGAAAGATAAGCAGTGAATACAGGTCACGTAGCTCTGTAGCTAACAAACTGTAAGAGAGCTCGCACTCCAGGGCATTCAGTGCAGTTTTGTCATCAGCAATCTAGCATCCCCTGAGCCTGCACGTCGATCGGTTGCTAAGTAACCTTGGTGTTAATACCTTAGAGAAGAAATTTTTCTTACCAGGCATCTGGCCGTTCATCTGGTTTTGCATGTGTGGTGCAGATGGGGCCCCTCCTACCATTCCTTCAGAAGGCATGTTGTGTGAACGTGGTGGTTGTGGGGGGCCACTCGGATTCATCCCTGCTGGACCCATAGGCATAGTCGGTGTGGGTAGCTAAAGCAGATTTAAAGACCATTTAATACCAGGAACCTATGAAGTAGTGAACTCATTACATAATACTATACACAATCTGGCTTTGTAAAACAAATTACAGTGACAGATTATAGAACCCCATACCTACACAAATGTCATAACTACCAAACGCTTCAAACATTCTTGCTGGTAACATTCACCGCGCCCTACATATCAATAAACAGGACACCAAAGGTTTATTCAGCTTTATGTAGCTTGAAATTATTCTTGTACCTACCCTCTGGTAATATTTACGAATTATAATGCCTTTTCTTTCCAAGGGCATGTACACACTGGGCGATATCGCATACAATCTGGTCAATAACTGCCTTATTGCATGCAATATTCACATCGTCTAGTGTGTACGCACTATATCATGTATGATGCGTGCTCCCGTGGGTCGTTATGTGGCATTGCCCGTCGGACCTACATGCAGGTCCGACAGACAATACTGCTAAAGAGGGACATGCTGCCGAATGCAGCACGGCCACCATCCCCCTCTCTCCAGTCATCGGCAAGTGCGTGCACACCAGTTTCTGCCGCTAGCATTATCGCATTGTGCGCACAAGGCCTAATCTGTACATAGACCAAGCTTCTCCTGTGCTTTAGTGCCATGCAATGCTGGGTGAACCATGATATACACAACTGCTCAGTACAATTCACATGAAAAAAGTAAAGTATTCAGACGCCCCACACCTACATATTACGATCACTGACGTTTTGTGGCAAAGATTTTAACATGCACAAATAAGCTTTTGCCCCATCAAGTTTGGATAACACCACATTCACCCAGACCTAAGCCCAATACCTTTTGTGCCAACGCATATATTCTGTCCTGACTACAGATATATCCTTCATTCTTCTCTCTCCTTTAAACTCCTCTGTTAATATTTCAGTATACATGCAGTATTCTTTGCATTATAAACTCAATTGCAACTCCAAAAAGGTACGCCCTTACAGTTACTAGGTAGGACCACTGCTGCCCCTAGAACTGGAATGTGATGTGGCATAGATTCAACAAAGCGCTGAAAACATTCCTTAGACATTCTGGCCCATGGTGACATGTTGGTATCACACAGCTGCAGCAGATATGTCTGCCACACATTTATGCTGCAAACCTCCAGTCCCACCACATCTGAGATCTGGTTCCTGTGAAGGCCATCTGCGCACACTGAACTCATGGTCATATTAATAGAACCAGTTTCATATAACCTGTGCTTTTTAACATGGAGCTTTACCCTTATTAGATGAGTAGACTGTGGCTTTAAAGGGATGCACATGGTCAGCACGAATAATCATGTAGGCCAGGGCATTTAAACCATGCTCAACATTCTCCAATACTCAATGCTGTTGACAAAAGGCAGGATGGTTCCATGTATTTATAGGGGTGTATTCAATTGCAGTCGGAAACTGCCTGTCGGAAACACTGCAGTTTCCAACTTATTTTTAGGTCAGAAGGGGCTCCAACCTATTCAATCCTCCCTCCCTTTTTCCAAAAAGTTGGGAATTCAGACATGTCGGAAAACACATGGATCTGTGGAATAGCCGCGGATCAACATGCTTTTGACGGAAATGCAGCCAAATCCAACAGGTTTTAGCCCTGTTTCCAACAATGTCAATCAGACTTTAAAAAAAGTCTAACTGGCATTGTCCGGAACAGCCAAATCCTGTTGGATTTCGCCGTTCATTGAATACTAAGATGTCTGATTATTTCCGTCGGAGAGGATCAGACATCATTGAATACACCCCATATTGTTTGTCAAATTCTCACCTCACTACCTGCATGTCAGGACAGAAATTAAATTTGTCAGACCATGCAACATATTTCCAATCTACCTATATAGTTTTGGAGAGTCTGCGTCCGCTGTATCCTCAGTTTCCTGTTCTTAGCTGAAAGGCATGGAACCCAGTCCACTCTCCTGCTGCTGTAGCCCATCCACTACAAAGTGCAACATGCTGTGTGTTCACAGATACTTTTCTGCATATCACTGTAGTAATGCAAGGCTATTTCAGTGACTGTTTCCTTCCTGTTTGGTCATTTTCATAATACTCATTAACAAGGCCTATTCTGTGACCAAACTGCTGACCACTGGAGGTTTTTAAGTTTGTGCCTTGATAACAGCCTACATTCAGCCATTTGGATAGCCTTCTTCCTTAGTCATACACCATAACCTCCCCAGTCAGCCATCTAGTGGACACTCAGGAGTCTATCATACACAAGTTTATTTCCTATGTTGGGGTGCCATCTTGTGTACTTTTGTTGAACTTTTCCCTGTACTGTCAAATAATATATCCTTTGTTATCCAATATGCGTTACATAGAGTTTGCATCTGTGTGAAGACTCGCCATGGTTCTTTTATTTCTGGGTAAATAAAAGAGAAGCAAAACGGGGCAATACATTGGGTTCTCTACTGACCGACTGAACACTAACGAAGCATACAAAATATGTTTAGAAGCCGTTTACACCATAACACTACACACACAAAAAAAAAAAAAAAAAAAAAAAAGAGAAAAAAGTCTACCAATATTTCTCTTCAGAGATTTGGTATAAAAAGGACATTTTATTTAAATAGAACAGCGTGATAGAGAGATATCTATATCTCTCTATCTTTTACCTGTCTGAACCAAGCTATTTATTGTATACCGCTACAGGAGCTTACATTATACCATTTTGGTTAACTGACTCAAAGCACAAATATCGGCAGCCTAAGTTGGTTATTATGCTAAAAAAAGAGTTTAAAATGAAGTTACCCCTGAAAAGGGCTTGAAGTTTGAGGTTTACTGGGCAGCAATCTGTCAGAAAGGGTACTTCAACCACTTAACTGACATTTTTCCCCACCACAAAATCGCTCAGAAAGTGTCAGGATTTTTTTAAATTACCTATTAAAGTTTAAAAAATAAGATTTTACTCACCGGTAAATCTATTTCTCGTAGTCCGTAGTGGATGCTGGGAACTCCGTAAGGACCGTGGGGAATAGCGGCTCCGCAGGAGACTGGGCACAACTAAAGAAAGCTTTAGGACTACCTGGTGTGCACTGGCTCCTCCCACTACGACCCTCCTCCAGACCTCAGTTAGGATACTGTGCCCGGAAGAGTGACACAATAAGGAAGGATTTTGAATCCCGGGTAAGACTCATACCAGCCACACCAATCACACCGTATAACTCGTGATATTATACCCAGTTAACAGTATGAAATATAACTGAGCCTTACTAACAGATGGCTCATAACAATAACCCTTTAGTTAGGCAATAACTATATACAAGTATGCAGACAATCCGCACTTGGGATGGGCGCCCAGCATCCACTACGGACTACGAGAAATAGATTTACCGGTGAGTAAAAAATAAGATTTTACTTACCGATAAATCTATTTCTCGGAGTCCGTAGTGGATGCTGGGGTTCCTGAAAGGACCATGGGGAATAGCGGCTCCGCAGGAGACAGGGCACAAAAAGTAAAGCTTTTTCCGATCAGGTGGTGTGCACTGGCTCCTCCCCCTATGACCCTCCTCCAGACTCCAGTTAGGTACTGTGCCCGGACGAGCGTACACAATAAGGGAGGATTTTGAATCCCGGGTAAGACTCATACCAGCCACACCAATCACACCGTACAACTTGTGATCTAAACCCAGTTAACAGTATGATAACAGCGGAGCCTCTGAAAGATGGCTTCCTTCAACAATAACCCGAATTAGTTAACAATAACTATGTACAATTTATGCAGATAATCCGCACTTGGGATGGGCGCCCAGCATCCACTACGGACTCCGAGAAATAGATTTATCGGTAAGTAAAATCTTATTTTCTCTATCGTCCTAGTGGATGCTGGGGTTCCTGAAAGGACCATGGGGATTATACCAAAGCTCCCAAACGGGCGGGAGAGTGCGGATGACTCTGCAGCACCGAATGAGAGAACTCCAGGTCCTCCTTAGCCAGAGTATCAAATTTGTAAAATTTTACAAACGTGTTCTCCCCTGACCACGTAGCTGCTCGGCAAAGTTGTAATGCCGAGACCCCTCGGGCAGCCGCCCAAGATGAGCCCACCTTCCTTGTGGAGTGGGCCTTTACAGATTTAGGCTGTGGCAGGCCTGCCACAGAATGTGCAAGTTGGATTGTGCTACAGATCCAACGAGCAATCGTCTGCTTAGACGCAGGAGCACCCATCTTGTTGGGTGCATACAATATAAACAACGAGTCAGATTTTCTGACTCCAGCTGTTCTTGCAATATATATTTTTAATGCTCTGACAACGTCCAGTAACTTGGAGTCCTCCAAGTCACTTGTAGCCGCAGGCACTACAATAGGCTGGTTCAGATGAAATGCTGACACCACCTTAGGGAGAAAATGCGGACGAGTCCGCAGTTCTGCCCTGTCCGAATGGAAAATCAGATATGGGCTTTTGTAAGATAAAGCTGCCAATTCTGACACTCTCCTGGCAGAAGCCAGGGCTAGAAGCATGGTCACTTTCCAAGTGAGATATTTCAAATCCACCTTATTTAGTGGTTCAAACCAATGAGATTTTAGAAAATCCAAAACTACATTGAGATCCCACGGTGCCACTGGAGGCACCACAGGGGGCTGTATATGCAGCACTCCCTTAACAAAGGTCTGGACTTCAGGGACTGAAGCCAATTCTTTTTGAAAGAAAATCGACAGGGCCGAAATTTGAACCTTAATAGATCCCAATTTGAGACCCATAGACAATCCTGATTGCAGGAAATGTAGGAATCGACCCAGTTGAAATTCCTCCGTCGGAGCACTCCGATCTTCGCACCACGCAACATATTTTCGCCAAATTCGGTGATAATGTTGCACGGTTACTTCTTTCCTTGCTTTAATCAAAGTAGGAATGACTTCTTCCGGCATGCCTTTTTCCATTAGGATCCGGCGTTCAACCGCCATGCCGTCAAACGCAGCCGCGGTAAGTCTTGAAACAGACAGGGACCCTGCTGAAGCAAGTCCCTCCTTAGAGGTAGAGGCCACGGATCTTCCGTGATCATCTCTTGAAGTTCCGGGTACCAAGTCCTTCTTGGCCAATCCGGAACCACTAGTATCGTTCTTACGCCTCTTTGCCGTATAATTCTCAATACTTTTGGTATGAGAGGCAGAGGAGGAAACACCTACACCGACTGGTACACCCAAGGCGTTACCAGCGCGTCCACAGCTATTGCCTGCGGATCTCTTGACCTGGCGCAATACCTGTCCAGTTTTTTGTTGAGGCGAGACGCCATCATGTCCACCATTGGTCTTTCCCAACGGGTTACCAGCATGTGGAAGACTTCTGGATGAAGTCCCCACTCTCCCGGGTGAAGATCGTGTCTGCTGAGGAAGTCTGCTTCCCAGTTGTCCACTCCCGGGATGAACACTGCTGACAGTGCTATCACATGATTCTCTGCCCAGCGAAGAATCCTTGCAGCTTCTGCCATTGCACTCCTGCTTCTTGTGCCGCCCTGTCTGTTCACATGGGCGACTGCCGTGATGTTGTCCGACTGGATCAACACCGGTTTTCCCTGAAGCAGAGGTTCTGCCTGGCTTAGAGCATTGTATATTGCTCTTAGTTCCAGAATGTTTATGTGAAGAGACGTTTCCAGGCTTGTCCATACTCCCTGGAAGTTTCTTCCTTGTGTGACTGCTCCCCAGCCTCTCAGGCTGGCGTCCGTGGTCACCAGGATCCAATCCTGTATGCCGAATCTGCGGCCCTCCAATAGATGAGGACTCTGCAACCACCACAGAAGAGACACCCTTGTCCTTGGAGACAGGGTTATCCGTAGGTGCATCTGAAGATGCGACCCTGACCATTTGTCCAACAGATCCCTTTGGAAAATTCTTGCGTGGAATCTGCCGAATGGAATTGCTTCGTAAGAAGCCACCATTTTTCCCAGGACTCTTGTGCATTGATGTACAGACACCTTTCCTGGTTTTAGGAGGTTCCTGACAAGCTCGGATAACTCCTTGGCTTTTTCCTCCGGGAGAAAAACCTTTTTCTGAACCGTGTCCAGAATCATCCCTAGGAACAGCAGACGAGTTGTCGGCATTAACTGGGATTTTGGAATATTCAGAATCCACCCGTGCTGTTTTAGCACTTCTTGAGACAGTGCTAATCCCATCTCTAGCTGTTCTCTGGACCTCGCCCTTATTAGGAGATCGTCCAAGTATGGGATAATTAATACGCCTTTTCTTCGAAGAAGAATCATCTCGGCCATTACCTTTGTAAAGATCCGAGGTGCCGTGGACAATCCGAACGGCAGCGTCTGAAACTGATAGTGACAGTTTTGTACAACGAACCTGAGGTACCCCTGGTGTGAGGGGTAAATTGGAACGTGGAGATACGCATCCTTGATGTCCAAGGATACCATAAAGTCCCCCTCTTCCAGGTTCGCTATCACTGCTCTGAGTGACTCCATTTTGAACTTGAACTTCTTTATGTACAGGTTCAAGGACTTCAGATTTAGAATAGGCCTTACCGAGCCATCCGGCTTCGGTACCACAAAAAGAGTGGAATAATACCCCTTCCCTTGTTGTAGAAGAGGTACCTTGACTATCACCTGCTGAGAGTACAGCTTGTGAATGGCTTCCAAAACCGTCTCCCTTTCGGAGGGGGACGTTGGTAACGCAGACTTCAGGAAACGGCGAGGTGGATCTGTCTCTAATTCCAACCTGTACCCTTGAGATATTATCTGCAGGATCCAGGGATCTACCTGCGAGTGAGCCCACTGCGCGCTGTAATTTTTGAGACGACCGCCCACCGTCCCCGAGTCCGCTTGAGAAGCCCCAGCGTCATGCTGAGGCTTTTGTAGAAGCCGGGGAGGGCTTCTGTTCCTGGGAAGGAGCTGCGTGTTGCTGTCTCTTCCCTCGACCTTTGCCTCGTGGCAGATATGAATAGCCCTTTGCTCTCTTATTCTTAAAGGAACGAAAGGGCTGCGGTTGAAAAGTCGGTGCCTTTTTCTGTTGGGGAGTGACTTGAGGTAGAAAGGTGGATTTCCCGGCTGTAGCCGTGGCCACCAAATCTGATAGACCGACTCCAAATAACTCCTCCCCTTTATACGGCAAAACTTCCATATGCCGTTTTGAATCCGCATCGCCTGTCCACTGTCGCGTCCATAAAGCTCTTCTGGCCGAAATGGACATAGCACTTACCCGTGATGCCAGTGTGCAGATATCCCTCTGTGCATCACGCATATAAAGAAATGCATCCTTTATTTGTTCTAACGACAGTAAAATATTGTCCCTGTCCAGGGTATCAATATTTTCAATCAGGGACTCTGACCAAACTACCCCAGCACTGCCCATCCAGGCAGTCGCTACAGCTGGTCGTAGTATAACACCTGCATGTGTGTATATACTTTTTTGGATATTTTCCATCCTCCTATCTGATGGATCTTTAAGTGCGGCCGTCTCAGGAGAGGGTAACGCCACTTGTTTAGATAAGCGTGTTAGCGCCTTGTCCACCCTAGGAGGTGTTTCCCAGCGCTCCCTAACCTCTGGCGGGAAAGGGTATAATGCCAATAATTTCTTTGAAATTATCAGCTTTTTATCAGGGGCAACCCACGCTTCATTACACACGTCATTTAATTCTTCTGATTCAGGAAAAACTATAGGTAGTTTTTTCATACCCCACATAATACCCTGTTTAGTGGTACCTGTAGTATCAGCTAAATGTAACGCCTCCTTCATTGCCAAAATCATATAACGTGTGGCCCTACTGGAAAATACGGTTGATTCGTCACCGTCACCACTGGAGTCATCGCCTGTGTCTGGGTCTGTGTCGACCGACTGAGGCAAAGGGCGTTTCACAGCCCCTGACGGTGTTTGAGTCGCCTGGACAGGCACTAATTGATTGTCCGGCCGCCTCATGTCGTCAAACGACTGCTTTAGCGTGTTGACACTATCCCGTAGTTCCATAAATAAAGGCATCCATTCTGGTGTCGACTCCCTAGGGGGTGACATCCTCATATTTGGCAATTGCTCCGCCTCCACACCAATATCGCCCTCATACATGTCGACACACACGTACCGACACACAGCAGACACACAGGGAATGCTCCTAACGAAGACAGGACCCACTAGCCCTTTGGGGAGACAGAGGGAGAGTTTGCCAGCACACACCAAAAGCGCTATATATATATATATATATCAGGGATAGCCTTATAATAAGTGCTCCCTTATAGCTGCTTTGTTATATCAAAATATCGCCATAAATGTGCCCCCCCCTCTCTGTTTTACCCTGTTTCTGTAGTGCAGTGCAGGGGAGAGACTTGGGAGCCGTCCTGACCAGCGGAGCTGTGAGAGGAAATGGCGCCGTGTGCTGAGGAGATAGGCCCCGCCCCTTTTCTGGCGGGCTCGTCTCCCGCTATTTAGAAAAATTAGGCAGGGGTTAAATATCTCCATATAGCCTCTAGGGCTATATGTGAGGTATTTTTAGCCTTTATAGGTAATCATTTGCCTCCCAGGGCGCCCCCCTCCCAGCGCCCTGCACCCTCAGTGACTGCCGTGTGAAGTGTGCTGAGAGGAAAATGGCGCACAGCTGCAGTGCTGTGCGCTACCTTTAGAAGACTGCAGGAGTCTTCAGCCGCCGATTCTGGACCTCTTCTGATTTCAGCATCTGCAAGGGGGCCGGCGGCGTGGCTCCGGTGACCATCCAGGCTGTACCTGTGATCGTCCCTCTGGAGCTTGATGTCCAGTAGCCAAGAAGCCAATCCATCCTGCACGCAGGCGAGTTGACTCCTTCTCCCCTCAGTCCCTCGCTGCAGTGATCCTGTTGCCAGCAGGAATCACTGTAAAATAAAAAACCTAGCTAAACTTTTTCTAAGCAGCTCTTTAGGAGAGCCACCTAGATTGCACCCTTCTCGGCCGGGCACAAAAATCTAACTGGAGTCTGGAGGAGGGTCATAGGGGGAGGAGCCAGTGCACACCACCTGATCGGAAAAAGCTTTACTTTTTGTGCCCTGTCTCCTGCGGAGCCGCTATTCCCCATGGTCCTTTCAGGAACCCCAGCATCCAGTAGGACGATAGATAAATCTTATTTTCTCTGACGTCCTAGTGGATGCTGGGAACTCCGTAAGGACCATGGGGATTATACCAAAGCTCCCAAACTGGCAGGAGAGTGCGGATGACTCTGCAGCACCGAATGAGCAAACTCAAGGTCCTCCTCAGCCAGGGTATCAAACTTGCAGACTTTTTTAAAAATGTTTGAACCTGACCAAGTAACAGCTCGGCAAAGTTGTAAAGCCGATACCCCTCGGGCAGTCGCCCAAGAAGAGCCCACTTTCCTCGTGGAATGGGCTTTTACAGATTTAGGGTGCGGCAGTCCAGCCGCAGAATGTGCAAGTTGAATCTTGCTACAGATCCAGCGAGCAATAGTCTGCTTAGAAGCAGGAGCACCCAGCTTGTTGGGTGCATACAGGATAAATAGCGAGTCAGTTTTCCTGACTCCAGCCGTCCTGGAAACATCTATTTTCAGGGCCCTGACTACGTCCAGTAACTTGGAGTCCTCCAAGTCCCACGTAGCCGCAAGCACCACAATAGGTTGGTTCACATGAAAAGCTGATACCACCTTAGGAAGGAATTGGGAACGAGTCCTCAATTCCGCCCTATCCATATGAAAATCAGATAAGGGCTTTTGCATGACAAAACCGCCAATTCTGATACACGCCTGGCCGACGCCAAGGCCAATCGCATGACCACTTTCCACGTGAGGTATTTTAGCTCTACGGATTTTAAGTGGCTCAACCCAATGTGACTTCAGGAAATCCAACACCACGTTGAGATCCCACGGTGCCACTAGAGGCACAAACGGGGGCTGAAAATGCAGCACTCCCTTAACAAAAGTCTGAACTTCCGGCAGTGAAGCCAGTTCTTTTTGGAAGAAAATGTACAGAGCCGAAATCTGGACCTTAACGTAACCCAATTTTAGGCCCGTAGTCACTCCTGACTGTAGGAAGTGCAGAAATCGACCCAGTTGAAATTCCTCCGTTGGGGCCCTTCTGGCCTCACACCACGCAACATATTTTTGCCATATGCGGTGATAATCTTTTGCGATCACATCTTTCCTAGCCTTAATTTTTTCAGCGTAGGAATGACCTCCTCCGGAATGCCTTTTTCCTTTAGGATCCGGTGTTCAACCGCCATGCCGTCAAACACAGCCGTGGTAAGTCTTGGAACAGGCAGGGGTAAGACTGATTTGAGGTAACGGCGAGGGGGAGTCGCCCCGAAACTCCAGCTTGTATCCCTGTGATACTACTTGCAGAATCCAGGGAACCACCTGTGAGCGAGCCCACTGGTCGCTGAAGTTCCCGAGACGTGCCCCCACCGCACCTGGCTCCACCTGTGGAGCCCCAGCGTCATGCGGTGGACTCAGAGGAAGCGGGGGAAGATTTTTGATCCTGGGAACTGGCTGTCTGGTGCAGCTTTTTTCCTCTTCCCTTGTCTCTGTGCAGAAAGGAAGCGCCTTTGACCCGCTCGCTTTTCTGAAGCCGAAAGGACTGTACCTGATAATACGGTGCTTTCTTAGGCTGTGAGGAACCGGAGGTAAAATATTTTCTTCCCAGCTGTTGCTGTGGATACGAGGTCCCAGAGACCATCCCCAAACAATTCCTCACCCTCATAAGGCAGAACCTCCATGTGCCTTTTAAAGTCAGCATCACCTGTCCACTGCCGGGTCCCTAATACCCTCCTGGCAGAATGGACATTGCATTAACTTTGAATGCCAGCCGGCAAATATATCAATATTATCTGACAGGGTATCAGACCACGCTGCAGCAGCACTATCCATGCTGAGGCAATTGCAGGTCTCAGTATAGTACCTGAGTGTGTATATACAGACTTCAGGATAGCCTCCTGCTTTTTATCAGCAGGTTCCTTCAAAGTGGCCGTATCCTAAGACGGCAGTGCCACCTTTTTTGACAAACGTGTGAGCGCCTTATCCACCCTAGGGGATATCTCCCAACGTGACCTATCCTCTGGCAGGAAAGGGTACGCCATCAGTAACTTTTTAGAAATTACCAGTTTCTTATCGGGGGAACCCACGCTTCATTCACTCATCTGATGGGGGAACAAAACACTGGCTGCTTTTTCTCACCAAACATAAAACCCCTTTTTTTTGTGGTACTTGGGTTAATGTCAGAAATGTGTAACACATTTTTCATTGCCGAGTGCAACGGATGTTCCTAGTGGATTGTGTATATGTCTCAAACTCGTCGACACTGGAGTCAGACTCCGTGTCGACATCTGTATCTGCCATCTGAGGTAGCGGGCGTTTTTGAGCCCCTGATGGCCTTTGAGACGCCTGGGCAGGCGCGGGCTGAGAAGCCGGCTGTCCCATAGCTGTTATGTCATCCAGCCCTTTACATAAGGAGTTGACACTGTCGGTTAATACCTTCCACTTATCCATCCACTCTGGTGTCGGCCCCACAGGGGGCGACATCACATTTATCGGCATCTGCTCCACCTCCACGTAACCTTCCTCCTCAAACATGTCTACACAGCCGTACCGACACACCGCACACACACAGGGAATGCTCTGACTGAGGACAGGATCCCACAAAGTCCTTTGGGGAGACAGAAAGAGAGTATGCCAGCACACCCCAGAGCGCTATATAATGCAGGGATTAACACTATAACTGAGTGATTTTTCCCCCAATAGCTGCTTGTATACACAATATTGCGCCTAAATTTAGTGCCCCCCCTCTCTTTTTAACCCTTTGAGCCTGAAAACTACAGGGGAGAGCCTGGGGAGCTGTCTTCCAGCTGCACTGTGAAGAAAAAATGGCGCCAGTGTGCTGAGGGAGATAGCCCCGCCCCTTTTTCGGCGGACTTTTCTCACGCTTTTTTTATGGATTCTGGCAGGGGTATTTATCACATATATAGCCTCTGGGACTATATATTGTGATTTTTTGCCAGCCAAGGTGTTAATATTGCTGCTCAGGGCGCCCCCCCCCCCCCCCAGTGCCCTGCACCCATCAGTGACCGGAGTGTGAGGTGTGCATGAGGAGCAATGGCGCACAGCTGCAGCGCTGTGCGCTACCTTGTTGAAGACCGAAGTCTTCTGCCGCCGATTTCCAGGATCATCTTCATGCTTCTGGCTCTGTAAGGGGGACGGCGGCGCAGCTCCGGGACTGAACGATCGAGGTCGGGTCCTGTGTTCGATCCCTCTGGAGCTAATGGTGTCCAGTAGCCTAAGAAGCCCAAACTATCTCCAGTCAGGTAGGTTCGCTTCTTCTCCCCTTAGTCCCTCGTAGCAGTGAGTCTGTTGCCAGCAGATCTCACTGAAAATAAAAAACCTAAAATATACTTTCTTTTCTAGGAGCTCAGGAGAGCCCCTAGTGTGCATCCAGCTCAGCCGGGCACAAGATTCTAACTGAGGTCTGGAGGAGGGTCATAGTGGGAGGAGCCAGTGCACACCAGGTAGTCCTAAAGCTTTCTTTAGTTGTGCCCAGTCTCCTGCGGAGCCGCTATTCCCCATGGTCCTTACGGAGTTCCCAGCATCCACTAGGACGTCAGAGAAAGTATTTTAGTAATAGATTAAAATAAGATTTTACTTACCGGTAAATCTATTTCTCGTAGTCCGTAGTGGATGCTGGGGACTCCGTAAGGACCATGGGGAATAGACGGGCTCCGCAGGAGACGGGGCACTTTAAATAAGAATTTACTCACCGGTAATTCTATTTCTCGTAGTCCGTAGTGGATGCTGGGAACTCCGTAAGGACCATGGGGAATAGCGGGCTCCGAAGGAGGCTGGGCACTCTAGAAAGATTTAGGACTACCTGGTGTGCACTGGCTCCTCCCACTATGACCCTCCTCCAACCTCAGTTAGGACACCGTGCCCGGACGAGCAGACATAATAAGGAAGGATTTAGAATCCCGGGTAAGACTCTTACCAGCCACACCAATCACACCGTACAACTCGTGATACAATATCCAGTTTGACAGTATGAAAACAACTGAGCCTCTCAACAGATGGCTCAACAATAACCCTTTTGTTAACAATAACTATTTACAAGTATTGCAGACAATCCGCACTTGGGATGGGCGCCCAGCATCCACTACGGACTACGAGAAATAGAATTACCGGTGAGTAAATTCTTATTTTCTCTAACGTCCTAGTGGATGCTGGGAACTCCGTAAGGACCATGGGGATTATACCAAAGCTCCCAAACGGGCGGGAGAGTGCGGATGACTCTGTAGCACCGAATGAGAGAACTCCAGGTCCTCCTCAGCCAGGGTATCAAATTTGTAGAATTTTGCAAACGTATTTGCCCCTGACCAAGTAGCTGCTCGGCAAAGTTGTAAAGCCGAGACCCCTCGGGCAGCCGCCCAAGATGAGCCCACCTTCCTTGTGGAATGGGCCTTTACAGATTTTGGCTGTGGCATGCCTGCCACAGAATGTGCAAGCTGAATTGTACTACAAATCCAGCGAGCAATAGACTGCTTAGAAGCAGGAGCACCCAACTTGTTGGGTGCATACAGGATAAACAGCGAGTCAGATTTTCGGACTCCAGCCGTCCTGGAAACATTTTCAGGGCCCTGACAACGTCTAGTAACTTGGAGTCCTCCAATTCACTAGTAGCCGCCGGCACCACAATAGGCTGGTTCAGGTGAAACGCTGACACCACCTTAGGGAGAAATTGGGGACGAGTCCTCAACTCTGCCCTATCCATATGGAAAATCAGATAAGGGCTTTTACATGATAAAACCGCCAATTCTGACACTCGCCTGGCTGAAGCCAAGGCTAATAACATGACCACTTTCCACGTGAGATATTTCAGATCCACGGTTTTTAGTGGCTCAAACCAATGTGATTTTAAGAAACTCAACATCATGTTGAGATCCCAAGGTGCCACTGGAGGCACAAACGGGGGCTGAATATGCAGCACTCCTTTTACAAAAGTCTGAACTTCAGGTACTGAAGCTAGTTCTTTTTTAAAGAAAATCGACAGAGCCGAGATCTGTACTTTAATGGAGCCTAGTTTTAGGCCCATATCCACTCATGCTTGCAGGAAATGCAGAAATCGACCTAGTTGAAATTCCTCTGTTGGGGCCTTATTGGCCTCGCACCATGCAACATATTTTCGCCATATGCGGTGATAATGCGTTGCCGTAACATCTTTCCTGGCCTTAAGCGTAGGAATGACTTCTTCCGGAATACCCTTTTCCTTTAGGATCCGGTGTTCAACCGCCATGCCGTCAAACGCAGCCGCGGTAAGTCTTGGAACAGACAGGGCCCCTGCTGTAGCAGGTCCTGTCTGAGCGGTAGAGGCCACGGGTCCTCTGAGAGCATCTCTTGAAGTTCTGGGTACCACGCTCGTCTTGGCCAATCCAGAACCACGAGAATTGTGTTTACTCCTCGCTTTCTTATTATTCTCAATACCTTTGGAATGAGAGGCAGAGGAGGGAACACATAAACCGACTGGTACACCCACGGTGTTACTAGAGCGTCCACAGCTATCGCCTGAGGGTCCCTTGACCTGGCGCAATATTTTTTTAACTTTTTGTTGACGGGACGCCATCATGTCCACCTGTGGTTTTTCCCAACGGTTTACCAGCATCTGGAAGACTTCTGGGTGAAGTCCCCACTCCCCCGGGTGGAGGTCGTGTCTGCTGAGGAAGTCTGCTTCTCAGTTGTCCACTAGCGGAATGAACACTGCTGACAGTGCTAGTACATGATTCTCCGCCCATCAGAGAATTTTTGTGGCTTCTGCCATCGCCATCCTGCTTCTTGTGCCGCCCTGTCGATTTACATGGGCGACTGCCATGATGTTGTCTGACTGGATCAGCACCGGCTGGTGTAGGAGCAGGGATTTTGCTGGACTTAGGGCATTGTAGATGGCCCTTAGTTCCAGAATATTTATGTGAAGGGAAGTCTCCTGACTTGACCATAGTCCTTGGAAGTTTCTTCCCTGTGTGACTGCCCCCCAGCCTCGAAGGCTGGCATCCGTGGTCACCAGGACCCAGTCCTGTATGCCGAACCTGCGGCCCTCTAGAAGATGAGCACTCTGCAGCCACCACAGTAGAGATACCCTGGTTCTTGGAGACAGGGTTATTAAGCGATGCATCTGAAGATGCGATCCGGACCACTGGTCCAACAGGTCCCACTGAAAGATTCTGGCATGGAACCTGCCGAAGGGAATTGCTTCGTAAGAAGCCACCATCTTTCCCAGGACCCGCGTGCAGTGATGCACTGATACCTGTTTTGGTTTCAGGAGGTCTCTGACTAGAGATGACAACTCCCTGGCTTTCTCCTCCGGGAGAAACACTTTTCTCTGGACTGTATCCAGAATCATACCCAGGAACAGTAGCCGTGTCGTCGGAACCAGCTGTGACTTTGGGATATTCAGAATCCAGCCGTGCTGGTGCAGCACTTCCTGGGATAGTGCTACTCCCACCAACAACTGTTCCTTGGACCTCGCTTTTATTAGGAGATCGTCCAAGTACGGGATAATTAAAACTCCCTTTCTTCGAAGGAGTATCATCATTTCCGCCATAACCTTGGTAAATACCCTCGGTGCCGTGGACAGTCCAAACGGCAGCGTCTGGAATTGGTAATGGCAATCCTGTACCACAAATCTGAGGTACTCCTGGTGAGGATGGTAAATGGGGACATGCAAGTAAGCATCCTTGATGTCCAGGGATACCATGTAATCCCCCTCGTCCAGGCTTGCAATAACCGCCCTGAGCGATTCCATCTTGAACTTTAATTTCTTTATGTATGTGTTCAAGGATTTCAAATTTAGAATGGGTCTCACCGAACCGTCCGGTTTCGGTACCACAAATAGTGTGGAATAATAACCCCGGCCTTGTTGAAGTAGGGGTACCTTGATTATCACCTGCTGAGAATACAGCTTGTGAATTGCCGTTAGCACCGCCTCCCTGTCTGAGGGAGCAATTGGCAAGGCAGATTTTAGGAACTGGTGGGGTGGGGACACCTCGAATTCCAGCTTGTACCCCTGAGATACTATTTGCAGGATCCAGGGATCCACCTGTGAGCGAACCCACTGATCGCTGAAATTTTTGAGGCGACCCCCCACCGTACCTGGCTCCGCCTGTGGAGCCCCACCGTCATGCGGCGGACTTGGAAGAGGAAGCGGGGGAGGACTTTTGCTCCTGGGAACCTGCTGTTTGTTGCAGCCTTTTTCCCCTACCTCTGCCTCTGGACATAAAAGACCCGCCTTTTCCACGCCTGTTTTTCTGGGTCCGAAAGGACTGAACCTGATAAAACGGCGCCTTCTTAGGCTGTGAGGGGACATGGGGTAAAAATGCTGACTTCCCAGACGTTGCGGTGGAAACTAGGTCCGAGAGACCATCCCCAAATAATTCCTCACCCTTATATGGCAACACTTCCATGTGCTTTTTAGAATCTGCATCTCCTGTCCACTGGCGAGTCCATAAGCCTCTCCTAGCAGAAATGGACAATGCACTTACTTTAGATGCCAGTCGGCAGATTTCCCTCTGTGCATCTCTCATATAAGACTGAGTCTTTTATATGGTCTATGGTTAACAGGATCGTGTCTCTGTCTAATGTGTCTTTTCTGACAGTTTATCTGACCAAGCAGCGGCAGCACTGCACATCCAAGCTGACGCAATAGCTGGCCTAAGTATAATGCCTGTGTGTGTGTATATACAGACTTCAGGATCGCCTCCTGCTTTCTATCAGCAGGTTCCTTGAGGGCGGCCGTATCCGGAGACGGTAGTGCCACCTTTTTAGACAAACGTGTGAGCGCTTTATCCACTCTAGGGGGTGTTTTCCAACGTGACCTATCCTCTGGCGGGAAAGGTAACGCCATTAGTACCTTCTTAGGAATTACCAATTTTTTATCAGGGAAAGCCCACGCTTCTTCACACACTTCATTTAATTCATCTGATGGGGGAAAAACTACGGGTAGTTTTTTCTCTCCAAACATAATACCCTTTTTAGTGGTACCAGTAGTTATATCAGAAATGTTTAACACCTCTTTCATTGCCTCAATCATACAGTGAATGGCCTTAGTGGGCATCAGGTTTGACTCATCGTCGTCGACACTGGTGTCAGTATCAGTGTCGACATCTGGGTCTGCTTGAGGTAGCGGGCGTTTTAGAGCCCCTGACGACCCATGCGACGCCTGGGCAGGCACGAGCTGAGAAGTCGGCTGTCCCACATTTGGCATGTCGTTGATTTTCTTATATAAGGAGTCAATACGTGCACTCATTACTTTCCATAAGCCCATCCACTCAGGTGTCTGCCCCGCAGGGGGTGACATCCCTTCTAAAGGCATCTGCTCCGCCTCCACATCATTATCCTCATCAAACATGTCGACACAGCCGTACCGACACACCGCACACACACAAGGAATGCTCCGAATGAGGACAGGACCCACAAAAGCCCTTTGGGGGGACAGAGTGAGAGTATGCCAGCACACACCAGAGCGCTATATAATGCAGGGACTAACTGAGTTATGTCCCCTATAGCTGCTTTTTATATTATATATGTATTGCGCCCAATTTTAGTGCCCCTCATCTGTTTTTACCCTGTTCTGAAGTGTAGACTGCAGGGGAGAGCCAGGGAGCTTCCTTCCAGCGGATCTGTGAAGGAGAAATGGCGCCAGTGTGTCTGAGGGAGATAGCCCCGCCCCTTTTCCGCGGCCTATTCTCCCGCTTTTTTCTAGATTCTGGCAGGGGAATTTACCACATATATAGCCTCTAGGGCTATATATTGTGGTATTTTTGCCAGCCAAGGTGTTTTTATTGCAGCTCAGGGCACCCCCCCCCCCCAAGCGCCCTGCACCCTCAGTGACCGGAGTGTGAAGTGTGCATGAGGAGCAATGGCGCACAGCTGCAGTGCTGTGCGCTACCTTGGTGAAGACGGATGTCTTCTGCCGCCGTTTTTCCGGACCTCTTCTTGCTTCTGGCTCTGTAAGGGGGACGGCGGCGCGGCTCCGGGACCGAACACCAAGGACTGGGCCTGCGGTCGATCCCTCTGGAGCTAATGGTTTCCAGTAGCCTAAGAAGCCCAATCCGGCTGCAAGCAGGCGAGTTCGCTTCTTCTCCCCTTAGTCCCTCGCTGCAGTGAGCCTGTTGCCAGCAGGTCTCACTGAAAATAAAAAAACCTAAAACTATACTTTCTTTCTAAGGGCTCAGGAGAGCCCCTAGTGTGCATCCAACCTCGGCCGGGCACGAAATCTAACTGAGGCTTGGAGGAGGGTCATAGTGGGAGGAGCCAGTGCACACCAGGTAGTCCTAAATCTTTCTAGAGTGCCCAGCCTCCTTCGGAGCCCGCTATTCCCCATGGTCCTTACGGAGTTCCCAGCATCCACTAGGACGTTAGAGAAAGAAAGAATTAGTATACTGGTGTGCACTGGCTCCTCCCTCTATGTCCCTCCTCCAGACCTCAGTTAAGGAAACTGTGCCCAGAAGAGCTGACAGTACAAGGAAAGGATTTTGGAATCCAGGGCAAGACTCATACCAGCCACACCAATCACACCGTATAACTCGTGATAAACTTATCCAGTTAACAGTATGAACAACAACAGAGCATCAGATAACTCTGATGCAACCATAACATAACCCTTATTTAAGCAATAACTATATACAAGTATTGCAGAAGAAGTCCGCACTTGGGACGGGCGCCCAGCATCCACTACGGACTACGAGAAATAGATTTACCGGTAAGTAAAATTTTATTTTCTGTAACGTCCTAGTGGATGCTGGGGACTCCGTAAGGACCATGGGGATTATACAAAAGCTCCCAAACGGGCAGGAGAGAGCGGATGACTCTGCAGCACCGAATGAGCAAACACAAGGTCCTCCTCAGCCAGGGTATCAAACTTGTAGAACTTTGCAAAAGTGTTTGAACCTGACCAAGTAGCCGCTCGGCAAAGCTGTAATGCCGAGACCCCTCGGGCAGCCGCCCAAGAAGAGCCCACCTTCCTTGTGGAGTGGGCTTTTACTGATTTTGGAAGCGGCAATCCAGCCGCAGAATGAGCCTGCTGAATCGTGTTACAGATCCAGCGAGCAATAGTTTGCTTTGAAGCAGGAGCACCCAGCTTGTTGGATGCATACAGGATAAACAGCGAGTCAGTTTTCCTGACTCTAGCCGTTCTGGCTACATAAATCTTCAAAGCCCTGACTACATCCAGTAACTCGGAATCCTCCAAGTCACGAGTAGCCACAGGCACCACAATAGGTTGGTTCATATGAAAAGATGACACCACTTTTGGTAGAAATTGCGGACGAGTCCGCAATTCTGCCCTGTCCATATGGAAAACCAGATAGGGGCTTTTATATGACAAAGCCGCCAATTCTGACACACGCCTAGCCGAAGCCAAGGCTAATAGCATGACCACCTTCCACGTGAGATATTTTAACTCCACAGTTTTAAGTGGCTCAAACCAGTGTGATTTCAGGAAACTCAACACCACGTTAAGATCCCAAGGTGCCACTGGAGGCACAAACGGGGGCTGAATATGCAGTACTCCCTTTACAAACGTCTGAACTTCAGGAAGAGAAGCCAGTCCTTTTTGAAAGAAAATGGATAGGGCCGAAATCTGGACCTTAATGGACCCCAATTTTAGGCCCAAAGTCACTCCCGACTGTAGGAAGTGAAAGAAACGGCCCAGCTGGAATTCCTCCGTAGGGGCATTCCTGGCCTCACACCAAGCAACATATTTTCGCCATATACGGTGATAATGTTTAGCAGTCACGTCCTTCCTAGCCTTTATCAGCGTAGGAATAACCTCATCCGGAATGCCTTTTTCTGCTAGGATCCGGCGTTCAACCGCCATGCCGTCAAACGCAGCCGCGGTAAGTCTTGGAACAGACAGGGCCCCTGTTGTAACAGATCCTGTCTTAGAGGTAGAGGCCATGGGTCCTCTGTGAGCATTTCTTGTAGCTCTGGATACCAAGTCCTTCTTGGCCAATCCGGAACAATGAGTATTGTTCTCACTCTTTTGCTTATGATTCTCAGCACCTTGGGTATGAGAGGAAGAGGAGGAAACACAAAAACCGACTGGAACACCCACGGTGTCACTAGTGCGTCTACAGCTATCGCCTGAGGGTCTCTTGACCTGGCGCAATACTTCTGTAGCTTTTTGTTGAGGCGGGATGCCATGTCCACCTGTGGCAGTTCCCATCGCCTTGCAATCTGCGTGAAGACTTCTTGATTAAGTCCCCACTCTCCCGTGTGGAGGCAGTGTCTGCTGAGGAAGTCTGCTTCCCAGTTGTCCACTCCCGGAATGAACACTGCTGACAGTGCTCGTATGTGATTCTCCGCCCATCGAAGAATTCTGGTGGCTTCCGCCATCGCCACCCTGCTTCTTGTGCCGCCTTGGCGGTTTACATGAGCCACTGCGGTGATGTTGTCTGATTGAATCAGCACCGATTGGTTGCGAAGCAGGGTCTCCGCTTGACTTAGGGCGTTGTATATGGCCCTTAGTTCCAGGATATTGATGTGAAGGCAAGTCTCCTGACTTGACCACAGACCCTGGAAATTTCTTCCCTGTGTGACTGCCCCCCACCCTCGGAGGCTTGCGTCCGTGGTCACCAGGACCCAGTCCTGAATACCGAATCTGTGGCCCTCGAGAAGGTGAGCACTCTGCAGCCACCACAGAAGAGACACCCTGGCCCTGGGGGATAGGGTGATCAGCCGATGCATCTGTAGATTCGATCCGGACCACTTGTCCAACAGATCCCATTGAAAGGTCCTCGCATGGAACCTGCCGAAGGGAATGGCCTCGTATGACGCCACCATCTTTCCCAGGACTCGCGTGCAGTGATGCACAGACACCTGTTTTGGTTTTAAGAGGTCTCTGACCAGTGTCATGAGTTCCTGAGCCTTCTCAGTCGGGAGAAAAACCTTCTTCTGGTCTGTGTCCAGAATCATGCTGTATAACTGTTTTTGCGCCAAATTTATGTGCCCCCCCTCTCTTTTTACCCTCTTTCTACCGTGATTCTGCAGGGGAGAGCCTGGGGAGCATCCTCTCAGCGGAGCTGTGGAGAGAAAATGGCGCTGGTGAGTGCTGAGGAAGAAGCCCCGCCCCCTCAGCGGCAGGCTTCTGTCCCGCGTTGTGTAAAAATAATGGCGGGGGCTCATGCATATATACAGTGCCCAACTGTATATATGCTGCTTTTGCCAAGAGGTACCTAATTGCTGCCCAGGGCCCCCCCCCCCCCCCCTGCGCCCTACAGTGACCGGAGTGTGTGGGAGCAATGGCGCACAGCTGCAGTGCTGTGCGCTACCTCATATGAAGACTAGAGTCTTCTGCCGCCGATTTCGAAGTCTTCTTGCTTCTCACGCCGGCTTCTGTCTTCTGGCTCTGCGAGGGGGACGGCGGCGCGGCTCCGGGATCGGACGACCAAGGGTGCGTTTCCTGTGCACGATCCCTCTGGAGCTAATGGTGTCCAGTAGCCTAAGAAGCAGGACCTATCTTCTAGTGAGTAGGGCTGCTTCTCTCCCCTCAGTCCCACGTAGCAGAGAGTCTGTTGCCAGCAGATCTCTCTGAAAATAAAAAATCCTAACAAAATACTTTCTTTTTAAGCAAGCTCAGGAGAGCTCACTAAGGTGCATCCAGCTCGTCCGGGCACAGATTTAAACTGAGGTCTGGAGGAGGGACATAGAGGGAGGAGCCAGTGCACACCAGTATCCTAATTCTTTCTTAAAGTGCCCTGTCTCCTGCGGAGCCCGTCTATTCCCCATGGTCCTTTCGGAGTCCCCAGCATCCACTAGGACGTTACAGAAATTAGGATTTTACTTACCGGTAAATCTATTTCTCGTAGTCTGTAGAGGATGCTGGGGATTCCGTAAGGACCATGGGGAATAGACGGGCTCCGCAGGAGATAGGGCACTTTAAGAAAGCTTTGGATTCTGGGTGTGCACTGGCTCCTCCCTCTATGTCCCTCCTCCAGACCTCAGTTAGAGAAACTGTGCCCAGAGGATATGTACAGTACGAGGAAAGGATTTACGTAACCTAAGGGCGAGATTCATACCAGCCACACCGTATAACTTGTGATAAACTACCCAGTTAACAGTGTGAACAAGTGACATAACCTCAGTTCAAGACCAACCAACTATAACATAACCCTTATGTAAGCAATAACTATATACAAGTCTTGCAGAAGAAGTCCGCACTTAGGACGGGCGCCCAGCATCCTCTATGGACTACGAGAAATAGATTTACCGGTAAGTAAAATCCTATTTTCTCCAACGTCCTAGAGGATGCTGGGGACTCCGTAAGGACCATGGGGATTATACCAAAGCTCCCAAACGGGCGGGAGAGTGCGGATGACTCTGCAGCACCGATTGAGCAAACAGGAGGTCCTCCTCAGCCAGGGTATCAAACTTAAAGAACTTTGCAAAGGTGTTTGACCCCGACCAAGTAGCAGCTCGGCACAGTTGTAGTGCCGAGACCCCTCGGGCAGCCGCCCAAGAAGAGCCCACCTTCCTAGTGGAATGGGCCTTAACCGATTTAGGCAATGGCATCCTGCCGTAGAATGTGCCTGCTGAATCGTGTTACAGATCCAGCGAGCAATTGTCTGCTTTGAAGCAGGAGCGCCAACCTTGTTGGCCGCATACAGAACAAACAGAGCTTCAGTCTTCCTGACCCTAGCTGTTCTGGTCACGTAAATCTTCAAAGCCCTGACCACATCCAGGGACTCTGAGTCCTACAAGTCCCGTGTAGCCACAGGCACGACAATAGGTTGGTTCATATGAAAAGATGAGACCACCTTGGGCAGAAATTGAGGACGAGTCCTCAACTCTGCCCTATCCACGTGAAAAATCAGGTATGGGCTTTTATATGATAAAGCCGCTAATTCCGAAACACGCCTTGCAGAAGCTAAGGCCAACAACATGACCACTTTCCAAGTGAGGTATTTCAACTCCACTGTTTTGAGTGGTTCAAACCAAGGTGACTTGAGGAAACTTAATACCACGTTAAGATCCCAAGGCGCCACCGGAGGTACAAAGGGAGGCTGAAAATGCAGCACTCCCTTCACAAAAGTCTGTACTTCAGGAAGAGTAGCCAATTCTTTTTGAAAGAAAATGGATAAGGCCGAAATTTGGACCTTTATGGACCCTAATTTTAGGACCAAATTCACTCCCGTTTCAAGGAAGTGAAGCAGACGGCCCAAATGGAACTCCTCCGTAGGAGCAGCTCTAACCTCACACCAAGAAACATTTTCGCCATATACGGTGATAATGTTGCAATGTCACATCCTTCCTAGCCTTGATCAGGGTAGGAATAACCTCCTCCGGAATCCCTTTTCCAGCTAGGATCCGGCGTTCAACCGCCATGCCGTCAAATGCAGCAGCGGTAAGTCTTGGAACAGACAGGGCCCCTGCTGCAGCAGGTCCTTCCTTAGAGGAAGAGGCCACGGATCTTCTGTGAGCAACTCTTGCAGATCCGGATACCAAGTCCTCCTTGGCCAATCTGTAACAATGAGAATTGTTCTGACCCTCCTTAGTCTTATTAATCTCAACACCTTGGGTATGAGAGGCATAGGAGGAAACACATAGACCGATCTGAACACCCATGGTGTCACCAGAGCGTCTACCGCCTGAGGGTCTCTTGACCTGGCGCAATACCTCTAGCTTTTTGCTGAGACGGGACGCCATCATGTCTATTTGAGGCAGTCCCCACCGATCCACGATCTGTGTGAAGACTTCTTGATGAAGTCCCCACTCTCCCGGATGCAGGTCGTGCCTGCTGAGGAAGTCCGCCTCCCAGTTGTCCACCCCCGGGATGAACACTGCTGATAGCGCGCTTACATGGCCTTCCGCCCAGCGCAGAATCCTGGTCACCTCTGCCACGGCCACTCTGCTCCTTGTGCCGCCTTGGCGGTTTACATGAGCCACTGCCGTGATATTGTCTGACTGAATCAGAACCAGTTTGTTCTGAAGCCACTCCTCCGCCTGGCGTAGGGCGTTGTAAATGGCCCTTAACTCCAGGACATTGATGTGGAGACAAGTCTATAGGCTTGACCAGAGACCTTGGAAATTTCTTCCCAGTGCGACAGCCCCCCAACCTCGGAGGCTCGCGTCAGTGGTCACCAGGATCCAGTCCTGAATGCCGAACCTGCGACCCTCTAGGAGGTGAGCACTGTGCAGCCACCACAGGAGAGATACCCTGGTAGACAGGGTGATCCGTTTCTGCATATGTAGATGGGACTCTGACCATTTGTCCAATAGGTCCCATTGGAAAGTCCTCGCATGGAACCTGCCGAAGGGGATGGCCTCGTATGAAGCCACCATCTTCCCCAGAACCTTTGTGCAATGATGCACCGAAACCTTTTTGGGCTTTAAAAGGTTCCTGACCAGGGCTATGAGCACCTGAGCCTTCTCCACCGGAAGAAAAACTTTTTTGGTCTGTGTCTAGAATCAGGCCCAAAAAGATCAGACGCGTTGCAGGTACTAGCTGGGATTTCGGTAAATTGAGAATCTCATTAACACGACAGGGGACACAACCGGACAGCATGTCGCATGTGATGCAAGCTGGCCAGGTAACGTACTCCTGGTTTCAGTCACATCAAGCAGTTAAGGCCCTGTACTCATTGGTGTCAAAGTAAATGCCTTTGCCAAACATTATAAACAGCTAGACTGCTACAGCAAATACCACTCAGTTGTTTCAAACACAGAAGAATTTGTACTACATTTTAATTTGCGGTCTGATTAATTTAATTGCATTCATTGGGAGTGACTGTACTGAGGTCAATGAAGTGAAAGTACTTTTTGATCACTACACCAATGTGTATAGGCAATACATAGGGACAAAAAAAAAAATAAAAAAAAAATAACTAAACAAAAAACCACACACAACAACTTTGTTCTGAACCACTGTTGACAAGTGTCAACTGGGCATGACACTGCACACTGATCGGCTAACCTTAACCAGCAGGCATATGCAGATCTCGTGGAGGCAAAATAACTTATAACTGGTTAATATGGTAATGGCTGATGGCTTACCATGTGTTTGCAAATGTATGTAACCAAGATCTCTGCACTTGTCTATTATGGTGTGCTGGGGGAATTTGTTTCTAGTCTAGATTAAGCCTTCCCTTACATGCACCTGTGATGGACCAATAAAATGATTTGAGCAACTACCATTCTGTGGATCACTAATATGGTCATGGATGAGCTATGGCAGCTTTAGACCTTACACAGATCTATGCACCATTGCGATACATAAGTGCTGTTGCATGGGCTGGGGATCACAAACACTGGGGTAGTACACATCTAGCAGACACCCTACCAATGACAAAGTAGCTCATCCTGCAACAGGACAATTAATTCTGCTTAATATAACCGCAACTCTCAGGATAATTCAATGGGGATGTTGATGTCCCATCTCTACCACCTACTAATACCAGAATGTCAACTTCAGGACCATGCAGCTTGCGATAATGGTGAGCAGATATTTCTTCACACTGAAAATCAGTATTTGGAAGGGTTTTGTTTTTTAATGGAGTTTGTTGGGTGAAGAGTGAAACTATAGGACAGATGGCACATACACATCAATCACATACCTAATAGGAAGCATGTGATTAATGTGAGTCACCTCTACTTTTCTGCTGCCACATTCACTTCTGTATCACTTATGTATATCCGTAAATGAATAAATAGCTTCCGATGCAGAAGCCTTTAGATTAACAGTAGGCAACCTGCTGCATATCAGGCTTTCATGCTCCGCTAAATGTCAGCACAAAGTGTTTCATTCTGCTACAATATATTTCCAGTTTTTAATGTTACCTGCAATGGGCTGTGGATCTCCACCGAACTACAATAGGATTCAAATACTGTTACTACCAGAATTCCTAGATAACAGCAGCACCAAGTACTGATCTTGGAGCTCCAATACAGGAACCGAGAGTATGCTTTGGCACCAAGAAATCAACAAGTCTCTTCGCTCATTCTGAAGTTAACAGCCCGGTGTGTATTAGTGATCTTCATTAGACCTCAGCATAGCAGTAACAATGGTTGATTGAAGTTTCTTAAAATTGGCCAATGGCAGGAAAAGTTAAGTTGACATGGACAATAAAATCCTTCAAGGGCAGAGCTAGTATCTGCAAATGTAAGTTGGACACCAAGTACTTTCTACAGCACACACAAAAAAAAATATTACTCCTACTCTGGCACACCAGTAATAGTCAACACGAGAGAGTGAGAGAGAGGTGTGGGGGAGAATCAGTTTGAGTGAAAGGGGTGACTCACCGTGGCTGCAGCATTTAAAAGCCGGCATTGGTAGCCCAATTCACCCACTTTTGCCTAAAAGTGCTTGCTACCCTATGTGAGTGAGATCCTCCGCCGTGAAGTGTGGTGGGTGTCGGGTGGATTTGGCCAGGCAAATTAGTTTAGCACCAATTAAATTCCGCCCCAAAAAGAAAGAATGTACACTGTACTTTATTTACCCTATTTGAAAGGGGGCAAAAATAAAACCTCTAAAAATGTCCACTAGAGCCTGGAAAATAGAATTTTAATTACCTACAGGTAAATCCTTTTCTCGTAGTCCATAAGAGATATTGGGGAATTAGTATGATGGGGTATAGACAGGTATAAAAGGAGCCGGCGCACTTTAAATTTCTTCAACTGGGTGTGCTGGCTCCTCCCCTCTATACCCCCTCCCACAGGCAGTTATAGGTAAAACAGTGCCCGAAGGAGAATGGGCAAACTTGAGAGAAGAAACATAACAATGAGTGGTGAGATTCACATACCAGTAACATAAAACGACCAGCAACGGCAGGTAACAAAACAACAGCTGAACAGGTAACCATAGGGGTATAGGCAATTGCGGTCGAATTCGCGGCAATTATCGCCGTTTTTTAATTCGACCAAATTCGCCAGGTGAATCCCGGCAGGTGCCTGCCGGGATTCACCATATTCAATGAAAAACGGATTCGCCAGAATCGCGGGCGAAAATCGGCCGATTTGGCGGATTTTGCCGCGATTTTAAAAAACGGGAAAAAAACGTGAAAAACCCGAAAAAAAAATGGCGTGGGGTCCCCCCTCCAAAGCATAACCAGCCTCGGGCTCTTTGAGCTGGTCCTGGTTCTAAAAATGCAGGGGAAAAATTGGCCAGGGATCCCCCGTATTTTTAAAACCAGCACCGGGCTCTGCGCCTGATGCTGGTGCCAAAAATACGGGGGACAAAAAGAGTAGGGGTCCCCCGTATTTTTAACACCAGCATCGGGCTCCACTAGCTGGACAGATAATGCCACAGCCGGGGGTCACTTTTATGCCGTGCCCTGCGGCCGTGGCATCAAATATCCAACTAGTCACCCCTGGCCGGGGTACCCTGGGGGAGTGGGGACCCCTTCAATCAAGGGGTCCCCCCCCCCCAGCCACCCAAGGGCCAGGGGTGAAGCCCGAGGCTGTCCCCCCCCATCCAATGGGCTGCGGATGGGGGGGCTGAGCCTTTGTGATAATAAAAAGATATTGTTTTTTCCATTAGTACTACAAGTCCCAGCAAGCCTCCCCCGCAAGCTGGTACTTGGAGAACCACAAGTACCAGCATGCGGGAGAAAAACGGGCCCGCTGGTACCTGTAGTACTACTGGAAAAAAAATACCCAAATAAAAACAGGACACACACACCGTCGACAGTAAAACTTTATTTCATACGTCGACACACACTTACCTATGTTCACACGCCGACATCGGTCCTCTTCTCCATGTAGAATCCACGGATACCTGTAAAGAAAAGTTCAAAATACTCACCTCAACCATGGTCCAGAGATAAATCCACGGACTTGGCAAAATAAGAAAACGCAAATACCCGCACCAAAAACGGACTGAAAGGGGTCCCATGCTGAAATTCGAATTTCAAAAAGTCGAATTTTGAAAGTCCGTTTTTTGGTCGGAAAGCACTGGATTGCATAGGGGAATTTTTTTTTTTGGTCGAAAATTTAGAGACACAAAATCTGGACCTTAATGGAGTTCAGACGTAAGCCCTTATCCACACCAGCCTGCAGGAAAAATAAGAATTTACTTACCGATAATTCTATTTCTCGGAGTCCGTAGTGGATGCTGGGGTTCCTGAAAGGACCATGGGGAATAGCGGCTCCGCAGGAGACAGGGCACAAAAGTAAAGCTTTCCGATCAGGTGGTGTGCACTGGCTCCTCCCCCTATGACCCTCCTCCAAGCCAGTTAGGTACTGTGCCCGGACGAGCGTACACAATAAGGGAGGAATTTTGAATCCCGGGTAAGACTCATACCAGCCACACCAATCACACCGTACAACTTGTGATCAAACCCAGTTAACAGTATGATAACAGAGGAGCCTCTGAAAGATGGCTTCCTAAACAATAACCCGAATTAGTTAACAATAACTATGTACAATTATTGCAGATAATCCGCACTTGGGATGGGCGCCCAGCATCCACTACGGACTCCGAGAAATAGAATTATCGGTAAGTAAATTCTTATTTTCTCTATCGTCCTAGTGGATGCTGGGGTTCCTGAAAGGACCATGGGGATTATACCAAAGCTCCCAAACGGGCGGGAGAGTGCGGATGACTCTGCAGCACCGAATGAGAGAACTCCAGGTCCTCCTTAGCCAGAGTATCAAATTTGTAAAATTTTACAAACGTGTTCTCCCCTGACCACGTAGCTGCTCGGCAAAGTTGTAATGCCGAGACCCCTCGGGCAGCCGCCCAAGATGAGCCCACCTTCCTTGTGGAGTGGGCCTTTACAGATTTAGGCTGTGGCAGGCCTGCCACAGAATGTGCAAGTTGGATTGTGCTACAGATCCAACGAGCAATCGTCTGCTTAGACGCAGGAGCACCCATCTTGTTGGGTGCATACAATATAAACAACGAGTCAGATTTTCTGACTCCAGCTGTCCTTGCAATATATATTTTTAATGCTCTGACAACGTCCAGTAACTTGGAGTCCTCCAAGTCACTTGTAGCCGCAGGCACTACAATAGGCTGGTTCAGATGAAATGCTGACACCACCTTAGGGAGAAAATGCGGACGAGTCCGCAGTTCTGCCCTGTCCGAATGGAAAATCAGATATGGGCTTTTGTAAGATAAAGCTGCCAGTTCTGACACTCTCCTGGCCGAAGCCAGGGCTAGTAACATGGTCACTTTCCATGTGAGATATTTTAAATCCACCTTTTTTAGTGGTTCAAACCAATGAGATTTTAGAAATTCCAAAACCACATTGAGATCCCACGGTGCCACTGGAGGCACCACAGGAGGCTGTATATGCAGCACTCCCTTAACAAAAGTCTGGACTTCAGGAACTGAAGCCAATTCTTTTTGAAAGAAAATCGACAGGGCCGAAATTTGAACCTTAATAGATCCCAATTTGAGACCCATAGACAATCCTGATTGCAGGAAATGTAGGAATCGACCCAGTTGAAATTCCTCCGTCGGAGCACTCAGATCCTCGCACCACGCAACATATCTTCGCCAAATGCGGTGATAGTGTTGCACGGTTACTTCCTTCCTTGCTTTAATCAAAGTAGGAATGACTTCTTCCGGCATGCCTTTTTCCTTTAGGATCCGGCGTTCAACCGCCATGCCGTCAAACGCAGCAGCGGTAAGTCTTGAAACAGACAGGGACCCTGCTGAAGCAAGTCCCTCCTTAGAGGTAGAGGCCACGGATCTTCCGTGATCATCTCTTGAAGTTCCGGGTACCAAGTCCTTCTTGGCCAATCCGGAACCACTAGTATCGTTCTTACGCCTCTTTGCCTCTCATACCAAAAGTATTGAGAATTATACGGCAGAGGAGGAAACACATACACCCACTGGTACACCCAAGGCGTTACCAGCGCGTCCACAGCTATTGCCTGCGGATCTCTTGACCTGGCGCAATACCTGTCCAGTTTTTTGTTGAGGCGAGACGCCATCATGTCCACCATTGGTCTTTCCCAACGGGTTACCAGCATGTGGAAGACTTCCGGATGAAGTCCCCACTCTCCCGGGTGAAGGTCGTGTCTGCTGAGGAAGTCTGCTTCCCAGTTGTCCACTCCCGGGATGAACACTGCTGACAGTGCTATCACATGATTCTCTGCCCAGCGAAGAATCCTTGCAGCTTCTGCCATTGCACTCCTGCTTCTTGTGCCGCCCTGTCTGTTTACATGGGCGACTGCCGTGATGTTGTCCGACTGGATCAACACCGGTTTTCCTTGAAGCAGAGGTTCTGCCTGGCTTAGAGCATTGTAGATTGCTCTTAGTTCCAGAATGTTTATGTGAAGAGACGTTTCCAGGCTCGTCCACACTCCCTGGAAGTTTCTTCCTTGTGTGACTGCTCCCCAGCCTCTCAGGCTGGCGTCCGTGGTCACCAGGATCCAATCCTGTATGCCGAATCTGCGGCCCTCCAATAGATGAGCACTCTGCAACCACCACAGAAGAGATACCCTTGTCCTTGGAGACAGGGTTATCCGCTGGTGCATCTGAAGATGCGACCCTGACCATTTGTCTAACAGATCCCTCTGGAAAATTCGTGCATGGAATCTGCCGAATGGAATTGCTTCGTAAGAAGCCACCATTTTTCCCAGGACTCTTGTGCATTGATGTACAGACACCTTTCCTGGTTTTAGGAGGTTCCTGACAAGCTCGGACAACTCCTTGGCTTTTTCCTCCGGGAGAAAAACCTTTTTCTGAACCGTGTCCAGAATCAT
Organism: Pseudophryne corroboree; assembly: GCF_028390025.1. Lineage (NCBI taxonomy): Eukaryota > Metazoa > Chordata > Amphibia > Anura > Myobatrachidae > Pseudophryne > Pseudophryne corroboree. Next base: position 639,055,606 of record NC_086448.1, read on the forward strand.
CCCTAGGAACAGCAGACGAGTTGTCGGCATTAACTGGGATTTTGGAATATTCAGAATCCAGCCGTGCTGTTTTAGCACTTCTTGAGACAGTGCTAATCCCCTCTCTAGCTGTTCTCTGGACCTTGCCCTTATTAGGAGATCGTCCAAGTATGGGATAATTAATACGCCTTTTCTTCGAAGAAGAATCATCATCTCGGCCATTACCTTTGTAAAGACCCGAGGTGCCGTGGACAATCCGAACGGCAGCGTCTGAAACTGATAGTGACAGTTTTGTACAACGAACCTGAGGTACCCCTGGTGTGAGGGGTAAATTGGAACGTGGAGGTACGCATCCTTGATGTCCAAGGACACCATAAAGTCCCCTTCTTCCAGGTTCGCTATCACTGCTCTGAGTGACTCCATTTTGAACTTGAACTTCTTTATGTACAGGTTCAAGGACTTCAGATTTAGAATAGGTCTTACCGAGCCGTCCGGCTTCGGTACCACAAATAGAGTGGAATAATACCCCTTTCCCTGTTGTAGAAGAGGTACCTTGACTATCACCTGCTGAGAGTACAGCTTGTGAATGGCTTCCAAAACCGTCTCCCTTTCGGAGGGGGACGTTGGTAAAGCAGACTTCAGGAAACGGCGAGGCGGATCTGTCTCTAGTTCCAACCTGTACCCCTGAGATATTATCTGCAGGATCCAGGGATCTACCTGCGAGTGAGCCCACTGCGCGCTGAAATTCTTGAGACGACCGCCCACCGCCCCCGAGTCCGCTTGAGAAGCCCCAGCGTCATGCTGAGGCTTTTGTAGAAGCGGGGGAGGGCTTCTGTTCCTGGGAAGGAGCTGCCTGTTGGTGTCTCTTCCCCCTTCCTCTGCCTCGTGGCAGATATGAATAATATCCCTTTGCTCTCGTTTTTAAAGGAACGAAAGGGCTGCGGTTGAAAAGTCGGTGTCTTTTTCTGTTGGGGAGTAGCTTGAGGTAAAAAGGTGGATTTCCCGGCTGTAGCCGTGGCCACCAAATCTGATAGACCGACTCCAAATAACTCCTCCCCTTTATACGGCAAAACTTCCATATGCCGTTTTGAGTCCGCATCGCCTGACCACTGTCGCGTCCATAAACTTCTTCTGGCCGAAATGGACATAGCACTTACCCGTGATGCCAGTGTGCAGATATCCCTCTGTGCATCACGCATATAAAGAAATGCATCCTTTATTTGCTCTAAAGACAGTAAAACATTGTCCCTATCCAGGGTATCAATATTTTCAATCAGGGACTCTGACCAAACTACTCCAGCACTGCACATCCAGGCTGACGCTATAGCTGGTCGTAGTATAACACCTGTATGTGTGTATATACTTTTTTGGATATTTTCCATCCTCCTATCTGTTGGATCTTTAAGTGCGGCCGTCTCAGGAGAGGGTAACGCCACTTGTTTTGATAAGCCTGTGAGCGCCTTATCCACCCTAGGAGGTGTTTCCCAGCGCGCCCTAACCTCTGACGGGAAAGGGTATAAAGCTAATAACTTCTTTGAAATTAGCATCTTTTTATCGGGGGCAACCCACGCTTCATCACATACATCATTTAGTTCTTCTGATTCAGGAAAAACTATAGGTAGTTTTTTCACACCCCACATAATACCCTGTTTAGTGGTACCTGTAGTATCAGCTAAATGTAACGCCTCCTTCATTGCCAAAATCATATAACGTGTGGCCCTACTGGAAAATACGGTTGATTCGTCACCGTCGCCACTGGAATCAGTGCCTGTGTCTGGGTCTGTGTCGACCGACTGAGGCAAAGGGCGTTTTACAGCCCCTGACGGTGTTTGAGGCGCCTGGACAGGCACTAACTGATTGTCCGGCCGTCTCATGTCGTCAAACGACTGCTTTAGCGTGTTGACACTATCCCGTAATTCCATAAATAAAGGCATCCATTCTGGTGTCGACCCCCTAGGAGGTGACATCCCCATATTTGGCAATTGCTCCGCCTCCACACCAATATCGTCCTCATACATGTCGACACACACGTACCGACACAGCAGACACACAGGGAATGCTCTTAATGAAGACAGGACCCCACTAGCCCTTTGGGGAGACAGAGGGAGAGTTTGCCAGCACACACCAAAAGCGCTATATATGACAGGGATAGCCTTATAATAAGTGCTCCCTGTATAGCTGCTTTTATAATATAATTTTTGCCACTATTTTGCCCCCCCTCTCTTGTTTTACCCTGTTTCTGTAGTGCAGTGCAGGGGAGAGACCTGGGAGCCGTCCTGACCAGCGGAGCTGTGCAAGGAAAATGGCGCTGTGTGCTGAGGAGATAGGCCCCGCCCCTTTTCCGGCGGGCTCGTCTCCCGCTCTTTAGTGTATTCTGGCAGGGGTTAAATATCTCCATATAGCCCCGGAGGCTATATGTGAGGTATTTTTTAGCCAAATAGGTTTTCATTTGCCTCCCAGGGCGCTCCCCTCCCAGCGCCCTGCACCCTCAGTAACTGCCGTGTGAAGTGTGCTGAAAGGAAAATGGCGCACAGCTGCAGTGCTGTGCGCTACCTTTAGAAGACTGAGGAGTCTTCTGCCGCCGATTCTGGACCTCTTCATGTTACAGCATCTGCAAGGGGGCCGGCGGCGAGGCTCCGGTGACCATCCAGGCTGTACCTGTGATCGTCCCTCTGGAGCTGATGTCCAGTAGCCAAGAAGCCAATCCATCCTGCACACAGGTGAGTTCACTTCTTCTCCCCTAAGTCCCTCGTTGCAGTGATCCTGTTGCCAGCAGGACTCACTGTAAAATAAAAACCTAAGCTAAACTTTCTCTAAGCAGCTCTTTAGGAGAGCCACCTAGATTGCACCCTTCTCGGCCGGGCACAAAAATCTAACTGGCTTGGAGGAGGGTCATAGGGGGAGGAGCCAGTGCACACCACCTGATCGGAAAGCTTTACTTTTGTGCCCTGTCTCCTGCGGAGCCGCTATTCCCCATGGTCCTTTCAGGAACCCCAGCATCCACTAGGACGATAGAGAAAGCAAAAAACGTCCCAAGTGGAACTCTGCTGGCGGATATGCGTTTTCCTCATATCAAGAGACATTTCTTCTCCAGATATGACGACAGCATTTTGACGTCACAGGCTTCCTGGCCTGAACCATGGTCACAATAACCTTTTTGGAAAGGCCTTTGAGAGCCTCATCCTCCATGCCGTCAAACGAAGTCGGCGTAAGATCAGATAGCTGAACGGCCCTTGTTGAAGATCTCTTCTCATCAGCAGAGGCCAAGGGTTGTTGGACATGTCCAGAAGATCTGCGAACCACGCCCTCAGAGGCCAATCCAGGGCAATTAGAATTGCCTGGACTCCTTGATTCGCTTTAGCAACCTTGGGATCAATGGAATCGGAGGAAACGGGTAGAACACCCGGTAAGGCCAAGGCGACGTCAGTGCATCTACTGCCCTCGCCTGAGGGTCCCTGGTTTGTGTGCAATACCAGCAAAGCTTCTTGTTGAGTCGAAAGCCATCATGTTTATTTGTGTGCAGCCCCACCGGTCTATGATCTGCTGAAACACCTGATGGTGGAGCCCCTACTCTCCCAGGTGGAGATTGTGACGACTCAGGAAGTCAGATTCCAAGTTGTCCTCTCCTGGAATGAAGATTGTGGATAGTGCTCTTGCATTTCTTCTTTCTACCCAGAGGAGTATCTGACATCTCTCGCATGCAGGCCCTGCTTTTTGTCCCTCCTTGTTGATTTATGTATGCCACAGACGTGGCATTGTCCGACTGAACTTGGATCCTCTGATCCCAGAGTAGAGGAGAGGCCTGAAACAGAGCATTGTAGATCGCCCAAAGTTGCAGAATGTTGATCAGAAGTAGGGCTTCGTGGGCTGACCACCTGCCCTGGAACTGAGCCCCCTGGGTGACAGCTCCCATCCTCTCAGACTCGCATCTGTCATGAGGAGGAACCAATCCTGAATACCGAAACTACGACCTTCCAGTAGGTTTAAATACTGCAGCCACCACAGGAGGGAAATCCTGGCCTGAGGTGACCGCTGTATTATCCGGTGCAGCTGAAGATGTGATCCGGACCACTTGTTCAGGAGATCCAATTGAAATGTTCTGGCATGGAGCCTTCGATACTGGATTGCCTCATAGGAGTCTACCATTTTCCTCAACAATCTTATGCAAAGATGGATGGATATACGAGTAGGCCGTAGAACCATTCAAACCATCTCCTGGAGTGTTCTCGCTTTGTCCTCTGGTAGGAACACTTTCTGTGCCACCATATCCAACATTCCCAGGAACAGGAGCCGCTGAGTTGGCTCCAGGTGGGACTTCTGTAAATTGAGGATCCACCCATGTTGTGACAGAAGTTGGATAGTGTGGTCTATATGGAACAATGAAAGCTCCCTGGATCTCACCTTTATCAAGAAATCGTCCAGATAAGGTACAATATTGACGACCTGGAACATCATCTCCGCCATCACCTTCGTGAACACCCTTGGAGCTGTTGACAGGCCGAAGGGTAGCGCCTGGAACTGCTAGTGATTGTTCAGCAGGGTAAACCGGAGGTAAGCCTGGTGAGGTGGCCAAATCGGGATATGGAGATAAGCGTCCTTAATATCCAGTGAGACCAAGAACTCCCGTTCTTCCAGGCCTGCAATCACTGCTCGCAAGGATTCCATCTTAAACTTAAAAACCTTTAAGGGTTCAAGGATTTGAGATTTAAAATGGGCCTTTACTGAACCGTCCAGTATCGGTACCATGAACAGGTTAGAGTAATAACCCTTTCCCTGTTGTTGCAGTGGCACTGGAACAGTGACTTAGGACTGGACCAACTTTAGGATGGCCTGTTGCAGCATAACACGCATATCCTCCAATGCTGGTAAGCTTGATTCGAAAAATCGTTGGGGGAGGAGCGCCGTTCAAGTCCAGCTTGTAGCCCTGAGAAATGAGGTTCTTTACCCAGGTATCCGGGCATGAGCTGTCCCAGATGCGGCTGAAGTGACGCAGCCGAGCTCTCACCTAGAGATGGATGGGCACCGTCATGCTGAGGCCTTAGTGGAAGCTTAACTGGTGCTCTGTTCCTGAGAACCTGCGGTTGCTGGATCTCGTCTTACCTCTGGTGCCTCTAGTCGCATTGGAGGCTCCTCTGGCCCTAGATCTAAATCTGTTAGACCGAAAGGACTGGGCAGACGGCCCCGGGTAGGAACATCTAGCTGGTGGGGCCCCAGAGGGGAGAAACGTGGGTTTCCCCGCAGTAACTTTAGAAATCCACGTATCCAATTCAACCCTGAAGAGCCAATCCCCTGAAAAAAAGGAAGAGACTCTACACTGTGCTTGGATTCTGCGTCCGCTACCTACTGGCGCTTTGCGCACCGACACTGCCATAGCAGTGGTCCGAGCATTAATATTGCCTATCTCCTTGAGAGAGTCACACAGGATGCGTGCAGTGTCTTGAATGTGTTTTAGGAGAGTCACCGTAGTGACCAGGGACATATCCCCCGAGAGACCCTCTTGAATTTGAGTAGCCCACGTATGAATGGCATGAGTCATCAGCAACCCGCTATGACCGGTCTTTGTGATATACCAGCCGTTATGTAGATAGACTTCAGTGTAGTCTCTATTTTCCTTTATGGTAAAGGACCCCGGAGCTGGTAGTACCACCTTTTTAGATAGGCGAGTGACTGATACGTCTACATCCGGGTGTTCTTCGCAGAGTTTCCTGCCTTCAGGAGCAAATGGGAAAGTGTGCTAAAACAGTTTTATCACTTGATATTTCTTATCTGGATTTTTCCAGGCTAACTTAGACAGGTCATCCAGCTGTGCAGAATCAGGGAAAGTGACAGTTTGTTATGTGTTAAGAAAAACAACTGCTGCAGGGTCCTCTAGAAGGAGTTTTAACACGTCTCGTATAGCAAGAATGAGGGGGAATCCCCAGTAACAAGATCCAAGTCCTCCCCCTCCTCCTGTATCTCCTCATCAGAGTGAGAGTAAAGCAAGTTACCCACGTTTTTGTGGTCCTGATCTAGAGAGGTGGGCTGTTGAACATCAGCCCTTGCAGCTAGGTCTGCAACAGCCTGCTGCAGTTGTGGAGTTTTGTGAGCATTGGCAGTGAACCGAGATGACACATCTGACATCATGGATTTTATGGCACCTAGCCAGGAAGGCTCTTGGCCCTCCCCCACCCAGCCCCCTCACTGAGTTGTGAGGACTGGCTGCATTGTTCACATGATATGGAACCAGATGTAGAGGGAGAGAGAAAGAATATGGCGTGACATACACTGCATAATTGTTGTTTTACCATGTTTACAGTAAACACATACAGACAAGTAATATAATAGCAAGCCTGTCCTAACTGTGAGAGGGAGACAGAAAGAACAGCACACCCAAGCTAAGCAGCCCAGTGAGACTGCAAGCTGTTATAGCACGGTGCAACACCAGAGTTTTTGTCCTTTTCAGGACACAGACTGTGTACAATAGCAGCTCTCCCCCTTTGCTACACCCCTGTACCAGTTTTCCTGTGTATCCCGAGTGTCTGGAGGAGCTTGGTGTGCCTGCTGTTACAGCTGTAAGCAGAGGAAGGCGCCAAAACACCACTTGTCCTGCTCTGAGGAAGCTCCGCCCCCTGTAATTGCACCGGAGCTTCACAGATATTTATAATGGCAAAGTCTCCATATAAGTGTAAAACATCACATAAGTGTTAGTTTTCACTACCGCTGCCAGTGTACATAGGGAGGCTATAGCAGGTCCCCCATGGGAGAGTCCCGTATACCGCACCAAGAAACGCGGCCCCCGGTTTGTACTCACCACTCGTCACCTTCAGGCAATGTTAGGGGTGTGTGGCGTGCTGCGATTGTGACCGCTAAGGCGCAGTGTCCCGCTGTACAACAACTTCTCAGGACGGTGGTCCTGCAGCGGGGAAGCGGCTCTGACGTCCACCCCCTAACTCCCTCACGGTGCAGGTATGCCGTTGCCCAAACAGCATACCGAAAATAATAAAGTTTTAAAAGAAACTGAAGAAAAAACAGTCTGGAGCTCCAGAGTGTGCATCCTCTCCTGCGGGCACTTTTTTCTAAACTGCCTGTTTGAGGGGACAGAGGGGAGGAGCCAGCACACCCAGCTGAAGACATTTAAAGTACACTGGCTCCTTTGGACCCCGGCTATACCCCATCGTTTTAATTCCCCAATATCCCTTATGGATGCCAGAGAAATTAATACAAATTAAAATATTTTTAAGGAAAAACAAAACAAAAATAAACCACCAGCTACTTTTCAAACATCTATAAAAATAAACCCAATATTTGAACAGTAATAGTCCTAAAGCCCTAATCATTAATATACAAACTGCCCAGCAAACATGTTGCAATAAATACAACAGGATCCACTTTAAACATTAATCACAGCAAAACTCACTGCATTGTGGAATTCTCTTTGCACTTGAATGTAGCTCAATATCACAATGAAGGGTACATTTACTAAAGTGTAGTTTTACAGAGGTGGAGGTGTTGCCCATAACGGATTCTAGCTCTCTTTTTCTAAAAGGTACTAGATAAATACATAAAATCTGATTGGTTGCTATGGCAGAAGCTCCACAATTGTGACCTCGCACTTCAGTAAATATAACAGAGCACACAGTGAAATGCCCTAATCAGCATGTTTTCAGGATCTCCTCACTGCACTCTTCTTATACCAACCATTTCATCACTCTCGCAAGCACGGGGCTGGGAGTGGGGTGGGGCCACAAACATGCACAGTTGGAAAAAATAAATAAATAAATAAAATAAAGTAAAAAAAAAAAAGATTAAAAAAAAGGAACTTTAATGGTAAAAATAACAAAAACATGTACAATTTAACAGCAATTTACGTTCACTTACTGCTGGTAATAAAGGTTGCATATTTTGATTGGAGTCTGCTATGGTAGCCAAGTAAACCAGATTTGTGTGTAACATCTGTTGATACCTATGAAAAAAAAATTGTTGGTTGACGTCGTACATTATAATTCTACAAACGATAAACCATTACAGGAAAGTATTTAATAAACATCATGAAACTGAGCACGCGCTTTAGAAATCAAACTAGGATTTGCTGCACCTTTGACTCTGCTTTGAATTTTAAGCATGTACATAGTACAGGTCAAGCCACATTCAGAGTATGATCGGTCAAACTCAACAACAGAAATGAAAGAGCTGAGCAATGACACCAATGTACTATGTTACAGCCACAAAGAGGCCAGGTGAGTAAGTCAGTGGACTACTTTGTTAGTATGGGTTCCTTGGCTCACAGTTGTTCCCACTAGTAAATTCATGCCTGGAGCCACAGAAGCAAGGTTATTATTGACAGTCACTGCTGGCTTGTGCATATAAAATAGCTAATTCAGGGGAACCACAGGTGATGCTTGTTAATAAGAATACAAAATGATTGGCAAGAACCGCAAAGTACAGCATTTGTAAATCACTGTTGTGTTACATTGTTACTAGTATAGTGGACATGTCAGTATCTATCCCACCCTGAAACCTGAACGACTGACACAAATGACTACAGTTTCCCTTGCAGTGGGAGCCATAGGGACACGCAGATTGAGGAGTCGGGACAGACCTTCTACAATTATGTAGATGTCTTATTTGACATGACCTCTTTTGTACACTCAAAACTCAGATCATTTCTTTCTACCACTTGCTCTACAGTAATTGCTGGGTTGTACAGGACTAGGGTATAATACAACTTTACTCAAGTACTCCTTTGAAAGTAAGAAACATACCTACACATTCTATGGTTTACTACTTACTGAGAACATTCAGATGTCTTCCCTTTATTTTGATAATCCATAATACACTGAATAAGATGGTTATTTTCATCCAACATCTGTAAAACAAGCAAATGTTGTAATCAAAAAAGTTAATACATTATAACTGGCAAATTAAAATGAAGTTCACCACACATTGTTTTGCTGCAGCTAAGGTTCCAAGACCAATTCAATTATATAGTCCCATAATGAGTTCAGCACCTAGAATAGAGCTTAAAATTGCTCATGTATAAGTGTGTTGTAAAGCAAGCATCAATAAAGTTTTGTTTTTTAAATCTAGGCTAAGCCTCAACAGATACTGGTCACAGTGACTATGATTTTAGCCTTGGCAACTAGATTTTACTACAGAAACATCCAGAAGTCGGAGCACTTACCACTAGTGCAGCTTCAAATCCATATTCACGCAGAGTGCAGCAGTGCATTCATTTCATGCACTGTGGGACAGGGTGTGCAAACAGTGACATGCGGTGAGGTGAGCCAGAGGATTTTTTTGTCATACTAAAGTATAAGCCAGAGTTTTGACTATATAAAAGTATATGGAAAAATACAAAGAATATATTATAAATATCTTCTTTGTATTATCCTGATAATTTTTATAGTCAAAACTGGAGTAAAATGTCTGTGACAGGTGAGCCAGTGCCTCCCCTGACCATCTTTACCACACATCTCTGATCAAAACTCACCAAATTCCCAGCAGTGTATACTGCTATATTGTGTATAATGCCCACATGAACCCTTTGGCTCAGTGGTTTCCAAACTTTTTTGAATCACGGCGCCCTAGAATATCAGAATTTTTTCACGGCACCCCTAGGCCAAAAATTTCTTACTGAGAAATTTAGAAAGAAATATTACATTAAGTAGATTGCGTTTATATGTCATCCTTAGGGTCGGTTGTGTGGTGAGGGACAAGATTTGCTTCTGTTTGGCCACATATTTTATGACTGGTAGCCTCCAGCACTGGTTTTGCCTATTATATTGACCATGAATAATTTGAATTGGTCCTGGACCACCAACCCAGGGCACCCCTGCAAGTGTTCCGAGGCACCCCAGGGAGCCACGGCACACAGTTTGGGAACCTCTGCTTTGGCTCATAAATTGTGTGTAAATCTTTCTCTGGTACTAGCCAGTGTCTCCTGAGCCATTTACCTCACCACACGGCCCTGGCAAACAAAGGACTATACCCTTGATTTTCGAAAATGAGCTTCCTCCCTCAAAACTACAGATCATGGTAACTAATCACACACTATATAACTTTCACATAACACATTGTGATAGGGACAGAAGGTTCTTTTTTATACCAAAATATATAGATAGGAGCAATCTCACACGTGCAGGATGTTCAGCTCCCGGATGCAATATGCTTGGTGGAACACCGTATAAAACAGGATGCGGACACCTTGCAGAATACCAGTACCCCGACCAACAGCATCCCCGATGGTAAGTATTGGGATAGGATCCAGAAAGGGGGGGGGGGGGGGGTGTTTGGTGCTAAATTAATTTCCCCGTCCCCTGTCAGCATTCTAAAAGTTGGGATGCTGCAGTCTGTCGTGTGACAGTTTGCGGATGGTTGGGATGCCAACGATGTCACACCCTATAAAACCAAGGGGGTCATTCCGACCTGATCGCATGCTAGTTATTTTTTGCAGGGCTGTGATCAGGTCAAGACTCGGCAAAACTGCGCATGCACCGCAATGTGCAGGCGCGTCGTACGGGTACAAAGCGGATCGGTGCTGAGCGATGTATTTAACGAAGAATTGAATCTCACAGCCGATCGCAAGGAGATTGACAGGAAGAAGGTGTTTATAGGTGTCAACTGACCGTTTTCAGGGAGTGGTTGGAAAAACGCAGGCGTGTCCAAGCGTTTGCAGGGCGGGTGTCCGACGTCCATTCCGGGACCGGACAGGCTGAAGTGATCGCAGCGGCTAAGTTCAGACCTACTCAAAAACTGCACAAAACTTTTTTGCACCGCTCTTCTGCACAAGCGTTCGCACACTTGCAAAGCGAAAATACACTCTCCCATAGGCGGCGACTATCTGATCAAAGCGCTGCAAAAAATAGCTAGCGAGCAACTCTGAATGACCCCCCAAGTCCTGTGGACATCTGAACAATCCACCCCACTAGCAAACTAAACTAAAACAGTGTTCAGTTATGACTCAAGAATTACATAAACCTGTCACATTAGCGCCTGTGTTACAAATTAACCCTGTGCGCTTGCTTACTTCACCACTGGCATGGGGAGAGCTCTGTGGCATCACTGGTGGGTGGAGAATACTACAAATAAAGTTCAACAGTCTCCACAGTTCTGCTAGGTGAGTGGAGGTGGTGAGTAACAATTTATTGCTGGATATTTCCTTGTAGCAGTATCGCTCAGGAACAGTTATCAAAAAACTGCACAACAGATAGAGAATTACATCTAGCATTATACATAAAAGTGATAATGTGCAATTGCCTTTCTACACAGAATAAGTATAGCTCTGAGAGCTGCAATACATTACTAAAAGTAGTGACGGCATGGGAACTTTTATCCAAAATATTTGAGACTTAGGATTTCCTAAACGTTTTAACCTTTTGTAGGAGGACAAAAAGGTATGATTTATCTAATATTACTGGACAGATAAAAATGTTCAGCAAATTCATGTGTAACGTATTCGACAGATCTAGAGAAGAACGCTGACCCTTGTCAATTACTGAAGAGAACCCTTAAGATACAAATAATGTAGACATACCTAGTAAATGTTTAAGTTAGTTTTACAGAAACACAAACTCTAGGCACGAAGTAAAGTTTTAAATTCTTGATACGGCACCACTAATAAACGGGATCATACACACAACACAGGACACCTCTCCTTCTTAGAAATAGACTACACTCTTCAATACACATCATAACCTCTCAAATCAAACTTCTCTCACACCCCTATCCCTTCTCAAGTCCATTACATATGGTGTCTTCCTCCTCAATCCCATTCATCTTCCTCTATAGCATCACTGCTCACTCATTCCTCTTCTCCATCCCACCATCATCCCATCATTCTTACAGGACCACTATAAACACATTCCTTTTATCATTATCAGCATCCTGTCCTCATCAGCAAAGTGCCTCCCTCCATCACTAAAATCATAAATAACATCTGGGGCCAGATGTAATGACGTCTGAGTTTGCCAGAGGTGCAGGTTCCCAGTTGAACTCGGATGTTTGTTTAAAGTAGCAACCATTTACAAGGCATGGTTCTTTCTTGTAAATTGGCGCTTTAAAAAAAATAAATAAAAAAATCTTCATCCAGGAACCCGCACCTCCGGCCAACATTACATCTGGCCCCTGCTGTAATTACTACAGTTGGTGCTATGGGGAGAAGAACCACCTCTGGTACCCAGTTTCTCTGCACCCAACTCATGGCGGCAAACGCTGCTGTGAGAGACCCTGATGCACCTTTTCGTTTTCCCTGAGGTCACATATGCGTCAGCTAGTGGGGACGGAGATGCACACACCAACCAGCAAGGAGCAAAATAACCATGCTTGTACCCTGGGGGCACTACAATGTGACATTACCTGAACTGGGGTACAAAGTGCTAATTACGCCCCAGCCCCATTCTACAGTCATTCACTCTCCCTCCTCCATAATTTGCCCTCCCATAGTTACCTGCAGTAACTCCTCCACAAAGCTCAAATGTCAAATATGTGGCCCATTTAAAAAAAATCTTGGGGTCCTAATTCACATTACAATGTATGGTTATATGTAAAAGCCCCGTAAGTGCCAAAGTCTCTTCTGTGAACTCTGTGCCTGCACTGCTATCACTCCAAACACCCTCCTATGTATCTACCACTGGACAGTACTATCTGACCAGCCAGAGTGCATCCTGCCATTGTGTTTTAGTAAGACATACGCTCTAACACGTATACACTGCCTATGTATTTATGGATCACACATCAGTTACCCCGAGTACTAACGTATGTACTAAGCCTGATCACATACAGCAAACCTTCTCTAGCTCCCTGTAGCCACAGTCTACACCCCAGTGTCTACTCTACTTGCCAGTGTCACCTAGTGACTGAAAATTGTCCCTTTTTATACAAGTATCCGAAGTGTTAGGCACCATGGAAATTGGGGCTTGCAGAGCTAGACAAAACACACCGAGGATTTATGAAAATAAACTACAAAACTATATACAGATATTTAGAGTCAAACTGTCACTTACCATATATTAGGGTAAGTCAAATAAAATCGCAGTAACTGCATCACACCTGGGAGACGCAGCTTAAATACCAGGCATTAGTTGATGTAAATTGCACCTCTCAGGTTCAGTAACATGAACAGCTCTGGCCACTCAAGAGCTACATCCTTCAGTTCTAACTGAATTCCACCCCCCCCCAATTGTGTTTGTGGGGGGAGGGGGGATTCATTTTTCTGCACTTCCGATTTCCTCTCTAAAGTGATGGGACATCGAGGAGGGCAATTCAAAAAAATTTTTTTTTATCGATCGTGTATGTCGCACCTAAACAGACAGGGTTTAGCTGCACACAGCTACTAAACCAGTCTATAGTATTGGGAGCGACGCAAAAAGTCCTTTTTGGGTGCCCCAAACAGCAGACTGTTTGCACACCACAGCTGAGGCTGCAAGTGGCATCTAGTTGAAGCCACGGGAAAAATCAATTGGTTTCCCCAGCAATTCAGTCAACTGAATAACTCCGAGCTATGGTAGGTCAGTTGTGGGCTGAGTTTTGAGGCGCGGGGCTCCTGAATTGCTTTGACTGGGTTGCATCAATGCATCGCAATGTAACCCTTATTTTAGCACTTTATAGCACTCTATGCACTTTCATGTCTGGGGAATGTTGGTTCTCGCAGACTAAACAGGGTGTTTTGCTGCAAGAACCTGCATTCTCCATCTAAAGTGCCTGGCGCAATACTGTTTCAGATGCGCTAAAGGCAAAAATCAGTATCGCACCAGCACTTATCTGACTCCTGCTCACACCCCTGGAGGGTGCGAGAAGAAATCCTTTTGTCGGGTGTCACAGAGAGCTGAATTGAATAGCACCAGGAGCTAATTCCCAGCGCTATTCAATCCGCATTGTACTGAATCGAGCCCTTTGTTTGTTTTTTTTAATCCATGTAACATTTCTAACACATTTATCTTTCACCCCTGTGACACACCAGACACATAATAGCTACTCTCACTTATCTATAGGTGCCCATACACCAGGAATAGGTATGGCATGCGCTCTGTCGCATGCGATACCCTTCAACTCCCAGAAGTTCCTGGACTCACGATAAAGCGAGTACAGGTGCGTCTACTCACGTCGTGCTATCGCAAGCGACAGGGCCAGATCTTACCTACTGCAGGTAAGATCTAAAAGCCCTACTTTTGACTCCCAGGAACACACCTCAGATCGGAATTGTAAGTGGACCACACACGATGTATCATTTGTCCACATAACAGACAATATATTGTACAATGTGTACTCAGCATAAGTTGGAGGGGTGGACAGGAAATGAGTAAAGTGGGTAGTCAGAGGGGTAGAATACTGAGGAGGGCCGATAGACTTATGAAGAGATCAAGGTATGGAATCAGGCTGTGGATAGTGGAAGTAAATCAGCGTGAAATTTATAGTGACAACACAAGAAATCTTAGATGCGGGCATGAGATGGGGTCAAGGTACAAGGTGGTCAATGGAAGAGCATGAACATAGAAGACATGGGAGAGAAGTGGAAGAAAAAAAAAATATAGCCCTGATCTGCTGAAAACTGCCTTTTCTCTGCTTCGTTCCCTTCAGAGCAGGTTACCGTTACTTCTCTGGCGGCGTCCCCGCTCCATGTCTGCATCGCATCACCATACTTTTGTATGGAGAGTGTGATTCATAAAAGAAAAGAAAGCTCTGGTTCCCATTTCTCAGCTCTTCTCATATTCACCAACTCAGGATAAATTGATATTAACTTCAATGTGAAAAAGACAGGGGAGTTGGTTACTTCCCTGTCTTTGGGCCCATCAACCGTTCTAGCCCCCCCCCCCCCCTTTACATCCCAGCAGCCCCTCCTGACGCTGATGCTCAGGCACATGTGCAGAAAGGACCTGCCTTCCAACTTCACGCTTCTGAGAGAGGACAACGGCTGAAGACAGGATGGCATTGCTGGAAAGGTAAGTATACATGTATTGCTACTAAACAAAGCTATACATTGCATCGACCTGATGCAATATAAAGAGAAAAATAATTCGTAACAGCGTGACTAGACACCCAAGACGCTCAGTTAGGCACGCATCTGTTTCACCCAAAGATAAGGGAGAGCAGAGCTGAAACTGGGGGGGGTCTGGGGGTGCACCGGACCACCCGCTAGCCTGAACACGGACTTATACATTTAATTAGTGTCCGCCCTGTCAAGAACACATATACTGACCGGGAGGACGATGGGCATGTTGTAGCTCCCCCTCCCCTCTGTAACAGCCTATTGAATCCTCTTGTATGTGTGTGACGTGATGTCGTCTAAGTTGGGTCTAAGTTAGTAGGTACCTAGGAGGGCATCGCAGCTATTTACTGGGCGTGCTGCTTGAAAACACACACATTACACAGCACACTTATTCCTAGCTTTGGGGTGCAAAACGGTGACTAAAAAAACTCAACTGTCTACTATTGTTAGTTTCCCTCAAACCTCTATGGAGTGCGAGAGAAAATGTGCAATGAAGATGGGAAAAATGCACCATTGCAGAACACCACATTGCATCCAATTAGGTTTCCCCCAAAGACTGCTTAACGCAGCACCCATCTGAACTACTCATAGGTTACCCATACCATCGGCCAACATTATTGGGGGTGACGGGTGGGGATTCAATTAGTACAATATGAAAAGCGCTCTACAAACACATGGTCCTGCCTTCACTTGTAGACCTACTAATTAGGCACAGAGCCAGGTCACTGCCACTGACCAAGACTGGAAGAGCTACATACCGTAGCTGTCCAGGCTGGGATACGGTTCTTAGGTCAACCTCACTTATGCGACAATCATTAGGTCAACATGGGCATTAGGTTGACAAGTTTTTCACATTTTTTTTCTTCGTTTTTTGAACTTTTTCATACTTTACGATACCTTGACAACTACGATTGGGAGTAGGCCATGAGATTGGACACGGTGCACTAAATGGTGTTCCCGGTCACTTAATGAATACATCGAAACAAACAAAACTCATGTTAACCTTTTTTCATGTGCCCACCAAAAATGGTCAACCTAATGAGTGTCGACCTAAATAGGGCCAACCCAACAAACCCATTCCGTCCAGGATCTCCCCCTATGCCAGTGGTCAGCCAGATCACCATGGGCGCGATGCAGACCCCCCACCCCCAATATTACTTTGGCTCGTTGGCAGTCACACAGCCTGACCTACAGCAGTACCCACAATGCGATCCTCCATAGGCAGGAGTAGGGAAGAGCTGGGACAGGAGCCGAGCACCCCAATCCTTGCATGGCGGTAACGAGCTGCCCTTTGTGTTACCTTCTGTATGGCGGCAGGGGTGATCTCGCCCTTCCCCCGCTGCCGAGGAGCTGCAAAGGCCACAGACATGTCGCTGGGAGGAAGACGGAGCAGGTGAAGGGAACCCGGAGACCTCGCTGCTTCTGCTGCTGTTGTTATTGATGGGGACGGAGCGACCGGAACAGAACACAGGAGCTTCCCCGCGCGCAGCCAGAGACCGGAACAGACCAACTGCTGCTGTACCAGGGGGGGGATCTAGCGGCCGCCCCCAACTAGAGGCCGCGCACGCCGTGCCAGCGCCCACCACACACACGCTGCTCACTGACCGGCTCTCTTCGGCGATCACACGGGGAGCGCAATGCCCCGCACAGCCGCTAATCTCTCACTGCCTGATCCGTGCACCCCCCCTGGCGCCGTGCGAACGTCCTATCATCCTGTGCAGCAGCAGCGACGCGCACACTTGGTACATCCCGACGGGGGAGGGGGTTAGGGAACCGCACGATATGTATGTATTATCTCAGGGACTCGGAGCACAGCGATAGGTTATCACACTCTCTGTCCCCGGTGTATAACATTGGGCGGCGCTGTCTATAGGAGGTGAGTGTAACTGCTGGAGGCATAGCAGTGATCTCCCCCGCATGTTCTGTTCTATGGACTACTCCAAAGTGAAGAGAAACAAGAGTGACTAGTGAGCCACAATTTGTCTCCGTAATCTTCAGTACAAAACTGAAGTAAATGACTGTGGTCTTAGGGAAAATGGCCGCTGTGAAATGGGACCTAATAGTGTAGTGTCCCGGCGACATCTTACAGAGGACTATGGGTGGTTACTGAGCCGCTGCACTGGCCGTCACGTGATGCTGTGTGTACCACGTGGCCACAGGAATAGGTGTGTAGGGGTATTACCCAGTAAGGGTAGCGGAGTACAAAAAAGTACACTTGAAACAACAGGAGAGGTGTGTCTTTGTCACCCAGATATGTGTCTATCCCTAGTTTAGGAATGGCTATCGGTGTGTCTACCATCGATGGTTTCCATTGAAGGTGATATGGCAGGTGTCCATTGAAGGTTGCATACATACATTGAACACTCAAAAACCCGTACAAATTAGGAAAAGGGTCGAGGCCACAGGTAAAAGGGGCGTGGTCACACCCCCTTTCCTATAATTTCTATGGAGATTTAGTGAGCAAAAAATCGGTACAAAGCCCTTTTTAGCAGGTACAGCCCATAAAAAAAAAACGGTACTGTACCGGCTAAAAAGGTACAGTTGGAGGATAGGATACATACTGTGCCATAGATGACCATCCCTGTACTTTCACTGACTTTCCCATGGGCCAATCAGGACTTGGGCTATGTTTTGGGTCCCAGCCCTCTGTTGAAAAAGAAAACAAAAAACGTTGGTTGGCTATACCATTGATGGTGGGAAAACGCTCTGGTTCTCTCCCCATCGATGGCAAAAGTTCATTGGCAATAAACCGTCAATGATTTGGAATCATCAGTGATAGCCATCTATACCCAACTACTCTCATTTTCCACATTATGATAACATACCCCCCAACTGTACCTTTTCTCTTACGTCCTATAGGATGCTGGGGTCCACATTAGTACCATGGGGTATAGACGGGTTGACCAGGAGCCATGGGCACTTTAAGAGTTTAATAGTGTGGACTGGCTCCTCCCTCTATGCCCCTCCTAGGGGATGTCCATAGGAGTTTTTCTAGTTTTATTATTTTTCTTAGAGTTAGGAACAGGGAGGCTGCTGGCAACAGCCTCCCTGCTTCGTGGGACTTGGGGGGGTGGGGGGGTTTAGTAGAGTCCAACCCTGAGAGGTTAATGGCCACTATCTCCGCTGACAGGACACTGAGCTCCTGAGGGTGATGATCGTTAGCCGCCCGAGGCGAGCGCTCACTCTTGCAGCATGTCGCCACTCCCTAACAGAGCCAGAAGATTCCGGTGGCGAGTGAGACACCGGCGACCCGATAAGCGGGGAGACGATGTGAATAGCAGCAACAGGGTAGGAGCGCAGTACTAACTGCGCTCCGGAGAGCTCAGGGGTACACAGTGCAGCATTATGAGGGGCGCCCTGAGCCAGCTCAAATACCCTAAACTGGTCACTCAAGGCTATCAGCGACCCCGGTGACGCTGCTAGCAAATTCCTCAGGCAAGTATAAAAATTTGAAAGTGCAGGAAGACGCGCCATGTCCAGGGGGCGGAGCTTCTCCTCAGAGCGGACCCAGCAGCAATCAGCGCCATTTTCTCCCTGCAGATACAGCTACAGAGACGCTGACAGGGAGTGCTGTCCTTCCACACGACTCCAGCTATCCTGTGCAGTACCAGGGGGTTGTAGAAGGTGGGGGGGTGGAGGCTGTGTATTATTGTGTAGTCTATTAAAAGTACACAGTCAGTGCCAGGTTGGTTGTACCTATCTAATTGGGCGCTGTGTGTGTGCGGGCTCCAAGCTCTGTTTCTGCTGCGGGGTACACTGGGCTCCACAAGGAATGGACAATGGGGTGTAGAGTAGGATCTTGATCCGAGGCACCAACAGGCTCAAAGCTTTGACCTTCTTCCCCGAATGCATAGCGCCACCTCCTATATCACCCCACCTCCCTGCACAGGATCTCAGTTTTGTAGATGGTGTTGCAGTAGCAGGCACTTAACAGAGGGGCTGCTCCAGGCAGCTCTAAGAAGAGCTTTTTTTCTGAGGAAAAAAGTGAAGACTTCAAGGGCAGCAGCAGTGTTACATGTCAGTGGACATTCACGGCTGCAGCTCCGGCTCTCCCCAGCGGCACTGTACACTCCCGAGCCCTGGTTGCCGGGTAACTACAGCAGGAGGCTCCGGTTTTCTTCTTGTCAGGCACACACGACGGGGGCTCTCCGGGATCGCGTGGCCGCGCTTCGGGAGGTGGAAAGTAGGTCCCGCTTGCGGGACCCGGTCTTAATCGCGATCCGGCGCGGTCAGTGGGAGGCGGGCCGCGCGCGCTGGCCGTGGACACTGTGGCAGTACAGGCGATCCCACTAGATCACCAGGGCATGGGACAGGTCAGGTTTTCTCTATAAACCGTTTTATTAGAGCCCGCAGTACCCAGTGGTTTTGCCAGCAGGGGGATAAGGCTTAGACCAGGAGCCCTCCCCCAGCCCCAGGGCGCCATTTTCTGCAAATGTTCCCACCCTGGAGCTGCATATCTATCTCTCCCTCACTCCCTGGCAGCGTCTGCGGCGCCATTATCCCTCAGCTCACTGTTCCTGGGAATGCTTGGGCAAATCCTCCTATGTAAAGCCGCCTGATTGTCAGTGCTGATACTTTACAAGACATTGCAGTATTCTACCTGCCTTTTTTAGTCAATGTTAGTTAGGAAAGAGTGCACTTAGGGTTTCCTAGTACAATTACCCTGTGATATACATCCAGTTCTTACTGTGTACTGTTATATAGCTGTGTAAGCTAGTCCAGTGCAGTATTATTGTTAGTAATAACCTCTGCATTGTACAGACTGTGACTATTTGTGTGTGCATTGATAGCGGAGTGGTGTCCATTTCGTGTCTTTCACTCAACCTGCTATCCCTATATTCTATAACCTGAGGGGGCCTGGTGCGTCAGGTTTTATCCAATATAGGATTTTCGCAAAGATATACTGTATTACGTATTTTTCTGTGTGATTTAGTCACCATATCTCTCCTTTATCTCTGCTGGTGCTGACTACACTGCGCAGGGGTTTGGGCTAGAGGTATTGTGCTGCTGACAAATTGTACTGTGTTACCTGATACTGCAAGTTATATCATGTCTGCTTCTGAGGGTAACGGTTCTGGGGCTGAACACACTGCCGGTGTTGCTGAAGCCGCAACACCGAGACAGGAGAATATAGCAGCTTTGGGCTCTGGTTCTGGGGGCTCCTTGCCCCCCATTGGGACAGTGGCAACGGGGGCAAATAATGACCCGCCGCGGGCTGCTTTTTCCACGCTTCTGCATACGCTAGTTCATAAACTAACACCCCCTATGGGACCCCCAATGCCAGTGCAACCGTTTGTGGTCCCTGCAGCTAACCCGCCGTGGGCGGACGATTTATCTGCTCAAATAAAGAAGTTGAACCAGTCCCTGACTACTAAAAAGTCAGACCGTCGCTCGCCTACGTCCAAGGGGTCCTCTAAGCGAGCGCTTGTCTCCTCACAATCCACTGCTGTCACTGACACCTCGTCGGATGAAGACGGCACTTACACTGACCCCACAGGTTCTGACTCAGATACGGCTGATGGGAAGGGTGGTTCACATGTGGATGTTCCTGATCTTTTGGAGGCTATTAAGTTAATTTCTCTAACGTCCTAAGTGGATGCTAGGGACTCCGTAAGGACCATGGGGATTAGCGGCTCCGCAGGAGACTGGGCACAACTATAAAGAAAGCTTTTAGACTACTGGTGTGCACTGGCTCCTCCCACTAAGACCCTCCTCCAGACCTCAGTTAGATTCTTGTGCCCGGCCGAGCTGGATGCACACTAGGGTCTCTCCTGAGCACCTAGAAAGAAAGTATATTTAGGTTTTTTATTTTCAGTGAGATCTGCTGGCAACAGACTCACTGCAGCGAGGGACTAAGGGGAGAAGAAGCGAACCTACCTAACAGGTGGTAGTTTGGGCTTCTTAGGCTACTGGACACCATTAGCTCCAGAGGGATCGACCGCAGGACCCGACCTTGGTGTTCGTTGCCGGAGCTGCGCCGCCGTCCCCCTTACAGAGCCAGAAGCACGAAGAAGGTCCGGAAAATCGGCGGCAGAAGACTTCAGTCTTCACGAAGGTAGCGCACAGCACTGCAGCTGTGCGCCATTGCTCCTCATGTACACCTCATACTTCGGTCACTGATGGGTGCAGGGCGCTGGGGGGGGGGGGGGCGCCCTGAGGGCAATAAATAACACCTTGGCTGGCAAAATATACATCATATATAGTCCCAGAGGCTATATAGATGTAAAATCACCCCTGCCAGTATCACAGAAAAAGCGGGAGAAAGTCCGCCGAAAAAGGGGACGGGGCTTCTCCCTCAGCACACTGGCACCATATTTCCCTCACAGTTCCGCTGGAAGGAAGCTCCCTGGCTCTCCCCTGCAGTCTGAGAATACTACAGAAGGGTAAAAAAGAGAGGGGAGGGCACTAAATTTAGGCGCAGTATAGATATATATATATGTAATATATATAAAAAAGCAGCTATAGGGAAAACACTCATTGATAGTGGGATCCCAGTGTTATATAGCGCTCTGGTGTGTGCTGGCATACTCTCTCTCTGTCTCGCCAAAGGGCTTTGTGGGGTCCTGTCCTCTGTCAGAGCATTCCCTGTGTGTTTGCGGTGTGTCGGTACGGCTGTGTCGACATGTTTGATGAGGAGGCTTATGTGGAGGCGGAGCAGATACCTGTAAATGTGATGTCACCCCCTGCGGGGTCGACACCTGAGTGGATGGTGCTGTGGAAGGAATTACGTGATAGTGTCGACTCCTTACATAAAAGGTTTGACGACATACCTAATGTGGGACAGCCGGCTTCTCAGCCTGTGCCTGCCCAGGCGTCTCAAAAACCATCAGGGGCTCTAAAACGCCCGCTACCTCAGATGGTTGACACAGATGTCGACACGGATACTGACTCCAGTGTCGACGACGAAGAGACTAATGTAACTTCCAGTAGGGCCACGTTACATGATTGAGGCAATGAAAAATGTGTTGCACATTTCTGATGTTAACCCCGGTACCACAAAAAAGGGTATAATGTTTGGAGAGAAAAAACTACCAGTAGCTTTTCCTCCATCTGAAGAGTTAAACGAAGTGTGTGAAGAAGCGTGGGCTTCCCCTGATAAAAAGATGGTAATTTCTAAGAGGTTACTAATGGCGTACCCTTTCCCGCCAGAGGATAGGTCACGCTGGGAAACATCCCCTAGGGTGGATAAAGCGCTCACACGCTTGTCGAAGAAGGTGGCACTACCGTCTCCGGATACGGCCGCCCTGAAGGAATCTGCTGATAGAAAACAGGAGGCTATCCTGAAATCTATATATACACACACAGGTGTGATACTGAGACCGGCTATAGCTTCAGCCTGGATGTGCAGCGCTGCTGCTGCGTGGTCAGATTCCCTGTCAGAAAATATAGATACCCTAGACAGGGACACTATTTTGCTGAACGTAGAGCATATAAAAGACGCACTTTTATACATGAGGGATGCACAGAGGGATATTTGCCGGCTGGCATCCAAAATTAGTGCTATGTCCATTTCTGCCAGGAGAGGGTTATGGACTCGGCAGTGGACAGGTGATGCAGCTTCCAAACGACACATGGAAGTTCTGCCTTATAAAGGTGAGGAATTGTTCGGGGATGGTCTCTCGGACCTCGTTTCCACAGCAACAGCTGGGAAGTCTACATTTTTGCCCCATGTTCCCTCACAACCAAAGAAAGCACCGTATTATCAGGTACAGTCCTTTCGGCCCAATAGGGGCAAGCGGGTTAAAGGCGCGTCCTTTCTGCCCAGAGGCAGAGGTAGAGGGAAAAAGCTGCAGCATACAGCCAGTTCCCAGGAGCAAAAGTCCTCCCCCGCTTCCTCTAAATCCACAGCATGACGCTGGGGCTCCACAGGCAGAGCCAGGTACGGTGGGGGCCCGTCTCAAGCATTTCAGCAATCAGTGGGCTCGCTCACGGGTGGATCCCTGGATCCTTCAAATAGTATCTCAGGGGTACAAACTGGAATTCGAGACGTCTCCTCCCCGCCGTTTCCTCAAATCGGCCTTGCCAACCACTCCCTCAGGCAGGGAGGCAGTGTTACAGGCAATTCAAAAGCTGTATTCACAACAAGTGATAGTAAAGGTGCCCCTACTTCAACAAGGAAGGGGTTACTATTCCACAATGTTTGTGGTACCGAAACCGGACGGTTCGGTGAGACCCATTTTAAATTTGAAATCCTTGAACACATATATCAAAAAATGCAAGTTCAAGATGGAATCGCTCAGGGCGGTTATTGCAAGCCTGGACGAGGGAGATTACATGGTATCGCTGGACATCAAGGATGCTTACCTACATGTCCCCATTTACCATCATCACCAGGAGTACCTCAGGTTTGTGGTACAAGATTGTCATTACCAATTCCAGACGTTGCCGTTTGGTCTCTCCACGGCTCCGAGGGTCTTTCCCAAGGTAATGGCGGAAATGATGATACTCCTTCGAAGGAAGGGAGTTTTAATTATCCCGTACTTGGACGATCTCCTGATAAAGGCGAGGTCCAGAGAGCAGTTGTTGGTAGGGGTAGCACTATCTCGGGAAGTGCTACAACAGCACGCCTGGATTCTAAACATTCCAAAGTCACAGCTGGTCCCTACGACACGCCTGCTGTTCCTAGGGATGGTTCTGGACACAGAACAGAGAAAAGTGTTTCTCCCGGAGGAGAAGGCCAAGGAGCTGTCATCTCTAGTCAGAGGCCTCCTAAAACCAAAACAGGTGTCGGTGCATCACTGCACGCGGATCCTGGGAAAAATGGTAGCTTCCTACGAAGCGATTCCATTCGGCAGGTTTCATGCAAGTGGTCCGGATCGCATCTTCAGATGCATCGTCTGATAACCCTGTCTCCAAGGACAAGGGTGTCTCTGCTGTGGTGGCTGCAGAGTGCTCATCTTCAAGAGGGCCGCAGATTCGGCATACAGGACTGGGTCCTGGTGACCACAGATGCCAGCCTTCGAGGCTGGGGAGCAGTCACACAGGGAAGAAACTTCCAAGGACTATGGTCAAGTCAGGAGACTTCCCTGGACATAAATATTCTGGAACTAAGGGCCATTTACAATGCCCTAAGTCAGGCAAAACCCCTGCTTCAAAACCAGCTGGTACTGATCCAGTCAGACAACATCACGGCGGTCGCCCATGTAAATCGACAGGGCGGCACGAGAAGCAGGACGGCGATGGCAGAAGCCACAAGGATTCTCCGATGGGCGGAAAATCACGTGTTAGCACTGTCAGCAGTGTTCATTCCGGGAGTGGACAACTGGGAAGCAGACTTCCTCAGTAGGCACGACCTCCACCCGGGAGAGTGGGGACTTCATCCAGAAGTCTTTCAAATGATTGTAAACCAGTGGGAAAAACCACAGGTGGACATGATGGCGTCCCGCCTAAACAAAAAGCTAGAAAAATATTGCGCCAGGTCAAGAGACCCGCAGGCGATAGCTGTGGACGCTCTGGTAACACCGTGGGTGTACCGATCGGTTTATGTGTTCCCTCCTCTTCCTCTCATACCAAAGGTACTGAGGATAATAAGGAGAAGAGGAGTAAGAACTATACTCATTGTTCCGGATTGGCCAAGAAGAGCGTGGTATCCGGAACTTCAAGAAATGATGTCAGAGGACCCATGGCCTCTACCGCTCAGACAGGACCTGCTGCAGCAGGGGCCCTGTCTGTTCCAAGACTTACCGCGGCTGCGTTTGACGGCATGGCGGTTGAACACCGGATCCTGAAGGAAAAGGGCATTCCGGAGGAAGTCATTCCTACGCTGATAAAAGCTAGGAAAGAAGTAACCGCGAACCATTATCACCGCATATGGCGAAAATATGTTGCGTGGTGTGAGGCCAGGAAGGCCCCAACGGAAGAATTTCAGCTGGGCCGGTTCCTGCACTTCCTACAGTCAGGGGTGACTATGGGCCTTAAATAGGGTTCCATTAAGGTCCAGATTTCGGCTCTATCGATTTTCTTCCAGAGAGAATTGGCTTCACTACCTGAAGTTCAGACTTTTGTTAAGGGAGTGCTGCATATTCAGCCCCCTTTTGTGCCTCCAGTGGCACCTTGGGATCTCAACATGGTGTTGGATTTCCTAAAGTCACATTGGTTTGAGCCACTGAAAACCGTGGATTTAAAATATCTCACGTGGAAAGTGGTCATATTGTTGGCCTTGGCTTCGGCCAGGCGTGTTTCAGAATTGGCGGCTTTGTCATGTAAAAGCCCTTATCTGATTTTCCATATGGATAGGGCAGAATTGAGGACTCGTCCCCAGTTTCTCCCCAAAGTGGTATCAGCTTTTCATCTGAACCAACCTATCGTGGTGCCTGCGGCTACGAATGACTTGGAGGCTTCCAAGTTGTTGGATGTAGTCAGGGCCCTAAAAATTTATGTTTCCAGGACAGCTGGAGTCAGGAAGACTGACTCGCTTTTTATCCTGTATGCGCCCAACAAGTTGGGTGCACCTGCTTCTAAGCAGACTATTGCTCGCTGGATCTGTAGTACGATTCAGCTTGCACATTCTGCGGCTGGACTGCCGCATCCTAAATCAGTAAAAGCCCATTCCACGAGGAAAGTGGGCTCTTCTTGGGCGGCTGCCCGAGGGGTCTCGGCTCTTCAACTTTGCCGAGCTGCTACTTGGTCAGGGGCAAACACGTTTGCTAAATTCTACAAATTTGATACCCTGGCTGAGGAGGACCTTGAGTTCTCTCATTCGGTGCTGCAGAGTCATCCGCACTCTCCCGCCCGTTTGGGAGCTTTGGTATAATCCCCATGGTCCTTACGGAGTCCCCAGCATCCACATAGGACGTTAGAGAAAATAAGAATTTACTCACCGGTAATTCTATTTCTCATAGTCCGTAGTGGATGCTGGGCGCCCATCCCAAGTGCGGATTGTCTGCAATACTTGTATATAGTTATTGCTTAACTAAAGGGTTAATGTTGAGCTATCTGTTGAGAGGCTCAGTTGTTATCATGCTAACTGGGTATTGTATCACGAGTTATACGGTGTGATTGGTGTGGCTGGTATGAGTCTTACCCGGGATTCAAAATCCTTCCTAATTGTGTCAGCTCTTCCGGGCACAGTATCCTAACTGAGGTCTGGAGGAGGGTCTTAGTGGGAGGAGCCAGTGCACACCAGTAGTCTAAAAGCTTTCTTTATAGTTGTGCCCAGTCTCCTGCGGAGCCGCTAATCCCCATGGTCCTTACGGAGTCCCCAGCATCCACTACGGACTATGAGAAATAGAATTACCGGTGAGTAAATTCTTATTTTTACAGATTACAGATGATCCCGAGCCATCCGTTCCTCCTAAGAAACCAGATAGGTTCAAGCGTCAGAAGGAGATTAAACAAGTTTTACCTCACTCTGACCACCTAATTGATATACGTCAGGAACCCTGGGAAAACCCGGGTACGAAGTTTGTGCCTCAAAAGAAGATGTTGGCTCGCTATCCCCTCGCACCGGAGCTGTCTAAGAATTGGGAAACGCCTCCTCCAGTGGACTCACATGTGGCTAGGATGGTAGTTTCCTCAGCTCTACCGGTCACCACCGTCACGTCTCTAAAAGAGCCTACGGATAAACGTGTGGAGGGTTGTCTGAAATCGATTTACACCCTCACGGGTGCTGCACAAAGGCCCACTATTGCAGCTACTTGGGCTGCAGAGGCCATTGAAGCATGGGCCTTGGCGTTAGATGCTGAAATCGCCTCTGACCATGCGAGATAATGCTTGTCTTATATTGTCACAGCTTCTTGTTATATTAAAGAGGCGGCTTCTGATGCCGGTATCCTGGCAGCCAAGGCCTCTACTACGTCAGTCCTGGCTCGCCGGATATTGTGGCTGAGATCCTGGTCTGTGGATCTGGACTCTAGAAAAACCCTGGAGGTACTCCCTTTTAAGGGAGATATTTTGTTTGGGGAGGATTTAAATAAGATTGTGGCTGACTTGGCTACTGCCAAAACTGCCTGTCTGCCAAGTACTGCTCCTTCTGTGTCGAAGGCTAAAGGTACTTCCTTTCGCCCCCTTTCGTCCTTCAGGTAAAGCAAAAGGTCAGGCGTACAACATGCAGGCCCGCACTTCCAAACCTGGTAAGCCTAAGCCCAAAAGAGCCTGGGCGGCCCGTCAGCCAGCTTCCAAGATAGATAAGCCTGCCGCATGACGGGGCGGGCCTCCCTCTGGGGGATCCCAGGGTGGGGGGCCGGCTTCTAGGGTATACCCAGGAATGGTTGAAGACCACTTCAGATGCCTGGGTATGGGAAGTCGTCACTCACCCCTCATTGATTTTGCCAGACAGATGTCCCGTTGGACAAGACAAAGGCAAACACTCTACATTCGGTGGTACAGACCCTCCTGGATACAAGAGTCGTAGTACAGGTGCCTCTTGCGCAGAGGGGCTGGGGGTACTATTCTCTGCTGTTTCTAGTCCTGAAACTGAATGGGTCCTCTCGGCCCATTCTCAACCTCAAGGCATTGAACAGGTTTGTGAAGGTTTCCAAGTTCCAGATGGAAACCCTTCGCTCTATAGTTCTGGCCTTGGAACCTGGGGACTTCATGGTTTCCCTGGATATACAGGATGCTTACCTACATATTCCTATAGCAGTGTCTCATCAGCAATACCTGAGATTTGTGATTGGCAACTGCCATTACCAGTTTCGGGCGTTACTTTTTGGTTTAACAACGGCTCCGTGAGTCTTTACAAAAGTCATGGCGGTGATGACGGTGGTTCTCCGCCGTCAAGGGGTCAGGAGACTGCCGTATTTGGACGACTTGTTAATCCTGGCAAATTTCCCAGAACTACTCCTGCGTCATCTAGATGTGACGGTCCGGTTTCTGCAAGCCCACGGGTGGCTCATCAACTGGTAGAAGTCATCCCTGATCCCTGCTCAGAGCATGGTGCATCTGGGAGCACTATTGGACACTCACAACCAGCGGTTGTTCCTGTCTCAGGAGAAAGTCCTAAAACTTCAGGACAGGATTCGTTGCTTCCTATCTCGTCCGCAAGTGTCGATACATTCGGCAATGCAGGTGCTGGGCCTCATGGTGTCAGCATTCGACATGGTGGAGTACGCTCAATTTCACTCTCGCCCTCTCCAGAGGCTGATTCTAGCCAAATGGGACGGCCTGCCTCACCGGATCAGGTCTCAAATGATCTCATTGACTCCGGAGGTCCGTCTGTCGCTGCTCTGGTGGCTCCGGGACCAACAACTGTGCAGGGGCCATCTGTTCTGGATATGCGACTGGGTCCTGTTGACGGGTTCACTACGATATGCCGGCGGTCGGGCTCCCGGCGACCAGCATACCAGCGCCGGGAGCCCGACCGCCGGCTTACCGACCGTGTTGCGAGTGCAAATGAGCCCCTTGCGGGCTCGCTGCGCTCGCCGTGCTACGAGCGCCACACTATTTTATTCTCCCTCCAGGGGGGTCGTGGACCCCCACGAGGGAGAATAAGTGTCGGTATGCCGGCTGTCGGGATCCCGGCACCGGTATACTGTGCGCCGGGATCCCGTCAGTCGCCATACAGAAGACCATCCCTGTTGACGACAGATGCCAGTCTAAGAGGTTGGGGCGCGGTGCTGGAGCAACACTCCCTTCAGGGGCGGTGGACCAAGGAGGAGTCCCTCCTCTCTATCAATATTCTGGAGTTGCGGGCGGTCTTCAATGCCTTGAACCTAGCCCAGCATTTAATTCAGAACCGTCCTGTTCAAGTACAGTTGGACAACGCCACCACAGTGGCTTACATAAATCATCAAGGCGGCACTCGAAGCTGCCTAGCAATGAAGGAAGTCTCACGGATTCTACAGTGGGCAGAACGCCATCTACCGGCCATATCGGCAATATTCATTCCGGGAGTCCTGAATTGGGATGCGGACTTTCTCAGTCATCAGGACGTGCGAGTGGGGCCTCCATCCAGAAGTGTTTCAACTCCTAGTGAAAAGGTGGGGCCTTCCAGACATAGATCTGATGGCGTCTCGACACAATCACAAGGTTCCGGTCTTCGGAGCAAGGACAAGGGATCCTCAAGCAGCATTCGTGGATGCGCTGGCGGTACCGTGGAGGTTTCGGCTGCCGCACGTGTTCCCTCCGCTGTCACTCCTGCCCAGAGTAATTCGGAAGTTCAAGCAAGAAAAAGGAATTCTGCTTCTCATAGCTCCAGCATGGCCTAGACGGCACTGGTTCTCAGACCTGCAAGGCCTATCGTCAGAGCGTCCAATTCTACTTCCACAACACCCAGACCTCCTCGTTCAGGGCCCCTGTGTCTACCAGGACCTAGCCCGGCTGTCTTTGACGGCGTGGCTCTTGAAGCTTCCGTCTTAAGGACTAAAGGGTTTTCTGAGGCGGTCATTCAAACTATGTTGCGTGCCCGGAAACCAGCTTCGGCTCGGATTTACTATAGGGTCTGGCATTCTTACTTTGTTTGGTGCACATCTAACGATTATGACGCTTCCAAGTTTAGTTTAGCCAAGTTGTTGGCTTTTCTTCAGCAGGGCCTGGACTTAGGCCTGCATCTGGCCTCCCTCAAGGTTAAAATATCTGCCTTGTCGGTGTGGTTTCAGAGAAAAATTGAGACCTTACCTGATGTGCATACCTTTACTCAGGGCGTGTTGCGTATCCAACCTCCCTATGTCCCGCCTGTGGCTCCTTGGGACTTGTCGGTGGTTTTGGAGGCATTACAAGAGTCTCCATTTGAACCTCTTGGTTCTGCTGACCTTAAGTGGTTTTCCCTTAAGGTGGTGTTTCTGCTGGCTATTGCTTCAGCTAGAAGAGTGTCGGATTTGGGTGCCTTGTCCTGTAGTTCCCCATATCTGATATTTCAACGTGACCGGGCGGTTCTTAGGACTCATCCCGGCTGTCTACCTAAGGTGGTTTCTTCGTTACACCTTAATCAGGAGATTAAGGTGGCGCTCCCTGATTGGCTGAAGGGACCCTCTTTGACAGGAGTCAGGGGGGGTCCCAGCAGTCGGGGAAAGGGGTCTCATGTGTAAACATGGGATCCCTTTCAGTGCGTGGTTCGGGGTTTTCGGTTTGTTTTTTTGCCAAGTACGTGGATTACAAGCTCAGAAGAGGACCGATCTACACTGGATTTTTGTGAGTATAATTTTATTTTCAGGTACCCCATGGATTCTACTTGGAGAAGTGGACCGACCCTCGTGTGAATGTAGGTGTGCATGTACAGTATGTAATAAAGTTTTACTTTCAAGGTGTGCGAGTTCTGTTTTTATTTGGGTATTTTTTGTTGTTGTAGTACTACAGGTACCAGCGGGCCCATTTCCCCCCGCATGCTGGTACTTGTGGTTCTCCAAGTACCAGCTTGCGGGGGAGGCTTGCTGGGACTTGTAGTACTGCTACAAAAAACAATATTCTATTTTCTCTAACGTCCTAGTGGATGCTGGGGACTCCGAAAGGACCATGGGGAATAGCGGCTCCGCAGGAGACTGGGCACAAAGTAAAAGCTTTAGGACTAGCTGGTGTGCACTGGCTCCTCCCCCTATGACCCTCCTCCAAGCCTCAGTTAAGATTTTGTGCCCGAACGAGAAGGGTGCAATCTAGGTGGCTCTCCTGAGCTGCTTAGAGTAAAAGTTTAAATAGGTTTTTTATTTTCAGTGAGACCTGCTGGCAACAGGCTCACTGCATCGAGGGACTAAGGGGAGAAGAAGCGAACTCACCTGCGTGCAGAGTGGATTGGGCTTCTTAGGCTACTGGACATTAGCTCCAGAGGGACGATCACAGGCCCAGCCATGGATGGGTCCCGGAGCCGCGCCGCCGGCCCCCTTACAGATGCTGAAGCAAGAAGAGGTCCATAAATCGGCGGCAGAAGACTTTCCTGTCTTCATAAGGTAGCGCACAGCACTGCAGCTGTGCGCCATTGCTCTCAGCACACTTCACACTTCGGTCACTGAGGGTGCAGGGCGCTGGGGGGGGGGCGCCCTGGGAAGCAATGAATTTACCTTATTTGGCAAAAAATACATCACATATAGCTCCTGGGCTATATGGATGTATTTAACCCCTGCCAGTTTTCCAGAAAAAAGCGGGAGAAGAGCCCGCCGTGAAGGGGGCGGGGCCTATCTCCTCAGCACACAGCGCCATTTTTCCCACACAGCTCCGCTGGTAGGAAGGCTCCCAGAATCTCCCCTGCATCCTGCAACTACAGAAACAGGGTAAAAAAGAGAGGGGGGCACTTATTTGGCAAAATAACAGATATAAGCAGCTATAAGGGATAGACACTTATTGTAAGGTTGTCCCTATACATATATAGCGCTCTGGTGTGTGCTGGCAAACTCTCCCTCTGCCTCCCCAAGGGGCTAAGTGGGTCCTGTCCTCTATCAGAGCATTCCCTGTGTGTGTGCTGGGTGTCGGTACGTGTGTGTCGACATGTATGAGGAGGAAAATGATGTGGAGGCGGAGCAATTGCCTATAATGGTGATGTCACCCCCTAGGGAGTCGACACCTGAATGGATGGCCGTAATTAAGGAATTACGTGACAGTGTCGGCACGTTACAGAAAACTGTTGACGACATGAGACAGCCGGCAGCTCAGTTAGTGCCTGTCCAGGCGTCTCAAACACCGTCAGGGGCTATTAAACGCCCGTTACCTCAGTGGGTCGACACGGACCCAGACACAGACACTGACTCCAGTGTCGACGGTGAAGAAACAAACGTATTTTCCAGTAGGGCCACACGTTACATGATCACGGCAATGAAGGAGGTTTTGCACATCTCTGATACTGCAAGTACCACAAAAAGGGGTATTATGTGGGGTGTGAAAAAACTACCCGTAGTTTTTCCTGAATCAGATGAATTGAATGAAGTGTGTGATGAAGCGTGGGTTACCCCCGACAAAAAACTGCTAATTTCTAAAAAATTATTGGCACTATATCCCTTCCCACCAGAGGTTAGGGCTCGTTGGGAAACACCCACTAGGGTGGATAAGGCGCTCACACGCTTATCAAAACAAGTGGCGTTACCGTCTCCAGAAACGGCCGCCCTTAAGGAGCCAGCAGATAGGAGGCTGGAAAATATCCTTAAAAGTATATACACTCATACTGGTGTTATACTGCGACCAGCAATCGCCTCAGCCTGGATGTGCAGTGCTGGGGTGGCTTGGTCGGATTCCCTGACTGAAAATATTGATACCCTGGACAGGGACAATATATTATTGACTATAGAGCATTTAAAGGATGCATTCCTATATATGCGAGATGCACAGAGAGACATTTGCACTCTGGCATCAAGAGTAAGTGCGATGTCCATTTCTGCCAGAAGAGGATTATGGACGCGACAGTGGTCAGGGGATGCGGATTCCAAACGGCATATGGAAGTATTGCCGTATAAAGGGGAGGAGTTATTTGGGGGCGGTCTATCGGACCTGGTGGCCACGGCAACGGCTGGGAAATCCACCTTTTTACCCCAAGTCACCTCGCAGTAGAAAAAGATACCGTCTTTTCAGGCTCAGTCCTTTCGTCCCCATAAGGGCAAGCGGGCAAAAGGCCACTCATATCTGCCCCGGGGCAGAGGAAGGGGAAAAAGACTGCAACAGACAGCTTCTTCCCACGAACAGAAGCCCTCCCCCGCTTCTGCCAAGTCCTCAGCATGACGCTGGGACCTTACAAGCGGACTCAGGCACGGTGGGGGCCCGTCTCAAGAATTTCAGCGCGCAGTGGGCTCACTCGCAAGTGGACCCCTGGATCCTGCAGGTAGTATCTCAGGGGTACAAATTGGAATTCGAGACGTCTCCCCCTCGCCGGTTCCTGAAGTCTGCTTTACCAACGTCTACCCCCGACAGGGAGGCGGTATTGGAAGCCATTCACAAGCTGTATTCCCAGCAAGTGATAATCAAGGTACCCCTCCTACAACAGGGAAAGGGGTATTACTCCACGCTGTTTGTGGTACCGAAGCCGGACGGCTCGGTGAGACCCATTTTAAATCTGAAAGCCTTGAACACTTACATAAAAAGGTTCAAGTTCAAGATGGAGTCACTCAGAGCAGTGATAGCGAACCTGGAAGAAGGGGACTACATGGTGTCTCTGGACATCAAGGATGCTTACCTCCATGTCCCAATTTGCCCTTCTCACCAAGGGTACCTCAGGTTTGTGGTACAGAACTGTCACTATCAGTTTCAGACGCTGCCGTTTGGATTGTCCACGGCACCCCGGGTCTTTACCACGGTAATGGCCGAAATGATGATTCTTCTTCGAAGAAAAGGCATCTTAATTATCCCTTACTTGGACGATCTCCTGATAAGGGCACGGTCCAGAGAACAGTTAGAGGTCGGAGTAGCACTATCTCAAATAGTACTACGACAGCACGAATGGATTCTAAATATTCCAAAATCGCAGCTGATTCCGACGACACGTCTGCTGTTCCTAGGGATGATTCTGGACACAGTGCAGAAAAAGGTGTTTCTCCCGGAAGAGAAAGCCAGGGAGTTATCCGACCTAGTCAGGAAACTCCTAAGACCAGGCCAGGTGTCAGTGCATCAGTGCACAAGGGTCCTGGGAAAGATGGTGGCTTCTTACGAAGCGATTCCATTCGGCAGATTCCACGCAAGAACTTTTCAGTTGGATCTGCTAGACAAATGGTCCGGATCGCATCTTCAAATGCATCAGCGGATAACCCTGTCTCCAAGGACAAGGGTGTCTCTCCTGTGGTGGTTACAGAGTGCTCATCTCCTAGAGGGCCGCAGATTCGGCATTCAGGATTGGGTCCTGGTGACCACGGATGCCAGCCTGAGAGGCTGGGGAGCAGTCACACAGGGAAAAAATTTCCAGGGCTTGTGGTCAAGCATGGAAACGTCACTTCACATAAATATCCTGGAACTAAGGGCCATTTACAATGCCCTAAGTCAGGCAAGGCCTCTGCTTCAGGGTCAGCCAGTATTGATCCAGTCAGACAACATCACGGCAGTCGCCCACGTAAACAGACAGGGCGGCACAAGAAGCAGGAGGGCAATGACGGAAGTGGCAAGGATTCTTCGCTGGGCGGAAAATCATGTGATAGCACTGTCAGCAGTGTTCATTCCGGGAGTGGACAACTGGGAAGCAGACTTCCTCAGCAGACACGATCTTCACCCGGGGGAGTGGGGACTTCACCCAGAAGTCTTCCACATGATTGTAAACCGTTGGGAAAAACCAAAGGTGGACATGATGGCGTCTCGCCTCAACAAAAAACTGGACAGATATTGCTCCAGGTCAAGGGACCTTCAGGCAATAGCTGTGGACGCTCTGGTAACACCGTGGGTGTACCGGTCAGTGTATGTGTTCCCTCCTCTTCCTCTCATACCAAAAGTACTGAGAATCATAAGAAGGAGAGGAGTAAAGACTATACTCGTGGCTCCGGATTGGCCAAGAAGGACTTGGTACCCGGAAATTCAAGAGATGCTCACGGAAGACCCGTGGCCTCTACCTCTAAGACAGGACCTGCTCCAGCAGGGACCATGTCTGTTCCAAGACTTACCGCGGCTGCGTTTGACGGCATGGCGGTTGAACGCCGGATCCTGAAGGAAAAAGGCATTCCGGATGAAGTCATCCCTACCCTGATCAAAGCCAGGAAGGATGTAACCGTACAACATTATCACCGTATTTGGCGTAAATATGTTGCGTGGTGCGAGGCCAGGAAGGCCCCTACGGAGGAATTTCAACTGGGTCGATTCCTGCATTTCCTGCAAACAGGACTGTCTATGGGCCTCAAATTAGGGTCCATTAAGGTTCAAATTTCGGCCCTGTCGATATTCTTCCAAAAAGAACTAGCTTCTGTTCCTGAAGTTCAGACGTTTGTCAAGGGAGTACTGCATATACAGCCTCCTTTTGTGCCTCCAGTGGCACCTTGGGATCTCAATGTAGTGTTGGGATTCCTAAAATCACATTGGTTTGAACCACTCACCACTGTGGACTTGAAATATCTCACATGGAAAGTGGTAATGCTGTTAGCCCTGGCTTCAGCCAGGCGTGTATCAGAATTGGCGGCTTTATCCTATAAAAGCCCTTACCTAATTTTTCATACGGACAGGGCAGAATTGAGGACTCGTCCTCAATTTCTCCCTAAGGTGGTTTCAGCATTTCACTTAAACCAACCTATTGTGGTGCCTGCGGCTACTAGGGACTTGGAGGATTCCAAGTTGCTGGACGTAGTCAGGGCCCTGAAAATATATGTTTCCAGGACGGCTGGAGTCAGAAAATCTGACTCGCTGTTTATCCTGTATGCACCCAAAAAGCTGGGTGCTCCTGCTTCTAAGCAGACGATTGCTCGTTGGATTTGTAGTACAATTCAGCTTGCACATTCTGTGGCAGGCCTGCCACAGACAAAATCTGTAAAAGCCCATTCCACACGGAAAGTGGGCTCATCTTGGGCGGCTGCCCGAGGGGTCTCGGCTTTACAACTTTGCAGAGCAGCTACTTGGTCAGGGGCAAACACGTTTGCTAAATTCTACAAATTTGATACCCTGGCTGGAGGACCTGGAGTTCTCTCATTCGGTGCTGCAGAGTCATCCGCACTCTCCCGCCCGTTTGGGAGCTTTGGTATAATCCCCATGGTCCTTTCGGAGTCCCCAGCATCCACTAGGACGTTAGAGAAAATAAGAATTTACTTACCGATAATTCTATTTCTCATAGTCCGTAGTGGATGCTGGGCGCCCATCCCAAGTGCGGATTGTCTGCATTACTTGTACATAGTTATTGTTACAAAAATCGGGTTATTGTTGTTGTGAGCCATCTTTTCAGAGGCTCCTTCTGTTATCATGCTGTTAACTGGGTTCAGATCACAAGTTGTACGGTGTGATTGGTGTGGCTGGTATGAGTCTTACCCGGGATTCAAAATCCTTCCTTATTGTGTACGCTCGTCCGGGCACAGTATCCTAACTGAGGCTTGGAGGAGGGTCATAGGGGGAGGAGCCAGTGCACACCAGCTAGTCCTAAAGCTTTTACTTTGTGCCCAGTCTCCTGCGGAGCCGCTATTCCCCATGGTCCTTTCGGAGTCCCCAGCATCCACTACGGACTATGAGAAATAGAATTATGGGTAAGTAAATTCTTATTTTTTTCACAAGGCTATCAGACCTTCATCTGTCGCCCTTGGATGCGGGGTGACAGCGTCGGGCTTCACCCCTGGCCCTTGGGTGGCTGGAGGGGGGGACCCCTTGATTTAAGGGGTTCCCACTCCTCCAGGGTACCCCGGCCAGGGGTGACTAGTTAGTGATTTAATGCCAGGGCCGCAGGGACCTATATAAAAGTGTCCCCCGGCTGTGGCATTATCCCTCTGACTAGTGGAGCCCGGTGCTGGTTCCAAAAATACGGGGGACCCCTACGCTTTTTGTCCCCCGTATTTTTGGCACCAGGACCAGGCGCAGAGCCCGGTGCTGGTTGATCAAATATGGGGGAACCCCTGTCATTTTTCCCCCCATATTTCTCTGACGTCCTAAGTGGATGCTGGGACTCCGTAAGGACCATGGGGAATAGCGGCTCCGCAGGAGACTGGGCACAACTATAAAGAAAGCTTTGGACTACTGGTGTGCACTGGCTCCTCCCACTATGACCCTCCTCCAGACTTCAGTTAGAATCTTGTGCCCGGCTGAGCTGGATGCACACTAGGGGCTCTCCTGAGCTCCTAGAAAGAAAGTATATTTTAGGTATTTTATTTTACAGTGAGATCTGCTGGAAACAGACTCACTGCAGCGAGGGACTAAGGGGAGAAGAAGCGAACCTACCTAACAGGTGGTAGTTTGGGCTTCTTAGGCTACTGGACACCATTAGCTCCAGAGGGATCGACCGCAGGACCCGACCTTGATGTTCGTTCCCGGAGCCGCGCCGCCGTCCCCCTTACAGAGCCAGAAGCATGAAGAGGTCCGGAAAATCGGCGGCAGAAGACTTCGGTCTTCACCAAGGTAGCGCACAGCACTGCAGCTGTGCGCCATTGCTCCTCATGTACACCTCATACTTCGGTCACTGATGGGTGCAGGGCGCTGGGGGGGGGCGCCCTGAGGGCAATATTACACACCTTGGCTGGCAAATATACACCATATATAGTCCCAGAGGCTATATAGGTGTAAATTAATACCCCTGCCAGAGTTTCAAAAACGCGGGAGAAGTCCGCCGAAAAAGGGGCGGGGCTAACTCCCTCAGCACACTGGCGCCATTTTTCCCTCACAGCTCCGCTGGAAGGAAGCTCCCTGGCTCTCCCCTGCAGTCTACAAGCTACAGAAGGGTAAAAAAGAGAGGGGGGGCACTAAATTTAGGCGCAGTATATTATATATATATATATATATATAGCAGCTATAAGGAAATATATTTCAGTTAGTCCCTGTATTATATAGCGCTCTGGTGTGTGCTGGCATACTCTCTCTCTGTCTCCCCAAAGGGCTTTGTGGGGTCCTGTCCTCTGTCAGAGCATTCCCTGTGTGTATGCGCTGTGTCGGTACGGCTGTGTCGACATGTTTGATGAGGAGGCTTATGTGGAGGCGGAGCAAATGCCTGTAAATGTGATGTCACCCCCTGCGGGGTCGACACCTGAGTGGATGGTTCTGTGGAAGGAATTACGCGACAGTGTCGACTCCTTGCATAAAAGGTTTGACGACATACCTACTATGGGACAGCCGGCTTCTCAGCCTGTGCCTGCCCAGGCGTCTCAAAAGCCATCAGGGGCTCTAAAACGCCCGCTACCTCAGATGGCAGACACAGATGTCGACACGGATACTGACTCCAGTGTCGACGACGATGAGACTAATGTAACTTCCAATAGGGCCACACGTTACATGATTGAGGCAATGAAAAATGTGTTGCACATTTCTGATGTTACCCCCGGTACCACTAAAAAGGGTATTATGTTTGGAGAGAAAACTACCAGTAGCTTTTCCTCCATCTGAGGAGTTAAATGACGTGTGTGAAGAAGCGTGGGCTTCTCCTGATAAGAAACTGGTAATTTCTAAGAGGTTACTAATGGCGTACCCTTTCCCGCCAGAGGATAGGTCACGCTGGGAAACATCCCCTAGGGTGGATAAAGCGCTCACACGCTTGTCAAAGAAGGTGGCACTACCGTCTCCGGATACGGCCGCCCTGAAGGAATCTGCTGATAGAAAGCAGGAGGCTATTCTGAAGTCTATATATACACACACAGGTGTTATACTGAGACCAGCTATTGCTTCAGCATGGATGTGCAGTGCTGCAGCTGCGTGGTCAGATTCTCTGTCGGAAAATATTGATACCCTAGACAGGGACACTATATTGCTAACCGTAGAGCATATTAAAGACGCACTTTTATACATGAGGGATGCACAGAGGGATATTTGCCGGCTGGCATCCAAAATTAGTGCAATGTCCATTTCTGCCAGGAGAGGGTTATGAACTCGGCAGTGGACAGGAGATGCAGATTCCAAAAGGCATATGGAAGTTCTGCCTTATAAGGGTGAGGAGTTGTTCGGGGATGGTCTTTCGGACCTCGTTTCCACAGCAACAGCTGGGAAGTCTACATTTTTACCCCATGTTCCCTCACAGCCAAAGAAAGCACCGTATTATCAGGTACAGTCCTTTCGGCCCAATAGGGGCAAGCGGGTTAAGGGCGCGTCCTTTCTGCCCAGAGGCAGAGGTAGGGGGGGAAAACTGCAGCATACAGCCAGATCCCAGGAGCAAAAGTCCTCCCCCGCTTCCTCTAAGTCCACAGCATGACGCTGGGGCTCCACAGGCGGAGCCAGGTACGGTGGGGGCCCGTCTCAAATATTTCAGCAATCAGTGGGCTCGCTCACGGGTGGATCCCTGGATCTTTCAAATAGTATCTCAGGGGTACAAGCTGGAATTCGAGACGTCTCCCCCCCCGCCGTTTCCTCAAATCTGCCTTACCAACCACTCCCTCAGGCAGGGAGGCAGTGTTACAGGCAATTCACAAGCTGTATTCACAACAGGTGATAGTAAAGGTGCCCCTACTTCAACAAGGACGGGGTTACTATTCCACAATGTTTGTGGTACCGAAACCGGACGGTTCGGTGAGACCCAATTTAAATTTGAAATCCTTGAACACATATATAAAAAAAATTCAAGTTCAAGATGGAATCGCTCAGGGCGATTATTGCAAGCCTGGACGAGGGGGATTACATGGTATCACTGGACATCAAGGATGCTTACCTGCATGTCCCCATTTACCATCCTCACCAGGAGTACCTCAGATTTGTGGTACAGGATTGTCATTACCAATTTCAGACGTTGCCGTTCGGTCTATCCACGGCTCCGAGGGTCTTTATCAAGGTAATGGCCGAAATGATGATACTCCTTCGAAAGAAGGGAGTTTTAATTATCCCGTACTTGGACGATCTCCTGATAAAGGCGAGGTCCAGGGAGCAGTTGTTGGTCGGGGTAGCACTATCTCGGGAAGTGCTACAACAGCACGGCTGGGTTCTAAATATTCCAAAGTCACAGCTGATCCCTACGACACGTCTACTGTTCCTGGGGATGGTTCTGGACACAGAACAGAAAAAAGTGTTTCTCCCGGAGGAGAAGGCCAAGGAGCTGTCATCTCTAGTCAGAGGCCTCCTAAAACCAAAACAG
The DNA here is from genome assembly GCF_028390025.1 of Pseudophryne corroboree. Taxonomy (NCBI): domain Eukaryota; kingdom Metazoa; phylum Chordata; class Amphibia; order Anura; family Myobatrachidae; genus Pseudophryne; species Pseudophryne corroboree. Next base: position 639,095,049 of record NC_086448.1, read on the forward strand.
GTGTCGGTGCATCACTGCACGCGGATCCTGGGAAAGATGGTAGCTTCCTACGAAGCAATTCCATTCGGCAGGTTCCATGCAAGAACCTTTCAGTGGGACCTATTGGACAAGTGGTCCGGATCGCATCTTCAGATGCATCGGCTGATAACCCTGTCTCCAAGGACCAGGGTGTCTCTGCTGTGGTGGCTGCAGAGTGCTCATCTTCAAGAGGGCCGCAGATTCGGCATACAGGACTGGGTCCTGGTGACCACAGATGCCAATTAAACAGAAAGAGAATGGGGTTGTACTGCTAGGTGCACTGAATTTCAGTGCACCTAGCAGTACAACCCCATTCTCTTTCTGTTTAATAGGTGTTATACATGGTTGTCTTAGGTAGCACCCCCGATACGAGATTATAGGATCTTTCCAGAGATTATAATCGGGGTTTTGTTCAGATATCCTATATGGCATTTGGAGAGTGCAGATTTCTTTTTGTTTCTTGTTGTCGGACCACAGATGCCAGCCTTCGAGGCTGGGGGGCAGTCACACAGGGAAGAAACTTCCAAGGACTATGGTCAAGTCAGGAGACTTCCCTGCACATAAATATTCTGGAACTGAGGGCCATTTACAATGCCCTAAGTCAGGCAAAACCCCTGCTTCAAAACCAGCCGGTACTGATCCAGTCAGACAACATCACGGCGGTCGCCCATGTAAACCGACAGGGCGGCATGAGAAGCAGGACGGCGATGGCAGAAGCCACAAGGATTCTCCGATGGGCGGAAAATCACGTGTTAGCACTGTCAGCAGTGTTCATTCCGGGAGTGGACAACTGGGAAGCAGACTTCCTCAGCAGGCACGACCTCCACCCGGGAGAGTGGGGACTTCATCCAGAAGTCTTCCAAATGATTGTAAACCGTTGGGAAAGGCCACAGGTGGACATGATGGCGTCCCGCCTAAACAAAAAGCTAGAAAGATATTGCGCCAGGTCGAGAGACCCTCAGGCGATAGCTGTGGACGCTCTAGTGACACCGTGGGTGTACCGGTCGGTTTATGTGTTCCCTCCTCTTCCTCTCATACCAAAGGTACTGAGGATAATAAGGAGAAGAGGAGTAAGAACTATACTCATTGTTCCAGATTGGCCAAGAAGAGCTTGGTACCCGGAACTTCAAGAAATGATCTTAGAGGACCCATGGCCTCTGCCGCTCAGACAGGACCTGCTACAGCAGGGGCCCTGTCTGTTCCAAGACTTACCGCGGCTGCGTTTGACGGCATGGCGGTTGAACACCGGATCCTGAAGGAAAAGGGCATTCCGGAGGAAGTCATTCCTACGCTGATTAAAGCACCGCATTTGGCGAAAATATGTTGCGTGGTGTGAGGCCAGGAAGGTCCCAACGGAGGAATTTCAGCTAGGTCGATTCCTGCACTTCCTGCAGTCAGGGGTGACTATGGGCCTAAAATTGGGTTCCATTAAGGTCCAGATTTCGGCTCTATCGATTTTCTTCCAGAAAGAACTGGCTTCACTACCTGAAGTTCAGACTTTTGTTAAGGGAGTGCTGCATATTCAGCCCCCTTTTGTGCCTCCAGTGGCACCTTGGGATCTCAACGTGGTGTTGGATTTCCTAAAGTCACATTGGTTTGAGCCACTAAAAACCGTGGATTTGAAATATCTCACGTGGAAAGTGGTCATGTTGTTGGCCTTGGCTTCGGCCAGACGTGTATCAGAATTGGCGGCTTTGTCATGTAAAAGCCCTTATCTGATTTTCTCTGACGTCCTAGTGGATGCTGGGAACTCCGTAAGGACCATGGGGAATAGACGGGCTCCGCAGGAGACTGGGCACTCTAAAAGAAAGATTAGGTACTATCTGGTGTGCACTGGCTCCTCCCACTATGACCCTCCTCCAGACCTCAGTTAGATTTATGTGCCCGGCCGAGCTGGATGCACACTAGGGGCTCTCCTGAGCTCCTAGAAAGAAAGTTTATTTTAGGTTTTTTATTTTACAGTGAGACCTGCTGGCAACAGGCTCACTGCATCGAGGGACTAAGGGGAGAAGAAGCGAACCTACCTGCTTGCAGCTAGCTTGGGCTTCTTAGGCTACTGGACACCATTAGCTCCAGAGGGATCGACCGCATGGAACTGGCCTTGGTGTTCGTTCCCGGAGCCGCGCCGCCGTCCCCCTTACAGAGCCAGAAGCAAGAAGAGGTCCGGAAAATCGGCGGCAGAAGACTTCGGTCTTCACCAAGGTAGCGCACAGCACTGCAGCTGTGCGCCATTGCTCCTCATGCACACTTCACACTCCGGTCACTGAGGTTGCAGGGCGCTGGGGGGGGGGCGCCCTGAGGGCAATATATGACACCTTGGCTGGCAAATCTACATCATATATAGTCCTAGAGGCTATATAGATGTAAAATTACCCCTGCCAGTATTCCAGAAAAAGCGGGAGAAAGTCAGTTGAAAAAGGGGCGGGGCTTCTCCCTCAGCACACTGGTGCCATTTTCTCTTCACAGTGCAGCTGGAAGACAGCTTCCCAGGCTCTCCCCTGTAGTTTTCAGGCTCAAAGGGTTAAAAAGAGAGGGGGGGCACAAAATTTAGGCGCAATATTGTATATACAAGCAGCTATTGGGAAAAATTCACTCAATTTAGTGTTAATCCCAAAATTATATAGCGCTCTGGTGTGTGCTGGCATACTCTCTCTCTGTCTCCCCAAAGGGCTGTGTGGGGTCCTGTCCTCAGTCAGAGCATTCCCTGTGTGTGTGAGTGTGCGGTGTGTCGGTACGGCTGTGTCGACACGTTTGATGAGGAGGCTTATGTGATGGCAGAGCAGATGCCGATAAATGTGATGTCGCCCCCTGTGGGGCCGACACCAGAGTGGATGGATAGGTGGAAGGTATAAACCGACAGTGTCAACTTCTTACATAAAAGGCTGGATGACGTAACAGCTATGGGACAGCCGGCTTCTCAGCCCGCGCCTGCCCAGGCGTCTCAAAAAAAAAAAAAAAAACGCCCGCTCCCTCAGATGGCAGACACAGATGTCGACACGGAGTCTGACTCCAGTGTCGACGAGGTTGAGACATATACACAATCCACTAGGAACATCCGTTACATGATCCCGGCAATAAAAAATGTGTTACACATTTCTGACATTAACCCAAGTACCACTAAAAAAGGGTTTTATGTTTGGGGAGAAAAAGCAGGCAGTGTTTTGTTCCCCCATCAAATGAGTGAATGAAGTGTGAAAAAGCGTGGGTTCCCCCGATAAGAAACTGGTAATTTCTAAAAAGTTACTGATGGCGTACCCTTTCCCGCCAGAGGATAAGTTACGCTGGGAGATATCCCCTAGGGTGGATAAGGCGCTCACACGTTTGTCAAAAAAGGTGGCACTGCCGTCTTAGGATACGGCCACTTTAAAGGTACCTGCTGATAAAAAGCAGGAGGCTATCCTGAAGTCTGTATTTACACACTCAGGTACTAGACTGAGACCTGCAGATAGTGCTGCTGCAGCGTGGTCTGTAACCCTGTCAAACAGGGATACTATTTTGCGGACATAAGACGTCGTCTTATATATAAGGGATGCACAGAGGGATATTTTGCCGGCTGGCATCCAGAATTAATGCAATGTCCATTCTGTCAGGAGGGTATTAGAGACCCGACACTGGACAGGTGATGCTGACTTTAAAAGGCACATAGAGCCTTATAAGGGTGAGGAATTGTTTGGGGATGGTCTCTGGGACCTCGTATCCACAGCAACAGCTGGGAAGAATTTTTTTTACCTCAGGTTTCCTCGCAGCCTAAGAAAGCACTGTATTATCAGGTACAGTCCTTTCGGCTTCAGAAAAGCAAGCGGGTCAAAGGCGCTTCCTTTCTGCACAGAGACGAGGGAAGAGGGAAAAAGCTGCACCAGTCAGCCAGTTCCCAGAATCAAAATTCTTCCCCCGCTTCCTCTGAGTCCACCGCATGACGCGGGGGCTCCACAGGCGTAGCCAGGTACGGTGGGGGGCCGCCTCAAAAATTTCAGCGATCAGTGGGCTCGCTCACAGGTGGATCCCTGGATCCTTCAAGTAGTATCTCAGGGGTACAAGCTGGAATTCGAGGCGTCTCCCCCCCGCCGTTTCCTCAAATCTGCCTTGCCGACAACTCCCTCAGGCAGGGAGGCTGTGCTAGAGGCAATTCACAAGCTGTATTCCCAGCAGGTGATAGTCAAGGTGCCCCTACTTCAACAAGGACGGGGTTACTATTCCACACTGTTTGTGGTACCGAAACCGGACGGTTCGGTGAGACCCATTTTAAATTTGAAATCCTTGAACACATACATAAAAAAATTCAAGTTCAAGATGGAATCGCTCAGGGCGGTTATTGCAAGCCTGGAGGAGGGGGATTACATGGTATCCCTGGACATCAAGGATGCTTACCTACATGTCCCCATTTACCATCCTCACCAGGAGTACCTCAGATTTGTGGTACAGGATTGCCATTACCAATTCCAAACACTGCCATTTGGACTGTCCACGGCACCGAGGGTCTTTACCAAGGTAATGGCAGAAATGATGATACTCCTTCGAAAAAAGGGAGTTTTAATTATCCCGTACTTGGACGATCTCCTTATAAAGGCGAGGTCCAAGGAGCAGTTGTTGGTCGGAGTAGCACTATCTCGGGAAGTGCTACAACAGCACGGATGGATTCTATACATTCCAAAGTCACAGCTGGTTCCTACCACACGCCTACTGTTCCTGGGGATGGTTCTGGACACTGAACAGAAAAAAGTGTTTCTCCCGCAGGAGAAAGCCAAGGAGCTGTCATCTCTAGTCAGAGACCTCCTGAAACCAAAACAGGTATCGGTGCATCACTGCACACGAGTCCTGGGAAAAATGGTAGCTTCTTACGAAGCAAAATTCCATTCGGCAGGTTCCAAGCAAGAACCTTTCAGTGGGACCTCTTGGACAAGTGGTCGGGATCGCATCTTCAGATGCATCGGCTGATAACCCTGTCTCCAAGGACCAGGGTATCTCTACTGTGGTGGCTGCAGAGTGCTCATCTTCAAGAGGGCCGCAGATTCGGCATACAGGACTGGGTCCTGGTAACCACGGATGCCAGCCTTCGAGGCTGGGGGGCAGTCACACAGGGAAGAAATTTCCAAGGACTTTGGTCAAGTCAGGAGTCGTCCCTACACATAAATATTCTGGAACTGAGGGCCATTTACAATGCCCTAAGTCTGGCAAGGCCTCTGCTTCAAAACCAGCCGGTACTGATCCAATCAGACAACATCACGGCAGTCGCCCATGTAAACCGACAGGGCGGCACAAGAAGCAAGATGGCGATGGCAGAAGCCACAAGGATTCTCCGATGGGCGGAAAATCACGTCTTAGCACTGTCAGCAGTGTTCATTCCGGGAGTGGACAACTGGGAAGCAGACTTCCTCATCAGACACGACCTACACCCGGGAGAGTGGGGACTTCATCCAGAAGTCTTCCAACTGTTGGTAAACCGTTGGGAAAGGCCACAGGTGGACATGATGGCGTCCCGCCTAAACAAAAAACTAGATATTGCGCCAGGTCAAGGGACCCTCAGGCAATAGCTGTGGACGCTCTAGTGACACCGTGGGTGTACCAGTCGGTTTATGTATTCCCTCCTCTGCCTCTCATACCAAAGGTACTGAGAATAATAAGAAAACGAGTAAGAACGATACTCGTGGTTCCGGATGGGCCAAGAAGAGCTTGGTACCCAGAACTTCAAGAAATGATATCAGAGGACCCATGGCATCTACCGCTCAGACAGGATCTGCTACAGCAGGGGCCCTGTCTGTTCCAAGACTTACCGTGGCTGCGTTTGACGGCATGGTGGTTGAATTCCGGATCCTAAAGGAAAAGGGCATTCCGGAAGAAGTCATTCCTACGCTGATAAAAGCCAGGAAAGAAGTAACCGCAAACCATTATCACCGTATTTGGCGAAAATATGTTGCGTGGTGTGAGGCCAGGTAGGCCCCAACAGAGGAATTTCAGCTGGGTCGTTTTCTGCACTTCCTACAGTCAGGGGTGACTATGGGCCTAAAATTGGGTTCCATTAAGGTCCACATTTCGGCTCTGTCGATTTTCTTCCAGAAAGAACTGGCTTCACTGCCTGGAGTTCAGACATTTGTAAAGGGAGTGCTACATATTCAGCCCCCTTTTGTGCCTCCTGTGGCACCTTGGGATCTCAACGTGGTGTTGAGTTTCTTAAAATCACATTAGTTTGAGCCACTTAAAACTGTGGATTTGAAATATCTCACGTGGAAAGTGGTCATGTTATTGGCCTTGGCTTCGGCCAGGCGTGTGTCAGAATTGGCGGCTTTGTCATGTAAAAGCCCTTATCTGATTTTCCATATGGATAGGGCAGAATTGAGGACTCGTCCCCAGTTTCTCCCTAAGGTGGTATCAGCTTTTCACTTGAACCAACCTATTGTAGTGCCTGCGGCTACTAGGGACTTGGAAGATTCCAAGTTACTGGACGTAGTCAGGGCCTTAAAAATTTATATTTCCAGGACGGCTGGAGTCAGGAAAACTGACTCGCTTTTTATCCTGTAGGCACCCAACAAAATAGGTGCTCCTGCTTCTAAGCAGACTATTGCTCGCTGAATTTGTAGCACAATTCAGCTGGAGCATTCTGCGGCTGGATTGCCGCATCCTAAATCAGTAAAAGCCCATTCCACGAGGAAAGTGGGCTCATCTTGGGCGGCTGCCCGAGGGGTCTCGGCTTTACAATTATGCCGAGCTGCAACTTGGTCAGGGGCAAACACGTTTGCTAAATTCTACAAAATTGATACCCTGGCTGAGGAGGACCTTGAGTTCTCTCATTCGGTGCTGCAGAGTCATCCGCACTCTCCCGCCCGTTTGGGAGCTTTGGTATAATCCCCATGGTCCTTACGGAGTTCCCAGCATCCACTAGGACGTCAGAGAAAATAAGATTTTACTCACCGGTAAATCTATTTCTCGTAGTCCGTAGTGGATGCTGGGCGCCCATCCCAAGTGCGGATTGTCTGCAATACTTGTATGTAGTTATTGCCTAACTAAGGGTTATTGTTGAGCCATCTGTTGAGAGGCTCAGTTATATTTCATACTGTTAACTGGGTGTAGTATCACGAGTTATATGGTGTGATTGGTGTGGCTGGTATGAGTCTTACCCGGGATTCAAAATCCTTCCTTATTGTGTCAGCTCTTCCGGGCACAGTATCCTAACTGAGGTCTGGAGGAGGGTCATAGTGGGAGGAGCCAGTGCACACCAGATAGTACCTAATCTTTCTTTTAGAGTGCCCAGTCTCCTGCGGAGCCCGTCTATTCCCCATGGTCCTTACGGAGTTCCCAGCATCCACTACGGACTACGAGAAATAGATTTACCGGTGAGTAAAATCTTATTTTCCATATGGATAGGGCAGAATTGAGGACTCGTCCCCAGTTTTTCCTAAAGTGGTATCAGCTTTTCATCTGAACCAACCTATCGTGGTGCCTGCGGCTACTAAAGACTTGGAGGCTTCCAAGTTGTTGGACGTAGTCAGGGCCCTGAAAGTCTATGTTTCCAGGACAGCTGGAGTCAGAAAGACTGACTCGCTATTTATCCTGTATGCGCCCAACAAGTTGGGTGCACAAGCTTCAAAGCAGACTATTGCTCGCTGGATCTGTAGTACGATTCAGCTTGCACATTCTGCGGCTGGACTGCCGCATCCTAAATCAGTGAAAGCCCATTCCACGAGGAAGGTGGGCTCTTCTTGGGCGGCTGCCCGAGGGGTCTCGGCTCTACAACTTTGCCGAGCAGCTACTTGGTCGGGGTCAAACACATTTGCAAAATTCTACAAGTTTGACACCCTGGCTGAGGAGGACCTAGAGTTTGCCCATTCGGTGCTGCAGAGTCATCCGCACTCTCCCGCCCGTTTGGGAGCTTTGGTATAATCCCCATGGTCCTTACGGAGTCCCAGCATCCACTTAGGACGTCAGAGAAAATAAGAATTTACTCACCGGTAATTCTATTTCTCGTAGTCCGTGTTGGATGCTGGGCGCCCATCCCAAGTGCGGATTGTCGGCAATACTTGTATATAGTTATTGTTTAACTAAAGGGTTATTGTTGAGCCATCTGTTGAGAGGCTCAGTTGTTATCATACTGTTAACTGGGTATTGTATCACGAGTTATACGGTGTGATTGGTGTGGCTGGTATGAGTCTTACCCGGGATTCAAAATCCTTACTTATTGTGTCAGCTCTTCCGGGCACAGTATCCTAACTGAAGTCTGGAGGAGGGTCATAGTGGGAGGAGCCAGTGGACACCAGTAGTCTAAAGCTTTCTTTATAGTTGTGCCCAGTCTCCTACGGAGCCGCTATTCCCCATGGTCCTTACGGAGTCCCAGCATCCACTACGGACTACGAGAAAATAAGATTTTACTCACCGGTAAATCTATTTCTCGTAGTCCGTAGTGGATGCTGGGAACTCCGTAAGGACCATGGGGAATAGCGGGCTCCGAAGGAGGCTGGGCACTCTAGAAAGATTTATGACTTCCTGGTGTGCACTGGCTCCTCCCACTATGACCCTCCTCCAAGCCTCAGTTAGGACACTGTGCCCGGACGAGCTGACATAATAAGGAAGGATTTTGAATCCCGGGTAAGACTCATACCAGCCACACCAATCACACCGTATAACTCGTGATACTATACCCAGTTAACAGTATGAATATAACTGAGCCTCTCAACAGATGGCTCAACAATAACCCTTTAGTTAGGCAATAACTATATACAAGTATTGCAGACAATCCGCACTTGGGATGGGCGCCCAGCATCCACTACGGACTACGAGAAATAGATTTACCGGTGAGTAAAATCTTATTTTCTCTGACGTCCTAGTGGATGCTGGGAACTCCGTAAGGGCCATGGGGATTATACCAAAGCTCCCAAACGGGCGGGAGAGTGCGGGTGACTCTGCAGCACCGAATGAGAGAACTCCAGGTCCTCCTCAGCCAGGGTATGAATTTTGTAGAATTTTGCAAACGTGTTTGCCCCTGACCAAGTAACAGCTCGGCAAAGTTGTAAAGCCGAGACCCCTCGGGCAGCCGCCCAAGATGAGCCCACCTTCCCTGTGGAATGGGCTTTCACTGATTTAAGATGCGGCAGTCCAGCCGCAGAATGCGCCTGCTGAATCGTGTCACAGATCCAGCGAGCGATAGTCTGCTTAGAAGCAGGAGCACCCAGCCTGTTGGGTGCATACAGGATAAATAGCGAGTCAATTTTTCTGACTCTAGCCGTCCTGGAAACATAATTTTTCAAGGCCCTGACTACGTCCAGTAACTTGGAATCCTCCAAGTCCCTAGTAGCCGCAGGCACCACAATAGGTTGGTTCAAGTGAAAAGCTGATACCACCTTAGGGAGAAACTGGGGACGAGTCCTCAATTCTGCCCTATCCATATGGAAAATCAGATAAGGACTTTTATATGATAAAGCCGCCAATTCTGATACACGCCTGGCCGAAACCAAGGCCAATAACATGACCACTGTCAACGTGAGATATTTTAGATCCACGGTTTTTAGTGGTTCAAACCAATGTGATTTTAAGAAACTCAACACCACGTTGAGATCCCAAGGTGCCACTGGAGGCACCACCGGGGGCTGAATATGCAGCACTCCTTTTACAATGTCTGAACTTCAGGTACTGAAGCTAATGCTTTCTGGAAGAAAATTGACAGAGCCGAGATCTGTATCTTAATGGAGCCTACTTTTAGGCCCATAGACACTCCTGCTTGTAGGAAATGCAGAAATCGACCTAGTTGAAATTCCTCTGTTGGGGCCTTTTTTGGCCTCACACCAAGCAACATATTTCCGCCATATGCGGTGATAATGTTTTGCAGTTACATCTTTCCTGGCTTGAATCAGCGTAGGAATGACATCCTCCGGAATGCCCTTTTCCTTTAGGATCCGGCGTTCAACCGCCATGCCATCAAAACGTAGCCGCGGTAAGTCTTGGAACAGACAGGGCCCCTGCTGCAGCAGGTCCTGTCTGAGCGGCAGAGGCCATGGGTCCTCTGATACATTTTCTTGAAGTTCTGGGTACCAGGCTCTTCTTGGCCAATCCGGAACAACGAGTATCGTTCTTACTCCTCGCCTTCTTATTATTCTCAGTACCTTTTGGTATGAGAGGCAGAGGGGGGAACACATAAAACAACTGGTACACCCACAGTGTTACCAGAGCGTCCCCAGCTATCGCCTGAAGGTCCCTTGACCTGGCGCAATATCTTTTATAGCTTTTTGTTGAGGCGGGACGCCTTCATGTCCACCTGTGGCCTTTCCCAATGGTGTACAATTCTTTGGAAGACTTCTGGATGAAGTCCCCACACTCTTGGGTGGAAGTCGTGTCTGCTGAGAAGATCTGCTTCCCAGTTGTCCACTCCGGGAATGAACACTGCTGACAGTGCTAAAACATGATTTTCCGCCCATCGGAGAATCCTTGTGGCTTCTGCCATCGCCATCCTGCTTCCTGTGCCGCCCTGTTGGTTTACATGGGCGACTGCCGTGATGTTGCCTGATTGGATCAGGACCGGCTGGTTTTGAAGCAGAGGCCTTGCCTGACTCAGGGCATTGTAAATGGCCCTCTGTTCCAGAATATTTATGTAGGGAAGTCACCTGACTTGACCAAAGTCCCTGGAAGTTTCTTCCCTGTGTGACTGCCCCCCAGCCTCAAAGGCTGGCATCCATGGTCACTAGGACCTAGTCCTGTATGTCGAACCTGCGGCCCTCTTGAAGATGGGCACTCTGCAGCCACTACAGTAGAGATACCCTGGTCCTTGGAGACAGGGTTATCAGCCTAATGCATCTGAAGATGCGACCCGGACCACTTGTCCAACAGGTCCCCCTGAAAAGTTCTTGCATGGAACCTGCCGAATGGGATTGCTTCGTAGGAAGCTAACATTTTTCCCAGGACTCGCGTGCAATGATGCACCGATAACTGTTTTGGCTTCAGGAGGTCTCTGACTAGAGATGACAGCTCCTTGGCTTTCTCCACCGGGAGAAACACTTATTTCTGGTCTGTGTCCAGAACCATCCCCAGGAACAGTAGACGTGTCGTAGGAACCAGCTGTGACTCTGGACTGTTTAGAATCCAACCGTGCTGTTGTAGCACTTTCCAAAATAGTGCTACCCCGACTAGCAACTGCTCCTTGGACCTCGCCCTTATAAGGAGATTTTCCAAGTACGGGATAATTAAAAAACTCCCCTTTTTCGAAGGAGTATCATCATTCCGGCCATTACCTTGGTAACACCCTCGGTGCCATGTACAGTCCAAACGGCAGAGTCTGGACTTGGTAATGGTAATCCTGTACCACAAATCTGAGGTACTCCTGACGAGGATAGTAAATAGGGACATGCAGGTAAGCATCCTTGATGTCCCGGGATACCATGTAATCCCCCTCGTCCAGGCTTGCAATAACCGCCTTGAGCGATTCCATCTTGAACTTGAATTTTTTTATGCATGTGTTCAAGGATTTTAAATATAAAGAAGGGTCACACCGAACCATGCGGTTTCGGTACCCCAACCGTGTGGAATAGTAACCCCGTCCTTGTTGAAGTAGGGGCACCTTAAGTATTACCTGCTGGGAATACAGCTTATTAATTGCCTCTAGCACAGCCTCCCTGCCTGAGGGAGTTGTCGGCAAGGCATATTTGAGGAAACGGCGGGGGGAAGACATCTCGAATTCCAGCTTGTACCCCTGAAATACTACTTGAATGAAACAGGGATCCACCTGTGAGCGAGCCCACTGATCGCTGAAACTTTTGAGACGGCCCCCCACCGTACCTGGCTACACCTGTGGAGCCCCCGCATCATGCTGTGGACTCAGAGGAAGCGAGAGAAGAATTATGATTCTGGGAACAGGCTGACTGGTGCAGCTTTTTCCCTCTTCCCTTGTCTTTGTACAGAAAGGAAGCGCCTTTGACCCGCTTGCTTTTCTGAAGCCGAAAGGACTGTACCTGATAATACAGTGCTTTCTTAGTCTGTGAGGAAAACTGAGGTAAAAATATTTCTTCCCAGCTGTTGCTGCGGATACGAGGTCCCAGAGACCATCCCCAAATAATTCCTCACCCTTATAAGGCAGAATCTCTATGCGCCTTTTAAGGTCAGCATCACCTGTCCAGTGACAGGTCTCTAATACCCTCCTGACAGAATGGACATTACATTCATTTTGGATGCCAGCCGGCAAAATATCCCTCTGTGCATCCCTCATATATAAGACGACGTCTTTAATATGTTCTCATGTTAGCAAACTAGTATGTTTGACAGGGTCACCGACCACGCTGCAGCAGCACGCTCTGCAGGTTTCAGTCTAGTACCTGAGTGTGTAAATACAGACTTCAGGATAGCCTCCTGCTTTTTATCAACAGGTACCTTCAAAGTGGCCGTTCCTAAAACGGCAGTGCCACCTATTTTGACAACCGTGTGAGCGCCTTATCCACCCTAGGGGATATCTCCCAGCGTAACTTATCCTCTGGCGGGAAAAGGTACGCCATCAGTAACTTTTTAGAAATTACCAGTTTCTTATCAGAGGGAACCCACGCTTTTCACACACTTCATTCATTCATCTGATGGGGGAACAAAACACTGCCTGCTTTTTCTCCCCAAACATAAAAACCCCATTTTTAGAGGTTAATGTCAGAAATGTGTAACACATTATTTTTATTGCCGGGATCAAGTCACGGATGTTCCTAGTGGATTGTGTATATGTCTCAACCTTGTCGACACTGGAGTCAGACTCCGTGTTGACATCTGTGTCTGCCATCTGAATGAGCGGGCGTTTTTGAGCCCCTTATGGCCTTTGAGACGCCTGGGCAGGCACGGGCTGAGAAGCCGGCTGTCCCACAGCTGTTACGTCATCCACCCTTTTATGTAAGGAGTTGACACTGTCGGTTAATACCTTTTACCGAACCATCCACTCTGGTGTCGGCCCCACAGGGGGCGACATCACATTTATCGGCATCTGCTCCGTCACTATATAAGCCTCCTCCTCAAACATGTCGACACAGCTGTACCGACACACCGCACACACACAGGGAATGCTCTGACTGAGGACAGGACCCACAAAGCCCTTTGGGGAGACAGAGAGAGAGTATGCCAGCACACACCAGAGCGCTATATAATGAGGGGATTAACACTATAACTGAGTGAATTTTCCCCCATAGCTGCTTGTATATACAATATTGCGCCTAAATTTAGTGCCCCCCCTCTCTTTTTTACCCTTTGAGCCTGAAAACTACAGGGGAGAGCCTGGGGAGCTTTCTTCCAGTTGCACTGTGAAGAGAAATTGGCGCCAGTGTGTCTGAGGGAGATAGCTCCGCCCCTTTTCCGCAGCCTATTCTCCCGCTTTTTTCTGGATTCTGGCAGGGGTATTTACCACATATATAGCCTCTGGGGCTATATATTGTGGTATTTTTGCCAGCCAAGGTGTTTATATTGCTGCTCAGGGCGCCCCCCCCAAGCGCCCTGCACCCTCAGTGACCGGAGTGTGAAGTGTGTATGAGGAGCAATGGCGCACAGCTGCAGTGCTGTGCGCTACCTTGGTGAAGACTGATGTCTTCTGCCGCCGTTTTTCCGGACCTCTTCTTGCTTCTGGCTCTGTAAGGGGGACGGCGGCGCGGCTCCGGGACCGAACACCAAGGACTGGGCCTGCGGTCGATCCCTCTGGAGCTAATGGTGTCCAGTAGCCTAAGAAGCCCAATCCGGCTGCAAGCAGGCGAGTTCGCTTCTTCTCCCCTTAGTCCCTCGCTGCAGTGAGCCTGTTGCCAGCAGGTCTCACTTAAAATAAAAAACCTAAATCTATACTTTCTTTCTAAGGGCTCAGGAGAGCCCCTAGTGTGCATCCAACCTCGGCCGGGCACAAGATCTAACTGAGGCTTGGAGGAGGGTCATAGTGGGAGGAGCCAGTGCACACCAGGTAGTCATAAATCTTTCTAGAGTGCCCAGCCTCCTTCGGAGCCCGCTATTCCCCATGGTCCTTACGGAGTTCCCAGCATCCACTAGTACGTCAGAGAAATAGAATTACCGGTGAGTAAATTCTTCTTTTCTCTGACGTCCTAAGTGGATGCTGGGGACTCCGTCAGGACCATGGGGATTAGCGGCTCCACAGGAGACAGGGCACAAAAGTAAAAGCTTTAGGATCAGGTGGTGTGCACTGGCTCCTCCCCATATGACCCTCCTCCAAGCCTCAGTTAGATTTTTGTGCCCGGCCGAGAAGGGTGCAATCTAGGTGGCTCTCCTAAAGAGCTGCTTAGAGTAAAAGTTTTGTTAGGTTTTTTATTTTCAGTGAGTCCTGCTGGCAACAGGCTCACTGCTACGAGGGACTTAGGGGAGAAGAAGTGAACTCACCTGCGTGCAGGATGGATTGGCTTCTTAGGCTACTGGACACCATTAGCTCCAGAGGGATCGAACACAGGCCCAGCCATGGAGTCCGGTCCCAGAGCCGCGCCGCCGACCCCCTTGCAGATGCCGAAGAGTGAAGAGGTCCAGAAACCGGCGGCAGAAGACTTTTCAGTCTTCATGAGGTAGCGCACAGCACTGCAGCTGTGCGCCATTGTTGTCAGCACACTTCACACCAGCGGTCACTGAGGGTGCAGGGCGCTGGGGGGGGGCGCCCTGGGCAGCAATGAAATACCTATACTGGCTAAAAGATACATCACATATAGCCCCTGGGGCTATATGGATGTATTTAACCCCTGCCAGGTCTCAGAAAAACGGGAGAAGAAGCCCGCCGAAAAGGGGGCGGAGCCTATTCTCCTCAGCACACAGCGCCATTTTCCCTCATAGAAATGCTGGTGGGAAGGCTCCCAGGCTCTCCCCTGCACTGCACTACAGAAACAGGGTTAAAACAGAGAGGGGGGGCACTTATTTGGCGATATGATTATATATATTAAGATGCTATAAGGGAAAAACACTTATATAAAGGTTGTCCCTGTATAATTATAGCATTTTGGTGTGTGCTGGCAAACTCTCCCTCTGTCTCCCCAAAGGGCTAGTGGGGTCCTGTCCTCTATCAGAGCATTCCCTGTGTGTGTGCTGTGTGTCGGTACGTGTGTGTCGACATGTATGAGGACGATGTTGGTGAGGAGGTGGAGAAATTGCCTGTAATGGTGATGTCACTCTCTAGGGAGTCGACACCGGAATGGATGGCTTATTTAGGGAATTACGTGATAATGTCAACACGCTGCAAGGTCGGTTGACGACATGAGACGGCCGGCAAACCAATTAGTACCTGTCCAGGCATCTCAAACACCGTCAGGGGCTTTAAAACGCCCATTTACCTCAGTCGGTCGACACAGACACGGACACTGACTCCAGTGTCGACGGTGAAGAAACAAACGTATTTTCCATTTGGGCCACAAGTTACATGTTAAGGGCAATGAAGGAGGTGTTACATATTTCTGATACTACAAGTACCACAAAAGAGGGTATTATGTGGGGTGTGAAAAAACTACCTGTAGTTTTTCCTGAATCAGATAAATTAAATGAAGTGTGTGATGATGCGTGGGTTTTCCCCGATAGAAAATTATTGGCGTTATACCCTTTCCCGCCAGAAGTTAGGGCGCGTTGGGAAACACCCCTTAGGGTGGATAAGGCGCTCACACGCTTATCAAAACAAGTGGCGTTACCGTCTCCAGATACGGCCGCCCTCAAGGAGCCAGCTGATAGGAGGCTGGAAAATATCCTAAAAAGTATATACACTCATACTGGTGTTATACTGCGACCAGCGATCGCCTCAGCCTGGATGTGCAGTGCTGGGGTGGCTTGGTCAGATTCCCTGACTGAAAATATTGATACCCTTGACAGGGACAGTATTTTATTGACTATAGAGCATTTAAAGGATGCATTTCTATATATGCGAGATGCACAGAGGGATATTTGCACTCTGGCATCAAGAGTAAGTGCGATGTCCATATCCGCCAGAAGATGTTTATGGACACGACAGTGGTCAGGTGATGCAGTTTCCAAACGGCACATGGAAGTATTGCCGTATAAAGGGGAGGAGTTATTTGGGGTCGGTCCATCGGACCTGGTGGCCACGGCAACAGCTGGAAAATCCACCTTTTTTACCCCAAGTCACATCTCAGCAGAAAAAGACACCGTCTTTTCAGCCTCAGTCCTTTCGTCCCCATAAGGGCAAGCAGGCAAAAGGCCAGTCATATCTGCCCAGGGATAGAGGAAAGGGAAGAAGACTGCAGCAGGCAGCCCATTCCCAGGAACAGAAGCCCTCCACCGCTTTTGCCAAGTCCTCAGTATGACGCTGGGGCCGTACAAGCGGACTCAGCTGCGGTGGGGGGTCGTCTCAAGAGTTTCAGCGCGCAGTGGGCTCACTCGCAAGTGGACCCCTGGATCCTACAAGTAGTATCCCAGGGGTACAGATTGGAAGTTCGAGACGTCTCCCCCTCGCAGGATCCTGAAGTCTGCTTTACCAACGTCTCCCTCCGACAGGGAGGCAGTATTGGAAACAATTCACAAGCTGTATTCCCAGCAGGTGATAATCAAAGTACCCCTCCTACAACAAGGAAAGGGGTATTATTCCACACTATATTGTGGTACTGAAGCCAGACGGCTCGGTGAGACCTATTCTAAATCTGAAATATTTGAACACTTACATACAAAGGTTCAAATCAAGATGGAGTCACTCAGAGCAGTGATAGCGAACCAGGAAGAAGGGGACTATATGGTGTCCCTGGACATCAAGGTTGCTTACCTCCATGTCCCAATTTGCCCTTCTCACCAAGGGTACCTCAGGTTCGTGGTACAAAACTGTCACTATCAGTTTCAGACGCTGCCGTTTGGATTGTCCACGGCACCCCGGGTCTTTACCAAGGTAATGGCCGAAATGATGATTCTTCTTCAAAGAAAAGGCGTCTTAATTATCCCTTACTTGGACGATCTCCTGATAAGGGCAAGGTCCAGAGAACAGTTGGAGGTCGGAGTAGCACTATCTCAAGTAGTTCTACGACAGCACGGGTGGATTCTAAATATTCCAAAATCGCAGCTGTCTCCGACGACACGTCTGCTGTTCCTAGGGATGATTCTGGACACAGTCCAGAAAAAGGTGTTTCTCCCGGAGGAGAAAGCCAGGGAGTTATCCGAGCTAGTCAGGAACCTCCTAAAACCAGGAAAAGTGTCAGTGCATCATTGCACAAGGGTCCTGGGAAAAATGGTGGCTTCTTACTGTCACGATCCGGGTATCTGGACGCCATTTCTTACCCATCAGATGCCTCCTAAGGCTGGCTCAGCGCTCCAGGACCGGATCCCATCTGTTATCCTGATGTGTACATTCCTGTATCCTCTCCTGTCACTCTGGGACGCTGTCACAGTAAACGCCATATTACACCTGGCATGGCGTCTCCCGCGGCCTCCGCCGCCGTCCCTGAACTTCTGCATGCAGAGTGTCTGAGTGGCGATTACGTCAGCCGCGGCCTCCGCTGTGTCCGCGTGGTTGGATGTGCATCTGTCAGCCTGGCGCCTCCTGTCTCCGGTGGCCGGCGCCGCCATTACTGTTTTCATTACCACATGGATTACAAACCAAACTTCCCTCCAAGTGTCTGCATGGGCGCAGCCATCTTGGATTCTGTCAGCTGATCATTTCCACCAATCTGTTCTCAGTATTGATAATCTGCATAATTGCCTAGCCAATCCCTTCCTTGCTGCAGGTATAAATACACTGTGCCTGAGCAAGGAAGGCGTCAGTGCTTTGGTTGTCAAACCTAGTTCCTGTTTGTCTCTCTCCTGTGATTGTCTTCCAGGTTCCAGCTCCTGTCTCAAGACTTCCACCATAGAGACCCGCACCAGCATTCCACCTGCGGTGTAGCCTGACTCTCCAATCCATTGTGGATTCATCTGTTTCCAGCTACAACATTACCTGCTTCCAGCTCAGCTTCCAGCAGAGTACAGCTTCCCTTAAAGGGCCGGTGTCCTTTCTACACTTTACCACTCTCCACCGGTATTATTATTTCTCCGCTCTCAAGTTCTACATTTCAGTTCATATTTCATCGCTCCCAAGTTCATTTATTATTTAACTGGTTCCAGCCAGTATCCACTCCGTGCTAACAACAGTCTGGTTCCAGCCAGTATCCACAGCAGCTGTTTTATCTTCAGCAACCCAGCTTTTCCTGGAACACCAGCTGGCACAATCCTGGGTTATCTCCATTGCTACAGTCGGGCCTGGTAAGGACTTTCCATCTAGAAGATCATAAGAACTATCTCACACTACCAGTGCCCTGTGGCTCCTGCCATCCTGTAGTACCCAGGAACTGTATTTATTCTTTGCTGACTTTTACGTTTTCTTTTACTGCTGCTGTGTTGCGGAGTTGTCATAATAAACATCATTGACTTTTATCCAAGTTGTCGTGGTCACGCCTTCGGGCAGTTATTATTCATGTTACTTACATGTCCAGGGGTCTGATACAACCTCCCAGGTTCCGGTACATCTCAGCCCCTACAACTGAGGCTGCCTCCCGTCAGCTCAGGCCCTCAGTTGTGACAGTAAGCACTGACCTAATGAATCCAGCCGGAGACCAGGATCAAGCGGCCAGGCCGATGCAAGAACTGGCAGCCCGACTAGAACATCAGGAGGCTGCACAGGACCACATCATCCGCTGTCTCCAGGATCTCTCTACTCGGCTGGATGGGATTCAGACAACTCTCCGTGGATCAGGCGCGTCTGGTGCGTCAACCACAGTGACTCCAGCTATAACCCCACCCACCTTACCCATTTCTGCTCCACGTCTTCATCTTCCAACGCCAGCAAAATTTGACGGATCTCCAAGATTCTGCAGGGGATTTCTCAACCAGTGTGAGATTCAGTTTGAGCTACAACCTGGCAATTTTCCCAGTGACCGTACAAAAATTGCCTACATTATTTCTCTTCTCAGTGGCTCAGCCCTTGATTGGGCATCACCGTTATGGGAGAGGTCCGACACCCTGCTATCTTCCTACACTGCCTTCGTGTCAACATTCACGCGCATCTTCGACGAGCCAGGCCGGGTAACCTCAGCTTCATCCGAGATTCTCCGTTTACGCCAGGGGTCACGTACTGTAGGACAATATCTGATACAGTTCCAGATCCTGGCATCCGAACTGGCATGGAACGACGAGGCCCTGTATGCTGCATTCTGGCATGGCTTATCTGAGCGTATTAAAGATGAGTTAGCTACCAGAGACTTACCTTCTAAGTTAGATGAGCTAATCTCACTCTGCACGAAAGTTGATTTACGTTTCAGAGAGAGAGCAACTGAGCGTGGAAGATCATCTGCTCCAAAATCTTCTGCTCCTCCTCCTCGTCAACTGTCACCATCTAAAGATGAGCCCATGCAACTTGGCCGTTCCCGTTTAACTCCTGCTGAGCGCCGAAGACGTCTCTCCGAGTTTCTCTGTCTCTATTGTGCAGCTCCGTCTCACACCATTAATGCCTGTCCCAAACGTCCGGGAAACTCCAAATCCTAGCTCGCCAAGGAGAGGGCCGGCTAGGAGTAATGATCTCCTCTCCATCTCCTCAAGATTGTAATCTCCCAGTCTCGCTTCAAGTTGCTCAACGTTATCGGAACGTCATTGCCCTCCTTGATTCCGGAGCAGCTGGGAACTTTATTACCGAAGCCTATGTTAAACGGTGGTCCCTACCCACCGAGAGACTTCCTTCGTCCATTTCTTTAACTGCCGTGGATGGCAGCAAAATTTTTGATGCAGTTATTTCTTTAAGGACTCTACCAGTTCGTCTGAGAGTGGGAGTTCTTCATTCCGAACTTATTTCTTTTTTAGTGATTCCAAGAGCCACACATCCTGTGGTCCTGGGCCTTCCATGGCTCCGTCTTCACAATCCTACAATTGATTGGACGACTACGCAAATCCTGGCATGGGGTTCCTCCTGTGCTGAGACATGTTTGTTTAAAGTATTGCCTGTCTGTTCTTCCTCCCCCAGGTCGTCTGATGTTCCACCTCCTCCATATCAAGATTTCACGGATGTGTTCAGTAAAGCTTCTGCTGATATCCTTCCTCCTCATAGAGAATGGGACTGTCCGATTGATCTCGTTCCAGGGAAGGTTCCACCTCGAGGCCGAACTTATCCGTTGTCTCTGCCTGAGACGCATTCTATGGAGGAATATATTAAAGAGAACCTAGCAAAGGGGTTCATTCGACCTTCTTCTTCTCCAGCCGGCGCAGGCTTCTTTTTTGTAAAAAAGAAAGATGGTGGTCTGCGGCCGTGCATCGACTACAGAGGTTTGAACGACATTACCATCAAGAACCGTTATCCTTTACCCCTGATTACTGAGCTCTTTGACAGAGTTAGCGGAGCTACCATCTTTACAAAGCTGGACTTGCGAGGTGCATACAATCTCATCCGGATCCGTGAGGGTGACGAGTGGAAGACCGCCTTTAACACCCGTGACGGACATTATGAGTACCTCGTCATGCCCTTCGGATTGAGCAATGCTCCAGCTGTCTTCCAGCATTTTGTCAATGAGATCTTCAGAGACATTCTATACCGTCATGTCGTGGTCTATCTAGACGATATCCTCATTTTTGCCAACGATTTAGAGGAACATCGTTTTTGGGTTAAAGAGGTTCTGTCCCGTCTCCGTGTCAATCATCTCTATTGCAAATTAGAAAAATGCGTCTTTGAAGTCAACTCCATTCCGTTTCTAGGGTACATTGTGTCCGGTTCCGGACTAGAGATGGATCCTGAGAAACTGCAAGCAATCCAAAATTGGCCGGTACCCTTAACCCTCAAAGGGGTCCAGAGGTTCTTAGGGTTCGCCAACTATTACCGAAAGTTTATACGAGACTTTTCCACCATTGTGGCGCCTATTACTGCTTTCACTAAGAAGGGTGCTAACCCGTCCAAGTGGTCTGAAGAAGCCATGCAAGCATTTCATCTTTTAAAACAAAGGTTCATCTCTGCGCCTGTTCTGAAACAGCCTGACATCGACTCTCCTTTCATCTTAGAGGTGGATGCCTCCTCCGTTGGAGTAGGAGCGGTGTTATCTCAGAGGGCTAAAGATGGCCATTTACACCCTTGCAGTTTCTTCTCCCGGAAGTTCTCCCCAGCTGAGCGCAACTATGCCATTGGCGACCAGGAGTTGCTAGCCATCAAGCTCGCTCTAGAAGAGTGGAGGTATCTGTTGGAGGGAGCTTCTCATTCAATCACCATACTTACAGACCACAAGAACCTTTTATACCTGAAGGGCGCACAATGTCTCAACCCTCGTCAGGCCAGATGGGCACTTTTCTTTTCCAGGTTCGACTTTAAACTCCAGTTCTGTCCAGGCTCTCAGAATCGCAAGGCCGATGCCCTTTCCCGCTCATGGGAGCAAGAAAATGAGTCAGAGTCTTCAGACAAGCATCCTATTATAAATCCGTTGGCATTCTCCACGGTAGGGATGGACTCTACGCCCCCATCAGGGAAAAGTTTTGTGAAGCCGATGCTAAGGAAGAAGCTCATGCATTGGGCCCATGCTTCCCGTTTTGCCGGACATACAGGTATCCAAAAAACCCTGGAGTTTATCTCTAGGTCCTATTGGTGGCCAACTCTGAAAAAGGACGTCTTGGAGTTTATTGCATCTTGCCCAAAGTGTGCCCAACATAAAGTATCCCGCCAGTCGCCTGCGGGGCAACTGGTTCCACTATCCGTTCCCCGTCGACCATGGACCCACTTGTCGATGGATTTCATTACAGACTTACCCATGTGCAACAAGTTCAATACCATCTGGGTGGTAGTTGACCGGTTCACCAAGATGGCACACTTCATTCCTCTCACCGGTCTTCCGTCAGCTTCCAAGTTGGCTCAAGTATTCATACAAGAGATCTTCCGACTCCACGGTCTTCCTGAAGAAATTATCTCAGATCGAGGAGTTCAATTCACAGCCAAATTCTGGCGAAGTTTATGTCAAGTCCTCCAAGTCAAGCTAAAGTTTTCCACGGCTTACCATCCTCAGACCAATGGTCAAACCGAGAGGGTGAATCAGGACTTGGAGGCCTTCCTCCGCATCTATGTGTCCTCCTCTCAAGATGACTGGGTTCAATTACTTCCCTGGGCCGAGTTCTGTCATAACAACCAGTATCATTCTTCATCTGCTTCAACACCATTCTTCACTAACTTTGGATTCCACCCTAAAGTCCCTGAGTTCCAACCGCTTCCAGCAACTTCTGTTCCCGCAGTGGATATCACCTTGCATCAGTTTGCCAATATCTGGAAGAGCGTACGATCAGCTCTGCTCAAGGCATCGTTCAGGTACAAGAAGTTTGCGGATAAGAAGCGTCGAGCAGTTCCTGCTCTCAAGGTGGGTGATCGGGTATGGTTATCCACGAAGAATTTGAGGTTAAGAGTTCCCAGTATGAAGTTTGCACCTCGCTATATCGGTCCTTTCAAGATTGAACAAGTCATCAATCCTGTTGCTTACAGACTCCAGTTGCCTCCCTTCTTAAAAATACCCAGGACATTCCATGTTTCCCTGTTGAAACCGCTGATCTTGAATCGGTTTCATTCCTCACTTCCTCCAACTCCGAAAGTCCAAACTCAACGAGGCGTTGAGTATGAAGTGGCCAAGATCCTGGACTCACGTCACCGTTACGGTCAACTACAATATCTTATTGACTGGAAGGGTTATGGTCCTGAGGAACGTTCATGGACCAATGCTTCTGATGTCCATGCTCCTGCCTTGGTCCGGAGATTCCATTCCAAGTTTCCTCAAAAGCCAAAGAAGTGTCCTGGGGCCACTCCTAAAGGGGGGGGTGCTGTCACGATCCGGGTATCTGGACGCCATTTCTTACCCATCAGATGCCTCCTAAGGCTGGCTCAGCGCTCCAGGACCGGATCCCATCTGTTATCCTGATGTGTACATTCCTGTATCCTCTCCTGTCACTCTGGGACGCTGTCACAGTAAACGCCATATTACACCTGGCATGGCGTCTCCCGCGGCCTCCGCCGCCGTCCCTGAACTTCTGCATGCAGAGTGTCTGAGTGGCGATTACGTCAGCCGCGGCCTCCGCTGTGTCCGCGTGGTTGGATGTGCATCTGTCAGCCTGGCGCCTCCTGTCTCCGGTGGCCGGCGCCGCCATTACTGTTTTCATTACCACATGGATTACAAACCAAACTTCCCTCCAAGTGTCTGCATGGGCGCAGCCATCTTGGATTCTGTCAGCTGATCATTTCCACCAATCTGTTCTCAGTATTGATAATCTGCATAATTGCCTAGCCAATCCCTTCCTTGCTGCAGGTATAAATACACTGTGCCTGAGCAAGGAAGGCGTCAGTGCTTTGGTTGACAAACCTAGTTCCTGTTTGTCTCTCTCCTGTGATTGTCTTCCAGGTTCCAGCTCCTGTCTCAAGACTTCCACCATAGAGACCCGCACCAGCATTCCACCTGCGGTGTAGCCTGACTCTCCAATCCATTGTGGATTCATCTGTTTCCAGCTACAACATTACCTGCTTCCAGCTCAGCTTCCAGCAGAGTACAGCTTCCCTTAAAGGGCCGGTGTCCTTTCTACACTTTACCACTCTCCACCGGTATTATTATTTCTCCGCTCTCAAGTTCTACATTTCAGTTCATATTTCATCGCTCCCAAGTTCATTTATTATTTAACTGGTTCCAGCCAGTATCCACTCCGTGCTAACAACAGTCTGGTTCCAGCCAGTATCCACAGCAGCTGTTTTATCTTCAGCAACCCAGCTTTTCCTGGAACACCAGCTGGCACAATCCTGGGTTATCTCCATTGCTACAGTCGGGCCTGGTAAGGACTTTCCATCTAGAAGATTATAAGAACTATCTCACACTACCAGTGCCCTGTGGCTCCTGCCATCCTGTAGTACCCAGGAACTGTATTTATTCTTTGCTGACTTTTACGTTTTCTTTTACTGCTGCTGTGTTGCGGAGTTGTCATAATAAACATCATTGACTTTTATCCAAGTTGTCGTGGTCACGCCTTCGGGCAGTTATTATTCATGTTACTTACATGTCCAGGGGTCTGATACAACCTCCCAGGTTCCGGTACATCTCAGCCCCTACAACTGAGGCTGCCTCCCGTCAGCTCAGGCCCTCAGTTGTGACACTTACGAAGCGATTCCATTCGGCAGATTTCACGCAAGAACTTTTCAGTGGGATCTGCTGGAAAAATGGTCCGGATCGCATCTTCAGATGCATCAGCGGATAACCCTGTCTCCAAGGACAAGGGTGTCTCTTCTGTGGTGGCTGCAGAGTGCTCATCTACTAAAGGGCCACAGATTCGGCATTCAGGACTGGGTCCTGGTGACCACGGATGCCAGCCTGAACGGCTGGGGAGCAGTCACACAAGGAAAAAATTTCCAGGGAGTGTGATCAAGTCTGGAGACTTCTCTCCACATAAATATACTGGAGCTAAGAGCAATTTACAATGCTCTAAGCTTAGCAAGACCTCTGCTTCAAGGTCAGCCGGTATTGATCCAGTGGGACAACATCACGGCAGTCGCCCACGTAAACAGACTGGGCGGCACAAGAAGCAGGAGGGCAATGGCAGAAACTGCAAGGATTCTTCGCTGGGCGGAAAATCATGTGTTAGCACTGTCAGCAGTGTTCATTCCGGGAGTGGACAACTGGGAAGCAGACTTCCTCAGCACGACCTCCACCCGGGAGAGTGGGGACTTCATCGGGAAGTCTTCCACATGATTGTGAACCGTTGGGAAAGACCAAAGGTGGACATGATGGCGTCCCGCCTGAACAAAAAACTGGACAGGTATTGCGCCAGGTCAAGAGACCCTCAGGCAATAGCTGTGGACGTTCTGGTAACACCGTGGGTGTACCAGTCGGTGTATGTGTTCCCTCCTCTGCTTCTCATACCTAAGGTACTGTGAATTATAAGACGTAGAGGAGTAAGAACTATACTCGTGGCTCCGGATTGGCCAAGAAGGACTTGGTACCCGGAACTTCAAGAGATGCTCACAGAGGACTCATGGCCTCTGCCGCTAAGAAGGGACTTGCTTCAGCAAGTACCATGTCTGTTCCAAGACTTACCGCGGCTGCGTTTGACGGCATGGCGGTTGAACGCCGGATCCTAAGGGAAAAAGGCATTCCGGAAGAGGTCATTCCTACCCTGGTCAAAGCCAGGAAGGAGGTGACCGCACAACATTATCACCACATGTGGCAAAAATATGTTGCGTGGTGTGAGGCCAGGAAGGCCCCACGAAGAAATTTCAACTCGGTCGATTCCTGCATTTCCTGCAAACAGGAGTGTCTATGGGCCTCAAATTGGGGTCCATTAAGGTTCAAATTTCGGCCCTGTCGATTTTCTTCCAGAAAGAATTGGCTTCAGTTCCTTAAGTCCAGAAGTTTGTCAAGGGAGTACTGTATACAACCCCCTTTTGTGCCTCCAGTGGCACTGTGGGATCTCAACGTAGTTCTGGGATTCCTCAAATCACATTGGTTTAAACCGCTCAAATCTGTGGATTTGAAATATTTCACATGGAAAGTGACCATGATGTTGGCCCTGGCCTCGGCCAGGCGAGTGTCAGAATTGGCGGCTTTGTCTCACAAAAGCCCATATCTGATTGTCCATTCGGACAGGGCAGAGCTGCGGACTCGTCCCCAGTTACTCCCTAAGGTGGTGTCAGCGTTTCACCTGAACCAGCTTATTGTGGTACCTGCGGCTACTAGGGACTTGGAGGACTCCAAGTTGCTAGATGTTGTCAGGGCCCTGAAAAATAAGAATTTACTTACCGATAATTCTATTTCTCATAGTCCGTAGTGGATGCTGGGACTCCGTCAGGACCATGGGGATAGCGGGCTCCGCAGGAGACAGGGCACATCTAAATAAAGCTTTTAGGATCACATGGTGCGTACTGGCTCCTCCCCCTATGACCCTCCTCCAAGCCTCAGTTAGGTACTGTGCCCGGACGAGCGTACACAATAAGGAAGGATCTTGAATCCCGGGTAAGACTCATACCAGCCACACCAATCACACCGTACAACTTGTGATCTGAACCCAGTTAACAGTATGATAACAACAAATGAAGTAGCCTCTGAAAAGATGGCTCACAACAATAGTAATAACCCGATTTTTGTAACAATAACTATGTACAAACATTGCAGACAATCCGCACTTGGGATGGGCGCCCAGCATCCACTACGGACTATGAGAAATAGAATTATCGGTAAGTAAATTCTTATTTTCTCTAACGTCCTAGTGGATGCTGGGACTCCGTCAGGACCATGGGGATTATACCAAAGCTCCCAAACGGGCGGGAGAGTGCGGATGACTCTGCAGCACCGAATGAGAGAACTCCAGGTCCTCCTTAGCCAGAGTATCAAATTTGTAAAATTTTACAAACGTGTTCTCCCCTGACCACGTAGCTGCTCGGCAAAGTTGTAATGCCGAGACCCCTCGGGCAGCCGCCCAAGATGAGCCCACTTTCCTTGTGGAGTGGGCCTTTACAGATTTAGGCTGTGGCAGGCCTGCCACAGAATGTGCAAATTGGATTGTGCTACAGATCCAACGTGCAATCGTCTGTTTAGACGCAGGAGCACCCATCTTGTTGGGTGCATACAATATAAACAACGAGTCAGATTTTCACAGACTTCAGCTGTCCTTGAAATATATATTTTTAATGCTCTGACAACGTCCAGTAACTTGGAGTCCTCCAAGTCGCTAGTAGCCGCAGGCACCACAATAGGCTGGTTCAAGTGAAAAGCCGAAACCACCTTAGGGAGAAAATGAGGACGTGTCCGCAGTTCTGCCCTGTCCGAATGGAAAATCAGATATGGGCTTTTGTACGATAAAGCCGCCAACTCTGAAACTCTCCTGGCTGAAGCCAGGGCCAATAACATGGTTACCTTCCATGTAAGGTATTTTAAATCTACCGATTTTAGAGGCTCAAACCAATGAGATTTGAGAAAATTCAAAACTACGTTCAAATCCCACGGTGCCACTGGAGGCACCATTGGGGGTTGTATATGTAGTACACCTTTGACAAAAGTTTGTACTTCAGGAACTGACGCCAATTCCTTCTGGAAGAAGATTGATAAGGCCGAAATTTGAACTTTAATGGACCCTAATTTTAGGCCCATAGACAATCCTGCTTGCAGGAAATGTAAGAATCGACCCAATTGAAATTCTTCCGTTGGGGCCTTTTTGGCCTCACACCACGCAACATATTTTCGCCAAATGCGGTGATAATGTTGTACAGTCACTTCCTTCCTAGCCTTCATCAAGGTAGGAATAACTTCCTCTGGAATGCCCTTTTCTTTTAGAATCCGGCGTTCAACCGCCATGCCGTCAAACGCAGACGCGGTAAGTCTTGGAACATACAAGGTCCCTGCTGAAGCAGATCCCTTCTTAGAGGTAGAGGCCATGGATCCTCCGTGAGCATCTCTTGAAGTTCCGGATACCAAGTTCTTCTTGGCCAGTCCGGAGCCACTAGTATTGTTCTTACTCCCCTTTTCCGTATAATTCTCAGTACCTTTGGTATGAGAGGCAGAGGAGGGAACACATACACTGACTGGTACACCCACGGTGTTACCAGAGCGTCCACAGCTATTGCCTGAGGGTCTCTTGACCTGGCGCAATATCTGTCCAATTTTTTGTTGAGGCGAGACGCCATCATGTCCACCTTTGGTTTTTCCCAACGGTTCACAATCATGTGGAAGACTTCTGGATGGAGTCCCCACTCTCCCGGGTGAAGGTCGTGTCTGCTGAGGAAATCTGCTTCCCAGTTGTCCACTCCCAGGATGAACACTGCTGACAGTGCTATGACATGATTTTCCGCCCAGCGCAGAATCCTTGCCGCTTCTGTCATTGCTCTTCTGCTTCTCGTGCCGCCTTGTCGGTTTACGTGGGCGACTGCCGTGATGTTGTCCGACTGGATCAACACCGGCTGACCCTGAAGCAGCGGTTTTGCCAGGCTTAGAGCATTGTAGATCGCTCTTAGCTCCAGTATATTTATGTGAAGGGACGTCTCCAGGTTTGACCACACGCCCTGGAAGTTCCTTCCCTGTGTGACTGCTCCCCAGCCTCGTAGGCTGGCATCCGTAGTCACCAGGACCCAGTCCTGTATGCCGAATCTGCGGCCCTCTAACAGATGGGCACTCTGCAACCACCACAGGAGAGACAACCTTGTTCTTGGTGACAGTGTTATCCGCTGATGCATGTGCAGATGCGATCCGGACCATTTGTCCAGCAGATCCCACTGAAATGTTCGTGCATGGAATCTGCCAAATGGAATTGCTTCGTAAGAAGCCACCATCTTTCCCAGGACTCTTGTGCATTGATGTACTGACACAGTTCCTGGTTTTAGGAGGTTCCTGACAAGTTCGGATAACTCCCTTGCTTTCTCCTCCGGGAGAAACACCTTTTTCTGAACCGTGTCCAGAATCATTCCCAGGAACAGCAGACGTGTTGTCGGGGTCAATTGAGATTTTGGAAGATTCAGAATCCACCCGTGTTGCTGAAGCACTACCTGGGTTAGTGCTACACCGACTTCCAGCTGTTCTCTGGACTTTGCCCTTATCAGGAGATCGTCCAAGTAAGGGATAATTAATACGCCTTTTCTTCGTAGAAGAACCATCATTTCGGTCATTACCTTGGTAAAGACCCGAGGAGCCGTGGACAAACCAAACGGCAGCGTTTGAAACTGATAATGACAGTCTTGTATCACGAACCTGAGATACCCTTGGTGAGGGGTAAATTGGGACATGCAGATAAGCATCTTTTATGTCCAGGGACACCATGAAGTCCCCTTCCTCCAGATTCGCTATCACTGCTCTGAGTGACTCCATCTTGAACTTGAATTTTTGTATGTACAGGTTCAAGGATTTCAGGTTTAGAATAGGTCTTACCGAACCGTCTGGCTTCGGTACCACAAATAGTGTGGAATAATACCCCTTTCCCTGTTGTAGGAGGGGTACCTTGACTATCACCTGCTGAGAATACAGCTTGTGAATGGCTTCCAATACCGACGTCCTTTCTGAGGGAGACGTTGGTAAAGCAGACTTTAGGAACCGGCGAGGGGGAGACCTTTCGAACTCCAACATGTAACCCTGAGATATTATCTGCAGGATCCACGGGTCCACTTGTGAGCGAGCCCACTGATTGCTGAAAATCTTGAGTCGACCCCCCACCGCTCCTGAGTCCGCTTGTAAAGCCCCAGCGTCATGCTGATGGCTTTGTAGAACCCGGGGCGGGCTTCTGGTCCTGGGCAGGGGCTGCTTGCTGCCCTCTCTTACCCTTTCCTCTGCTTCGCGGCAGATAAGACTGTCCTTTTGGTCGCTTGTTTTTATAGGAGCGAAAGGACTGCGGCTGAAAAGACGGTGTCTTTTTCTGTTGGGAGGGGGTCTGAGGTAAAAAAGTGGATTTGCCGGCAGTTGCCGTGGCCACCAGGTCCGAAAGACCGACCCCAAATAATTCCTCTCCTTTATATGGCAATACTTCCATATGCCTTTTGGAATCCGCATCACCTGACCACTGTCGCGTCCATAAACTTCTTCTGGCAGATATGGACATCGCGCTTACCCTTGATGCTAGAGTACAAATATCCCTCTGAGCATCTCGCATATAAAGAAACGCATCCTTTAATTGCTCTAGAGTCAATAAAATACTGTCCCTATCCAGGGTATCAATATTTTCAGTCAGGGAATCCAACCACACTACCCCAGCACTGCACATCCAGGCTGAGGCTATTGCCGGTCGCAGTATAACACCAGTATGTGTGTATATACTCTTCAGTGTAGTTTCCAGCCTCCTATCTGCTGGATCCTTGAGGGCGGCCGTATCAGGAGACGGCAACGCCACTTGCTTTGATAAACGTGTGAGCGCCTTATCCACCCTAGGGGGTGTTTCCCAGCGCGCCCTAACCTCTGGTGGGAAAGGGTATAATGCCAATAACTTCTTGGAAATTAGCAGTTTTCTATCTGGGTTAACCCACGCTTCATCACACACGTCATTCAATTCCTCTGATTCTGGAAAAGCTACAGGTAGTTTTTTTTACCCCCCACATAATACCCCTTTTTGAGGTACCAGCAGTATCAGAGATCTGCAAAGCCTCCTTCATTGCCGTGATCATATAACGTGTGGCCCTATTGGAAAATACGTTTGTTTCTTCACCGTCGACACTAGATTCATCTGTGTCGGTACCCGTGTCGACTGACTGAGGTAAGGGACGTTTTACAGCCCCTGACGGTGTCTGAGACGCCTGAGCCGGTACTAACTGGTTTTCCGGCCGTCTCATTTCGTCAACTGACTTTTGTAATGTGCTAACATTATCACGTAATTCCATAACTAAAGCCATCCATTCCGGTGTCGACTCCCTAGGGGGTGACATCATCATTACCGGCAATTGCTCTGCCTCCACACCAACATCGTCCTCATACATGTCGACACACACGTACCGACACACAGCAGCCACACAGGGAATGCTCTAATCGAAGACAGGACCCTCTTAGCCCTTTGGGGAGACAGAGGGAGAGTTTGCCAGCACACACCAAAAGCGCTATAAATGTATATAAACAACCCTAGAAGGTGTTGTTTTTGATATAGGCGCTTTTAATATATCAATATCGCCAAATTATGCCCCCCTTCTCTTTGTTACCCTGTTTCTGTAGTGCAGTGCAGGGGAGAATCCTGGGAGCCTTCCTCACCAGCGGAGCTGAGCAGGAAAATGGCGCTGAGTGCTGAGGAGAATAAGCTCCGCCCCTTTTTCGGCGGGCTTTTCTCCCGGGTTTTAAGAAAACTGGCCTGGGTTAAATACATACATATAGCCTTAATGGCTATATGTGATGTATTTTTCGCCACTAAAGGTATTTAATATTGCTGCCCAGGGCGCCCCCAGCAGCGCCCTGCACCCTCCGTGACTGAATCAGTGAGACGTGTAGCAACAATGGCGCACAGCTGCAGTGCTGTGCGCTACCTTCATGAAGACTGAGGAGTCTTCTGCCGCCTGCTTTCCGGACCTCCGATCTTCAGCGTCTGTAAGGGGGGTCGGCGGCGCGGCTCCGGGACGAACCCCAGGATGACCTGTGTTCCGACTCCCTCTGGAGCTAAGTGTCCAGTAGCCTAAGACTCCAATCCATCCTGCACGCAGGTGAGTTGGAAATCTCTCCCCTAAGTCCCTCGATGCAGTGATCCTGTTGCCAGCAGGATTCACTGAGATTTAAACCTAAAAAAACTTTGTCTAAGCAGCTCTTTAGGAGAGCCACCTAGATTGCACCCTTCTCGGACGGGCACAAAAACCTAACTGAGGCTTGGAGGAGGGTCATAGGGGGAGGAGCCAGTACGCACCATGTGATCCTAAAAGCTTTATTTAGATGTGCCCTGTCTCCTGCGGAGCCCGCTATCCCCATGGTCCTGACGGAGTCCCAGCATCCACTAGGACGTTAGAGAAATATAGGTTTCCAGGACGGCTGGAGTCAGGAAAACTGACTTGCTGTTATCCTGTATGCACCCAACAAACTGGGTGCTCTTGCTTCTAAGCAGACGATTGCTAGTTGGATGTGTAGTACAATTCAGCTTGCACATTCTGTGGCAGGCCTGCCACAGCCAAAATATGTAAATGCCCATTCCACAAGGAAGGTGGGCTCATCTTGGGCGGCTGCCCGAGGGGTCTCGGCTTTGCAACTTTGCCGAGCTGCTACTTGGTCAGGGGCACACCCTGGCTGAGGAGGACCTGGAGTTCTCTCACTCGGTGCTGCAGAGTCATCCGCACTCTCCCGCCCGTTTGGGAGCTTTGGTATAATCCCCATGGTCCTGACGGAGTCCCCAGCATCCACTTAGGACGTCAGAGAAAATAAGAATTTACTTACCGATAATTCTATTTCTCGTAGTCCGTAGTGGATGCTGGGCGCCCATCCCAAGTGCGGATTGTCTGCAATACTTGTACATAGTTATTGTTACAAAAATCGGGTTATTATTGTTGTGAGCCATCTTTTCAGAGGCTCCGCTGTTATCATGCTGTTAACTGGGTTCAGATCACAGGTTGTACAGTGTGATTGGTGTGGCTGGTATGAGTCTTACCCGGGATTCAAAATCCTTCCTTATTGTGTACGCTCGTCCGGGCACAGTATCCTAACTGAGGCTTGGAGGAGGGTCATAGGGGGAGGAGCCAGTGCACACCACCTGATCCTAAAGCTTTTACTTTTGTGCCCTGTCTCCTGCGGAGCCGCTAATCCCC
This sequence comes from Pseudophryne corroboree, assembly GCF_028390025.1. NCBI lineage: Eukaryota > Metazoa > Chordata > Amphibia > Anura > Myobatrachidae > Pseudophryne > Pseudophryne corroboree. The sequence goes on from NC_086448.1 coordinate 639,127,168, forward strand.
ATGGTCCTGACGGAGTCCCCAGCATCCACTACGGACTACGAGAAATAGAATTATCGGTAAGTAAATTCTTATTTTTTTCAACCAGGACCGGCTCAAAGAGCCCGAGGCTGGTTTTGCTTAGGAGGAGGGACCCCACGCAAATTTCCCCCCCCAGTTTTTACAGTAAACAGACCCTTTCCCATAGATCTCACTGATTCGTGCCTGGTTATCCAAACTCGACTAGAAAAAGCAGGTCTATTTTTTTGCTGCTTTTTTTAACGATTCGCAAAAAATACACCCGCACTTGAGCACTCAGAGACTAACACCCAAATGCGAATGAATAGTGAATACCCGTGTTGTATGAAATAACAGCCGCGTTTGACCGATGGTCTATACATTCGTATTTCTGAACTTTGCCAATCAAACCATTACGAATAGCCCAAACACTGCCGAGATTTGTGCTTAGTGAATTCCCGTGTTGGGAACACAAATCGGACAAACTCGGATTTTTAGTAAATTTTGGCCCAGGTTTCTGCTCCTGGGAACCTGTGGGTGCAGGTTTTCAGGATTTCCCCCGGCCACCGCTAAAGAAACTGGAGGGGGATTTGGACTGCATCGCAGATGTAGGATATGATTTCTTAGTCGGTGGTGTAGCAGAGGGAAGAAAAGTTGACTTACCAGCAGTTGCCGTGGAGATCCACGCATCTAACGCTTCCCCAAACAGAGCCTGACCTGTGAAGGGTAGGTTCTCCACACTCTTCTTGGATTCCACGTCCGCAGACCATTGGCGCAGCCAGAGTCCCCTGCGTGCCGAGACAGCCACGGAAGAAGCTCTTGCGTTCAGATGACCAAGGTCTTTCATGGCTTCCACCATGAAACCTGCAGAATCCTGTATGTGACGTAAAAATAATTCAATGTCACTTCTATCCATAGAATCTAAGTCCTCTAGTAAAGTGCCTGACCACTTTACAATGGCTTTAGAAATCCATGCACAAGCAATAGTAGGTCTTAAAGCTACGCCATTTGCTGTGTATAAAGATTTGAGTGTAGTCTCAATCTTGCGGTCTGCCGGCTCTTTTAAAGCGGTGGACCCAGGTACAAGTAAAACCACTTTTTTAGACAACCTAGAAACAGAAGCGTCTACCACCGGCGTGTTTCCCCCACTTTTTACTATCCTCCTCAGGGAACGGAAAAGCAATGAGAACCCTTTTAGGGATCAAAAAAAAATTCTTCGGGCTTCCCAGGCTTTTTCAAACAATGCGTTCAATTCTTTAGACGCAGGGAAGGTAAGGGAGGCTTTCTTATTGTCAGTAAGGTAAGCCTCCTCCACCTGCCCAGGAACCTTATCAGTAATGTGTAAAACATCCCTAATAGCCTCAATAATGAGCTGTACCCCCTTAGCATTGGATGCCTCTTCCCCACCCCCCCCGTATATCCCCATCACCATCCTCTGAATCAGAGTCGGTATCCATGTCGACATGCATTATTTTTGAAAGAGCATGCTTTTTAAGATATACATCAGGGGTCTTGGATGAGGTAGTGGGAGTTGAATATGACAAAACCTCTACAGATCTTTTCAAAGCCTGTGTTTCAGTCTCATTATGAGCAATCCTAGATTAAATCTGGGATATCATTCCCTTAAGAGAAGCCACCCATTGGGGTTCGGATTCAGAGGGCTGAGACAGTATATTGCATTCCTGAGTACATGGAATAGACTCCTCTGGAGAAGATACACACTCTGCAGCACAAGAAACAGAGTCCCTAGACATGGTAATGTGAGATATATAACACACACACACACACACACACACACACACACAGGAAAATGTAGACACAGTTTCCCCCAGAGTACCTTCAGAGAGACACAGAGTATAAGGAGCCAGCACACACAGCGCCCCAGTAGGCAATTATATTATAAATGTCTGGCGCTGACCGAGTAACCTTAATTGATTAAACAGCAATAATAACAGTGAATAACACTCTCCCTCCCCTTCTATAACCCCCTGGTACTGCACAGTATAGCTGGAGTTATGTGGAGGGTCAGCGCTCCCTGTCAGTGTCTCTTGGCTGTGCTCTACAGGGAGAAAATGGCGCTGGTGAGTGCTGGATCTGCTCTGAGGAGAAGCTCTGCCCCCCTGTAATGGCACGTCTTCCTGCACTTCTGATTTTATACTGGCCTGAGGTAAATTGTTGCTAGCAGCAGTACAGAGTCCCCGATAGCCATAGTGACCAGTGTTTATGGTATTGCGCTGGCCCGGGGCGCCCCTCACAGCGCCGCACAACTGTACCTCTGAGCCCTCCGGAGCGCAGCGCCTACCCTTGTGCTGCCATTCTCGTCTGTGACCCGCTTATCGGGCGCCGGCGTCATACTCGCCACCTCGATCTTCAGCACTGTTAGGGGGTGGCGGCAGTGCTGCAGGAGTGAGCGGTCGCCTGTGGGGCTTGCGATCATCATCCTCAGGAGCTGAGTGTCCTGTCAGCGGAGATAGGGGCCATTAACCTCTAGGGTTGGATCCTACTTTCCCCCCTAAGTCCCATGAAGCAGGGAGGCTGTTGCCAGCAGTCTTCCTGTACCTAACTCTTTAAAAGAAAAAGAAAAAAGAACTCCTAGGAGCTCCCCTAGCTGTGACCGGCTCCACCGGGCACATTTTCTAAACTGAGTCTGGTAGGAGGGGCATAGAGGGAGGAGCCAGCCCACACTATTAAACTCTTAGAGTGCCCATGGCTCCCAAGGGACCCATCTATACCCCATGGTACTAATGTGGACCCCAGCATCCTCTAGGACATGAGAAAATAGGATTTTTATACCTACCGGTAAATCCTTTTCTCTTAGTCCGTAGAGGATGCTGGGGACTCCAAAAGGATCATGGGGTATAGACGGGATCCGCAGGAGACATGGGCACTTTAAGACTTTAAATGGGCGTGAACTGGCTCCTCCCTCTATGCCCCTCCTCCAGACCTCAGTTATAGGAACTGTGCCCAGGGAGACGGGCATTTCGAGGAAAAGGATTTTTGTTAAACCAAGGGTGAGATACACACCAGCTCACACCACAACACACCGTACAACTTTGGTTTTAACTAACACCAGTTAACGGCATGAACCAAAATCAGCAACAGGCTGATCTTAACCGAAACACAACCGTCGTGTAACCTAAGCAATAACTATTAACAAGTACTGCAGCCAGAGTCCGCACTAGGACGGGCGCCCAGCATCTTCTACGGACTAAGAGAAAAGGATTTACCAGTAGGTATTAAAATCCTATTTTCTCATACGTCCTAGAGGATGCTGGGGACTCCAAAAGGACCATGGGGTTTATACCAAAGCTCCAGACTGGGCGGGAGAGTGCGGACGCCTCTGCAGCACTGACTGAGCAAACATGAGGTCCTCATCAGCCAGGGTATCAAACTTGTAGAACTTAGCAAAAGTGTTTGAACCCGACCAAGTAGCTGCTCGGCAAAGTTGAGCCGCCGAGACTCCTCGGGCAGCCGCCCAAGATGAGCCCACCTTCCTAGTAGAATGGGCCTTCACCGAATCCGGAAACGGCAATCCAGCCGTAGAATGAGCATGCCGAATCATATCACAGATCCAGCGTGCAATAGTCTGTTTAGAAGTAGGAGCCCCAATTTTGTTGGGAGCAAACAGGATGAACAGAGCCTCTGTTTTCCCAATACGAGCCATTCTGGCTACATAAACTTTCAAAGCTCTTACTACATCGAGGGACTTTGAAATAGTTAAGGCTTCAGTAGCCACAGGCACCACAATAGGTTGGTTCATGTGAAACAAAGAAACCACCTTTGGCAGAAATTGTTGACGAGTTCTCAATTCCGCTCTATCCTCATGGAAGATCAAATAGGGGCTCTTGTGAGACAAAGCCGCTAATTCCGACACCCGCCTTGCGGACGCCAAGGCTAAAAGCATGACCACTTTCCAAGTGAGAAATTTTAACTCAACCATTCGTAAAGGTTCAAACCAGTGTGACATAAGAAACTGCAACACCATGTTAAGATCCCATGGTGCCTCCGGGGGCACAAATGGAGGTTGGATGTGCAGCACTCCCTTCACGAAAGTCTGAACCTCTGGAAGGGCGGCCAATTCTTTTTGAAAGAAAATCGATAAGGCCGAAATCTGCACTTTAATGGAGCCCAACTTTAGGCCCGCATCCACACCTGCTTGCAAAAAATGGAGGAAACGACCCAGCTGAAATTCTTCCGTAGGAGCCTTCTTGGATTCACACCAAGACGCATATTTTCTCCAAATACGGTGATAATGCTTCGCCGTTACTTCCTTTCTAGCTTTAAGTAGAGTGGGGATGACTTTACCGGGAATACCCTTCCGTGCTAGGATTTGGCGTTCAACCGCAACCGCGGTAAGTCTTGGAACACGCACGGCCCTTGCTGTAATAGGTCCTCTCTCACAGGAAGAGGCCAGGGTTCTCCTATGAGTAATTCCTGAAGATCCGGATACCAGGCCCTCTGTGGCCAATCTGGAACAATGAGCATCGCCTGAACCCTTGTTCTTCTTATGATCCTTATCACCTTTGGAATGAGTGGAAGCGGAGGGAACACATATACCGACTGAAACACCGGCGGTGACACCAGGGCGTCCACTGCACTGACTTCAACTTGTCACTTCTGCAAAGACCTCTTGATGCAGACCCCACTCTCCTGGATGAAGATCGTGTCTGCTGAAGAAGTCTGCTTCCCAGTTGTCCACGCCCGGAATGAAGACCGCTGACAGAGCGCTTGCATGTTTTTCCGCCCAGCGGATAACTTTTGTGGCCTCCGCCATTGCCGCTCTGCTCTTTGTTCCACCCTGGCGGTTTATGTACGCCACTGCTGTAATGTAGTCCGACTGAATCAGAACGGGCATACCGCGAAGATGATGTTCCGCTTGTAGAAGGCCGTTGTAGATGGCTCTCAATTCCAGAATGTTTATGTGCAGACAAGCTTCCTGGCTTGACCATTTTCCCTGGAAATTTTCCCCCTGTGTGACTGCTCCCCAGCCTCGGAGACTTGCATCTGTGGTCACCAGGACCCAGTCCTGGATCCCGAACCGGCGCCCCTCCAGGAGGTAAGAACTGTGGAGCCACCACAGGAGAGATACTCTGGTCCTGGAGGATAGGCTTATTTTTCGGTGCATGTGCAGGTGAGACCCGGACCACTTGTCCAACAGGTCCCACTGAAACACCCTGGCATGGAATCTGCCAAACGGAATGGCTTCGTATGCTGCACCATCTTCCCCAGCACCCGCGTGCATTGATGAATCTACACTCTTGCCGGTTTCAGAATCTCCTTGACCATGTTCTGGATTTCCAGAGCTTTTTCTACTGGGAGAAACACTCTCTGCAGTTCCGTGTCCAGGATCATGCTCAAGAATGACAGCCGTGTTGTCGGAACCAACTGTGACTTTGGCAAATTTAGGAGCCAATCATGTTGTTGCAGGACTGTCAGGGAAACCGCAACATTTCTTAGTAACTGCTCCTTTGATCTCGCCTTTATCAGGAGATCGTCCAAGTACGGGATAATTGTGACACCCTGCTTGTGCAGGATCACCATCATTTCCGCCATCACCTTGGTGAAAACCCTCGGAGCCGTGGAAAGACCAAACGGCAACATCTGAAACTGGTAATGACAATCCTGAACAGCAAACCTCAGGAAAGCTTGATGTGGAGGATATACTGGGACATGCAAGTAGGCATCTTTTATGTCGACTGATGCCATAAAATCCCCCCCTTCCAGACTGGAGATTACTACTTGGAGAGATTCCATCTTGAATTTTAACTTTTTTAGAAAGAAATTGAGGGATTTTAGGTTCAGAATCGGTCTGACCGAGCCATCCGGCTTCGGGACCACGAACAGGCTTGAATAAAAACCTTCTCCCCGTTGTGACGGGGGGACCGTGACAATAACTTGCTGTAGACACAGCTTTTGTATCGCAGCGCATACTACCTCCCTTTCCGGAAGAGAAGCTGGTAAGTCCGATTTGAAAAATCGGTAAGGGGGCACGTCTTGAAACTCCAGTTTGTATCCTTGGACCACTATTTCTAGCACCCAAGGATCCAGGGCCGAACGAGCCCAGACCTGCCTGAAGAGTTGAAGACTTGCCCCCACCGGTGCGGACTCCAGCAGTGGAGCCCCAGCGTCATGCGGTGGATTTGGCAGCGGCCGAGGAAGACTTATGCTCTTGGGAGCTTGCCACAGCCGGCGACTTTTTTCCTCTTCCCCTACCTCTAGCAGCAAGGAAGGAAGACCCTCGTCCTTTTTTGAATTTATTAGACCGAAAGGACTGCATCTGATAAAGAGGCGTTGTCTTTTGTTGTGCAGGGACATACGGTAGAAAAGATGACTTACCCGCGGTAGCTGTAGATACCAGGTCCGCGAGGCCCTCACCAAACAAAACACCACCTTTATACGGCAGAGCCTCCATAGCCCACTTAGAGTCCGCATCACCATTCCATTGATGAGTCCATAACGCTCTCCTAGCAGAGATTGCCATGGCATTGGCCCTTGATCCCAAGAGACCAATATCTCTCGCAGCCTCCCTTAGATAGACTGCAGCGTCCCTGATATGACCCAGTGTCAAAAGAATGCTATCCCTATCCAGGGTGTCCAAGTCAGATGATAAGTTATCTGCCCACTTTTCAATTGCACTACTCACCCATGCCGATGCTACGGCAGGTCTGAGCAGCGTACCCGTAGTGGTGTAAATAAATTTCAAAGTAGTTTCCTGCTTACGATCCGCAGGATCCTTTAGGGCCGCCGTGTCAGGGGACGGAAGCGCCACCTTCTTGGACAGCCGTGCTAGAGCCTTGTCCATATTGGGGGTTGACTCCCACTTATTCCTATCCTCAGAGGGGAACGGTTATGCCATAATAATTCTCTTGGGAATCAGCAACTTTTTGCATTCATGTCACTCAACATATTAACCCAATCAGCAGTCGGCGGTGCCAACAGATTCACTCCCCCACACTGTTCTGTCCCCACACCAGCCTCCTCCTGGGAAGAGCCTTTAGCCTCAGACATGTCGACACTCGTACCGACACCACTATCACACCGGCTATAGGGGACAGATCCACAATAAGGCCTATTAGAGGAAAACAGAGGGAGTTTGCCAGCTCACACCCAGCGCCCAACCCGGTCTGAAAGCATATAATAATGCCCCAGACCTGTCGGCGCTGTTTAAAATAATAATCAACACCAAAATTTGCTGTGCCCCCCTTCCCCCCGTTTAGCACCCTGTTACTTGTGACAGAAGTGTAGGAGGTAAGGACCAGTGTCTCTGCAGCTCACAGTGGAGAGAAAATGGCGCTAAGTAGAGCTGGAGGGACCAAGCCCCGCCCCCTTCATGGCGCGCTTATGTCCCACTATTTTTTAAAATACTGGCGGGGATCTGTATACAGTGCCTATGCACTGTATACTACTTTTGCCAGGCTGAATTTGAGTTATAATTGCTGCCCAGGGTGCCCCCGCTGCGCCCTGCACCCATGTAGTGCCGCTTGTGTGTGGGAGCAATGGCGCGCAGCGCAACCGCTGCGCGGTACCTCCGAGACTGAAGTCTTCTGCCGTCTGTAATGAAGTCTTCTTTGCTTCGGTTACTCACCCGGCTTCTTTCTTCTGGCTCTGTGAGGGGGACGACGGCGCAGCTCCGGGAACGAGCTGCTAGGCTATACCAAGTGATCAGACCCTCTGGAGCTAATAGTGTCCAGTAGCCTAAGAAGCAGAGCCTTTAACTTACAGAAGTAGGTCTGCTTCTCTCCCCTCAGTCCCACGAAGCAGGGAGCCTGTAGCCAGCAATGCTCCCTGAAAACAATAAACCTAAAAAAAAAAAAAATTTTTTTTCAGAGAAACTCAGGAGAGCTCCCCTGGTGTGTGTCCAGTCTCTCTGGGCACAGAATCTAACTGAGGTCTGGAGGAGGGGCATAGAGGGAAGAGCCAGTTCACGCCCATTTAAAGTCTTAAAGTGCCCATGTCTCCTGCGGATCCCGTCTATACCCCATGGTCCTTTTGGAGTCCCCAGCATCCTCTAGGACGTATGAGAAAATAGTTTACTTTAAATCCAGTGAAAAGATGAAATGGAGAGAAAGGGGGGAGAGACTGAAGATAAAGAAAGAGAAAGAGGGGGGCAGAGAGGGGGGAAATGGAGATAGAGGAGACCGGGAAAGAAAGGGGGAGAAAGATGAAATAGAAAGAAAGAGGGGGCAGAGAGAGAGGGTGAAAATACAGAGAGGGGGGGTAGGGGGTAGACGGAGAGAGTGAGGAGGGAGAGAAAGGGGGAGACCCAGAGACGGGTGAGACAGAGGAGAGGGGAAATAGAGAGAGGGGGGAAACAGAGAGAGTGGGGGGCCGGAGAGAGAAATAGGAAGAGTGGGGGGAGACAGAGAGAGATAAGCAGGAGATGGGGAGGGAGATACAGGAAGAGAGAGAGAGAGAGGCAGAGGGAGGGGGTGACCAAGAGAGAGGCTGAGCAGCACTTTCCACTTTTTCTACAGTAGTATTGCTTTTTACTACCTGGCATCAGTGGTGCTTACAATCAGGGGCTGCCAGTGCCTCTTCACATCCCTCCCATGGACTTTTAGCGCCGGGGACAGTCAGGACAGGGTTGTAACAGAATTAGGAAAAGGGTGGCCATCTCCTCCCCCTCCAGCCCGGTGTCTGTGTCAACTACAATAGGAGGGGCTTAGAATAGTTAAATAGGTTGAGCACATGCGGGATTTGAGTCTGGGGGGGAAGGTGCTGAGGAGAGAGCGGTTCCTCCTCCCCTCTGGCTGGGAGTCAGGACCAGAGTCTCTGACTGTGCAGTGGCTGTCTTAATGTACAGGGCTCTGGGGCACTGGCAGTGGGCAGACGGGCGCAGCCCTGGTGGTGACATTTAATGAATCAGTGAGACTCACTGTAATACCGGCAGCTTGGGCCCCTGAACCAGCCCCGAGCACAGGTACAGTCAGCCCTCCGCCGCCACTGATTTTAACAGCTCAGAGCAAAAGCTGCATCAGCACCCGGAGCTGGCCGCGGGATCCCCCCTCCCCGGCTGCGGAACACTGGCAGCACTCACACCCAAACACCCTCCCTCAGCTGCGAGTTACCCGCTCTAACAGAGGCACAACTCACCAAATCGAGGAGATCTGCCATGGAGCTGCGCCATCAAGTCCGGACTGGCAAGGCTCCACCTCCTATTTTTAAAGCCTGCAGCCAAGGCTCACAGCAATCAATCTGCCAGGCTAGGGATTGGCTGCAGCGAAGCGCGTCCCACGGACCCACCCATGTTTCAAATGTGAGTCACCGGTTATCAAAACGGAGTAAAATACACGCTATAGTGTATTTTTGTGAACACTGCTCCACAGCATCATGGTTTTACCAAGGTGCAAAGTTACTTGTGTCAAAGTCAGAAAAATATCTCTATGCACACTGCCATATTTGCACCTCATTCAGGTCCGCGCTGCGCATGCGTGCGCTCTCCCGTGAGTGCGCATACCCGCTGTTGCGTGCACCCGCTGGTGCTCGGTATGCGTATTTACGGTAAAGTTTGTATAGTCGTAGCGTGCGACTCAATCGTTACATATTTTCACTAATAAGGTATTTTATAGATCATGGTCCCTTTGATAGATTCTGAAAGTTTGGTTAACATAGCATGTTCCTGAACGGAGAGATTCCTCTTTGTATTGTACGAAGGGTCTAACAGGGGTCATACAGTAGTGTTTGGTACCCATCGGAAGAGTATTTAAATAGCAATATTCCGGTGTTGGTTTGGAGCGGATTAATCGCTCGTGCGAATAGTTATGGACATAAGAAGTTTATGTCCATTTACTATTATTTGTTCTTACTTAGTCATGCGGCGGGAAACCCAGTATCCCACCCACCTGAACAGTTGGAAACAGTCACAGCCCACCTGTATGAATCAACCTATGACCTTTTGTTATAATGCGAAGCCGAATTCCTGTGTCCAATGGACAATGAGATTGTAGGGACCATTGAATTGTATTGTGTGTGGGGCATAAATAGGCAGGCCGACCATATCCAGATTCACTCTCATCAACGGTTCTCATTGCTGATAATCGGGAGCTGGATATCGAGGCGCATGCGATCGTTCCCCTTGTGCGTAAGTTTTCTCCGTAATCATATTGTCTTACTGTGAGCCATCTCTCTCTCTCTCTCTACTCTTTCTCTCGTATTTTCCTTTAATTGTATTGTATTGTATTTCCAGTGTAGTTATCTGGTTAGTTGGTTTATGTTATATTGTAGTGTATCATTTGTACTGTGATTCCTTTTGCAAGTATAATAGTTAAAATACATATAATAGGTTTTGGACCCTAAGCCCAGGTATCTGTGTATTCTTTATAGTGTTAAGTATTCTCTGAGCATCGGTGACGCTCAAGCAGCTTTGTAGTTAATCAGGTTACACCAGGTTGCACTTACACTCTGTCTCTACACTAAGGTATACTGTGTATCTCATTGTTAAAGGTATAGATATAAAGGTTTAAACGTTGTAAGCGTCTGCACCGCTGGTGATCTCCTCGTGGTCCCGAGCGTACGCTATGCTATAGCGAATCATTACGTTAGTCGGCAGCCAATAGCGTGCCTGCCTGTGATCACTGGGCCGTAAGCGAACGTGACGCTTGAGCGTCTCGACTACGGTTGAGCGATCGCTACACAACTTGCGTACCCTTACAGTACTTCTTACGTAGATAGCGTACAGTGTTCTTAGACCTCTTAAAGTGTTTTATATACGATAAATATTTAGCTTTATCAATTGGGGGCTCGCCCGTCCTTCACATATCTGCACTAGGTAGATCAGCAGACATTATCCCTCAGCAAAGGGCGGGAGGTTGTATCCCTCGTAGTGCTGACAGGATAAGCGTCTGCTTCGCTTAAGTAAAGAGTGCTGAAGGAATCCGGGAACCGGAGGTAAGAACAAAACGCTAGTGCCTTTTAAAACTGTTTATTTTTCTGTCTTGCGTACACACGCACGCACACATATATATATCTGCATTTCTTTTTTTCTTTTTCATTTTCGTATATCACTCTCCTGTCTGCCAGTTTTATAGTTGATAAAAGTGCTAAAAGAGAGTTGCCGCTATTTCATAGTTTAAGAATAGATAACATAGTTAAAGGATAGACAAACACACAGTTTTGCCTGGGAGATAAGGCGAAGTCAGTGTGTTGTGTGGTAGATGATCAAGGATCATCTACATTGATAAAAGTATAAATTGTGTTACGGTGGATCTTTGCTTTGCGTATACGTGTCTATAACAAAGACTTGCGTACGCAATCCAAAGGCCGACGCACGCAGCGTATATTACGCAACGGAGCGTCCGGTTACGCCCACGTAGCTCAAGTCACGATAAGTTGATTTTTAATGCAAAGCGATAAATAACGCAAAGCGATAAATAACGCGAGGCGAGAAATAACGCAAGTCTATTTTTGGGTGTCCGAAATTTAATTAACAGATCCTGCTCCTAATTGGTAACACACCTGATCTAAAGAAAAATTTCTGCGCAGAAATAGAAATAGAAACAAAAGTGTACATGTGATGAGTGAGTGTTTTTACAATTTTAAAGGTTGAACCACAAGAAAAGTCGAGTACTCGTGAGGTACATGCGTGTAAGTGACGTGCACGGTGGCTAGGGAGGCATCCCTGGTTAAATATACAATTTTGAGCATTAGAGTATAGCAGACCAGGAGGTCGTACTGTAACAAGACCAGGAGGTCATAGCAGACCAGGAGGTCCAGGTACAGCCGACAAGGAAGTCCGCTATACAGTTCACAGGCACAACACCGAAAAGGGTTGGTGCAACACCCATATAGGCCATATAAGCTCTGGCTGAAGGAATTCGCAGCCGTAATTTTCGATTCCATTGGTCTTTCCGTACATAAGCTTAGTTGTTTGTGTACTGAACGATTGGACCGCACGTAATTGTGTACACTAGTTAGTAATCTGACCTAATACCATTAGAGTAAAGGGGTCACAAACGCTATTTGTACACTCTAACGTGATTTGTGTAATTTTTTTTATTTTAAGGGAAGTTTGCTGCTCACTCAGGAACTATCCAGCAACCAATAGTTACTGGAAAGAGTAAGTGTTCTTCGGATAACCCTCGCAGGTTCCAGTAAATAGAGGTTCAGGTCGCAGGGGCCCTAGGTCGAGTACGCCAGCACCATATCGGTGTGATCAGGTCGTATTGGTCGGCGTGGGCGAGTGAGTGGGGTACTCGGTAAACCGCCACCGTCAGCCTATTGTGGACATTTGGTTTTGCGTAAGGGTTGGCTAAATAAAGCAACACTTTCGAACTATGGGGGCCACTTGTTCAGGTAGGGGGCGATCAACCTCGGTTCGGGTTGATTCAGTGGTCCGACCAATTGGGTCGGCCAGGTATATAATGTGTGAGAAATACGGAAGTCACACAGAAACTTTATGTGATGAATGGGAGAGAATGACTGTACATGACGGGGAGAAATTCCCAAGAGTAGGGCGCTTCAGCTCAGAAGTGTTACAAAATTTAAGGAGGAGGATATGTCTCATAAAATCAACAAAGAGACGAATCCAGCATTATGATTATTTACAGTTGTGGCAACAGGAAGGTGAGATACAAAGAGGTTTGGCTCAGGCGGCGGGATCTGGCTCTAACAGAAAACTGATTGCCACGGCCCCACCGCCACCATATATATCAGGAGAGAAGTTGATTGCGGAGAAAGACGCACTAAGGTGTAACACAAAATCACTTAGTAACTGTGTAAATGTTAATGATAATGTTAACCCATTAACCCATGCAAGTATTAACCCGTGCAAGTTGTACCCTGTTTTGAACTTTCCTCAGGAGTGTGATCAAGAGGACGAATCGGCAACGATTTCAGCGCTCTCTCTAGCAGCCACCATAGCAGAGACCACAGTAGGCACAGCTCCACCCACGAGATTAGTAAAGGCCCCTAGCGGAGGGATAGGTGAGGTCGTATCAACTGGTAAGTACGGCACCATGCATTATGCTGAAACTATTTCACCACAGCCTGTAGAATCTACACAGAATGAGGTTGTTAGAATTACACCTGTTAGAGTAATAGCAGTGCCAAATGGGAAAACAGACACATCAGGAGCCACTCCCATTAGGAACATTGCCATGTACACCCCATTTTCCCGAATGGAATTAAGGACCATAGTGTCTGAATTTCCTGACCCTAGAAAAGATTTAGTTGCCAGTCAAAAATACATCAGAGACTTAGGTAACACTGTAGAGCCCAACAATAAAGACTGGCAGATATTGCTGAGAGCATGTTTACCCTCAAATGTCGACGCAACTCAATTTTTAGCTGATTGCGGACTAGATCATGATGTACCTCTTACAGATGTGTACAACCAAGATAATGTGAAAAGAATAAACTTGCAGCTAAAAGAGTATTTCCCAGCAGTAGCTAAATGGAATAAGATATTCTCCATTAAACAGAAGGAGTCAGAGACAGCTGCAGAGTATTTTCACAGAGCATTATTAGAAATGGCAAAATACACAGGCATAGAGGACATTAAAACAGACACAAACCATCGGGAAGTAGCAGTATCGGTACTGATGGATGGTTTAAGAGAGTCATTGAAGACTAGGGTACAGACCACACAACCATGTTGGCGAGGTCTGTCTGTGGCTACTTTGAGAGAGGCTGCTATTGATCACGATAGAAACATCACCAGACACAGGGAACAACAAGGTGATAAATTAATGACAGTAAGTATACAGGCTCTGACCACAAGGCAGCCTTTGTTTGTATCACCAAATCCTGTGGGTAAGTCAAGTATGGTTACTTGTTATTCTTGTCACAAACAGGGACACATGGCACGAGATTGTAGAGTAAAGAATCCACGAAACTCATACCAACCCCCTAGACAACGACACGACACACGACATTGGGATCGGGGTCCACAGAAACGGAGTTATGAGCCACATACAGGGGAAACAAAAAGATATCCCCCGAACAGAGACTGGCATGCCTCTGGTAGTTCCCAGCTAACTCCCTCACAAGTAGTTGCTGCCAGCGGGATTCAGGAAGGTCACCATACCCAATAGGGGTGTGGCCATACCTGTAATCTGCAGCCAGTAAAATTAATTGCCAACCTTGGAAGTGAACCCGAGATCGCAATTAATGTAGCTGGTAAAACTTTAAACTTTCTTGTAGACACAGGGGCGGCCAAGTCAGTGATAAATTCGACAGTGGGCATGAGAACCACTGGTAGGACAATTCCAGCCATGGGAGTAACAGGAGTAGTCCAGCACTACTAGCAAACCAGCCGAGATTACAATAGGGCCTTTGCATACCAAGCATTCCTTTTTGCTGGCTGCATCGGCACCAACCAATCTCCTGGGAAGAGACTTACTGTGTAAAATGGGGTGCGTCATTTATTGTACTCCTGAAGGTGTATTCTTGGACATACCTGAGAAACACGCTCAGGAAGTGCGAGACATGTTAGACTCCCCATCAAAATTAATGTCACATACCATTATGACAAATAGGAATCCATCCCAAATAGAAGAGATGACATCTCAGATACCAGAGTCACTTTGGACAAAAGACGGACAAGACACTGGATTAATGGCAAACGTAGCTCCAGTAGTTGTACAAGTAAAAGATGGTAGGATAGCTCCAAAAATCCCACAGTACCCTCTGAAGCCAGAGGTGGAGTTAGGAGTTTACCCAGTAATAGAGCGCTTGCTACAACAGGGCATTCTGGTAAGAACGTCCAGCACTGCTAATAGTCCCATCTTCCCTGTGAAAAAGAGTGGGGGGAGGGGTTACAGACTAGTGCAGGATCTAAGGAGGATTAACAAAATAGTTGAGAGTCAGTTCCCCGTAGTGCCAAATCCAGCTGTCATCCTAATGCAAATCCCTCCCACTGCCAAATTTTTCACTGTTATTGACCTCTGCTCCGCTTTCTTTTCGGTACCTCTGCACCCTGACAGCCAATATTTGTTTGCATTTACATACAGAGGAGTCCAATACACGTGGACTCGATTACCCCAAGGTTTCATAGATAGTCCAAGTATATTTTCTCAGGCTTTGCATGATTGTTTACAGTCTTTCCAACCAGACAGTGGATCAGTATTGATACAGTATGTGGACGATTTACTGCTGTGTTCAGATTCACTGGAAGCATCTCTGAAGGATACGAAACAGCTCCTGTTTCATCTTTCAGACACAGGACACAAGGTGTCCAAAGACAAGTTACAATTATGCCAAACTAAGGTAAAATATTTGGGACACTGTCTAACACAAGGACTGAGACACCTGACCGCTGATAGAATCCAAGCAATTAGAGACATGACTCTGCCACAAACCCAGCAACAGATCAGAACGTTTTTAGGAATGTGTGGGTATTGCCGTAATTGGATCCCAGGGTTTTCCATTTTAGCGTTACCTTTGCAGGAAATGGTCTCCTCAAACAAACCTGATAGGATTTCGCATACAGACGAGTCCGAAACAGCATTTGAGAGACTCAAACAGTGCCTAACGCAGGCACCAGCACTAGGTATGCCAGACTATGGGAAACCCTTTGAACTATACGGAACAGAAAGTGCTGGTTGCGCGGCAGGTGTACTAACCCAAAAACACGGTGATGCCAGTAGGCCAGTTGCATACTACAGCGCTCAGCTAGACACGGTAGCGCGATCCCTCCCCACATGCTTGCGAAGCGTTGCTGCGATAGCATTGCTAGTGACAAAAAGCGAAGATGTCGTGCTAGGCCACAACCTCACAATCCATACGCCACATGCAGTATCAGCCTTATTGAATTCTGCCCAAACCAGACACGTCTCATCAGCGAGGTTTACAAGATGGGAATTGGCACTAATGGCCCCCGTAAACATCACCATAAGGAGATGCAGTGCATTAAATCCTGCAACGTATCTCCCAGGTGTGCCTGGTCAGGCACAAAGGGTGGAAGGTGAGAGTGATGGGGAAGGAAGATTTAATATAAAGGAAGATACACATGATTGTATGGAATATTTGACCCAAAATTTTACCGCAAGGCCTGACATCAGTGACAACCCACTGGAAGATGCAGAACTCACGTTCTACACGGACGGTAGTTGTCATAGACAGTCAGACTCGGGAGACTTGTGTACTGGATACGCAGTCGTAGATGACCAAGACACCATAGAAGCGGAACCGCTAGGCCCACCTCACTCAGCCCAGGTTGCTGAACTGGTCGCCCTAACCAGAGCATGTGAATTGGCTAAGGGTAAGTCAGCCAATATCTACACCGATTCTAGATACGCATTCGGGGTAGTCCATGATTTTGGAGCCCTATGGCATCTCAGAAATTTCATGACGGCCGCTGGTACACCGGTAGCGCATGCAACTCACATAAAAAGGCTTCTAACAGCGATACAGGAACCCGACAGAGTGGCTGTTATCAAATGTAAAGCACACACATATAGCCAAGACCCGGTATCACTTGGTAACAGCCGAGCAGACGAAGCTGCTAAGTTAGCAGCTGCTACCCCCATACAGACAGACACCACACAATTGATGGTATTTAATACCATTAACACACAGAAGTTGTGTGAAATGCAAAATTTGTGTTCCACACAGGAAAAGGCAGTCTGGAAGGCAAAGGGATGTGGCCAGGAGTCCTCAGGACTCTGGACGGATGGACATGGTAAACCAGTGGCCCCCAGAGCATATCTTCCATGTCTGGCTGAAGCAGCTCACGGGCTGACTCATCTAGGCAAGGAGGGGATGTGCAAATTGGTGAGAGCATATTGGTGCGCCCCAGGATTCTCCTCTCATGCGAGTAAAAGAGCAAGGTCATGCCTTACCTGTTTGAGAGAGAATATTGGAAAGGCAATACCTACAGAACCATCCCATATCCCACCTGCCGGCGGCCCTTTCCAGGTAATACAAATTGACTTTATACAATTACCCCCTTGTCGGAATTTGAAATATGTACTTGTTTGTATAGATGTTTTCTCAAATTGGGTCGAAGCATTTCCTGCGGCTACAAATACCGCTATGTTTACTGCTAAGAAAATTGTGCAGGAATTTGTATGTAGATATGGTATCCCTAGAATAATCGAAAGTGATAGGGGTACCCATTTTACAGGTGATGTCTTTCAAGGAATGTGTAAGTTGATGGGAATTGATAGCAAGCTGCACACTCCGTACCGTCCACAGGCGAGTGCGAAGGTCGAAAGAGTGAACAGCACTATTAAAAATAAATTGTGTAAAGTGATGGCAGAGACAGGATTGACATGGCCAGAAGCTTTACCCATTGTATTGTACAGTATCAGAACCACTCCCAGGTCCCCTCTTAATCTGTCTCCCTTTGAAATCTTGTTTGGTCGACAACCGCATGTTATGATTAACCCTCAGGATGATTTGAAATGTAACAATGAAGTAACTGTAAAGTACTTGATTAACATGAGTAAACAGTTAAGGAATCAAAATGATAATCTGAAGTTGGTGATTCCTGATCTACCTGATAGTAATTGTCATGACATTGAACCTGGGGATTATGTAATGATACGGAATTTTCTACGCTCAGGTTGCCTTATTGACAGATGGGAAGGACCATACCAGGTCTTATTGACTAGCACTACAGCATTGAAGGTTGCTGAGAGAGAGACTTGGGTCCATTCATCCCACTGCAAGAAGGTTGCTGATCCAGAGAAGTCCCGTGATAAGGAACAGACGGTAGAGGTTGTATCACTGGAGTGTCTGTTCCAGGAGGACTGAGGCGGCACCTGAGCCTTGAAGACCGAGAGCTGTTGTCGACTCCCCACTCCCTTTTATTATTTTCCTCCACTTCCCATCCCCTCTCCCTCAAATTTCTTTTTCCTCCTTCTCATTCTTCTCCGTTTCCTCCTATAAGATGGACTTGCCCCAAGAGACTGTGATCCGGATTTTCCTGTTGACCATGATGTTGACCAGAGCAGTCTGTTCCGGCGAGAGTACCATGGAGGTCGATAGAGGTTCTGGAATGGGTTCTGATGATAAAGATGGAGGCGTAGTTTTCCAAGATCAACCTAACCAACAAGCAAAGGCGAGTATCAGAAAACGATCCGATAGCATTGACCATAGAAGGAATTGTGACGGATTGTTAGCTGAGGAAAACTGTATCTGTAGGCTCTGTAACAATGTCATTGAAGATGGGTGCATTAAGAAATGCCAATCCAGTTTTAATATCCATATGGACCGGCATCCATTGAGTGACTATCACTCCTTAGTGGGTAATGTGTTAAACAAAACAGATTGTTGGGTATGCTCTCAAGTACCTCAAGGTCATAGCAAATCAGGGCTAGTGCCATTTCCTTTAACGATAGAGGAGGTACTTGAGTTAAATGGTGGGAGACCGGTGGACAGGAGGTTTAATATCTCCAGCCCTCCTAGTTTGAAGCTCCACCAATACCATGTGGATAGGTCCCTATTATGTTTCAACATCTCCAATCCCAGAAAGCCGGGAAATTGGGAAGTGTCATGGAGTAACCACACCATGACCTTTTCGCATAGAGCAGATAGAATGCCTACAGATACAGAGCTTGTACGCCACATAGCCAGTAGAGGAAAATCTTTCCGGTATAGGTACACCTTAGGAAATAGGGTTACGAGAGTTGGAGAAGTATCACCAGGATACTGTGCACATATCATACAACCTGATACGTGTATTAAGCAGATGGAAGAATTAGGGTTAGGAGAGTTCACCTGGAAGGTGTGTAATATGGTTATGTCCTTCTCCGTCCCATATGTTCTCCCCGATGATGCATATTTCATATGCGGGAGAAAGGCGTACAAGTGGCTTGCCCCAAACTCTGAAGGATTGTGTTATATTGGAAAAGTATTGCCTGAAGTAATGACTGTAACACATGATAAAATGAAAGACATACATCGTGGTGCCCAAGCTCCTTATACTCACACCCATTACGAGCACGTTGTTAAAAGGCACCTGATAGAGAAGACAGAGCATCCGGCCTCTGATCTGATAAGTGAATCCACCGGGATTCAATTCTTAATCGCGTTAGATTTCACCCGCACCGCTAGAGGAGTGCTAAATTATAAATACATATCGGCGCTCGCAAATTTGTTAGATAATATCACTGAAATGTATGATGACACGTTTAGATATACTGGAAGGGAACTTCAAGCTTATAAAACAGAACTGGTGCAGCATAGAATGGTTCTTAATTACCTCACAGCAGTGACAGGCGGATATTGTGTTACATTAGCAACACAGTACGGCGTGAAGTGTTGCACGTATATCACGAATAGCACCGAGGATCCGGTCGAGGTCATAGACCAAAAGATGGACGATATTCTCCAATTGAAGTGGGAATTTCGCCGAAAACACAATCTTACTCTTGCTGCTGTAGGTAATGAGCTGACTGGTTGGGTGTCATGGTTGAACCCGCGAAATTGGTTCTCCGGTTTGGGAGACTGGGCTCAAGGAGTCATAATGGATGTTGGGAAGTTTCTCCTATGTATCTTAGGTGTTGTCATATCGATTGGATTGATATTTAGATGCGGTCAGGCTTTAATGAAGTGCAAACATCGTACCAGGGTAATGAGTTTGAGGAGTGAGGAAACTGTAATTAACCTGGATTTGATTTATGACCCAATGATAGAAACAATGATGTAATGAAAATGCGATTATACGGTCCGTTTCTTTCACCTGTTTTTCTGCTTTTCTCCAAGATAAAAAGACCCCCTTGGACGAGGAAGTTGACGAGACGCTATACAGACAACGGATTGACCAAAGAAGAAGTTTTGACCACTGTAGATACGGACATTTGATTAACTTTGCCATGGATCCCCAGTTTCCCTAGAATTCTTAAACTTACGCTAGCCCAACATTTTTTGTAAATCTAATGGCATTGACAAAGCTTTTTGCTCACACCTAATGGGCAACACAGCGCAAAGAAGACGACTTTCAACTGATACCGAACAAAACTTCAACCGACAGATGTACATTAACCTGACATAGAATACCACCGCATTTACCGTAATTATGTTTTTTCTTCATTTCTACAACCCTCAGGTAATGACACACATAGTATAGGGAATACAGGCACAGATATCAGCAATCACATATTCCCCCATTCATGTATCATCAACTAAAATGTGCTCCCCATTTTGTTCAAAATCCGAAAAGAGCTCGGTAAAGTTTGACAGCCCATCCACAGACCCGTACCACGGGATAAGAAGGAATTCAAATGTATACTTCGCAATACCTCGAAGCTTGATTTACAACACGTACGGCACGATGATACATGACCCCCCAAACATGGACTCATACACACATGCTTCTGCTATCTCACTAGGTCATACCCTCTTCACACCTACTCCTCTCTCCTCCCTTACCCAACCATGGAAATGAATTAACCCCTGACATATATTTTTCTCCTTTTGAAATGTTTTAGAAGGTGGCAGTTATTATTGACTGCCAAAGGGTGGACTGTCAAAGTCAGAAAAATATCTCTATGCACACTGCCATATTTGCACCTCATTCAGGTCCGCGCTGCGCATGCGTGCGCTCTCCCGTGAGTGCGCATACCCGCTGTTGCGTGCACCCGCTGGTGCTCGGTATGCGTATTTACGGTAAAGTTTGTATAGTCGTAGCGTGCGACTCAATCGTTACATATTTTCACTAATAAGGTATTTTATAGATCATGGTCCCTTTGATAGATTCTGAAAGTTTGGTTAACATAGCATGTTCCTGAACGGAGAGATTCCTCTTTGTATTGTACGAAGGGTCTAACAGGGGTCATACAGTAGTGTTTGGTACCCATCGGAAGAGTATTTAAATAGCAATATTCCGGTGTTGGTTTGGAGCGGATTAATCGCTCGTGCGAATAGTTATGGACATAAGAAGTTTATGTCCATTTACTATTATTTGTTCTTACTTAGTCATGCGGCGGGAAACCCAGTATCCCACCCACCTGAACAGTTGGAAACAGTCACAGCCCACCTGTATGAATCAACCTATGACCTTTTGTTATAATGCGAAGCCGAATTCCTGTGTCCAATGGACAATGAGATTGTAGGGACCATTGAATTGTATTGTGTGTGGGGCATAAATAGGCAGGCCGACCATATCCAGATTCACTCATCAACGGTTCTCATTGCTGATAATCGGGAGCTGGATATCGAGGCGCATGCGATCGTTCCCCTTGTGCGTAAGTTTTCTCCGTAATCATATTGTCTTACTGTGAGCCATCTCTCTCTCTCTCTCTACTCTTTCTCTCGTATTTTCCTTTAATTGTATTGTATTGTATTTCCAGTGTAGTTATCTGGTTAGTTGGTTTATGTTATATTGTAGTGTATCATTTGTACTGTGATTCCTTTTGCAAGTATAATAGTTAAAATACATATAATAGGTTTTGGACCCTAAGCCCAGGTATCTGTGTATTCTTTATAGTGTTAAGTATTCTCTGAGCATCGGTGACGCTCAAGCAGCTTTGTAGTTAATCAGGTTACACCAGGTTGCACTTACACTCTGTCTCTACACTAAGGTATACTGTGTATCTCATTGTTAAAGGTATAGATATAAAGGTTTAAACGTTGTAAGCGTCTGCACCGCTGGTGATCTCCTCGTGGTCCCGAGCGTACGCTACGCTATAGCGAATCATTACGTTAGTCGGCAGCCAATAGCGTGCCTGCCTGTGATCACTGGGCCGTAAGCGAACGTGACGCTTGAGCGTCTCGACTACGGTTGAGCGATCGCTACACAACTTGCGTACCCTTACAGTACTTCTTACGTAGATAGCGTACAGTGTTCTTAGACCTCTTAAAGTGTTTGATATACGATAAATATTTAGCTTTATCACTTGTTCCTTTTTTTTTTTTTAAATCATGTGGGGGGTTTTTTGTTTGCTGTTCCCGAGTTTCTTTTAAAACATCTAGTGAGAATATTGAGTACACTCAGATGTATTTGTATCAGATAGCCATCACAGAAATATGAGGGCAATTTAAATAAAGGAGTATGAATTTAAAATTAGGATACCATAATTCTATAAAGGACAGCCATTATTTTGTAAAAAAAAATAAAATAAAGACCTACCTACTCCTGTATATCGAGATGTTTAGAGATCAAATTACATACATATATACATGGAGGCGGGTTGGCACGAGTAAAAAGCAGCAAAATGTTAGGTGTGGTACAGACAACATAGGTTTTAAGGTGTAGAATCAATGAAGTACTGAGAGTTCTTCCAGAGGCCCCACACCTTACCATACTTCACTGGACATTTACGTTTAGAATACATAAAATGCTCATGAGAGAGTGTAGTGTTCACTAGGCTAACCCAGGCAGCATGTGACGGAGGGTCATGTGCCATCCAGGTACGGGCAATACACACATGAGCCAATGTAAGAAAGTTATTGACATATAGACAAGTGTGAACCGGGAGGGAGTCCTATAAATCTAAGCCAAATATACATACGCGTGGGTTCATTAAGGGAATCTGTATTACTTGCTCTTTTTTACTTTGTCTAAACTCAGAATCTGCCCTTTGTGTATAAAGAGCAAGTCAATGGGATTAATCACCAGATCCAGATCATGTAGAAAATGAACAACAGGTTTCCCCAAAATGATCTTTTGATACAGCCAATGGTGCACCATGGAATGGGGAAAGGGAAATTAAGGTAGAATTCTGAGTAATTGAGTATATGGAGAGTATGTATGTAAAATACAAAATATTTAAATATCATGCAGTTTCCAAAATATGGCTATGTAAAGTTTTTAAAACCTGTCAAAAAGCTAGAGAGGTGGGAGTGGTGCCATTTCATTGTGTTTTTATGCCCTTTTCTATGGTATACAACACAGTAGGCTTTGTGAGGAAAAACTTTTTCCAAATACAAACTGAAATTTGTTATCATGATTATCTCAAAAAGTGCGTTGGCAAAAAAATTCAGGAAATAGTCTATATTAATGTTAAATGTTTGACAAAATTTAAAAGTGGGAGGATAATGGGTTCATAGTTAACCTTAATTTTTGTCACATAAGCAAGCCACCAATTCTTGTTATACACAACGGATATATAGCCATTTATTTCTGTCAACTAGAGTTTTTCTAGAGATTTTGGAACAAATACCGTAGATGATGTTGTAGTCTTAGAAAAGGTTTTCACAGATATTTTTGATGTACTTGAATCAACAGGTATAAAAGCATGATACTGTTGTGTTCCCTGAATAGTTACTGACTGGCTGAAATGATCATTCAAAAATCTTTCAGACTCAGTTTAGTCTTTTTGTGTTGTGAACGGCAAATTAATTCCAGATATATTTTGTCCATTCATAAACTTATATATCCATTGTGTATAACAAGAAATGGTGGCTTGCTTATGTGATGGACAAGCATGAAGATGAATTAAAATTTACCTTCCTTCATCCAGCTGGACTTACACTTTAAAAACGGGTGGTCTTCAGTTTGCCGGCTGTCGGGATCCCGGCACACAGTATACCGGCGCCGGAATCCCGACAGCCGGCATACCGACACCTTTTCTCCCTCTTGGGGGTCCACGACCCCCCTGGAGGGAGAATAGATAGCGCGGTGCGCGTAGCACGCCACCGTGCCCGCAGCATGGCGAGCGCAGCGAGCACACAAGGGGCTCATTTGCACTCACCCAGCTGTCAGTATGCCGGCAGTCGGGATTCCGGTGCCGGTATGCTAGCCGCCGAGAGCACGGCCGCCGGCATACCCTACTACACCCTTTAAAAACAACTGAAGATTTGACAAACTATCTTCAGCCAACATTTTTGACTGACTTATACCTTGTCAAGTATTTCTATTCAACTTGATTTATATAATTTAACGAATGAAGCCATCAAATCTATTATTACCTATTACAGGTTGAGTATCCCATATCCAAATATTCCGAAATACAGAATATTCCGAAATACGGACTTTTTTGAGTGAGAGTGAGATAGTGAAACCTTTGTTTTTTGATGGCTCAATGTACACAAACTTTGTTTAATACACAAAGTTATTAAAAAAATATTGTATTAAATGACCTTCAGGCTGTGTGTATAAGGTGTATATGAAACATAAATGAATTGTGTGAATGTAGACACACTTTGTTTAATGCACAAAGTTATAAAAAATATTGGCTAAAATTACTTTCAGGCTGTGTGTATAACGTGTAACATAAATGCATTCTGTGCTTAGATTTAGGTCCCATCACCATGATATCTCATTATGGTATGCAATTATTCCAAAATACGGAAAAATCCCATATCCAAAATACCTCTGGTCCCAAGCATTTTGGATAAGGGAGACTCAACCTGTACTACTTGTATTATACCCGGCTGTTTTTTTTTTTTATACACTACCTTGCTTTAAAATAATTTTTAACTATGAACCAGTTATTCTCCCACTTTTAAATTTCGACAAACATTTAACATTAGTATAGACTACTTCCTGAATTTTCTTTTTACTTTTTTGTCGACGCACTTTTTGAGTTAATTATGCAAAATAAATTCAGTTTGAATTCGGAAAAAGTTTTACCTCACAAAGCCTACTGTGTTGTGTATCATAGGAAAGGGCATTAAAAAAAAAAAACACAGTAAAATGACACCACTCCCACCTACGGCAATTTGAAAATATGCTGGTTGTGTGTTTTTGACAGATTTTTGAAAACTTTACATAGCCATAATTTGGAAATGGCATGAGATATTTAAATAATATTTAGTATTTTCTCTAACGTCCTAGTGGATGCTGGGGACTCCAAAAGGACCATGGGGAATAGCGGCTCCGCAGGAGACTGGGCACAAAAGTAAAAAGCTTTAGGACTACCTGGTGTGCACTGGCTCCTCCCCCTATGACCCTCCTCCAAGCCTCAGTTAGATTTTTGTGCCCGAACGAGACGGGTGCAGGCTAAGGGGCTCTCCTGAGCTGCTTAGTGTAAAAGTTTAAAGTAGGTTTTTTATTTTCAGTGAGACCTGCTGGCAACAGGCTCACTGCACCGAGGGACTAAGGGGAGAAGAAGCGAACTCACCTGCGTGCAGAGTGGATTGGGCTTCTTAGGCTACTGGACATTAGCTCCAGAGGGACGATCACAGGCCCAGCCATGGATGGGTCCCAGAGCCGCGCCGCCGGCCCCCTTACAGAGCCAGAAGAATGAAGAGGTCCGGAAAATCGGCGGCAGAAGACGTCCTGTCTTCAATAAGGTAGCGCACAGCACTGCAGCTGTGCGCCATTGCTCTCAGCACACTTCACACTCTGGTCACTGAGGGTGCAGGGCGCTGGGGGGGGGCGCCCTGAGACGCAATAAAAACACCTTTTTTGGCAAAAAATACATCACATATAGCTCCTGGGCTATATGGATGCATTTAACCCCTGCCAATTTTTACATAAAAAAGCGGGAGAAAGGCCGCCGATAAGGGGGCGAGCCTATCTCCTCAGCACACTGGCGCCATTTTTTCCTCACAGCTCCGTTGGAGGAAGGCTCCCTGACTCTCCCCTGCAGTCCTGCACTACAGAAACAGGGTAAAACAAGAGGGGGGGGGGCACTAAATTGGCATATAAATATATACAGCAGCTATATTAGGGAAAAACACTTATATAAGGTTATCCCTGTATATATATAGCGCTCTGGTGTGTGCTGGCAAACTCTCCCTCTGTTTCCCCAAAGGGCTAGTGGGGTCCTGTCCTCTATCAGAGCATTCCCTGTGTGTGTGCTGTGTGTCGGTACGTTGTGTCGACATGTATGAGGAGGAAAATGGTGTGGAGGCGGAGCAATTGCCTGTGTTAGTGATGTCACCCCCTAGGGAGTCGACACCTGACTGGATGGTCTTATGGAAAGAATTACGTGATAGTGTCAGCACTTTACAAAAGACTGTTGACGACATGAGACAGCCGGCAAATCAGTTAATACCTGTACAGGCGTCTCAAACACCGTCAGGGGCTCTAAAGCGCCCGTTACCTCAGGTCGATACAGACACAGACACGGACACTGACTCCAGTGTCGACGGTGAGGAAACAAACGTATTTTCCAGTAGGGCCACACGTTACATGATCACGGCAATGAAGGAGGTTTTGAACATTTCTGATACTACAAGTACCACAAAAAAGGGTATTATGTGGGGTGTGAAAAAACTACCCGTAGTTTTTCCCGAATCAGATGAATTAAATGAGGTGTGTGATGAAGCGTGGGTTTCCCCCGATAAAAAACTGCTAATTTCTAAAAAGTTATTGGCGTTATACCCTTTCCCGCCAGAGGTTAGGGCGCGTTGGGAAACACCCCCTAGGGTAGATAAGGCGCTCACACGCTTATCAAAACAAGTGGCGTTACCGTCTCCTGATACGGCCGCCCTCAAGGAACCAGTGTCACAACTGAGGGCCTGAGCTGACGGGAGGCAGCCTCAGTTGTAGGGGCTGAGATGTACCGGAACCTGGGAGGTTGTATCAGACCCCTGGACATGTAAGTAACATGAAGAATAACCGCCCAAAGGCGTGACCACGACAACTTGAATAAAAGTCAATGATGTTTATTTATGACAAACTCCATGCATCACAGTAGCAGTAAAAGAAACATAAAATCAGCAGAGAAATAATACAGTTCCTGGGTACTACAGGGTGGCAGGGGCCACAGAGCTCTGGTAGTATGAGACAGTTCTTATTATCTGCGAGTTGGAAAGTCCTTACCAGGCCCGACTGTAGCAATGAAGAAAGCCCAGGATCGTACCAGCTGGTGTTCCAGGGAAAGCTGGACTGCTGTAAATAAAATAGCTGCTGTGGGTTCTGGTTGGAACCAGACAGATGTTGGCACGGAGTGGATACTGGCTGGAACCAGTTAAATAATAAATGAAGCTTGAGAGCGATGCAATATGAATGAAATGTAGAGCTTGAGAGCGGAGAAATAATAATACCGGTGGAGAGTGGTAAACTGTAGAAAGGACACCGGCCCTTTAAGAGAAGCTGTACTCTGCTGGAAGCTGGGCTGGAAGCAGGTAATGTTGTGGCTGGAAACAGATGAATCCAAAATGGATCGGAGAGTCAGGCTACACCGCAGGTGGAATGCTGGTGCGGGTCTCTATGGTGGAAGTCTTGAGACAGGAGCTGGAACCTGGAAGACAATCACAGGAGAGAGACAAACAGGAACTAGGTTTGACAACCAAAGCACTGACGCCTTCCTTGCTCAGGCACAGTGTATTTATACCTGCAGCAAGGAAGGGATTGGCTAGGCAATTATGCAGATTAACAATACTGACAACAGATTGGAGTAAATGATCAGCTGACAGAATCCAAGATGGCTGCGCCCATGCAGACACTTGGAGGGAAGTTTGGTTTGTAATCCATGTGGTAATGAAAACAGTAATGGCGGTGCCGGCCACTGGAGACAGGAGACGCCAGGCAGACAAGTGCACATCCAACCACGCGGACACAGCGGAGGCCGCGGCTGACGTAATCCACTCTGACACTCTGCATGCAGAAGCTCAGGGACGGCGGCGGAGGCCGCGGGAGACGCCATGCCAGATGTATTATGGAGTTACTGTGACAGCGTCTCAGAGAGACAGGAGAGGATGCAGGAATGTGAACATTAGGATAACAGATGGGATCCGGTGCTGGAGCGCTGAGCCAGCCTTAGGAGGCATCTGATGGGTAAGAAATGGCGTCCAGATACCCGGATCGTGACAGCACCCCCCCTTTAGGAGTGGCCCCAGGACACTTCTTTGGCTTTTGAGGAAACTTGGAATGGAATCTCCGGACCAAGGCAGGAGCATGGACATCAGAAGCATTGGTCCATGAACGTTCCTCAGGGCCGTAACCCTTCCAGTCAATAAGATATTGTAGTTGACCGTAACGGTGACGTGAGTCCAGGATCTTAGCCACTTCATACTCAACGCCTCGTTGAGTTTGGACTTTCGGAGTTGGAGGAAGTGGGGAATGAAACCGATTTAAGATCAGCGGTTTCAACAGGGAAACATGGAATGTCCTGGGTATTTTTAAGAAGGGAGGCAACTGGAGTCTGTAAGCAACAGGATTGATGACTTGTTCAATCTTGAAAGGACCGATATAGCGAGGTGCAAACTTCATACTGGGAACTCTTAACCTCAAATTCTTCGTGGATAACCATACACGATCACCCACCTTGAGAGCAGGAACTGCTCGACGCTTCCTATCCGCAAACTTCTTGTACCTGAACGATGCCTTGAGCAGAGCTGATCGTACGCTCTTCCAGATATTGGCAAACTGATGCAAGGTGATATCCACTGCGGGAACAGAAGTTGCTGGAAGCGGTTGGAACTCAGGGACTTTAGGGTGGAATCCAAAGTTAGTGAAGAATGGTGTTGAAGCAGATGAAGAATGATACTGGTTGTTATGACAGAACTCGGCCCAGGGAAGTAATTGAACCCAGTCATCTTGAGAGGAGGACACATAGATGCGGAGGAAGGCCTCCAAGTCCTGATTCACCCTCTCGGTTTGACCATTGGTCTGAGGATGGTAAGCCGTGGAAAACTTTAGCTTGACTTGGAGGACTTGACATAAACTTCGCCAGAATTTGGCTGTGAATTGAACTCCTCGATCTGAGATAATTTCTTCAGGAAGACCGTGGAGTCGGAAGATCTCTTGTATGAATACTTGAGCCAACTTGGAAGCTGACGGAAGACCGGTGAGAGGAATGAAGTGTGCCATCTTGGTGAACCGGTCAACTACCACCCAGATGGTATTGAACTTGTTGCACATGGGTAAATCTGTAATAAAATCCATCGACAAATGGGTCCAAGGTCGACGGGGAACAGATAGTGGAACCAGTTGCCCCGCAGGCGACTGGCGGGATACCTAATGTTGAGCACACTTTGGGCAAGATGCAATAAACTCCAAGACGTCCTTTTTCAGAGTTGGCCACCAATAGGACCTAGAGATAAACTCCAGGGTTTTTTGGATACCTGTATGTCCGGCAAAACGGGAAGCATGGGCCCAATGCATGAGCTTCTTCCTTAGCATCGGTTTCACAAAACTTTTCCCTGATGGGGGCGTAGAGTCCATCCCTACCGTGGAGAATGCCAACGGATTTATAATAGGATGCTTGTCTGAAGACTCTGACTCATTTTCTTGCTCCCATGAGCGGGAAAGGGCATCGGCCTTGCGATTCTGAGAACCCGGACAGAACTGGAGTTTAAAGTCGAACCTGGAAAAGAAAAGTGCCCATCTGGCCTGACGAGGGTTGAGACATTGTGCGCCTTTCAGATATAAAAGGTTCTTGTGGTCTGTAAGTATGGTGATTGAATGAGAAGCTCCCTCCAACAGATACCTCCACTCTTCTAGAGCGAGCTTGATGGCTAGCAACTCCTGGTCGCCAATGGCATAGTTGCGCTCAGCTGGGGAGAACTTCCGGGAGAAGAAACTGCAAGGGTGTAAATGGCCATCTTTAGCCCTCTGAGATAACACCGCTCCTACTCCAACGGAGGAGGCATCCACCTCTAAGATGAAAGGAGAGTCGATGTCAGGCTGTTTCAGAACAGGCGCAGAGATGAACCTTTGTTTTAACAGATGAAATGCTTGCATGGCTTCTTCAGACCACTTGGACGGGTTAGCACCCTTCTTAGTGAAAGCAGTAATAGGCGCCACAATGGTGGAAAAGTCTCGTATAAACTTTCGGTAATAGTTGGCGAACCCTAAGAACCTCTGGACCCCTTTGAGGGTTAAGGGTACCGGCCAATTTTGGATTGCTTGTAGTTTCTCAGGATCCATCTCTAGTCCGGAACCGGACACAATGTACCCTAGAAACGGAATGGACTTGACTTCAAAGACGCATTTCTCTAATTTGCAATAGAGATGATTGACACGGAGACGGGACAGAACCTCTTTAACCCAAAAACGATGTTCCTCTAAATCGTTGGCAAAAATGAGGATATCGTCTAGATAGACCACGACATGACGGTATAGAATGTCTCTGAAGATCTCATTGACAAAATGCTGGAAGACAGCTGGAGCATTGCTCAATCCGAAGGGCATGACGAGGTACTCATAATGTCCGTCACGGGTGTTAAAGGCGGTCTTCCACTCGTCACCCTCACGGATCCGGATGAGATTGTATGCACCTCTCAAGTCCAGCTTTGTAAAGATGGTAGCTCCGCTAACTCTGTCAAAGAGCTCAGTAATCAGGGGTAAAGGATAACGGTTCTTAATGGTAATGTCGTTCAAACCTCTGTAGTCGATGCACGGCCGCAGACCACCATCTTTCTTCTTTACAAAAAAGAAGCCTGCGCCGGCTGGAGAAGAAGAAGGTCGAATGAACCCCTTTGCTAGGTTCTCTTTAATGTATTCCTCCATAGAATGCGTCTCAGGCAGAGACAACGGATAAGTTCGGCCTCGAGGTGGAACCTTCCCTGGAACGAGATCAATCGGGCAGTCCCATTCTCTATGAGGAGGAAGGATATCAGCAGAAGCTTTACTGAACACATCCGTGAAATCTTGATATGGAGGAGGTGGAACATCAGACGACCTGGGGGAGGAAGAACAGACAGGCAATACTTTAAACAAACATGTCTCAGCACAGGAGGAACCCCATGCCAGGATTTGCGTAGTCGTCCAATCAATTGTAGGATTGTGAAGACGGAGCCATGGAAGGCCCAGGACCACAGGATGTGTGGCTCTTGGAATCACTAAAAAAGAAATAAGTTCGGAATGAAGAACTCCCACTCTCAGACGAACTGGTAGAGTCCTTAAAGAAATAACTGCATCAAAAATTTTGCTGCCATCCACGGCAGTTAAAGAAATGGACGAAGGAAGTCTCTCGGTGGGTAGGGACCACCGTTTAACATAGGCTTCGGTAATAAAGTTCCCAGCTGCTCCGGAATCAAGGAGGGCAATGACGTTCCGATAACGTTGAGCAACTTGAAGCGAGACTGGGAGATTACAATCTTGAGGAGATGGAGAGGAGATCATTACTCCTAGCCGGCCCTCTCCTTGGCGAGCTAGGATTTGGAGTTTCCCGGACGTTTGGGACAGGCATTAATGGTGTGAGACGGAGCTGCACAATAAAGACAGAGAGACTCGGAGAGACGTCTTTGGCGCTCAGCAGGAGTTAAATGGGAACGGCCAATTTGCATGGGCTCATCTTTAGTTGGTGACAGTTGGCGAGGAGGAGGAGCAGAAGATTTTGGAGCAGATGATCTTCCACGCTCAGTTGCTCTCTCTCTGAAACGTAAATCAACTTTCGTGCAGAGTGAGATTAGCTCATCTAACTTAGAGGGTAAGTCTCTGGTAGCTAACTCATCTTTAATACGCTCAGATAAGCCATGCCAGAATGCAGCATACAGGGCCTCGTCGTTCCAGACCAGTTCAGATGCCAGGATCTGGAACTGTATCAGATATTGTCCTACAGT
The DNA here is from genome assembly GCF_028390025.1 of Pseudophryne corroboree. Taxonomy (NCBI): domain Eukaryota; kingdom Metazoa; phylum Chordata; class Amphibia; order Anura; family Myobatrachidae; genus Pseudophryne; species Pseudophryne corroboree. Next base: position 639,158,446 of record NC_086448.1, read on the forward strand.
ACGTGACCCCTGGCGTAAACGGAGAATCTCGGATGAAGCTGAGGTTACCCGGCCTGGCTCATCGAAGATGCGCCTGAATGTTGACACGAATGCAGTGTAAGAAGATAGCAGGGTGTCGGACCTCTCCCATAACGGTGATGCCCAATCAAGGGCTGAGCCACTGAGAAGAGAAATAATGTAGGCAATTTTTGTACGGTCACTGGGAAAATTGCCAGGTTGTAGCTCAAACTGAATCTCACACTGGTTGAGAAATCCCCTGCAGAATCTAGGAAATCCGTCAAATTTTGCTGGCGTTGGAAGATGAAGACGTGGAGCAGAAATGGGTAAGGTGGGTGGGGTTATAGCTGGAGTCACTGTGGTTGACGCACCAGACGCGCCTGATCCACGGAGAGTTGTCTGAATCCCATCCAGCCGAGTAGAGAGATCCTGGAGACAGCGGATGATGTGGCCCTGTGCAGCCTCCTGATGTTCTAGTCGGGCTGCCAGTTCTTGCATCGGCCTGGCCGCTTGATCCTGGTCTCCGGCTGGATTCATTAGGTCAGTGCTTACTGTCACAACTGAGGGCCTGAGCTGACGGGAGGCAGCCTCAGTTGTAGGGGCTGAGATGTACCGGAACCTGGGAGGTTGTATCAGACCCCTGGACATGTAAGTAACATGAAGAATAACCGCCCGAAGGCGTGACCACGACAACTTGAATAAAAGTCAATGATGTTTATTTATGACAAACTCCATGCATCACAGTAGCAGTAAAAGAAACATAAAATCAGCAGAGAAATAATACAGTTCCTGGGTAGTACAGGGTGGCAGGGGCCACAGAGCTCTGGTAGTATGAGACAGTTCTTATTATCTGCGAGTTGGAAAGTCCTTACCAGGCCCGACTGTAGCAATGAAGAAAGCCCAGGATCGTACCAGCTGTTGTTCCAGGGAAAGCTGGACTGCTGTAAATAAAATAGCTGCTGTGGGTTCTGGTTGGAACCAGACAGATGTTGGCACGGAGTGGATACTGGCTGGAACCAGTTAAATAATAAATGAAGCTTGAGAGCGATGCAATATGAATGAAATGTAGAGCTTGAGAGCGGAGAAATAATAATACCGGTGGAGAGTGGTAAACTGTAGAAAGGACACCGGCCCTTTAAGAGAAGCTGTACTCTGCTGGAAGCTGGGCTGGAAGCAGGTAATGTTGTGGCTGGAAACAGATGAATCCAAAATGGATCGGAGAGTCAGGCTACACCGCAGGTGGAATGCTGGTGCGGGTCTCTATGGTGGAAGTCTTGAGACAGGAGCTGGAACCTGGAAGACAATCACAGGAGAGAGACAAACAGGAACTAGGTTTGACAACCAAAGCACTGACGCCTTCCTTGCTCAGGCACAGTGTATTTATACCTGCAGCAAGGAAGGGATTGGCTAGGCAATTATGCAGATTAACAATACTGACAACAGATTGGAGTAAATGATCAGCTGACAGAATCCAAGATGGCTGCGCCCATGCAGACACTTGGAGGGAAGTTTGGTTTGTAATCCATGTGGTAATGAAAACAGTAATGGCGGCGCCGGCCACTGGAGACAGGAGACGCCAGGCAGACAAGTGCACATCCAACCACGCGGACACAGCGGAGGCCGCGGCTGACGTAATCCACTCTGACACTCTGCATGCAGAAGCTCAGGGACGGCGGCGGAGGCCGCGGGAGACGCCATGCCAGATGTATTATGGCGTTACTGTGACAGCGTCTCAGAGAGACAGGAGAGGATGCAGGAATGTGAACATTAGGATAACAGATGGGATCCGGTGCTGGAGCGCTGAGCCAGCCTTAGGAGGCATCTGATGGATAAGAAATGGCGTCCAGATACCCGGATCGTGACAACCAGCTGATAGGAAGCTGGAAAATATCCTTAAAAGTATATACACACATACTGGTATTATACTGCGACCAGCAATCGCCTCAGCCTGGATGTGCAGTGCTGGGGTGGCTTGGTCGGATTCCCTGACTGAAAATATTGATACCCTGGACAGGGACAATATATTATTGACTATAGAGCATTTAAAGGATGCATTTCTATATATGCGAGATGCACAGAGGGATATTTGCACTCTGGCATCAAGAGTAAGTGCGATGTCCATTTCTGCCAGAAGAGGATTATGGACACGACAGTGGTCAGGGGATGCGGATTCCAAACGGCATATGGAAGTATTGCCGTATAAAGGGGAGGAGTTATTTTTCGGTCGGTCTATCGGACCTGGTGGCCACGGCAACGGCTGGGAAATCCACCTTTTTACCCCAAGTCACCTCGCAGCAGAAAAAGATACCGTCTTTTCAGGCTCAGTCCTTTCGTCCCCATAAGGGCAAGCGGGCAAAAGGCCACTCATATCTGCCCCGGGGCAGAGGAAGGGGAAAAAGACTGCAGCAGACAGCCTCTTCCCACGAACAGAAGCCCTCCCCCGCTTCTGCCAAGTCCTCAGCATGACGCTGGGGCCTTACAAGCGGACTCAGGCACGGTGGGGGCCCGTCTCAAGAATTTCAGCGCGCAGTGGGCTCACTCGCAAGTGGACCCCTGGATTCTGCAGTTAGTATCTCAGGGGTACAAATTGGAATTCGAGACGTCTCCCCCTCGCCGGTTCCTGAAGTCTGCTTTACCAACGTCTCCCCCCGACAGGGAGGCGGTATTGGAAGCCATTCACAAGCTGTATTCCCAGCAGGTGATAATCAAGGTACCCCTCCTACAACAGGGAAAGGGGTATTATTCCACGCTGTTTGTGGTACCGAAGCCGGACGGCTCGGTGAGACCCATTTTAAATCTGAAATCCTTGAACACTTACATAAAAAGGTTCAAGTTCAAGATGGAGTCACTCAGAGCAGTGATAGCGAACCTGGAAGAAGGGGACTATATGGTGTCGCTGGACATCAAAGATGCTTACCTCCATGTCCCAATTTGCCCTTCTCACCAAGGGTACCTCAGGTTTGTGGTACAGAACTGTCACTATCAGTTTCAGACGCTGCCGTTTGGATTGTCCACGGCACCCCGGGTCTTTACCAAGGTAATGGCCGAAATGATGATTCTTCTTCGAAGAAAAGGCGTCTTAATTATCCCTTACTTGGACGATCTCCTGATAAGGGCAAGGTCCAGAGAACAGTTAGAGGTCGGAGTAGCACTATCTCAAGTAGTACTACGACAGCACGGATGGATTCTAAATATTCCAAAATCGCAGCTGATTCCGACGACACGTCTGCTGTTCCTAGGATGATTCTGGACACAGTACAGAAAAAGGTGTTTCTCCCGGAAGAGAAAGCCAGGGAGTTATCCGACCTAGTCAGGAACCTCCTAAGACCAGGCCAAGTGTCAGTACATCAATGCACAAGGGTCCTGGGAAAGATGGTGGCTTCTTACGAAGCGATTCCATTCGGCAGATTCCACGCAAGAACTTTTCAGTGGGATCTGCTGGACAAATGGTCCGGATCGCATCTTCAAATGCATCAGCGGATAACCCTGTCTCCAAGGACAAGGGTGTCTCTCCTGTGGTGGTTACAGAGTGCTCATCTCCCAGAGGGCCGCAGATTCGGCATTCAGGATTGGGTCCTGGTGACCACGGATGCCAGCCTGAGAGGCTGGGGAGCAGTCACACAGGGAAGAAATTTCCAGGGCTTGTGGTCAAGCATGGAAACGTCACTTCACATAAATATCCTGGAACTAAGGGCCATTTACAATGCCCTAAGTCAGGCAAGACCTCTGCTTCAGGGTCAGCCGGTGTTGATCCAGTCGGACAACATCACGGCAGTCGCCCACGTAAACAGACAGGGCGGCACAAGAAGCAGGAGGGTAATGATGGAAGTGGCAAGGATTCTTCGCTGGGCGGAAAATCATGTGATAGCACTGTCAGCAGTGTTCATTCCGGGAGTGGACAACTGGGAAGCAGACTTCCTCAGCAGACACGATCTTCACCCGGGGGAGTGGGGACTTCACCCAGAAGTCTTCCACATGATTGTGAACCGTTGGGAAAAACCAAAGGTGGACATGATGGCGTCCCGCCTCAACAAAAAACTGGACAGATATTGCGCCAGGTCAAGGGACCCTCAGGCAATAGCTGTGGACGCTCTGGTAACACCGTGGGTGTACCAGTCAGTGTATGTGTTCCCTCCTCTTCCTCTCATACCAAAAGTACTGAGAATCATAAGAAGGAGAGGAGTAAAGACTATACTCGTGGCTCCGGATTGGCCAAGAAGGACTTGGTACCCGGAAATTCAAGAGATGCTCACGGAAGACCCGTGGCCTCTACCTCTAAGAAAGGACCTGCTCCAGCAGAGACCATGTCTGTTCCAAGACTTACCGTGGCTGCGTTTGACGGCATGGCGGTTGAACGCCGGATCCTGAAGGAGATAGGCATTCCGGATGAAGTCATCCCTACCCTGATCAAAGCCAGGAAGGATGTAACTGTACAACATTATCACCGTATTTGGCGTAAATATGTTGCGTGGTGCGAGGCCAGGAAGGCCCCTACAGAGGAATTTCAACTGGGTCGATTCCTACATTTCCTGCAAACAGGACTGTCTATGGGCCTCAAATTAGGGTCCATTAAGGTTCAAATTTCGGCCCTGTCAATATTCTTCCAAAAAGAACTAGCTTCTGTTCCTGAAGTTCAGACGTTTGTCAAGGGAGTACTGCATATACAGCCTCCTTTTGTGCCTCCAGTGGCACCTTGGGATCTCAATGTAGTTTTGGGATTCCTAAAATCACATTGGTTTGAACCACTCACCACTGTGGACTTAAAATATCTCACATGGAAAGTGGTAATGCTGTCAGCCCTGGCTTCAGCCAGGCGTGTCTCAGAATTGGCGGCTTTATCCTATAAAAGCCCTTACCTAATTTTTCATACGGACAGGGCAGAATTGAGGACTCGTCCTCAATTTCTCCCTAAGGTGGTTTCAGCATTTCACTTAAACCAGCCTATTGTGGTGCCTGCGGCTACTAGGGACTTGGAGGATTCCAAGTTGCTGGACGTAGTCAGGGCCCTGAAAATATATGTTTCCAGGACGGCTGGAGTCAGAAAATCTGATTCGCTGTTTATCCTGTATGCACCCAACAAGCTGGGTGCTCCTGCTTCTAAGCAGACGATTGCTCGTTGGATTTGTAGTACAATTCAGCTTGCACATTCTGTGGCAGGCCTGCCACAGCCAAAATCTGTAAAAGCCTATTCCACACGGAAAGTGGGCTCATCTTGGGCGGCTGCCCGAGGGGTCTCGGCTTTACAACTTTGCCGAGCAGCTACTTGGTCAGGGGCAAACACGTTTGCTAAATTCTACAAATTTGATACCCTGGCTGAGGAGGACCTGGAGTTCTCTCATTCGGTGCTGCAGAGTCATCCGCACTCTCCCGCCCGTTTGGGAGCTTTGATATAATCCCCATGGTCCTTTCGGAGTCCCCAGCATCCACTAGGACGTTAGAGAAAATAAGAATTTACTTACCGATAATTCTATTTCTCATAGTCCGTAGTGGATGCTGGGCGCCCATCCCAAGTGCGGATTGTCTGCATTACTTGTACATAGTTATTGTTACAAAAATCGGGTTATTGTTGTTGTGAGCCATCTTTTCAGAGGCTCCTTCTGTTATCATGCTGTTAACTGGGTTCAGATCACAAGTTGTACGGTGTGATTGGTGTGGCTGGTATGAGTCTTACCCGGGATTCAAAATCCTTCCTTATTGTGTACGCTCGTCCGGGCACAGTATCCTAACTGAGGCTTGGAGGAGGGTCATAGGGGGAGGAGCCAGTGCACACCAGGTAGTCCTAAAGCTTTTTACTTTTGTGCCCAGTCTCCTGCGGAGCCGCTATTCCCCATGGTCCTTTCGGAGTCCCCAGCATCCACTACGGACTATGAGAAATAGAATTATCGGTAAGTAAATTCTTATTTTTCTTTGACTAAATATTTACTCTCCATATACCAAATTTGAACAAAATCTGAGCTAATGAGGTAAAATTTTAACAAAAAGTGTGTTGGCTTGACACAGTATGACCCTAACATTTAACAAATCACTAAGAAAATGGGTATACATGATCAACTTAACTTTCCAAATCTAATGCTCAGGAATATATATTTACAGAAATAAAAAACAACAACACATAATTGCAGTGTATTTGTGGTACCACAGAAAATGGTGTCTGTGTGCCCCTTTAAGATCACTGAGCAGCAGCAGTCCAAAGCAGCAGCGGAGAAGGGTGCTGGCACAGCAGGAGTTAAGCAGGGACCTTGGTCCGATCACGAGGGCTGACTGTGAAAAGCTGATTGGGCAGGGAAGGCTGGGGAGAAAGGAGCCTTGTGGGAAGAAGGGTTCCGGTATGAATGGTCGACAATGTTAAGGTCGACCACTATTGGTCTACATTGACATGGTCGACATGGACAAATGGTCGACACATGAAAGGTCGACATGAGGGTTTTTTTTGTGTCGTTTTCTGCGTAAAGTGACGAGGAACCCCAATTAGTGCACCACTTCGCTCGCCATGCTTTGTGCAAGGTGCCTTGCTGCGCTCAGCACAGGTTACCATTCCCAATCGTAGTCCACGTGGATCGTGAAGTATGAAAAAGTTCCAAGAAAGGTTTTTTAATTTAAAACCTCATGTCGACTTTTTCACGTGTCGACCATTTTCATGTGTCAACCATTTGTCCATGTCGACCATGCCAATGTCGACCAATAGTGGTCGACCTAATGAGTGTCGACCTTAACACTGTCCACCATCTGAACGGATACCAGGAAGAAGGAGGTCAGAGCTGTGTGGAGACAGGAGGTGCTGGATGAATGCTGAGCGAGGAGCAGAGCAGGAGCTGAGAATGAGTGTCAGCCGCAGGAGGCTGGGCGGTGACAACAGCGCTGCAGAGAGTAAGTAGCAGGGTGCTGCCGGAGAGCCAAGTGCCGGGTGAGTGAGTGTTGAGACGTCGCAGCCGGAGTTCGGACACTGCCAGGCCCAGTGAAAGGTGCAGACGCCGCAACCATCTTGTGACAGTGAGAAGCCATTGAAAACTGGTCCAGCAAGTGAAATCCTCCACTCTAAGGGTCTGAGTGAGTACAATGGAAACTGAGTAAGCAAAGCCCCGGGCAAGTTTAATATCCAGCTCAAGTAACCATTATCACCAGCTGTGCAGTTTTTAAAGGGTGTGGACGGCATAGTGCCATATTCCACCAGCTAAATCCTGCAAAGACGTGATTAAAGAAAGCCCATTACCCCACATTGAAAACAAGAGTTATGGTAGACTTACCTTTGTTAACTCTCTTTCTTCGAGGTTCATAGGGTCCACAGGGAGAACATCGGGGATTGTAGGTGGATGAGTGTCCGGCCGCCAAACAGTTAAGCTTTCAGGCTTTCCAGAATGCTCGGTTCCTCTCCCCTATTTTTTCTTTAACAAGCCTAAAGTGTGAAGTGGATAGGAGAGAAGATAGATATTGTACACATATGAACACATTCTCGTAAAACAGGAGAAAGGAACCAGTGACTAATGCCACAAAAACCCAGAGGCGCTAGGTGCATCCTGGTATCAAATTAGTAGAATTTTAGAAACATGTAAACGGCAGACCACGTAGCAGACTCACATAATTGCTCAGGAGATGCCCCACAGCGTGCCATCCATGAGGGACCTACAATACAGATCTATTAGAATGGGCAGAAATTGACGTTGGGACAGGCAACTCAGTTTGATTTTATGCTTGTGCAATAACCATTCTAATTCATCTGGCCAGCGTCTGTTTGTTAGCTGGCCAGCCACGCTTGTGAAATCCATAAAATATGAAAAAGAGAGTAGGATCTTCTGATAGAACTGCTTCAGTCTATGTAGATACGTAGGGCACATACTAAATCCAAACTGTTCTTTTGCTGAAATATCTGAAGACACAAATGCCAGGACTATAATTTCCTGATTAAGGTGAAACCAAGAGACCACTATAAGAAGGTACCCAGACCTAGTCCATAGAACAGCCCTATCATGATGAAAAATCAGGAAAGGTGGATGACAGGAGAGAGCTCCTAAGTCTGACACCCTCCTGGCAGAAGCAATAGCCAGTAAAAATATTGGCCCTCATTCCGAGTTGATCGGTCGCAAGGCGAATTTAGCAGAGTTACACACGCTAAGCCGCCGCCTACTGGGAGTGAATCTTAGCTTCTTAAAATTGCGACCGATGTATTCGCAATATTGCGATTACTAACTACTTAGCAGTTTCAGAGTAGCTCCAGACTTACTCTGCCTGTGCGATCAGTTCAGTGCTTGTCGTTCCTGGTTGACGTCACAAACACACCCAGCGTTCGCCCAGGCACTCCCACCGTTTCTCCGGCCACTCCTGCGTTTTTTCCGGAAACGGTAGCGTTTTCAGCCACACGCCCCTGAAACGCCGTGTTTCCGCCCAGTAACACCCATTTCCTGTCAATCACATTACGATCGCCGGAGCGAAGAAAAAGCCGTGAGTAAAAATACTTTCTTCATAGTAAAGTTACTTGGCGCAGTCGCAGTGCGAACTTTGCGCATGCGTACTAAGCGGATTTTCACTGCGATGCGATGAAAAAGAACGAGCGAACAACTCGGAATGAGGGCCATTGTCTTAACAGTCAACCATTTGAGGTCCACTGACTCTTAGGGGTTCAAAAGGGTGCTCTTCAAGTGCCTTCAATACTACAGAGCAGTGATTTTCAGACTTTAAAATTGCCAAGGCACACCCTCAGTGCGCCAAGGGGAAGAAAATTGGCCCTCACAGTAATTAAACAGACGGGATGCCTCTGTCGGTATACTGACAGCCAGCATCCCATTTGTCGGAAAAACATATCTATTCCTTAATAATGCCACACATTTCCCCACAGTAATTCCACATCACTGCCCCCCCCCCATAATAATTCCACTCTCCAGTGATTCCACACATTGCTTGCCATAAATACATTTTTTATTTTGAAAATATGACCTGCAGCTGTACTGCTGAGAAGGCAGCGTGGATGGAAGAGCAACAATGGCCAGTGTGCGGACAGGCACTCCAGGTAGAAATGCGACGTGGCGTGCATGACCTATGAGTCACCATAGGTCACCAGCCACTTGCGGAAATGCACAGAGCTGCCCGAGCCGGCTATTAATTGTGGCGAGCAGCAGGTCTCTCTGGCTGGCAGGCAGCAGCGGATATTTCTGGCGGGTAGCGGCGGTTGGCATCTCTGGCTGGCAGCAGCACACCTAGAGACTGCTGAAAATCGCTGCTACAGAGAGATTCCATGGAGCTAACGGGGGTACATATGGAAGTTGTATACATATGGGGGGTAATTCTGAGTTGATCGCAGAAGGAACTTTGTTAGCAGTTGGGCAAAACCATGTGCACTGCAGGGGAGGCAGATATAACATGTGCAGAGAAAGTTAGATTTGGGTGGGTTATTTTGTTTCTGTGCAGGGTAAATACTGGCTGCTTTATTTTTACACTGCAATTTAGATTGCAGATTGAACACACCACACCCAAATCTAACTCTCTCTGCACATGTTATATCTGCCTCCCCTGCAGTGCACATGGTTTTGCCCAACTGCTAACAAAGTTCCTGCTGCGATCAACTCAGAATTACCCCCCTGATCACTTGAAAAAAAAAAAAAAATAGGATTTTGGTTACCTACCGGTAAATCCTTTTCTCGTAGTCCGTAGAGGATGCTGGGGTCCATATTAGTACCATGGGGTATAGGCAGGTCCACCAGGAGCCATTGGCACTTTAAGAGTTTAATAGTGTGTCTGGCTCCTCCCTCTATGCCCCTCCTACCAGACTCAGTCTAGAAACTGTGCCCGAGGAGACGACATACTTCGAGAGAAGTAATTACACAGATAGTGGCGAGATTCATACCAGCTCACACAAACATGAGAATCCGGCCAACATGCCGGAACAACTCAGCAACAGGTGAAACAGTAAATGACGCAGAACTTACCTAGGAACCAGGTAACACTGAACCATAAAACCAATGCAGGAACATGAAGCGCTGGGTAGGCGCCCAGCATCCTCTACAGACTACGAGAAAAGGATTTACCGGTAGGCAACCAAAATCCTATTTTCTCTTACGTCCTAGAGGATGCTGGGGTCCATATTAGTACCATGGGGATGTACCAAAGCTCCCAGTACGGGAGGGAGAGCGCGGAGGCTCCTGCAACACTGCTTGACCAAACTTGAGGTCATCAGAGGCCAAAGTATCAAACTTGTAAAACTTGGCAAACGTGTTCGCTGCAGACCAAGTAGCTGCTCGGCAGAGTTGTACCACCGAGACACCCCGGGCAGCCGCCCAGGAAGAGCCCACTTTGCGAGTAGAGTGGGCCTTTACAGATTTCGGACACGGCAATCCTGCCATGGAATAGGCATGCTGGATAGTGAACCTGATCCAGCGCGAAATCGACTGCTTAGAAGCAGGACATCCAATTTTCTTGGGATCATAGAGGACAAACAGAGAGTCACTTTTCCTATGACGAGCCGTCCTCTTCACGTAAATCTTCAAAGTCCTCACTACATCCAAGGCCTTTGAAGTAATTGAGGAGTCAGTAGCCACTAGCACCACAATAGGTTGGTTGATATGGAAAGCCGACACAACCTTAGGCAGGAACTGTGGACGAGTCCTAAGTTCTGCCCTGTCCTCAGGGAAGATCAGATCGGGGCTTTTACAAGATAAAGCCCCCAATTCCGACAAGCAACGTGCAGAAGCCAAGGCCAACAAGGTGACCGCCTTCCACGTGAGAAACTTGAGATCGGCCTCCTGTAGAGGCTCAAACCAAGCAGATTGCAGGAACTGCAACACCACATCAAGATCCCATGGTGCCGTAGGCGCCACAAAAGGAGGCTGGATGTGCAAAACCCCTTTCAAATAGGTCTGAACCAATTGTTTTTGGAAGAAGATGGACAAAGCAGAGATCTGGACCTTGATGGAGCATAATCTCAGTCCAAAATCCACCCCTGCTTGCAGGAAAAGGAGAAAACGTCCAAGTTGAAACTCCACCGCCACAAACTTCTTGGCCTCACACCAAGAAACATATTTCTTACAAATGCGATAGTAATGTTTAGACGTTACCCCCTTCCTGGCCTGTATCAGGGTAGGAATGACCTCACTCGGGATACCTTTCTGAGCTAAGATCTGGCGAACGGACCATGCAGAAGCAGATCCTCCCGAAGAGGTAAAGGCAGTGGATCTTCCAGCAGAAGATCCAGCAGATCCGTGTACCAAGACCTTCTTGGCCAGTCCGGAGCAATGAGGATTGCCAGGACCTTTGTTCCTCTCACGATCTGAAGAACCCTTGGTATCAGAGGAAGTGGAGCGAACACATACACTGTTACCAGTGCATCCACCGCCACTGCCTGTGGGTCTCTTGACCTGGAACAGTACCTTCGTAGCTTCTTGTTGAGGCGTGAGGCCATCATGTCTATGTGAGAAACCCACCAACCGGTTACCTCCTCGAACACCTCCGGATAGAGGCCACACTCCCCTGGATGGAGATCGTGTCTGCTGAGGAAGTCTGCTTCCCAGTTGTCTACACCCGGAACAAAGATTGCCGACATCGCCACCGCATGCCTTTCTGCCCAGATGAGGATTTTTGACACCTCTGACATGGCAGCCCTGCTCTTCGTTACGCCTTGTCAGTTTATGTAGGCCACTGTGGTCACATTGTCTGACTGCACCTGAACAGCCCGATCCTGTAGAAGGTGTGCTGCTTGCAGAAGGGCGTTGTATACGGCCCTGAGTTCCAGGATGTTTATTGGGAGAAGTGACTCTTGATCTGACCATCGTCCCTGAAAGGTTTCCCCCAGAGCGACTGCTCCCCAACCTCTTAGATTTGCATCTGTGGTTAAAAGGATCCAGTCTTGAATTCCGAACCTTCTCCCTTCCAGAAGGTGCGGAAGTTGCAGCCACCAGAGGAGTGAAATCCTGGCTTTCGGAGACAGGCGTATCCTCTTGTGCAGGTGTAGGTGAGAGCCTGACCACTGGTCCAATAGGTCCAGCTGAAAAGGTCGAGCATGAAACCTGCCGTACTGCAGAGCCTCGTAGGCGGCAACCATCTTCCCCAGAATTCGTATGCATTGATGAACCGATACCCGGGTAGGCTTTAGGACCTCCCGGACCATTGTTTGAATCACCAACACTTTCTCCACTGGGAGGAATACCCTCTGCACTTCCGTGCCGAGGATCATTCCCAGGAAAGACAGCCACCTTGTCGGCTCCAGATGAGACTTTGGAAGGTTTAGGATCCAACCGTGCCTCCTGAGCAACTGTGTCGTGAGCGCAATGGACAGCAACAACCTCTCCATGGACGACGCCTTGACCAGGAGATCGTCCAGATATGGAATTATGTTCACCCCCTGTTTGCGGAGGAGAACCATCATCTCCGCCATCACCTTGGTGAAGATCCTCGGTGCTGTGGAGAGGCCAAACGGCAGCGCCTGGAACTGCTAGTGATCGTCCATCAGCGCAAATCTGAGATATGCTTGATGCAGCGCCAAAATGGGAATGTGGAGGTAAGCATCCTTGATGTCCTGAGACACCAGGAATTCCCCCTTCGACAGTCCTGAGATGACAGCTCTCAGAGATTCCATCTTGAATTTGAACTCCCTGAGATAAGTGTTCAAAAATTTTAAGTTTAGAATAGGCCGTACCAAACCATTCGGTTTTGGTACCACAAAAAGGTTCGAATAATAACCCTTGTTCCACTGCTGAAGTGGGACTGGAACAATGACCTCTGACACCACCAATTTTCTGATGGCCTCCAGAAGAATTGTCCTGTCTGCCAGCAGGGCTGTAGAATAAGGGAAGGGAAAGAAAAGGATCTGTCTTTTGGTGCACAGAAGTTTAAAACATAACTTTTAATTATTTCCATTGAAAACTGTCGCCAGCAGCCTCCCTGTAAAAAAATAAACTCTGAAATAAAGAAAAGAAACTTTTCCTATGAGAACTCTGTAGAGCTCCCCTAGCTGTGACCGGCTCCTCCGGGCACATTTTCTAAACTGAGTCTGGTAGGAGGGGCATAGAGGGAGGAGCCAGCCACACTATTAAACTCTTAAAGTGCCAATGGCTCCTGGTGGACCCGTCTATACCCCATGGTACCAATATTGACCCCAGCATCCTCTAGGACGTAAGAGAAAGTATGTATATCCAGTAGTGTAGCACTTTTTCTCTGAAACCATACTGATAGGGCAGAAATGTGTACTTTCAGAGAAGCAAAGCATAAACCTGGATTCAATCCTTTTTGAAGAAAAGCCAGTTTTCTTTATACTTTAAATATAGTTGTATCGTAGCGCTTAGAAGCGAACCATGTGAAATAAGTATGCCACATTCTATAATATATACCTGCTGAAGCAGGCTTGCGTGCCTTAAGCATTGTTTGAATTACAGAGGTTGAAAATCCTTTTGCTTTTAAAATGGATGATTCAAGAGCCACGCCGTCAAAGACAGATGGTTCAGGTCCGGATGTAGACATGGCCCTTCAAATAGAAGGTACTGTAGCTGAGAAAGTTGGAGAGGTTGCCCTACTGAAAGGCTCTGTAGGTCAGAGAACCAGTGCCATCTGGGCCATGCTGGGGCTATCTGAATGAGGTTTCCTCCTTCTTGTTTAAAATTCCTTATTACCCTTGGCAGAAAGGATATTGGGGGAAATATGTATGATAGATGATTGTACTGCTAGAGCATCCACGAATGCTGCTTGCGGATCCTGTGACCTGGATCTGTATACTGGGACCTTGTGGTTGTGACATGATGCCATCAGATCCACATCTGGCTGGCCGACCGGTCCACGCCCATGTGCACATCCTGACGACTGAGGAAGTCTGCTTTCCAGTTGAGGCCTGGTATGAAACTGCCAGAAGATGACATTCAGCCCACTTTAGTAATTTGGCTACCTTGTGTATTGCCCTTTTGCTGCGAGTGCCGCCTTGGTAATTGATATGTGCCACTGTTGTGCTGTTGTCGGATTGAATTTGTACAGGCCTGCCATTGAGAATGTTGCTGTGTACTGCCCTCAGTTCCAGCACACTGATTCGTAACTAGCATCCTGACTAGAGGAGTGATTGAACCACTTTTTGTAGTATACAAGACTTTTCTGTGTCTGATGGAAGGCTCATGCGAAAATACTGCTGAGGGGGACGTCCTTTGAAAGAGATGCCATACCCGTGAGACTACCTCTTGCACCCAAGCATTTGAAGTGGTCTTGATCCACACCTGTGCAACGTGAAAAAGTCGGCCCCCCCACTCTGAGGTGCCCCAGGGGGTGGCCCGGCCCATAAGGCTGTGGGTTTATCAGGTTTTGCTGGGCGTTGTCTTGCCGCCCATGGCTGCTTGGGCTTAGTCGACTTTGAGGCATTTGATAACCTAGGAAACCCTTATCCTTTTGCTTTTCCTTGTGGGTGAAAGGTACTAAAATTTGAGCTCTTAGGCCGTGCTGTAGAAGTTGAAGGGAGAAAAGCTGTTTTGGCAGCCGCTAAGGATGCCACTATTTTGTTTAGTTCTTCTCCAAACAGAACATCTCCCGTAAAGGGTAGTATTTATAGAGTTTTCTTGGAGTCTAAATCTGCTTTCCAAAAGCGTAACCAAATAGTGTGGCAGATGTATTATCCTGGAGAAGGCATAAGGAAGTGATAAACCAGTGATATGTGCAAGGTGATAAAGGCACCAGCCAATCAGCTCCAATATGTAAATTAACAGTTAGGATCTGATTGGCTGGTGCCTTTATCACCTTGCACATATCACTGGTTTATCACTTCCTTATGCCTTCTCCAGGTTAATACATCTGCCCCAATGCGTCTTGCAAGCCCTGATGTTACCGACGCTTTTGCTGGCAACACACCAGCATCAGATAGTGCTTCCCCAATGTAAGAAGTCGCTTTTTTTATACATTGCAAATATATTCGACACTTCTAAATATAACTAGAGGCAATTCCTCCTCTATTGCCTGCAACCAAGATTCAATAGCTTTTGCTGCCCATGAGGCTGCTATTGTAGGTCTGTTTGCAGCATCCGTCAGTGAAAAGATAGACTAGAGGCAAATTTCAATGCATCTATCCGTGGGTTCCTTTAACCACTTAACTGACAAACTATTTTCCGAAAAAACGCTCAGAAAATGTCGGGGGGGGGGTTATGAGTGAATCAGGTGTAGAATGTGTATTAGACCTTATCAAAAATAGGATTTTAATAACCTACCGGTAAATCCTTTTCTCGTAGTCCGTAGAGGATGCTGGGGTCCATTTTAGTACCACGGGGTACAGACGGTTCCGCAGGAGCCTTTGGCACTTTAAGACTTTTTCTCTGACGTCCTAGTGGATGCTGGGAACTCCGTAAGGACCATGGGGAATAGACGGGCTCCGCAGGAGACTGGGCACTCTAAAAGAAAGATTAGGTACTATCTGGTGTGCACTGGCTCCTCCCACTATGACCCTCCTCCAGACCTCACTTAGATTTCTGTGCCCGGCCGAGCTGGATGCACACTAGGGGCTCTCCTGAGCTCCTAGAAAGAAAGTTTATTTTAGGTTTTTTATTTTACAGTGAGACCTGCTGGCAACAGGCTCACTGCATCGAGGGACTAAGGGGAGAAGAAGCGAACCTACCTGCTTGCAGCTAGCTTGGGCTTCTTAGGCTACTGGACACCATTAGCTCCAGAGGGATCGACCGCATGGAACTGGCCTTGGTGTTCGTTCCCGGAGCCGCGCCGCCGTCCCCCTTACAGAGCCAGAAGCAAGAAGAGGTCCGGAAAATCGGCGGCAGAAGACATCAGTCTTCACCAAGGTAGCGCACAGCAGTGCAGCTGTGCGCCATTGCTCCTCATACACACTTCACACTCCGGTCACTGAGGGTGCAGGGCGCTTGGGGGGGGGGCGCCCTGAGCTGCAATAAAAACACCTTGGCTGGCAAATATATCACAATATATAGCCCCAGAGGCTATATATGTGATAAATACCCCTGCCAGAATCCATAAGAAAGCGGGAGAAAAGTCAGCGACAAAGGGGCGGAGCTATCTCCCTCAGCACACTGGCGCCATTTTCTCTTCACAGTGCAGCTGGAAGACAGCTCCCCAGGCTCTCCCCTGTAGTTTGCAGGCTCAAAGGGTTAAAAAGAGAGAGGGGGGGGGGGGGCACTAAATTTAGGCGCAATATTGTATATACAAGCAGCTATTGGGAAAAATTCACTCAATATAGTGTTAATCCCTAAATTATATAGCGCTCTGGTGTGTGCTGGCATACTCTCTCTCTGTCTCCCCAAAGGGCTGTGTGGGGTCCAGTCCTCAGTCAGAGCATTCCCTGTGTGTGTGCGGTGTGTCGGTACGGCTGTGTCGACACGTTTGATGAGGAGGCTTATGTGGTGGCAGAGCAGATGCCGATAAATGTGATGTCGCCCCCTGTGGGGCCGACACCAGAGTGGATGGATAGGTGGAAGGTATAAACCGACAGTGTCAACTCCTTACATAAAAGGCTGGATGACGTAACAGCTGTGGGACAGCCGGCTTCTCAGCCCGCGCCTGCCCAGGCGTCTCAAAGGCCATCAGGGGCTCAAAAACGCCCGCTCCCTCAGATGGCAGACACAGATGTCGACACGGAGTCTGACTCCAGTGTCGACGAGGTTGAGACATATACACAATCCACTAGGAACATCCGTTACATGATCCCGGCAATAAAAAAATGTGTTACACATTTCTGACATTAACCCAAGTACCACTAAAAAAGGGTTTTATGTTTGGGGAGAAAAAGCAGGCAGTGTTTTGTTCCCCCATCAAATGAGTGAATGAAGTGTGAAAAAGCGTGGGTTCCCCCGATAAGAAACTGGTAATTTCTAAAAAGTTACTGATGGCGTACCCTTTCCCGCCAGAGGATAAGTTACGCTGGGAGATATCCCCTAGGGTGGATAAGGCGCTCACACGTTTGTCAAAAAAGGTGGCACTGCCGTCTTAGGATACGGCCACTTTGAAGGTACCTGCTGATAAAAAGCAGGAGACTATCCTGAAGTCTGTATTTACACACTCAGGTACTAGACTGAGACCTGCAGATAGTGCTGCTGCAGCGTGGTCTGTGACCCTGTCAAACAGGGATACTATTTTGCGAACATAAGAGCATATTAAAGACGTCGTCTTATATATGAGGGATGCACAGAGGGATATTTTGCCGGCTGGCATCCAGAATTAATGCAATGTCCATTCTGTCAGGAGGGTATTAGAGACCCGACACTGGACAGGTGATGCTGACTTTAAAAGGCACATAGAGCCTTATAAGGGTGAGGAATTGTTTGGGGATGGTCTCTGGCACCTCGTATCCACAGCAACAGCTGGGAAGAAAAATTTTTACCTCAGGTTTCCTCACAGCCTAAGAAAGCACTGTATTATCAGGTACAGTCCTTTCGGCTTCAGAAAAGCAAGCGGGTCAAAGGCGCTTCCTTTCTGCACAGAGACGAGGGAAGAGGGAAAAAGCTGCACCAGTCAGCCAGTTCCCAGAATCAAAATTCTTCCCCCGCTTCCTCTGAGTCCACCGCATGACGCGGGGGCTCCACAGGCGTAGCCAGGTACGGTGGGGGGCGCCTCAAAAATTTCAGCGATCAGTGGGCTCGCTCACAGGTGGATCCCTGGATCCTTCAAGTAGTATCTCAGGGGTACAAGCTGGAATTCGAGGCGTCTCCCCCCCGCCGTTTCCTCAAATCTGCCTTGCCGACAACTCCCTCAGGCAGGGAGGCTGTGCTAGAGGCAATTCACAAGCTGTATTCCCAGCAGGTGATAGTCAAGGTGCCCCTACTTCAACAAGGACGGGGTTACTATTCCACACTGTTTGTGGTACCGAAACCGGACGGTTCGGCGAGACCCATTTTAAATTTGAAATCCTTGAACACATACATAAAAAAATTCAAGTTCAAGATGGAATCGCTCAGGGCGGTTATTGCAAGCCTGGAGGAGGGGGATTACATGGTATCCCTGGACATCAAGGATGCTTACCTACATGTCCCCATTTACCATCCTCACCAGGAGTACCTCAGATTTGTGGTACAGGATTGCCATTACCAATTCCAAACACTGCCGTTTGGACTGTCCACGGCACCGAGGGTCTTTACCAAGGTAATGGCAGAAATGATGATACTCCTTCGAAAAAAGGGAGTTTTAATTATCCCGTGCTTGGACGATCTCCTTATAAAGGCGAGGTCCAAGGAGCAGTTGTTGGTCGGAGTAGCACTATCTCGGAAGTGCTACAACAGCACGGATGGATTCTATACATTCCAAAGTCACAGCTGGTTCCTACCACACGCCTACTGTTCCTGGGGATGGTTCTGGACACAGAACAGAAAAAAGTGTTTCTCCCGCAGGAGAAAGCCAAGGAGCTGTCATCTCTAGTCAGAGACCTCCTGAAACCAAAACAGGTATCGGTGCATCACTGCACACGAGTCCTGGGAAAAATGGTAGCTTCTTACGAAGCAAAATTCCAGTCGGCAGGTTCCATGCAAGAACCTTTCAGTGGGACCTCTTGGACAAGTGGTCGGGATCGCATCTTCAGATGCATCGGCTGATAACCCTGTCTCCAAGGACCAGGGTATCTCTACTGTGGTGGCTGCAGAGTGCTCATCTTCAAGAGGGCCGCAGATTCGGCATACAGGACTGGGTCCTGGTGACCACGGATGCCAGCCTTCGAGGCTGGGGGGCAGTCACACAGGGAAGAAATTTCCAAGGACTTTGGTCAAGTCAGGAGTCGTCCCTACACATAAATATTCTGGAACTGAGGGCCATTTACAATGCCCTAAGTCTGGCAAGGCCTCTGCTTCAAAACCAGCCGGTACTGATCCAATCAGACAACATCACGGCAGTCGCCCATGTAAACCGACAGGGCGGCACAAGAAGCAGGATGGCGATGGCAGAAGCCACAAGGATTCTCCGATGGGCGAAAAATCACGTCTTAGCACTGTCAGCAGTGTTCATTCCGGGAGTGGACAACTGGGAAGCAGACTTCCTCAGCAGACACGACCTACACCCGGGAGAGTGGGGACTTCATCCAGAAGTCTTCCAACTGTTGGTAAACCGTTGGGAAAGGCCACAGGTGGACATGATGGCGTCCCGCCTAAACAAAAAACTAGATATTGCGCCAGGTCAAGGGACCCTCAGGCAATAGCTGTGGACGCTCTAGTGACACCGTGGGTGTACCAGTCGGTTTATGTGTTCCCTCCTCTGCCTCTCATACCAAAGGTACTGAGAATAATAAGAAAACGAGGAGTAAGAACGATACTCGTGGTTCCGGATGGGCCAAGAAGAGCTTGGTACCCAGAACTTCAAGAAATGATATCAGAGGACCCATGGCCTCTACCGCTCAGACAGGACCTGCTGCAGCAGGGGCCCTGTCTGTTCCAAGACTTACCGCGGCTGCGTTTGACGGCATGGCGGTTGAATTCCGGATCCTAAAGGAAAAGGGCATTCCGGAGGAAGTCATTCCTACGCTGATAAAAGCCAGGAAAGAAGTAACCGCAAACCATTATCACCGTATTTGGCGAAAATATGTTGCGTGGTGTGAGGCCAGGAAGGCCCCAACAGAGGAATTTCAGCTGGGTCGTTTTCTGCACTTCCTACAGTCAGGAATGACTATGGGCCTAAACTTGGGTTCCATTACGGTCCAGATTTCGGCTCTGTCGATTTTCTTCCAGAAAGAACTGGCTTCACTGCCTGGAGTTCAGACATTTGTAAAGGGAGTGCTACATATTCAGCCCCCTTTTGTGCCTCCTGTGGCACCTTGGGATCTCAACGTGGTGTTGAGTTTCCTAAAATCACATTGGTTTGAGCCACTTAAAACTGTGGATTTGAAATATCTCACGTGGAAAGTGGTCATGTTATTGGCCTTGGCTTCGGCCAGGCGTGTGTCAGAATTGGCGGCTTTGTCATGTAAAAGCCCTTATCTGATTTTCCATATGGATAGGGCAGAATTGAGGACTCGTCCCCAGTTTCTCCCTAAGGTGGTATCAGCTTTTCACTTGAACCAACCTATTGTAGTGCCTGCGGCTACTAGGGACTTGGAAGATTCCAAGTTACTGGACGTAGTCAGGGCCTTAAAAATTTATATTTCCAGGACGGCTGGAGTCAGGAAAACTGACTCACTTTTTATCCTGTAGGCACCCGACAAAATAGGTGCTCCTGCTTCTAAGCAGACTATTGCTCGCTGAATTTGTAGCACAATTCAGCTGGAGCATTCTTCGGCTGGATTGCCGCATCCTAAATCAGTAAAAGCCCATTCCACGAGGAAAGTGGGCTCATCTTGGGCGGCTGCCCGAGGGGTCTCGGCTTTACAACTTTGCCGAGCTGCAACTTGGTCAGGGGCAAACACGTTTGCTAAATTCTACAAATTTGATACCCTGGCTGAGGAGGACCTTGAGTTCTCTCATTCGGTGCTGCAGAGTCATCCGCACTCTCCCGCCCGTTTGGGAGCTTTGGTATAATCCCCATGGTCCTTACGGAGTTCCCAGCATCCACTAGGACGTCAGAGAAAATAAGATTTTACTCACCGGTAAATCTATTTCTCGTAGTCCGTAGTGGATGCTGGGCGCCCATCCCAAGTGCGGATTGTCTGCAATACTTGTATGTAGTTATTGCCTAACTAAGGGTTATTGTTGAGCCATCTGTTGAGAGGCTCAGTTATATTTCATACTGTTAACTGGGTATAGTATCACGAGTTATACGGTGTGATTGGTGTGGCTGGTATGAGTCTTACCCGGGATTCAAAATCCTTCCTTATTGTGTCAGCTCTTCCGGGCACAGTATCCTAACTGAGGTCTGGAGGAGGGTCATAGTGGGAGGAGCCAGTGCACACCAGATAGTACCTAATCTTTCTTTTAGAGTGCCCAGTCTCCTGCGGAGCCCGTCTATTCCCCATGGTCCTTACGGAGTTCCCAGCATCCACTACGGACTACGAGAAATAGATTTACCGGTGAGTAAAATCTTATTTTAACAGTGTGAACTGGCTCCCCCCTCTATGCCCCTCCTCCAGACCTCTGTATAGGAACTGTGCCCGAGGAGACGTATATATACGAGAGAGGAATTACTAATAAACCTGTGGCGAGATACACACCAGCTCACACCATACACAAAAAACATGTCGGTTAACATGGCCTTTAACATAACTCATGCCAACCAGCATGTATAACGCAACAGCAACAGCTGTCAACATCTAACATGTGTGCAAAAAGATAAACGTAATCGGCAGGAAAAAATTAGCACTGGGCGGGCGCCCAGCATCCTCTACGGACTACGAGAAAAGGATTTACTGGTAGGTTATTAAAATCCTATTTCCTCTTACGTACTAGAGGATGCTAGGGTCCATTTTAGTAACATGGGGATGTACCAAAGCTCCCAGTAAGGACGGGAAAGTGCTAATGTTCCTGCAGAACTGACTGACCGAATTTTAGGTCGTCAGCAGCCAAGGTGTCAAACTTATAAAACTTAGCAAACGTGTTTGCACCTGACCAAGTAGCAGCTCGGCAGATTTGCAAAGCCGAGACACCCCGGGCAGCCGTTCAGGACGAATCCACTTTCCTAGTAGAGTGGGCTTTTACCGAAGTCGGTAACGGCAATCCTGCCGTGGAATGAGCATGCTGAATGGTACCCCTGATCCAGCGCGCAATAGTCTGCTTAGAAGCAGGACCCCCAATCTTGTTGGGGTCATAGAGGAAAAACAAAGATTCTGTTTTCCTAATCCTAGCCGTCCTTGCAAAATAAATCCTCAATGCTCTGACGACATCCAAGGACTTTGAGACGGCTGAGGTGTCAGAAGCCACTGGCACCACCACAGGTTGGTTGATATGAAAAGAAGACACAACCATCGGCAGAAAGTGCTGACGTGTTCTCAGTTCAGCCCTATCTCCATGAAATATTAAGTAGGACTCTTGTGTGAGAGAGCTCCTAACTCAGACACTCGTCTGCCTGACGCCAAGGCCAACAGCATGAAAACTTTCCAAGTGAGAAACTTCAACTCTACTTCTTGTAGAGCCTCAAACAGTCCGATTTAAGGAACTGCAACACCACATTAAGATCCCATGGCGCCGCAGGAGGCACAAAGGGAGGTTGGATGTGCAGAACCCCCTTAACGAACGTCTGGACGTCAGGAAGAGAAGCCAATTGTTTCTGAAAGAAAACTGACAAGGCCGAAATCTGAACCTTGATAGATCCTAATCTCAATCCAGCATCCACACCCGCCTGTAGAAATAGGAGAAGTCATCCTAATTGAGACTTCACCGCAGAAGACTTCTTGGATTCACACCAAGATACATATTTTCTCCAAATACAATGGTAATGTTTATCGTTACCCCTTTCCTGGCCAGAATAAGTGTGGGAATGACTTCATTGGGAATACCCTTACGGGCTAGGATCTGGCGCTCAACAGCCATGCCATCAAATGCAGCCGCGGTAAATCCTGATAAACTAACTGCCCCTGCTGAAGCAGGTCCTCGCGAAGAGGAAGAGGCAGAGGATCTTCCAGTAATAACTCTTGAATATCTGGATACCAAGCCCTCCTTGGCCAGTCTGGAGCAATGAGTAT